>NC_081831.1:5132857-5744285 GCF_030867095.1 Alligator mississippiensis
AACTGGTAGTTTTGAAAACTGCTAAAACAAAGGATTAGGCAATGCCAAAGCATGACACAGAATGTGATGTGGACACATCTGTACACTTGCTGGAACATTTAGTTAGGCTAGTATCTGTTGATTGGGAACAGCTTTTCCTATTTATTCCTTCATTAATTATGGAAGTGCTTGACACCCAAGTCTGCCTTTTCCCATCGCCTCAGCCAAAGATGTGTCTATACAGATGTTCTTTGAAACTGGACTTCACAAGTTGGAACTTTTCTAATTGTTATTGTACTGTATAATAGAAAAGGAGGAAAGAACTGATTGTTTGCAGATGATGTCCCTTTCCTTACCAATCTGACTAATGTATCTGGAGTTCTACACACTTGTAAGCATTCACGGATAGTTTACTTAATTACATATATGTAACTTAATTGTACAAGTTTGTAGTATGTATATCAAAAACATAAAGTGTGTAAATGCATTTGTAAGTGTATTATTTTTATTATGACATAGAACAGGGGAGACATGTAGGGGGTGCATGTACACCCCCTGAGCATGGCGGTGCACCCTCTGCAAAAAGGCACCACCGACACTGTCAGTAGTGCCTGCGGGCGATCACCGGTCACAACCCTGCCATCGACACCACTGGCGGCATCTGTGGGTGGTCAGCGATCGCCGCTGGCTGCCACCATCGCTGCCGGCGGTGCCTGCGGCTGGTCGCCAACCCCAGGTCAGTGCTCACCACCACCACCACCACCACCCCCCCCACCGCCAACAGTGCTGATGGCGTCTGCGGGAGCTCCGCACTTACCGCCGCTGCGCTCCCGCTGCCAGCACAGCTGTGCCCCCCCAGCCACCGGGGGCACGCGCTGTTCATGACATAGAATTTGCTTTTCCCTAACTTAATGCAATGGAGCTTAGGTTCATTAAGATTCAAGCCCATGTGCATATAAGAAACGTAAGTTATTTTTTATTTTCAGTCTTTATCCAACAGAGGCTAAAACACTAGGTGCACAGTATTACTGTACAAACTCAAAATAAGTACATACAATAAAATATTGTATAAAATAAAATAGGTATATTATTTGCATATGTATATAATAAAATATGACAAAGGTTTGAGAACATTAAGTAGGATTTGGCCTGTTAATGGTGGTAAAACAAATAAAACATGAATAAAAAGTGGAAGAAGGGACTTAGAAGCTGCAAATATTTTAGAAAAGTTTAAAACAAAAGCCCACATAAAAAAACAAACAAAATCCCCTCACATATACAATGGATTTTTAGCTTAATACCTTATACCTTGTTTGAGATGAAGATGAAAGCAAACGCAAAAACAAAAAACACAAAAATGAATGACCCACGGTGCAGAAATACTAGCAGCCACAACAAATTTCAAAATTAAGAAAATTAAGATTCAAAATTGAATCTTAAATGCAATATGCTAATAGACTTATGTTTTTACATTTTTTTCAGCATACATGTGGGGTAACATTGGGAGGTTTATTCCCATACCAGTGTCTCATGTTCAAAACTAAAGACTTTATTATATGCAAAAAAAACCCATCAAAAGTAAGTTTCCTTTAAAAATATATATTATAAATATTTTAGAGGAAAAAATACTAAATCAGCATGCAACAGTAAATATAAATGACTAATAATAATAATAATACTATACAGCCAAGCCCTCCAAAACCACCAAATCTGCACCAAAGAGAATACCCGTGATCACCACCTCACAAATCTCAAAAGGGCTTTCACCCAACAAGGACATTCCTCCAGGGAGATAGACTGCACTTCTGAAAGAGCCATCCGGATATAACGCAAAGATTTGCTGCAGTGCAAAAAGAAAATCCCCACAAATCTCACACTATTCGTTTTGACATACCATCCTTCCCTGGAACCTACACAGAAAATCCTCAAATAATTGCAACCCATACTAGAAGAAGACCCCATTCTTAAAGAGATCTTTCCAAAACCACCCATCCCAGCCTTTAAACAAGCACCAAACCTTGCCAACCTCATCACCATCAGCAAACTCCCTATGACCCAAACCACACCTAATGGATCCAGACCATGCCAGGACAAGAAATGCAAAACCTGCCAACACATTTCCGCCATCCCCACAATAACTACACCCCACAACAGAACCATCGCTATTCCTGGATCTTACAGCTGCACCTCTAGAAATGTAATACATCCAAGGCACCAAATACCCTGATGGAAAATATGTAGGAGAAACCAAACAACAACTGCGCGCCAGAATGAATGCACACAGGAAATCTATCAAAGACAAAAATACCCAACCCAACTACCTGTGGATGCCCAATTCTCACAAGACAATCACTCCTTCTCTGATCTCTCAGTTTTAATCCTCAAAGGGAACTTACAAGACACCTTTCATGGACCAGCCTATGAACTTCACTTCATAAATCTACTGGATACAAAAGATCATGGGTTAAAATTAGACACTGGATTTATGACACATTACAACCTGCCTGACATCTGATTCACCAGATACCTGCCAGACCTGACAAATGGTTTTTGAACCCAAAAGCTTGCTTAATAATTATTTTCCAACTACTTGGGTTGGTCTAATAAAAGATATCAGATTCACCCAAGGAACCTTGTCTGCCTAAGACCTGACCTCTTACACTTTTCTTTTCCCCCATTTCCTTCCCTCCCCTCCCCCTTTTTTTTGCCCTTTGTTTTCTTAATTTCCAGCTATTTACTTTTCCACAGTCAGCCTCTTTTCCACGTTGAATTACTACTACTGTAAAGTCTCCCTTACACACCTTTGGTTTTTTTTCCTCTGCTCTTTTCCTCCCTCTCTTCCCTGCTCTAGCTTTTGTTTTCCTAATTTCCATCTATTCACATTCTCATTGACATCCTGTCACACTTTTAGCTTTTTTCACTCCTTGGAGTCTTAGAACAGCAGAGACTCCCTATGCCTGAAGAAGGGTGATTGTGCCCAAAAGCTCACAAATATTTCTTTTCCAACTACTCAGTTGGTCTAATAAACGATATCACATCTAGCCAAAGAACCTTGCCTGCCAAAAATAATAGTGTACTCAAAACTGGAGTAAAAATACCAGGCAGATCTAACATACAAAAGCTACTTACATAATTTTATCTTAATGTAATCTCTGAAGAGCTCAAAAAGTTTGGATACTATTAAATGGTTTTGTTAACAAACATCAAGCCTTACCTATGCTCAAATTAGAGGAAATGAACTGCAGATACAGGGCTAGATCCTAGCCAATATTAAGTCACATTCTCATTGTATTTCCCATCTCCCTGTTTGACAAACCCAAGTTTCAAATATCAGGTATCACTTCCCAAGTAAAACCAAGTACATATAGGGTCTGCAGAGAGCATTACTTCCTAACAGCTGATTAAACTACTTTTTAAATGCACCTGGACTTTCAAAATTCAGCTAAGACATTTACAGTTAAGTCTCTCCAGGTCTGCTGTCACTTGTCATTGTACTAGTAAGGCAAAAACAAAAGATAAACTGGTAATATAAATCATATTTGACATGTTTTTTTCTCGTCTTTTAAAACAATATGTTCAAATGTAAAATGCAATAAATAAATGTCCATCTATTGTAAGAAAATCATAATAGAATGGAAAATGCACTAAAAATAAATAATAATACACAGATATTACCCTTTTAATCTTAGTACATCAAAACACTTGGCAAACTTTAATTAGGCCTTCTAAGTTAGGATACAGATATACAGGCATTACTTCACCTTCACTGAAACACAGCTGCTCCTGGAAAAGCAGCAGCTGTTCTAATAGTAAACAGGAACACCATGTAACAGTTCAGGACACAATGAAGAAGAGAGAAAATTTAAGGAAGTAAAACATACAGTAACATCAGAACTGAAATCTGCCCTGTACACTGAAATAAAACATCTCCCATTCCACGTAAGTGCCATAGTGTCTTCACTGACTAAATGCCAAAGCCCCCAGCTTTTAGCTGAAAGATGCTAAAAGAAATGCAGTGGATCTGGCCCTTACTAGTTGACAGTCATCCTCCTCTTTATTATGTTCCCAGTTAGGACTGCCACCTCTACCAAAACCAGGACTTCTTGGATTGTCTGACTGGACCAACAGAAGATGGATACTATAGGATTCAGTTCAGCATGCAACAGGAGTGAGCATGGAGAAAGCATGATTTCCTGGACTAACACCAAAAGCTTGCAAGAGATAGGGGAGCTACACCCTCTCTCTCAAGGTATGTTCATACTGCAATCCACAGGTGTGATTACAGCCCCCAAGGACTAGCTGAGCTAGCTTTAAAACAGCTGGTTTGGGATTGATAGCATTGCAGCTGTGGGGGCATGAGCGTCACTGGCCAAGTACTTACATTCTATGATGGCCTTGTGTTAGACTGCTGTTGGTACCCAATCTACCCAGTTTAAAGTCAGCTCAGCTAGGTCTACATGAACTACAATCACATCTCTGCACTGCAGTACTGAAATGCAAAAATCTAGAACTCTTCTTCAGAGATGATACCTTTTATAAGACCAACTAAGAACTCGCAAAAATACATATCTTTTCCTGCAAGCTTTTGAGCTCTCACACGCTTCATCAGGCTCAGGAAAAATTAAGGATGGTAAGAAGTCCCCATTGGTAGGAAATAAACTTCATTTTTGCACAGAGGAAGCTGGAGATGGAAATCTGTCCCTCAGTGAGGTGCTCTTTGTTGTGCAGGTCAGGCAGGATTCCTTCCCTGGTGGTGTCAGATGGCAAGCAGGGAAGTGTAGAAAACTTTCTTGTTGTTCAGCAATGAAGTTCATAATCCAAAATCAGCTAAAATTCGGCATCTTCCACGTTTCAGGGATGTATTTGTTAAATTTTAGCCAATTCTGGATTATGAACTTCATTGCTGAACAACATGAAAGATTTCTACACCTCCCTGCTTGTCATCTGAGACCAGCAGGGAAGTAATCCTGCCTGACTTGCACAACAAAGAGCACCTCACTGAGGGACAGATTTCCATCTCCAGCTTCCTCTGTGCAAAAACGAAGTTTATTTCCTACCAATGGGGACTTTTTACCATCTTTAATTTTCCCTGAGCCTGATGAAGGGTGTGTGAGCCTGAAAGCTTGCAGAAAAACATTTTTTTTGCAATTTCTTAGTTGGGCTAATAAAAGGTATCATCTCTGAACCAAGAGTTCTAGAGTTTTGCATTTCTTTTTGTCTCAGACCAACACAGCTAAAAAATACATCCCTGAAACATGGAAGCTGCAATATTGAAACACTCGGGCTCTGACGGGCATGTGCAGCTGATTCAGCTCCAGTGTAGTACCCAGAAAGCTACTGGCATCAACCCAAGTCAGTGAGTGGCTAGAGCTGCACACAGAGACATTTAATACTGCACTCTTAGATTAAGATTAGCAACCCATATATGAGCTACTTAGGGAGTTAGGTCAAGAATTAAGTAATTGGCCTATTATTCATTGAACTCAAAAAAATCGCTTAGTAGCTAAAAGGTGGATAGAGCTGAGGTAGGGAAAACAGTTGCATTCTCACACATCCCGGTTTGATGTTTATGTTAATGGAATTACAGCTGGCTGCCTTCAACCCATACCTTCTGCCTGAGTATTATTTCATACATATGCTGATCAATGAAAATTAAATACCTCTGTAGTCTGCTACAACAGCAGTGAGAACAATAAATTAAGAAAGTATTTACAGCCTGGGTTTCTTCCTCACTTCACTCTTCCCCTGACATCTATCTCCTTCAGCCTTGCATTATATTCTAGATAACTCTTCTTAGTGCCATGATCTAATAGCTTTTTTTGGAAGGGGCATGGTAAACGAAGGAAGGAGACAACGTTTGCTCATTTCCACACTCTATGCATTTCCAAACGTATTTTTATGTCTTACTGTGAATTAAAAGGAAATGGTAACCATTAACATCAGAAAATTGAATGTAAGATAAGCAGATAAGGTTACAAGGGACCTGTTTATACTACAAGGCTTTTGCAGGTAGACAGCCAATGCCACATGGAAGTCACCAAAGCCAGTTCCACTACACCAGCCATCTTGACAGGGCATAGGATGCATCCTGAAAGGCCTTCAAAACAGGCCAGGGTGGCTGACAGAAAGTGAAGGTGATCTATTTCCTAGCAGCTAACCAATAACAGCGGAAGCCTATCATTCAGGAAGCTGGCTTCACCCTGCCAGCAGAATGAGGGCATTTTGCCATCATAGCAGAGCTGTCAGTATGGATGTACTCACAGTTTCTGAGCAGAACTATCCAACAAAACTATGCAGTATAGACCAGACTTAGGATCTGCAGCCTTGTTTTACACTTTAACAGAAGTATAGTTAAAGATAATCATATATAAGTGTTGGCAGGATCAGAGCCTTAGCTTACATTTTTTTTTTCTTTACCTGTCAAGGTATATATTTTCCCTACGTTACTGTGAAATTAAGTGCTCATTGGATGAATCTACACATGCAATTAATGTGCCTGAATCTTCTGCGCAGAAAATTCAGGCTTATTAATGCACTCCTGGGTGCATGTCTACATGCGTGCCTGTCAGGAGCAAACTGCACCTGGCAGGAGCAGCCCAGTCCAAGGCTGCTTCTGTCCTGCCCTGCCCTGCCCCCCTGCAGCAGCCACAGGGAGGTCCAGGCTCCCTTTGGTACCAGCCCTGGGGGCTGGCAGAGGGTGTGGGGGCCAGTCCCAACTTCTACCAGGTGGGGAGAGCTGTGATGACTGCAGGAGCAGCTGTCTTCCTAGCAAAGTGGGGATCAGGACCCCTAACCCCCACTCTATCCAGATCAGGATTTAGCCAGCTGACTGGGAGCAAATTGCCCCTGTTCAATCTCTACATGTGTGCTACAATGCATTAGCTAATGCACATTTTATCTAGTACCTGTATGTGTTGGTATTAGCAAACAGAGATTTAGACTAATTTAATGCACAGTAAATCCTGCGCACATGTAGATGGTGACACTTTACTGTGCATTAGATTAGTCTAATGAGCAGTAAAGCATCTCATGTAGATGTGCCCATTTAGTACAAAGTTTCTGATAGCTAAAAGTAAATATTCTTAAAAGGCAAGGTTCTTTGGGTAGATGTGATACCTTTTATTAAACCAACTGAGCAGCTGGAATAAAGTTCTGAGCAAGCTTTCGGGCTCAGTCACCCTTCACCAGGCATAGGGAGTCTCTGCTGGTCTGAGACTCCAAGGAAGTGTGGTCTCCAAGTCTGGAAGTCTGGTCTGAGTCTCCAAGGAAGACTTCCTTGGAGTCTCAGACCAGCAGAGACTCCCTATGCCTGATGAAGGGTAAGTGCGCCCAAAACCTTGCTAAGAACTTTTTTACAACTACTCAGTTGATCTAATAAAAGATATCACATCTACCCAAAGAACCTTTCCTGCCTATACCCTTAGCTCAACACAGCTACAACCAAAACCAGTATTCTTAAAAGAGTGTTTCTATTCATCCATAGTTATACTGCGACAAATACAGTTTTGATCATATGACCTTACTTCTTACAGAAAACAAAGTTGTTAGTCAAACCCATATTATTGATTAGAAATAATAAAATCCTAACTTTGACCCAAGGATCAATACATTTGAAAAGTATCTTACCTCTTTTTCATGCATTCGAACCAATGTCCGTTCCTCATGAAAAGAGCTATTTTTTCCTAAGCCTATTTTGGGTGTCATCTATTGAATGAAAAAGATCAGTTTTAAAATTTGAACAGTATATTTTAGAAGAATAATTTAAAAGCAGAAATAGCATGATGTCTCCATAACCCACCAGGGAAATATAACACCTACCAGAGACAAAGGTAATGGCTTCTCTCTCAAATACCTTGGATTTTCTAGCTGGAAAACAATACATTATGCAATGCTGTATTACTATTCATATGACAAAGGTTTTTCATCATTATTTCTTATACACATGAAAAAGTAACTTAAAACACTAGGGCCTATATGCTCCAAAGTGACTAGCGATTTTGGGCGCCCAACCTGATACTCAGACTAAGTACAGACCATCAAAAAGCCCAAGGCTGAATTGATTCAATCTTCCCAGGTTAGTCTAAGTTGCATAGACTGAACTGATAAGCAAGTGAACAGACATTCACTTTTGATTCCAGAAATGTAGCCACATGCCTGCAGTGGCCCAGGCCAGAAGCCGGGGGGTTCTAGAGCATGCCTCCCTGCTTGGCTGGAGCTGGCAGCTTGGGAAAAAGCTAGCCTGCCCACCCTGCAATGGGAGGTTTGCAGGGGAGGTCCAAAGGAACTTGGGATGCAGGGAGACTGTGAATTAATTTGAATCTGGAGGGGGTCTGGGACAGAAGTTCAATAAATCAATTTAATCTAAATCAATTAAGTCTGCTACTACATCCCATCCAGGCTTATCTTAAACTGGTTTCAGCCATTTTGAAAGTGGTTTATGTGCACTGAACTTCAGTTGTGTTACAAATTTAAACCAGTTTTCTATCACTTATACCAGCTTATGTGTAATTTCTGTCCCTAGCCTCATAGAATAATGATATTAAAAATCAAGGTATCCAAAATTACTGGTCAGTTTTCGGAATTTGGACACTAGACAGACACACTGATCATGATTTTGTATCTAACCAATCTAGATATAAGAGAATCTGGATTTTTCACAGGGTTCAGTTCTTTAGTTGCCTGCAATGATGAGGTTTTGCAAACAAGCCAGGGGTACATACAACCTCAGCAAACAGCTACACAGGACTGCTGTGGTGCTCCAGCTGTTTGCTTTGGCTTCTATTTCAAAGGGTGCCATTTCTCTAACCACTGTTGTGCTCCAGCTGAGTGAAGAAGCAGCGCCCTTCGAAGTAAAAGCAACAGCAATCAGCTGAGCAGCTGGTTTTTAATCCACCAACCTGCTATGAATTAAGCGGGTTATGAACCATCCCAATATAAAAAAATCCTGGTTTTATCAAATAAAAGGCTAAACATCTCTAATACTGAGAATAAAAATATAACAGATTTCTGTAATCAGGTTATGTTTTAAATATCAGTATATCTCCTTTTAAAGCGTTCTCAGGGATCTCTTTAAAAAAAAAACACAAAAATTCAGAACTCAGAAGTCTAATGAAATCTAGTAATCTATAGCAATCTTTCAGTTCATGTGACCAGAAAATCTTCACCCAATTCCACTAAACATAATCTAACCTAAAAATGTTCAGTATTTTTTTGTTTTCCAATGCAACGCACCCAAAATGATTATCACTTACAGAAAACATTTGAAGAAAGCACTAAATAATAATTTATACTTGGTTAATTAAATACAAAAGCTTATCACAGGATGAATCATTAGCAAATTTTAATACGGCATCTAATATACCGGCCAAATCATAAACACAGGAAACCCTTGAGCACCCTGCCTCCACATATAACATTTTATATTACCTCAATAAATAACCCGTAAACATTTTTCTCTGAACATTTTGGAGCTGGATATAGACAGTTTCTAGGGACAAGAACCATTTTCAAAACAAGCTGCTGGTGGCTTTGAAATCCGTTCAGGCTACAAAACAGTGCCAACCAATTTAAAAAATGGATTTTGTTGAGCTGAATTTGAACCAAGTGGTATTTTGGGGAGGGAGGGGGAATGTTTTCCCATAGCAGAAAAGGCTTACATGTTGTAAACTCCTCCAGACTTTTCATTTGAATGGGATCAGGTACACTCACAATATTTGAATCAAAGAATAGCATTTATAAAGAGAGAGGCAAATAAATTTGGCTCTTCGTTAATATGGTGTTGAGGCTAAAACACTCCACCAGGTTCAAAAGAGCGCCTTTGGTTTTAGGTTGGTGTAGCTCACCAACCCTCCAAAAATCCTATATTTGAGGATAACAGGACTATAAAAATATATGCAACTCTTGGCAAAAGAATCCAAATACCACACATGGAAAGAATTCATTAAAGTACTGTCTAATTAAAGCAGCTGGTTCAATCACCAATTTTTAAAACTACATTTGAAATATTGTGCACAACCCACTTCCTCTATCAGAGCTATATCTTGCTTAATTTTCTCTAACTATAAGGCTCAAACTTCACATCACACGAAATGCAACTCCCAAGACATGCTTTCAAGAATATAATCTGTAAAATGTGGTAGAGAGATTTGGAATGAGAATGTGATTGCAATATACATCTTACAATATAGAGTCTTTTATTTTTAGAGAAGATTAAACTGATCTATTAGGCCTGGCAAATATATCAAAAGTGCTTGCCACTTTTTCCATATCTATTAAGTACATTTGTGTGCTGAATTTATAAATGAAAAAAGAGGCTTAATCCCTCTGTAATTTCAATTTGACACAGTATTCTTCATTTCCTGTCCTAAAATGTGATGTTGGATATCTGTGCGCTATTGAAGAGTTGTCACATTTTCCCTAGAAGTGGCTGTGTGGTTCAAAGATGTGCAAAAGGAATATAAATTTACCTATACAACAAGTTAATAAAGATTGTAAATATTCTATTGCGCATTCTAATTAAAGGTGTATACACAATCAAGATCCTCATGTAGACTGATAACATCTAAGCCTTTTCCTGAGCAACTCATCCCAAACAATAAAGCATTTGGTGTAGTAAAAAAGAAAAACCCAAGAGAAGGAGCAAGAGTGTGTGAGAGAACTGTACCTACAACGGTCAACTTTACAGCCGTAATTCTCTATAAGCGTTGCCTTGGTCCTCACACTTCTCCTGAATCTGCTTTCTACCCATCACATCTTCAGCTGATCCCAGCCAACCAGCCCAGAACCAGGACAGGCCAGAAAGCACTCCCCGGATGCCAGGAGTAATCTAACCTGGGCCTGGTTCTGTTGATTTAGGGCTCATTCTGCATATTCTAAACTCTCATTAACTTCAGTGGGTTTTGAGGAAACTAGAAATCAGAATCGGCCTTTCAGGGTGCAAATGGTTTTTAAATGCCATACACCTTTCATATAAAATGTAGTTTTCCTCTGTTTTTTAAAAATAAAACTAACTTATTTATAGCATTATAAATATTTACCACTAATTCAAATAATTTAGTTGGGCATGAAACGCAATAGTTTACAGCCTTCATTTCAGAACCACTTTGAATATGTAAGGTATACACGACTTGTTTATAAAAGAGAGGAAAATGTGGCTCTAATACTCTCTATGGCATAAGTCTTGCATTTTTTGATTTTGTAACAGCAGCCAGATGTGCTTTGAAGTTAAATGTTCCCACTTTGTTACTTGTTGTGGATTATATCCACTTAAACTGATCTGTAAACATTTAATGTCTCAACATTCATTCCTTTCATGCTAGTCTTCTGCAAAACTTCTTGCTCTCAAAATTATACCACATTAAAAGAGAAATATCACAATAAAGAGTGCCCAAAAAAGAAAAATTAAAAAACTTGTATTTATGAGAAACATGCAAATTTAAAAATAATAAGTAAAAGGGTAAGACAAATTACAATACATATGTATGAGATGGGGAGGAACCATCTGAAGAACAGAAAAAAAAAATCATGACTCAAAGTTTCTTGGGGTTTGAAACAAGTAAATCTCATAATAAAAGACATCTCTATCTGAACTACAGTTGAACTCTAAATTTGTAAATACCCTTTCTTAATAAAAGCCAATTTTTCACATACTTTTTTCCAATTCTTCCATTCTGCCTGTTTTTCAGTGGGCTATTATATAAGCAACGGATCACGTTTCATTTTGTGAGAATTAGTACTGTCACCTCACAGCAGAGTGTGGTGGTGGGAACATTTTGGAGGATCCCCATTAAAAATATCACTTGGCAAAAGCAGGAAAAAAAGACTTCTTGGAACCATCTCCCTCCTGACATTGCAAGGAGAGGTGTCAGAGCAGACAAATTCAGCACACGGACATTTTAACAATAACGTTACTACAAGAAGAGGGATCAGAGAGAGCAGGGCCCGTGTACTCAGTCTTTTCTCCTCTCCTAGGTGAGCAGGGAAGGAAAAGAGAGGGAAGAGAGTGGATGGAGCCAAGGGTCCATCCCCAATGGATCGGTCATCCACAGTATGAGGCGACACGATCCTGAGAATAAACGGTGCTGAAGCAAGGAAGGAGCAGGAAAGGAATCGTCAATTTGTGGCTCCACAGGGCTGCTCCCGTAGAACAGCTGCACCTCACTCTTTCCAGAGCGTTTAGCACGAGGGCCTCCAGCTATAAACTTCAATCTATACAATTAGTTGACAGCCCCTATTTCTTTTATGTAGCAACTAGCACCAATGTGGGTATATATTATTATGCCATCTTCCCACTCCATCCAGAATATTTTGGTCTTTGGAAGACACTTGCTAATGAGTAATTAATAAGGCTGTGCAAAGCTTCGGTAGCTGATTCGATTTGGAGATTTGGCCCGATTCAGGGACCGAATCTCCAAATTCGAATCGAATCGGGAGACCAAGTAAAAGCTGCTAGCAAGCAGCAGCAGGGCAGAGCCCCCACCCCCAGCCCTGATGTGGGCACAGAAGCACTGGGAGCAGGGCCTATGCCCTGCTGCTGCCTGGAGCGAGCCATGCCTGCATCCCACCCCCACGCCAGCTGGGCAAGCGGCAGCAGGGCAGAGCCCCTACGGCTCCCCCCGCCAGGGCAGAGGCAGGCACAGCTGGAGAAGCCGTGGGAGAAGCCCCCATGGCTGTCCTGCCCAGCCCCATCCCCTGCCTGGCCCCAGCCTCCCAGAACTTTAAAAAAAAAAAAAAAAGCAAAAGCCCCGCACTCACTGGCTCTGGCAGTGGTGATTGGGGCCTCTGAGGGCTCATGGCTGAGCCCCCCCACACAGCACAGGGCAGTGGGAGGAAGCTGGGATCGCCCCCCCAACCTGGCACCTGCACAGCAGCTGCTCCATGGCACGGGTGCAGCACAGCTCAGTAGGGCACTGCGCACTGTCTGAGAGCTGGGGCGGCTCCACGTCAGCCAGAGCCCGGCAGTGCTCAGCCCCAGTGGCCTCAGCTCCCAGGCAGTGCGCGGCACCCTGGCGAGCTGCGCTGCACCCACACGATAGGGCAGCTGCCACGTGGGTGCCAAGCAGAGAGGGGCAATCCGTGCTGTGCAGGGGGGGCTCTGCCATGAGTCCTCAGAGGCCCCAATCACTGCTCTTGAAGCCATTGAGTTGGGGGGGGTTGTGATTTGTTTTTTTTAAGTTATGGGACTAAGCTAGGGCAGGGTGGGAGATGCGGCCAGGCAGGGCAGCCACAGGGGCTTCTCCCACAGCTCCCCCCACCCGGGGAGAGGCAGGCACAGCCAGAGGAGCCGTGAGAACCTGCAGCTGCCCAGCTGTGCCTGCCTCTCCTCAACCAATCCAAATCACTGAATCCCTCCGAATTAGCACCGAATCTTCCGAAGACCAATTCAGCCGTATCAATTCAGGACAGTGATCCAAATCAAATCACTGTCCTCCGAATCATCTGAATCTGAATCGAATACTTCCCTATTCACACAGGCCTAGTAATTAACTAAAATAATACGTGCCTATGGAGTATCAGAGAGTCAGATGGTATGCTGCGTGTTAGGATTTAGGAAAAACATTTGGATCAGCAGGCTTTTTCCACATTTCCCAGTAACTTCTTCAAAGAGAAAACATGTTTGCTTTCAAACCATGGATAGAAAAACACACATGAAAGAGTTAAGAACACTTAGATTTGGAAATGGTAAACAACTCAAATGAACCTTGCCCTAAGTTCTTCCTTAAGTCTAACAAACCCCGGCAGCCAGCATGTTCCCTACAGAAATAACTGCTGAGTAGCTTTAGGAAATCTGAGTATGGACATTCTTATCTAACATCACAATTTGAAGGGAAGAACACTTTAATGCTGCTTCTGCAGTCTTGGTGGAAGGACATTAAAGCATTTGAAGACTGTTTGTCAGCATGAAAGTTGAATTTATTTTCTGAAGTCACAACACACCACTTGGAGTTCACTGTGGGAAAGTTTTTACAGTGGTGCCGTCCTCCAGCACCACCACATATACAATAGGTATGTTTACAGTAAGCAGACAGAAACTGAAGAAAACCAAAAAAGAGAACAAATCAAAAGGCTTGTACAGAAATGGTTGAGTTTAACTAGAATGGAAGACAATGTAAAAGCAGAGCCAAGTTCACAAGAAACCTCAGGCACATACTGCACTATTGCTGAAGCCACCCAAGAATTCCCCATATTTCTTTTGCTTTAACCATGTTTAATAGATAATTCCTTTTACACTCACACTACTTAGGTCTCCCTCTGCAGGCAGATGATTCTCCAGAGAAAGAAAAAGACAATGCAATCCACACTCCCTTATTCTGCTGACTCCTGAGCTGAGTTACACTTTCCTAAAAATTAAAACTGGTGCGAGTGCACAAGCACATGGATTAGAATGGGGACTGTGTCTATTTGCACTGAGACTGAAACTGGCCCATTGTTTTCAGTCCTGATCAGCATCAGAACAACCTATTAGGGATCTTCAAAACTGGTTATTCAGGCACCCTAAGAGAATGTAATTTTCAGAAGGTAGCGGGCGCATCTACATATTCATTAATGCACAGTGGCTACTGTGCATTTAATTTAGTACTTGTACAATGAAGTACTAAATTCACAGCAACTGGAGTTCCTGAATAGTAGTGCCAGCGAACGCCATTTTAGTGATGGTACTGCAGAGTAGCCTAATTATACTGCGCAGTAGTGTATTAACATTGTGCTGTGATGTGCTACTGCACAGTATTATTAAGTTACTCTATAGTTAGCTTCTCATGTAGACTTGCCCACTGAGCATGTATTTCTGTAAAATCTGTATCTTTTAAGGTATCTTTGACTGGGTATTCAAAGGTCAGGACAATCAAAATCAAAATTCAGTATACTGCCCCAAAGCTTTGAACCTATAAAAAATACAACATTTGTTGACAGCAAAGACATTTTCCCATATTAGTATCAATGTTAGTGGGTTTAATGGAAACTATCAGATCAGACTGGAAATAAAACAAAACCCTCTGGCTAGGCATTTTAAAATGTGCTTGAATAAGTACACTGCATGCTATAAAGCAGCAAGACCATTTAGTTGTAGATGAGTTTTCCTGCGATGCACGCCAATTTTTCCATAAATTACTAAAGAATACTATAATTAAATGATGTTAATGTAACAACAAATGCTACTGATTTTTTATCCACTGCAAAAGGATTAAATATAATTATTAAAAAAATAATATAAATTGAACTCACTGGGGCCAGTCCATGACTTTAAAGGTTGTCCTTCATCTGTTTAGCTAAGAGTTTCATAGGCATTGTGAGAAAAAAATGTTTATTCTCTGAAAAAAAACTTAGTCTTTTACAGGACCCAGGGAATAATCTTAATGGACATCCAAGTGACTTAAGTTTAGTTTCCCCCAGAAGGAAAAAAAAGCTATGATTCTGTCCCATACTTTCATCACCCAACCCAAGATAGCAGAACATAAATCACTGACCAAAGAATTCCTTAGGTAGAAGTTCTCTTCTCTCCGTGGATAGCAGTAAAAGACTATTTTTGGTAAGACTTAAAGGTCAAGTTCTGGAGCACTTTTTAATAATGGTCCCATGATACTTTTGATAATGGCTGAGGAGTTAACCTCTTTCTTCTGGCTAAAAGTCCAATACCATATGGAAAACGGTACCCTACCTGGCTAATAGTACCCCTAGCATTTTCAAATAAACACAATATTCTCTTCTTCCACACAGACCTGTTGTTCTGTGTTTCTATGGTACATGAGAGAGCCATCATATCATTCCTCAGAACTGGATGTATTCCAGTAGCAGATGAAATGTTATCTCAGGGGCATTGTGAAGCTTATAAAATATTTCCAAACTGCTTTGGGAGTACTGAATGAAAGACAGCAGAGGTATACATTTACTAGGATCAATTCAGTCATTCTGCTTAAATATTACTCTATCAATTATTAAATTTATCATTGATCATTAAAATTAAATGCAATACTAAAAATATTATGACATTATTGACATTTTATTAGCCCTAGATGCTCTAAGGAATTCTTTCCCTTCCAGAAAGCTAAGCAACCTCACACTGGATATCTGAGAGTTCCCAAAAATAAAGTTACTTTATTTGACAAACTTCTTTTCCTTTCATTAAATATATTGTATTGTACTATAAACAAGATTTCAAAAACAGAATTAAAACTAAGGTATGGGCATTTACAAATGCTAATATTGGTGTGAGAAGCAAGGATTCCTTGGGTGATATCTTTTATTGGACCAACTATGTAGTATTGTACATAGCTGTATGTAGTACATAGTACTTTTTGTACATAGTATTGTATTTATTGGACTGTGTAGTTGATCCAATAAAAGATGTCACCCTAAGCTAGGTGAGGGCTGGAGGGGCTGAAGCTGGAGCAGAAAGTAAGGAGGAAGAGGGCTGCTGGATAGGGGCAGGCTGTGCTATGTTCCCTAAGCCATAAACACAGGTTTCCCATTTCTCTCTCTACCATGCTCCCTCATCTACATGCCCCCTTCCCCAACAAATAAGCTATCCCAGGCCAGGGTAGGTGATGACTTGGCTTTAGCTCCGAGTCCAGGGCCAAAGCCAGAGCTGAGTCACTACCTGCCCCCAGCTGGTACTCAGATCCAAGACTAGGCTTCCCTGCCCCCCGATGCTGATTGGGAGAAAAAAGCTTTAGATTGGGGCACAGCTGGTAAACATGGCATGTTGATAAGGCAAAGCTGATGATGGCTCTCCATATGCTTTCAATGATAACTAGTTGGGGAAATCAGCCTTCAGACCCATTCAGAAGATAGCTGGGTCCCACAGGGTCTACATTCCTCCCCAAAGCAGAATTTACCATAACAATCCACTTCTTTAATCTCAAATCTTGGTTTTTGCAAGCCGCTTTACTTGGGGACATTTGAACAAATAAAAGGCAATACTCAAAGACAAAAATGAAAATTTCACTGGAAAAAATGGATGACATGCTCAAGTTTATAGTATACATATTTTATTTATAAACATGCTTTCAGATATTATAGAATCATAGTAAATTAAGGTTGGAAGCGACCTTCGGATATCATCTAGTCCCCTGCTCAAAGCAGGACCATCCCCAACTAGTTCACCCCAGCCAAACTAGATCATTGCAGCCAAAAAGTAGAATGTTACCTAAGCAGAATGCCTCGTAATCATCGTTCTATTGACAATCGTGCCACAATACAAAGGAACAAGGCCCCTGGCTCACACACATTTACTGGTACATCCTATGTTGATGTTCATTAACTTGCCTCTTTGATCAGCCAAGGTCCTGAGAATGATGAAATGGTATCTTCGCATTTGATATGTTTATTTGCTCCTTCTCTTGGAAAAATTGGGCAAGAGTATCATGCAAGTACTTAACCCATGTTGGAAACCCTTTCTTTCTGAAAGACAGTTATTGGTTCAGGTACAATGGTTATACCAGCTACCTGTAGATTACCCACAGTCTACGTGTCCTGAAAACCTTCATTAACATAGAATTAACTGTTGCTTTGCCAATGCTGAACTGGTTAGCCTGGTCCTAAACTGGTCCTGTAGGGCAACAGCAACCAATCCCTAGACTTAGTAGGAGATCCTTCAGTCAGATGTCCTGGCACTGGAGGCTCCTCCTTGAAGGTCCACTTCCTGGATCCACTGCTGGTCGTCCCAGCTCTGCATGATGGGACCTGGGATAGCTGCCCTTTACTAGCAGCATCAGTCTACACATGGGAAATCTATAGCAAGTCTCTCCAGTCTCCTGTGAATGCAGCACCCTCCAAATCCCACCATGTTGTGTGGTTCAGAGGCTGTACTGCACTACTCAGAGAATATCTACCTTGCAGCATCAAGACTGCAGCCGCAAGCAGGAGCAGCGTGTCTAAACCAGCCACAGCTGCTCCTTTGGTTGGAATAAACAGAAATAAGGAGCATGTCACATCAGATGATTCAGAGATTGTTAGGGACTGGAAGGCATCTCACAGATCATTGGGTCCAGCCCCCCACGGAAGACAACTGGGGACAAGTGACCCCAGCAAGGTGACTGTCCAGTCTCCTCTTGAAAACCACCAGGGTAGGTGACTGCACCACCTCTGGTGGGACTTTATTCCGCTAGATGAATCCTAGGTTAAATTGAGCAAAGACCCATTTATGAAGATGGGGTTGAAAAGTGCAGACATGTTTTTCCACAACATATCACAAACCAATTCTGCATGTAGCTCTAGGTGGCAATGGACTTAGTGGGATAAGCCCCCAGCAACCATAGCCCACTTAACTGTACTGTCAGTGTCAACACAGACACATGGGGAATGGGGCATGGGCAGCTCTTCAGGGCAGACACTCTGAAGTGGGGCTTACGTATGCAAATCAGGACATGGAGACACACTGCAGTAGTTATCCACCTAACTCAGCACAAGGGATTTGCCTCATTCAGAGACAGCATTTCAACTGGTGAGGCGTTTTCTGTAATGTTCTGCATCTTGTTTGTTTTGAACACATGCTCAACTGTTTGCATTGAGGTGTTAATGTTGCAATGTGTAAGAACAGATGGAGAAGGTCATCTGTGCATCAGTAGGATCTTTGGCTCTTCTGCTGTTAGGCCAACTATTAGATAATCTGCACAAAATTCATAAATTAAGTCTTCTAAATTAAGTCTTTCTGAAACATGTATTATACTTAGCACTTTACAACATTTAACAGCTTCAAAGCATTTATAAATATCAAAATCTTCATAACAGCCCTGTAAGGTAAAGATTTTTAATGTAAACATACACTTGTATTTACAATGGTTGCCACTACTAATTCCTTCTAGTTCATCCCCGACCAAAAATCCTCCCTTCTACGCTCAGAACTCCCAGAATTTCCTTTGCTCTGGTACCAATCTTACTTTGGGCATTATGAATCTGTAATAAGAGATTAATTAGCATTTCAAAGTAAGCAGACACTTTCAAAAAAATACTGAATCTTTATATTTCAAATGCACTGTCCAAAACATGATCAGTCCCCTGATAAATAAATGTCATGTTCCCCATCATAAGACTGATTATTAGATTATTTTCCTATATGTTTATGTTCAGGGTGTTATATTTATTCTTACCTTGCCCTAGAGCCTAGACATAAAAAGAATAGCTTGGAACTACTTTCTGTCCCTAGCTAATATCAGGAACTAATGTAGTCAGAGTACTGCCAAAACTCCTCCAGCTGGACACTCATTAGGCTGCTGTTTTGGTCACAGACTGAACCCTTGCACTTTTAAGTTTCCCTCTGTCTAGATCAGAGGTTGTCAACCGGGGGTACACATACACCTAAGGGTGCTTGGAAAGGTCATTGGTATGCTGGGTGGGCAGGTACAGAGCATGCTCCAGGGTGCGGCAGTGGTGTCTCCCCCCAGTACATTCCCACAGGTCACCGCTTACCTGCGAGCGCGGGAGGGGCATGCCAGGTGCCGCCAGCCCCACACGGCACACCGCAGTGCCTCCTTGACCCCACCCCAGCTCACTTTCCTGATTGGCCAATGGCAAGAAGGTGCTGTAACTACCCTCTGCCTGTAGAGCTGCGAGGCGCAAAGGGTCTGAATGGCGGGGGCAGGAGTGTGTTTCTGTGCCTGCTCCCAGGAACAGGGCGGGGAGTGAGGGTAGCGGTGCCCCTCTGTGGATGAACATGGGGCAGGGCTTGCACACGGTGGCGGCGGCCACCACCCAGCATCGCCAGTGCAGGGGATGGTGGGGGGTGAAGCAAGGGCAGCGGCACCCCTCCGCGGGCTCGCCAATCGCAAGGCCCATCAGCAGCCCACAGAATCACATGTGCAACTGGCCATGGGAAAGCAGAGCATGGGCGGAAGTGGGCAGTGGGTGGCAGTGACAGCCGCTGCGTGCGAGCTCCCCGCCATGTGTCCGGCTGGCACCACCAGAAGGGGTACACTTGTTAAAAAAGGTTGAAAACCCCTGGTCTAGATAGATTCAACCTCTCAATGCTTCTTTGTTACAGACATTGCTGACTGTTCCTTTGCAACACTGGACCTCAAGTCCAAATGCTCAAGACCTCCCCAAGATGCACACTTCGGGAGCTCCAGCCTTGTGCACATTCCAGGTTACCATTTACCTCTCCTGTAACAAGTAAAAGCTGAAGCACAGAACACCGAAACTTTCCACAGTTTTCTAATACAATTACCCTTTACTTTAATTACTTCAAGAACTATACAGACCTAGGCAAAAGAAGAAGTTACCTGTACACATCTCCCTACCTCAGTTTTTTCACCACGTAAGCAGTTTTTGAGTGTGGTCAGACTTTCAGTCCTCCTCCCACACCTCCATTATGCCCATGGCTTCTCCCCCAAAACAGAGCATCTCCTCACTTTCGAGGCCAGCTTTTTGCGGTCAATCTTTTCTCCTTTTTTCTAAAAAGGCCAGTCAGAATCCCCCCCCCACACACACTTTTCTTTTCTCATAACCTGCAGGCATTTTCTCAGGTGATTAAAATCTCCTATTTAGCGACTTATAGATATGTTCTAGGAGTTGAGTCTTGAAAAGCTGAATAGCCCTGGAAAGAAGCCAACTTTTTGTCCAAGGGAACTTCCACATGAATAAAAGACCAAGACAGGTTAACAGCCCTCCATTGTCAGCAGTTGTGACCACCCTGTAGAATGCCAGTTCAATCTGCAATGAATGTGGAGGAATTAATGAATTCAACATGAAGGTAAAGAGACAACAGAAAAGAGTGAAGTTCAAAATTCAAAATGAACTTTGCAATCTGACACATGTAAAAATGAACTCTGCATCAAACTGAATTCACAAGCATGCCCAGATTCCCCAAACTGTGACCATAAGCATAACTTATAAAATGTTCAAAGGCTGCTGTTCTCCAACAATTCAAAGTCCTAAAGCAATGTTTGGTTGTAACTTTATCTGTCTAGATATTTATACATCCCTATAGTCTGCAAGTGACTTAATATTCTTGTTACTGTTGTATATACAATTGACAACAACTATTGAAGAGGCTCTTTGAAAGGTCTGTATTTCAGGTGATCCCACAGCATAAAAGTTAAATCCTCTTAAAAGTAAATTTATCTCAGTGCTAAAAGGCTGGAAACTGTAGTGTTATAGCTTAGAGAAATAGCTTGAGTTGCTCTGAGGACAAAGAAAAGGCATCTAAGCTCCTCATTTCACTGGTTCCCTATTTATATTTTGAGAAAGCAGGAAGACAGCTAGTAAATTGTCTCCAGATCAAGATTTTTCACTTCTGGGAAGAAAATAGAGACACATACAATTTACATCTAGAATGTTAATGGATGCCAGAGCAAAAAACATGTTGTAAATAATTTGCAAACATCCTACTAACTCATATTACTTATGGTTTTCCTGAAAAGTACCTTTCCACGAATGAGAAATGCTAGACGGGGTAGCCAACCTATTTAGATGTTGCCATGTTCCTCTGTGCTGGGCACCACAGACAGAGGGAGAAAAAAATTATTTGGGCGGGCTGCGCATGCACATGCTCTAGCCTCCCCCACACCAGCAGGTAAGTCTGTAGAGGAAGGGGCATGGGGGGAGAGAAAGGACTGGGTGGGGGGAGACACGGACACAGATCAAGGCCCCACTGGTGAGGGAGGTAGTAAGGCACAGGCATCGGCAGGGGCTAGGGTGAATGGGGCCCCGCCCAGGCTGGGTGGTGGGAAAATCAGAGCCCAGGTGGCTCATCCAGAGGCGTAGGGGGGCTCTCACCACTGTGCACATCCAGCTGAGGCCCAGGGGGCACATGTCCCCCTGATCTGTGCACAGGGCAGAGGTGCTTTGCTCCCTGCTGTGACGGCCTCCAGAGCCACGCGATGCCATGTGCGTCCTGGCGCCAGGCGATTAGGGGGTGCAGCGCAGCCCAGTGGTGGCAAGCACGTGGTGTCGTGCAGTTCCCGGGACAGCTTCAGTGGGACGCAGAGCCCAGCATGCAGTGGCAGCTGCCTCTCCCTACGCACAGATCAGGGAGGGGAGGGGGGAACGTGCCCCCGGGCCTCCCCTAGGGTGCACACAGCAACAAGGGCCCCCCCCTGCCCCCCCAAATGAGTTGCCCAAGATCCAATTGTCCTACAACCCAGCCTGAATGGGGTCCCATTCACCCCAGCCCCTGCCCCTCCCCACCCCTGCTGCAGTCACTCAGAGCCCACGGCCGAGCTGCCTTGTAGCCCTACCCACTGCCCCACGTTTGGGGGGCCTGAGCCCCATTAGCCCTGGCCTTCCACCTCCTATGCTGGGCAAAGAATGAGAAAAAATAAGAAAAGTATTTTCAGGCATTTGATCAAACAGAGGATAATATTTTCCTACTCTATTTTCAAAGGAAAACAATCCTTGCTAAGAATGCAGATCTATTTTACATCAAGAGCTTTTATATTTATATCACATTTTAAATGTCGCTCTCTGCATATCAAAATAGCTTTTGTGCCTGTGTTATTCCCCAAATAATTTCCCCAAGTTCCTGACGAACAGTACACAGTAGCATAGCAACAAGGGGGGGGAGGGAGAGAGGGGGCCCTGGGCGCCAGCCTGGGGGAGGCGCCTCCCACGTTTTGTGTGTGGCCCACCCGCCCGCCTGGTGGGTTGTGGGTGTCTTTGGCCGTTTCAGCCGGAAATTCCAGCCACCGCCCCTCCCCTCGTGGCCGGTATGCCGTGCTACTAATTCCCCCACGGAAGTGCTGTGGGGCCGGAGGTGGGGCCCCGCACAGGCCGATTTGCCTTGGGCCCTGCACCCTGCTCAGACCATCTCTGGGGGGGTGCAAATGCAAGCACTGGCCTCTGGGCACCAGAGACCCACGATACGCTACTGACAGTACAAGTGTAAATGTCATTCCTCCACAGCAAACATGATACAGTAATTTCAAAGACACAATGAGCCAGAAAGTTTTAGAATTTCAAAATCTGAATGACATGGATCTTTATAAAACAGTGTAACTGTAACATTATTTTCCCTTCCCCCCCCCCCCCCCCCACACACATCTCTAACCTGAGATGAAATGAAACACATGAAATGTTAGGACGGGCAATTACATTATTTCGAAGCCAGACATTAAAAACTATTTCTATATCAGGAAACTAGCTCCAGTCTTAATTATGGTGCATCTACTGCCACTTCATAAAATGTATCCAATCCTCAAGTCCTTGCTCAAATCTATATACTAACAGTGTTGCCCAAGTAGTAACCAAGTAACAGTTTGAAACTTTGGCTTCAAATAAAAGTAGGAAAGAAAAAAATAGAAAGAAAGAAGGAAATATGTTTTATTTGAAAGGATATTATTTTAATGAAAATGGGATAACTCAAGATCTACTTCAACTACAAACCTAATCAAATGGAGCAAAGATTTAAACAGAAACTCAAGAAAAAATATATTAGTATAAAGAGAAAAGGACTGCATCAGAACCTTGGTGTTCAGAGACCATTATGATTGTGCTGTTGCCTGAGACAGGGATGAGTATAACTGAAGCGGCAAAGATAAAAATCTCATTATAGCAGTTGCCTTAAATTAAAATGGAATATAAACTTGTTTGAAGATTACCAAAAAAAAGATCAAAATAGAAACACTAACTCTGAAAGCACACTCCAAATATATGAAAAAAAACCCAATACTGAATTATTTCAATAGTGTTCGATTAATTTTATCAACTCATTTTTATAAGAAACACTATCTAACCATATTTATCTTCTGTAAGTAGTAAAATGTCAAAAACACCCAAGACATTAAAAAACCCATTAGATACATGTCTTTGTCATAACTAAAGATAAAAATCTGAAAATATATAAACTGAACTTTTTATATTACTCATTTCAAATCTAAATGTTTTAAACCTAACTAAAATCCTCTTAATGGTAGGAGGGAAAATGCAGCACTGAAGGAGTCCTATCATCCATTATTGCTAAGACCCAGTAAATACTTATGCTGAAATTGTAGAATTTAGTTCAGAAGAACTTTCTTTGAAGTCACTCCATTTATGTGATGAAAAACGTAGTATATGGCAAATCAAACACATTCCACCATCACTCAACACTGGAGCAAAAGCAGAATATTTACAAATAAATTATTAAGCCAATGATGCAGTGCTTTGGCTTCTATTCCTGTATAGTCAGTGTAGATGCAATAGTCTATTCATGTGAAGTGGCTTGCAGGATCAGGGCCAAGGATTTTGATTTTGGAGAGGGGCTGTTTGCAAGTATTAAAAAACCATTAGGATCATTCTAAAGGAAAGAAAATGATATCACAGGAGGCCCAGTTTCATCTACATACTATATCCATTCTATGAGAGAAACAAAAAAGGCCAAATCCTGCTTTCAGTGGGTGCATCGACACGAGACATTTACTGCTCAGTAGATTAATCAGCTGTGCAGTCAACATCTCGGTGTCTAAACATGCACCCCTATTAGGCTGCAGTAAAATAATGTATTCCATAGCAGAACAACAGTACCTGTAAATAAATACAAGTACTATCCTGCTGTGCAGTAAAAAACTCCACAGCAGCACACAGGTGGACACTACAGGGGCTGGCTGGGGCACAAGGGTGCTTCAGTGTGGGGGCTGCCTGCACTGAAACACCCGCATGCTCCAGCCAGCCCCTCTGCAGCACATTACGCTGTGGGGAGCAGCCCCAGGCTGGAAGGCTGACGCCCTCCCCCAAACCCCTCCCCGCAGGCCCTCCTGCTAGCTGGGGCTGCAACGTGCTGCAATCCCAGGTGCACGTGCAGACATGCACCCGACAGAAATAAGCTCCAGAGTTTATTACTGGGTAGTAATAGTCATATGTAGATGTGCCCAATTACTCCAGCACAGATCCAGAACAATGCCACTAAGTTTGCAGGACTGCTGTGGATTTACACCATAGAAAAAGTAGAACCTGAACCAAAATGCAGAGTTATTTTAACAGTTTCTTCTTGAAATGACATGCACCCATGATTTAATATCTTTCAAAATGTCATGGTTCTTTCCCACTTTTTCCATCTGTAATAGGAGACTGTGTCCTAAACACAAGGTCTCGTTGACTATTTCAAAGATGCAGACTAAATTACCAAGCAACTTTCATTTTAAGCCAATAAATAAATAAATACACTGTTTATTTTACCCCAAGATTCCAACTATTGAGGCGAGCTTCAAGGTCACTCTCATCCAAAGAAATGTTTTTTTTGTGATGATCTTCCTGTAATATGAAAATGTCAAAGGAAATATTAGAAGAGCAGACATAGAGATACAATGCAAAAAAGCTTTTAGTGAGACTTTGAGTATGCCTCACTGCAGTCACTGCTTCTCAGCAGCATAAATTCTGTGCTGAGCCTCATGCTGTTAGGGCTAGACTGCTACTGGTATCCAAGCTATCTAATTTAAAACTAGTATACAGATGTATACTATATTGCAGCCACTTTTGGGATCTAATGTGTGCATATGCTTTGTTCTCCTGTATGATCCCCTCAAAAGAAAAAAAAGAAGGTACCCCATGAAAATTCTTCCCCCTCCCCAGAAGGAACCTACTAATCTGGAACTGGCTGCTGCTCCTCTTGGCTTCAGTTCAATTAACAGCAACATGTAGCTGTTGCTAGGCAATTTGTCTCTAACATTGTTCCTTCTTCCCACCCTCCATCTCTCTTCTCCGCATCACTTGAAGGCTCCATAGCTTAACAAACAACAAAGAAAAATGTACTACAGAGCTAGAAAGAACATCACCAGGCTGGTTTCCAGAGTAGTGACCTCCTTCACAGAAAGCAAATTTACAAGGGAGATCAAAATATTCCTTTCTCCAAGGAACACTCCTTTCTGAAATTAGGCTACATATACAGCAGTACCCCAAAACAGATCCGGGTGAAAACTGCTCAAAAAAAAAAAAAAAAATCAAGCAGCACCCTAATCAGCCAACGTAACACAAGTCTAAAGAGAAAGGTGAACTGGAGTGAGGAAAGAGTAGTAATAGAAATAGAGCCACCAGAACCAGAGACAAAAGGAGCAATAAATCAGCTCCAGCCTAGAGTTCCCCCTTTCAACAACTCAGTCTTCAATACTGAGTAACAACTGGAGATTACTTTTGCTTAAGGCTCTCAGTGTCCTACCACAATAGGTTGGTCTGTAATATATAACAGTACAATAATAGCTAATAATTTTATTTAACATATCAAATGGATATTTAAAACATATTCCAGACTTTTCTATTTCAGTTCCCCTACAATAAGTTCATTGTAGTACAAGGTAATTAGGAAAACAATGCATGGGAGCATGAATTATTTTGTTTCATCAAGCTTTGTTAACAAGGAGTTTGTGTGTTGACATGCAAGTCATTTTGGTTTCTATTTGCACTCATGTATACACCAAGACAAACACTCCAAGAAAGTTTTGATTTCAGGGAACCAACACCTAGTTGAAGCAATTCTTCACTCTTAACTAAACTGTACACTCTTCTTGCTGGACCTGGATTCTGCCATGTATCAAAGACAGAACAACAACATGCTACTGCATTTACTTGGATAGAAGATGAGATTTTCACCCCCCCAACTAGCATGGGGGAAAAAAGCCCCTTGTCTTATAATTGCAATCCGACCAAATGCATTGTCTATCATTAAACTGCTGCCAAAAGCAGAATGTGTTCCACAATGGAAACCACCCATAAAGTTGATTTAACGCAGCCAACACCATGCATAACTATAAAACATATTGCCCACATTGGGCAAACATGCTGCTGGGAACTTACCACAAGGATAAGTCAGTGAAGCCTATCTGAATAAGACATATGGCAGTGAATACTTCGCACAGTCCCACTCACCACCAACTCTTTTTCAAGTCATGAAGAGCCATAACATTACATGCCCAGAATCCATGTATTGCCCCTTTTCACAGCTTCGTGCACATGATTAGTGTGGCCCTGTCCTCCATGAGGTGAAGCTAAACCAGGTTGTCCTATGCCTTATCTTCATAGGCATTTTTGGATTATGCCAGGACTTGTGATGAGAACACCCAGTTCCAGTGGTGGGCTAATGAGTGCCCATGAGTGGGGGCTAATTAGCACATGGATCCTTTTGGGGTTATCTAGAGCACACATGCATATACTGAGCAGTGTTGAGCTGTGCAGTCACCACAGCTTGAAATGCGGTTGCTTCTGGTGAGGCCCAGCTAATGAATTGTATTGCAAACCATGAGACTTTTGGCTCTGGACTAATATGCATAGTTTGTGCTACATGTAAGTAGGTGCCCAAATGATGTTCAACAGTGTGTATGGAGTACCTGTGCTAAAACAGCAGTTTCAAAAAAAGGTAACGTGCATCAGTCCTGGATAAACTAAATGCATGAGTACTAGATACAAACTGTTATAGCCATGCTTAATTTCAGGGTCACTGTCTTCAGATTTGCTCCTCGCTTACTTGTACTCAGGGAGAGCAGGACCTGACAGTAAGGAGAAAGGGAAGGGGCTGCCAAGGGAAAAGTTGGGGAGGAACAGTGAGCAATGAGTGACCCCCAGATTTTTTTTCCCTGCTGCAGCAGTGGGAAGGGAACAAATTCAAGACAAACCTCCAATAATTACATTCTATACTTGGAAAATTATAACTAAATAATAACATTTTCCATATATAGAATCTAATTATTGGGACAGTCATCTTATAGTTAGGGGAATCTTCTATTCAAGTAAATACGGCATTTGTTCTCAGTAATCAAATATCCAACTGTTTGGCAAAGTAAAAAAAGGAGTATTTCATTTAAAAGCATTTCTATAGGCCTCATCACAATAATATCTGAGACAAGGACCTGAATCACCATGAGGTGCAGGGCTGCATCCATCATCACATAAGAAATCTGTAGCACAGCCAAGAACAGAACCCAGATCTCCTAGAGAGCCAATTCAGGGTCTGCAATGCAGTATCTTTTCTTTATAATGTGGTACATAATAAGAAATAATTATTTTGCTTAAAATGCAGCTGATAACTGTGGAAATAAGAATTTTTTTAGTGCAAAGCATAATAAATTGAAAATCATCAGCTACATTTTGAACATTATACTAACTATGGCCTAGAAATCTCATTCACAAAGGAAAAATGCATTGACAACTGCCTATATATTTCTCAACCAGACTTATTTTTTTACTACTTGTAATTGACATCTAATATCAAATCTGTTGGATTTCAATGATTTCCCATGACGTCTGTTTAGTCTGCCTCATTCACTAAAGCTGGTTGTGGACAGTTTCATACAGGATAAAACAGACTATCCAACATTTACCCTTTCAAAGGTCAACTATTAATAAATGAAGCCAAAGTAAGTTTAAGCAGTTTCTTTAATCTATTATTGCAAAATACAAGATGATGTCAACAGCAGTTAATTGCCAAATTCTTTAGTGGGAAAAGTACAGCAGACCAGCTTTGTTCTGCCCCAGCAGAGGTCATCCATTAGGACAAGTGGGAGTATCTTGCATGAATTTTTTTTCCACAACCGCAAGAGTAGACTGATGAGCTTCAGTCCTTCCCTCTGCCATTTTCTACATTCCTGCATCTAGGGATCATGACTCATGCAATTAGCAATGACAATCTAAAAGGGTTACATAAAAATAATTCATTACAACAAGATCAAGCAATATTGCAAAAAGTAACAGTATCTTACAGGCATCTGAGTGGCGTTGTTGTCTTCATCTGATTGGTGAGGTGGACTTGCAGAATGTGACCTTAATGGTAGCTTTCCATTGTATTTGTATCTTTCCCTGTCATCAAAAAAACAGTAACAACCAAAATGTAAGGAATTTATATGCAGCAATTTAGGGCACATGGTGGATCTTGATCTTAAAATATTTTTAAAGGCATAGATATATAGTTTTCAAGTTAACAATTCATGTTTGACCTGCTTAAGAGGGGAAAACTGTTTCTTCAGGCTTCTAAATTTGGGCCTTTTAAAAATAGGGAAAAGAATAACGAACTCATATACTCATAAGTCTTAATTTTTTATACATTATACTCTCCTGCTTGTTATACACGCAGACATACACACACAAACGTGTGTGTGCACATGTGTGTGTATTACTATAATACACAACATCTGTGGCAGTTCGGTTGCAATCTTATTCTAAATAATTGCAGATATTTTAATCAATTCATTGTCTAAAGAAGATATTTCTCTCAATATTAGTAGGCTTCATTTTGGTATATTCTGAAAATATAATCTTTGAATATTACAAGATGCCTGGGTAATGTTTTAACAATGGAAGATGGTCTAATATTGGGGAAAAAACCAGCCTTCCCTCTAAGCTGTGCAGCGTGCATGGCAAAGCAGCATGCATGGCTGTGCACACCACACAGCTTAGAGGGAACACTGGAAAAAAACCCTAATTTTTTCTTATTTATTATTATTTAAAACACAGATTTTTAGACTTCTAAAAAATTGTCACACACACACACACACACACAACTTTCCAGACTTTGCTCTGAATTCCCTCAGGTGTTTTTTGAAAATCCACGTTTAGGCTGATATTGTTACATTCTTGAAGGTATCTATCATGTTCTTGGCTCTGGGTTCTCTATGCATCAAACAAAGTCAAAACATTGGCACAATTCCCTAAATTTAACAGGAAACTACAAAGAGCCTCCAAATTACTACAGATTACTAAACCATATATGCCACTGAAATATTCAGAAATAGAACATCTATATTATGAAGAAACTTATAATACTGGTGAGATTCACTGTTTCCACCAATATCAGCAGGAGGGAGAGTTTTCTGACAGTTATCTTCCTTTTCTAGAGCTGAATGCGGAGCTAAGGGAGGAAAGACTTGGAGAGGGGACAGAAAAGATCTAACTTTGGGGAACTAGGCAGAAGAATCTGAACAAAGCAAGCTTTCAGGGGCTAGGAAGCAGCCCAATTTTTTGAAGTCTCTCAGTTCTTCTGTTGGAAAATATCTGTTGGGCTTACTGGAAAACCTCCCCATCTCCCTTTAGGCTGGAGAATAGCAACCTAATATTGCCATCCCTACTATAGAAAATCTTACTTCTGTTATTTTGCCTGTAAGAAATAGGAGGATCAGAAATGTAATTTTCTTACGAGCTGCCACCAGAGTTCGGTGGATATAGGAATAGAGTGGATTTATAAGCATACAGGAAAACTTAATCATATATATATATATATATATATATATATACATACATACACACACACACACGCACACACATACATACACACACACACACACATTTATATGTACATTTATATTTGATTAAGTTTCCCTGTATACTTATAAATCCACTCTGTCCCTATATCCACTGGACTGTGGTGGCAGCTCGTAAGAGAATTACACTTCTGCTCCTCCTATTTCTTACAAGCAAAATAACAGAAGTAAGATTTTAGAAGAACTCTAAACTTAGTAAAGGAGCTGACCTCGGAAATAGCTTTTTGGACAGGCATTCTAAAAGTAGGAGGAGAGAGCATGGCAAGAAAAAGGGACAAATGTTGCTGGCTACACTGCAGAAGAGGGAAGTGGGGAAAGTGCTAAAAAGAAAGCAGGTCAGAGGGGCAAGTTAGGAGAGTATGAGATAAGAACTTGAAGGCAAAGCAACAGGACAAATCAGCAATTCAAGAGGTTAGAATGGAGAGTAACATGGTCTAAGGCTTCGACTCTAAGCAACGAGGCAGCAATGTGTTACTGGACAATAAGCTGGATATCAGCCAGCAGTTTGCCCTTGTTGCCGAGAAGGCTAACAGCATACTGGGTTGCATTAGTAGAAGCGTTGCCAGCAGATCTAGGGAAGTGATTATTCGACTCTATTCTGCACCGGTGAGGCCACATCTGGAGTCTTGTGTCCAGTTTGGGGTTTATTTGTGGAGAAGAGAAGACTGAGAGGGGATTTGATAGCAACCTCCAACTCCCTGCAGGGGGGCTGCAAAGAGGATGGAGCTGGACTGCTCTCAGTGGTGACAGATGACAGAACAAGGAGCAACGGGCTGAAGTGGCAGCAAGGAAAGTTTAGGTTGGATATTAGGAAAAACTCTCTCATGAGGAGGGTGGCGAAGCACTGGAACAAGTTACCTAGACAGGTGGTGGATTCTCCATCCTTGAACGTTTTTAAAGACTGGCTTGACAAAGCCTTGGCTGAAATAATCTAGTTGGGGCTGGTCCTGCTTGGAGCAGGGGGTTGGACTAGATGTGACCTCCTGAGGTCCCGCCCAACCCTCATTTTCTATGATTCCATGTTTTGGAACTTTCGTTTCTTCAGCTCCATTTTATGGACTTGACCTTTGCAGAGAAAAAGGCTGAAAAAAGGAGAGACTGCAGTAATTAAGACCGAAGATGACTAGAGCATGAATAAACACTTTGACCATCAAAAAAGAAAGAAGAGTGGATTTTTTTGTTGCTAGAATGAAAAGCGACAAGTTTTGGTCACAACACAAGTAAAAAAGAAACAGGGACAGCTGAATATAAACCCCAGGTTATGAATCTGGTTCACAAGCAAGGTAGCAAGAGTCTCAATTACAATGCCGAATGGAGGTATAGAAAAAGGATTTTAGAGAAGACACTATAAACCTCAGTTTTTTCCAGACTTGAGTCAAGAGGTGATGGCAAGATATCTGTCAGTGAACACTACAGTGTCAAATCCATTCATATTAAGATAAAATATATCGCCTTTGCCAATTTACCTTCCTACAAATATGCACATTTTATTTAAGTCAAGTCAGACTATTAAAATATCTTACATTCTTTCCACCCAGCAGAAAATTAAACAGCAAGTTAAGCCAAGAGATGTTGAGATGAATTAGGTGTTTATAAGGAGCAAGACAACTGTTGGATGTACAATATAAACTAGCCATTTCTATGAAAACTGAAACACAAACCAAACTTTTCATGAACAAAATTGCCCCAGCTTTCATCTAAGCACTGTGCAACATGAAGCGTCCCAACCAGAACATACCTTTCTGAAATCAATAACGTATGAAGTATAAAGATAAGCACTAACAAGTGCAATGCAGCAAATAGTTTAGATTTTTAAAAAGCTAAAAAAAATTTATTGTGGGTGATACCTTTTATTGAACCAACTGTATGGTTGATATACATAGGCAAGATTTTGGCTGTGACAATACCCTTCCTCCAGCCTCATATATTGCAGGAAGACAGATCATTATCTGCATGTAAATCTGCACTTTACTTCAATACAAGCTGTTTCTTTGAACAATTTGCAGGTTATTTGATGGCCAGATAAAACTCCAACTTTTTTAAAATCAGAAGTCAAGCTTCATGCATTACAGGATTCAGCATCACCAACACATTTTAAACCTAACCACAAAAACTTATTCCAGTATTTTAAAATTGGAGCAGCGTGCTGAGATGAGTTTTGACCACCTCTCTGCTGCTCCTAAATTGATATTTTTTTTAAGGAAGCTTTATAAAAGCCTCTAGGTGAGACTGTGGCCCAGCTTTAAATAACCATAGAAAAAACATGAGGGAGTAATCTCTCTCCAGCTATTCCCTTTTGCAGCTTTCTCTAATCATCATTCTGGAACTGGAGGACAACAGACAGCATGAAACTGCAACTTTCCCCTTCCAATGCAGGTGATGGAAAGTATCTAGTACAGGGCTGAGCAGAATCTGGCCTGTGGAGGGTCTTTGTCCGGTCTGTGATGGGTCCCTCAGTCCTGCCTGGCCCGAGTGCCATCCAGCCTATGGTGTGTCCTGCCACCCCATGGGCATGCAGTGGGTATGCGGGGGCTCCACAGCTAGACTGCCTTTCTAGGCAGCCCAGGTGACAGTGGCTCCTTCTGGCTGCTGCCGCTGGAAACCCAGTCCCAACCCTGTGGTGCCGGTGGGGACCTGCGGGCGCAGCCCAGACCCTGGCCTGCCCAGTGCCTGTTCTGCACCGCTCGCCCACGCTGAGTAGCAGCAGCAGCCAGGCAGAAGCTGCTGCTGGCATAGGGGAAAAGTGGCCCCTCCCTCTCACCACTGCTGGGCAGTTCTTGCTGCAGCCGCCCACGCCCGGGCTGCCCTGTGCTTCCTCTGCACCGTCACTGCTGCCCCACGGGGCTGCCCAGAGGCAGCAGTGATGGCAACAGAAAGCAGCAGCAGGGCAGCCCAAGTACGGACTCTGGATGGCTGCAGCAAGAAGAATCCAACAGCGGTAAGGCGGAGGGGCTGCCTTTCCCCCACACCAGCAGCAGCTAAAGCCCAGCCACTGCTGGCACGGGGCGGGCTGTGCATGCCGGTTCCAGCTGGGCTGGGGTCAGGGCTGGGGCTGTGCAATGTTGGCAGTAGCAGGGAGGAGCCACAGGGCATGCAAGCTCCAGGCTGGGGGGGTGCTGACCAGCTCAGGGGGGCACACCTGTTGGCTTGCTTGCACATGTGGCCTCCCCGGACCAGGTCCTTTGCAGCCTCCCTTCTCCCCAGTACGGTGAAGCTGTGCTAATCTCGGGGCTTGGAGTCGGAGGCCCGCACTCTCAGCCCAGCTCCTGCAGCCACTGCTGCAGGGGCCCATTGGCTTCTATAGCAATGGCAGGTGGGAGGAGCAGCAGGTCTGGGCCTAGGCATCCCCAGTGACTAGGGTAAGGCAGAGCAGAGGTTCCAGTAATCAGGGCCACAGGTTCTACAAGCCGCTGCCAGCAGCAGCTACAGCCCTAGGGCTCAGCAGGCCCATCCGCCCTACCCTGCACACAAAGAGGACTGTTACTCTGGGGCACATGCATGTGCGTCTGTGTACCACGTACACCCCACCATACCCACACATCCTTCCCTACAACCACACCCTCCCCCATACCCACTCACCCCCCCCCACAAACACCACACACACCCACCCCACAAACCCCACACCCCTCCCTACATGGCACCACATCCAGCACCCCAACCACACCCCCCACACAATGTCCAACAGTAAGAATTTATTTTGAGGTATTTTGTGTTTGCCTCTATATACGCTATGCAAACATATGTAATAAGGACAAAAATATTTTTAAAATAACATATGTTATAATAGATGTTTGATTTTCAGTATACAATTTTTTTTTTTTTTCTGTTCCAAGCTGGCAAACCCCTCTTCCCAAAAGGAGTACTTCCAGAAGCAAGGGGAAGGACTTCTGGTGGCAAAAGTCAGGGGTTAGGGGTGGGACTTCTGTTCCCAAGATGGCACCAGGGGGCAGGACACCTGTCAAGGGGCAGGGCTACCCTTGTGGCCCTCGACAGCTCACCAAAACTCATTAAGCCGCCCTCCAGCCAAAATAATTGTCTGCCCCAATCTAGAACTTTCATTCCAACCCATGACCTGCAGTTATCAGGCAACAGTGAGCTGGCACGGGAGAAGGAAGTAATTAGCTACTCATAAAAGAGATTAGCAGATGATTTCTTACTAGGGGCAGTGTGGGGAAAGACTGTGTGTTCCTCCTGTTTTGGTACTGCTACACACTGGCCCTTGCATAGAGCCATTTCCTAAAACATAATCTAAATGTCTAACACAGAATAAATGTTATTTGTTTCAAAAGATCAAATGTCTAAAGTCTAACTATACAATATTAGTCAAAATATAGTTCCTTAATTTCCAAAATGAAGGTGTGCCTTATCAGTGTGCATTCCTACTCTGGTGGCTTCCCTTCCCCTCCCCTCCCCTTAAAAAAAGAAAAAAGATCCATCAATTGGTATTTATTTCACCAAAAGGTAAATCCAACTTCTTACAAACAAACTTCAGTTTCCATAAGCAAAATATGTACAGGACAAAACCAAAAAATTCCCACAATATACAGTAAGCTAATAATTATTCCTTTATTCTGTTTTAAAAGAGATACAAGGATTGTTACTTAAACACGTGTTTTGGCTACTATCACGAAGACAGGGCATAAAAGCTTTATTTAATAATAACAATCTTATTTTTTTAAATGTCCCCAGAAAGTGCTACAGTTTAGCTGTAACAAAATAAATCATTTACAGTAGGACAACATTTTTCATCAAACTAAAATGTACTGCACATGAAAAAAATATTCTCAAGTACAAAGAAAAAATGTATCACACACAATGAAGCAAGATCACCATCTGCTGGCCATTCCAATAACTTGCACAGGCACTGTGAACACAAAAAACCTACATAATTTTAATACTTTTTTTACTGAGCGCTAAGAGTGCATTCATAATTTTTAAAACAAAGGATGACACGATGCCTACCCTGAATAGAAAATAATATATATTTTAAATAAGCTATTCCTATGAAGCACTGTCTCTTTCAAGCTGAAACATCTCCATTTTCTTTTTTAAAGTTGTGAAATGTTAGTTGTCTAGAAAACCAACACACAATTTGTAAATGCCAACCATAAAAGAAATCCATATTTTCTTCTCCTATTTTTAATCTTCACAAAATAAAATGCAGAAAATCAAGTTATTCCCCTGCTAGTGTGGATATGCTCACTGCATGGATATTCACTTCTAAGGGCATGTTTACACCAGAAAGCAACAGTTAATAGCACTTTTTTCAGCTTAAAAGTGATGACATTGCTGTATCACTGGAGTACAGAAATATTTTGCTGTGTTTTGCACTAAGAATATATGAGATCAGCAAAGGTCATGTCGCCAGAAAACATGTTGTCCTGCGGGTACTAGCTCAGGGATTACAGCTGCTAACACTTCTATACTGCTGGATCCCATCCATGCCAAAATTCTGATCATCAGCAGAAGGCGTGTGTCATCCAGAGAGATGGTTTTATTTAGAAGACAGAAATACTTGGCCTTGCTGGTTTGCATCAAATACACACAAAGATGCAAGCAAACCTGCAACACTGCAAGACAACTTTGGTCAGTGTTCACACTGTTATGGACCAGGCCTTGAAAGTGCAGACCTTGTGCTTCTGATAGCCCCCTTGCTACTAACTGTTGTCCTCCACAGAGCTGCTTTATCTTCCTAAACAACGGGTATTTAAAACAAATTCTACTCTGCAAACTGACTTTGTAGAAAGATGCCAGTCTGCAGTTTCATAGATGTTATCATCATTTTTATGAGATTTGCTAGGTTTAGAAATGAAGATGATGTTCAACTGTCAGGAGCAAATACAGGCTGAAGTCTGAACATCTACCTGGGCTCCCTCTGGCTCATGCACTTTCACTTATAAGAGGAATTTCTGCATAGAACAGAAAGAGCTAAGTGCAGAACAGGAAACAGTATAGCTGCAATAATGCGATAACGCAGGCAGAGAGCCCTGCCCCTTCACACCACTAATTAGCTTGGGTGCAGCAGACTTCTCTGTATGATACTGCCTTGCTCTGCAAAGACACTAATTCGAAGGCCAAATGCTGTTCTAAATCACAACCAGGCAACCCTTTTGTCAAAGGACATCTTCAGTGTCATCCGTGTTGCCTTCATTTGGTAACAAGGGCGTAACTAAACACAATCTTAAGTAAATAAGGCTGCACAGATGGCCTTGCAATTAGAATTTACTTAACAATTCTTTTGTTGATGTGCTAGCCAGAAAAGCAACAATTTCACACTATCTAAGCCGTGCTGGTTCTGCAAGAACAACAGTTATAAAATGCACGTTCTTCCCTAAAGTCATCAGAAATGTCTCTGAAAACAAACAAATCTAATGAGAAAAGAGGGTGACAATTTTATGATCATTTTATAGGCTAGCACTGAACTTTAGAGGGATTCTCAGGTATCAGATGCAACATCTCTTTTAGTAATGGCTGCTAATTAGGATTTAAATAATGTCTTAGTCCTTAGTGGCAGCACAGGAGAAAAGGCAGTAAAGCCTAGCCCCACAGTCTGCCTCATGCAGTCATCAGGATGTACATGAATCTTGGTCTAGATATATGAAGATATGAGGAATCAGGCTATGTGATATTCTCCTGCAAGCAAGTCAAAGGAGAAGAATCATTAAAAAAAAAAAAGAAAAAAAAAAGCGCATAGCAGGGAATAGGTCACATCATGACTCCAGACCCCCACAAAAGCTAACAAGCAGAGTTGGCCAGATGCAAAGGGTGAGGATTAAACTGCATCTTCTGAAGCAATGTAATCCAACCACCATTCAATTTCTCTTCCAATATAAAATGGGGTGCACGAAAGGACTTATGGTTATGGGAATGTGAACAAGTCACCACACAGGCTAGAACGTGAATTTATAGTGCATTAGTTAACCTGCATATATACAAAGCTAAACACAAGGTAGTTTACACCTTAATGAAAGTGGTGTAAGTTCCCTTGCACATTCAAAGGGATAAGAGCATGAACACGTACAGTTACTATGGAGCAGCTTACATGCTTTAAATTCATACTTTGGCTCACCTGACGATAAACTCTTCATGGCCCAATACTCTATGCTTCAGAGTGCCATTGTTTCAGCATAATACCGTCCAGATGCTGTTGTTAGAGTGTCACAACTACTAACTATCCCATAATTCAAGGCTGGGCAAAACTAATTTAGATATATGTATTCTATTTTCATTCATTATTTAGACATTTCTTCTTGATAATTCCATGCCAAAATTCATGATCAAACCTAAAACATTACTTTGGTAGTGTTAGAATACAAATGGCAGCTGTTAGTGTTCCGTAACTTTTACCGTTATCAAAGGTGAGAATAAGTTTATGCCAGTAATCAAAAGACCAACAAAGAGTTTAAATGTGATCATATTTGGAAACTTGTCAATGTCCACCAATCCTGAGATTACACTCTTAACTGATATGCCACCACTAATATTTTCAGAAGCAGGGTGGATAACAATCAACAATTTTTTTAAATAAATTAAAAAAAAAACAAACAGATTTTTTATTTAAATCAGATTTTTTTATTGAATCGTATTTTTTGTTAAAGATCCTTTAAAAAAATAAACCTATATAAAGATAGTTTTAAATTTAAGATATGTTAAAGCTCAAAGATATCATTATGGAATAAGAATTATACCTTCTAATTAAATAGTATTTGAAACAATATATTCACATAACCTTTTTTTAAAAGTTTTATAAATAGCTCACAACAGGTCATGGACTATATTAGGGGCCCAACCTTAAGGGGTTCCCAGAGGCTCGTCTACAGATTAGTAAAGATTAAAGAAAAACACTCTACCCAATGGGACTCAGTACTCAGTCTGGAAGATCCCATTAAGCATCTTTGTGATGCTTAGTTTCAGTTCTCAAACCGTGGATTTCAGAGATAACATCCTTGATAACAGCAGTACAGAGATAAGAGAAACAGACCTGATTACCTACCCATGAGCCCTATTGTCTCTCTGCAAATTGCGTACACAGAATCAAGCCCTTACCTCTCCCTAAAAAGGCAAAATTTCAAGAAATTAAACGAATAGAAAATTGTTGAGATGGAGTAGATCTGGGCAAGGAGAAGGAGTCTGGAGATAAATGCAAAGAGGGAGGGGCAGTAAAAACAAAAGAGAAACATTTTGAGCAGAAGTCTTGAGAGATACACTTCTGATTACAGCCTCTCCACTGATTTGAGAACTAGTGAGGGAATGGTATGGTAGAAAGGAAAGCCTATCATGCAGGAGGCTTGCCAGCCTGTAAAAGAGACTTTGTTTGGGAATATTTTAATGAAGTTACTCTACCTGTGGGTAAGACAGGCATGTGTGAAAAATACAAACAGTGCAACAAACAATGCAAGGTCTGGTTACCCAAACGAAGCAACATCATGAGAAGTGCTCCTTCTCAGGAAGAAGCTGCTTTGAAGATGATGAATAGAACATGTCTGAACATGCAGGATCTCCAGGTTAGTAAACTTTATTTCATATTTCTTTCTTAAGGACTGCCTGTCTTTTCTGTCCATATCTTTTAGGTGGACTTCTGCGCTACCTGAATTCTCATTAAAATGTTTAAGCAAAAACCTAGCTGTTACTTCATGGAACCATCATATTCTTAATGCAGTTGTGATATAAAATAATGGCTGAAATAGGCAGATCTTCCTTTTACAGTTTAACTTCTATAGTACTGAATGCAATGAGTAATATTAAATGAGCAGTCCTTTAGTGACTGTATTGACTTCTTTTGTTCAGGAGGATCCATCCTCAACATACAAGACTCTGACTACCCATCTTCAACATCGTCATCACTGTCTACAGTTTCAGAGTTATCTGCTAATGATACCAGTGTTCCAGTCAAATGTATACCATATTGTATTCACCTGTAGCAAAAAGAAAAAGAAATCTCTATCATCCAGAAACAACCATAGGTAAGTTTGTAATAAGAAGCAGCAGACTACAGCAAGAGGTAATCAATGAAAAAATTGCTTGTTTTCATGAACACTGCACGCCCCTGGAGGCTGGGGGGCATGGTGATCTCCCGCAGGTGGTGGCGGCGCTGTTGGCAGCAGGAGCATGGCGACAGCAAGCTCCTGCAGGCAGCCACAGCACTGTCAGCAGCAGGAGGGGGGAAGTGGCAAGTGCCAACCAGAGGCCGGTGATCACCCGCAGGCACTACCAGCAGCTTCAGCAGTGGCCAACAGCAATCGGGTACCACCTGCAAATGCCGCCGGAGGTGTCAGCAGTGATGGGGCGGAGGTGGCAAGTGGCAACCGCCCACAGGCGCCGCCGACGTCAGCAGCGCTTTTTGCAGGGGGTGCACCACCAATCTCGGGGGGTGCACATGTACCTGCATGCACCCCCTATGCATCACCAATGCTTGGTTTGTTTATGCAACAAACTCTCCTTTCCATATGGTTGAGAACACATACTTCATTGACATGGTTCAGTCCTTACGACTAGGATACAGTCCACCCAGAGCAGATATAGCAAGCAAACTGCTGGATAAAGTGTATAAGAAAGAAAATGAACAGTGTGCAAAAAGTCTAGAAGGGAAAATTGTTAACCTGAGTCTTGATGGGTGGAGTAATGTCCACAAAGATCCAGTAATATGTGCTTGTGTGACAACAGAAGAAGGGACTACCTATCTTATAGAAACAATGGATACATCAGGAAATGCACACACAAAAGAATACTTACAAGAAGTAGCACTAAAATCTATAACAAATTGTGAAAAAAATGTCTACTAAGTAACTTTGTCAAAGACAATGCTGCAAATGTATCAAAGATGAGAAGAAATCTAGAAGAAAGTGAAGAAAGCCCTAAGCTAATAACGTATGGCTGCAGTGCTCCTTTGATGCACCTCTTAGCCAAAGACTTCAGTGCTCCAGAAATGAAGGCTCATGCTGTTGAAATTGCAATTCCATAACAACCACTTTGCAGCAGCTGCTCTGAAGAAAGCAGAAGAAACCAAACTAACTCTCCCACAAGACACGCAATGAAGCTCAGTAGTGGACTGTTTTGAGCAATGTATTGAGAAGTGGATTAATCTGATAAGAGTTTGTGGTGGACAAAATCATGGCAAAATAGATGGAACTGCCATAGCCAAAGTTCTCAACATTGAGCTAATGAGAAATGTAGAACGTATGCCGATTATCCTGAAGCCTATTTCTGCAGCCTTGAACAAAGTGCGGGTAAATCGCTGTTTTATTGCCGATCCTGTTGAAATTCAAAAGGAACTGAGTGAGACCTTGAAAAGAGAAATATGCAATGACAGAGTTAAATTACAGGCATTAAAAAATAAATTAATCAAGCACTATTCTCCAGCTCATTTTCTCACCAATATTCTCAATACTCAGTACCAGAGTCAATCCTGCTGAAGAAGAGGAGTTGGCTATGACATGGGCATCCAGCAATCATCCTTCCATAATACCAACTATAATAAATGTCAGGGTTAGGGATGAACCATTCAACAAATATATGCTTGCTGGTGAGGTTTTAAAGGAAGTCACACCAGTGAACTGGTGGAAGTCACTTAAGAACCTGGATCCATCAGAGACTATTGAAGTGATAATCCAGTTTTTAACAGCAGTATCTGCAAGTGTAGAAGGAATATTTTCTTCCTTTGGACTAATTCATTCTAAATTGAGAAATCTCTTGGGAACTGAAAAAGCAAGAAAACTTGTCTTTTTTTTTCCAGTCGATGAATAAACAGGCAGAGGAAGGTAAAGACTGAGTTTGCTGCACAACCCAGTATTTTAAAGTTTCTCATGTTGACCTGGCTGAAACAAACTCTTTAATTTTTGTTAAAAACACATTTCACATTTATAACCAAAATAGTTAACAATTGAAAAATGCGTATGCTTGTTTTGTTAAAATAATTATACATGTTTATTGCTGAAGAAAAATATCCAAAATACATAAGCTCCCACTACACACCCCATGCTGAAGCTGAAACTTCATTTGCTGCAGCAGCAACTATAGGTCTGGCATGGGACACAGTGCACGTGGTGGCAGCAGTGACTGCAGGCCAGAGCAGAGGCAGGCAGCCAAGGACCTGGAGCCACAGCAGTGGTGACAGGTGAAGCAGCCAAAGCTCCCATTCACCCTCTTGGGGCCGTTGCCACATCCACCAGGATTCTGTGGCAAGCCACTCATCCTAGCCAGGCCCCCCAACTTTTAGTGGTCTGCCAGTAGCCCAGGAGGCCAGATAAAGCATTTCCATTTCCTCACTTAAAGTAAAGAGAGCATGGCTGCTGAATGAATCTGAACATTAAGTTACTGATATCTGGGTACCTTGAGTGAAATCATGGCTACTCAAGTCAATGGCAGAATTTCCATTGAAGCCAACAAGGTCAGGATTACATCCTCTAGCTTTCAGAATCTAAGTTTTAAAAAGTTGGCCTGTCTTTGCTGTCAGAGCCCAGCCACCTCTAAATTACCACACAAACAGAAAATACCTGCTAGCAAGACACAGAAAAGTATAGCATACCCCGATGCAGGATTAATGCATGTAAGAGATGCTTAACATAGAGACCTAAGGAAAAAGCTAAATAGAAGCCTAAGAAAAAACTTCAAAAAGACTCTGCATCTTTAATAATAAAAAAATAATAAAAAGCACTAGGACACAAACAGCATAATCTAAAATATCATTAGAAATGCTTCACATACAAAAAGGTCTAAGTAAAGAAGGGTTTTATAAAGTGATCAAAAACACACTGAGGGGGAAAAAATCTTTCAAGATTAAAGAGGTTTTTCAAAGGACAAGTAGAACTGGTTGTAAAATTTATGAGGCAGCATTAAACTTCAGTTCCAAGTTGTTATAAATTATTCACCATAAAAAACACACAAGTGTGAAATATTATAAGCTTCTTATGCATTTTTTGTTTGTTTAGAGGGAGGTTTTATAGTTATTATTTTGTGCAAAACTGTTTGGAAGCCATAAAAATACATCAGTCAGCACTTCATTTATTACCCTTTACCCTTATATGGGTGCTTGGAGGAAAGGCTACAGATTTAGAAGAGATTGTTCTTCCACCACCTGCAGAGGTATGCAGGCCAGAAAAAAGCTTGCTTCCTAATTTCCATTCCTTTCTCTTGTCCTTGTGACAAGGTACTAGCAGAACGCACTGATTTGTTGGAATCAGACAGATTGTTCCATGGGCACTTCTGCTATGGCCCCAAACTTGCAACCCCTGGGCTGTCAACTGTGTGCCTTAGCACCAGCACCACCCCAGCCCTTCCCCTGCTTCCAAGAAGATAGATTTGAACCTGGGCTGCTGGAGATAAAGTCCAACACTCAGCACTAGGGGGTTTCTGCACTAGGAAAAAGGGAAGGTGCCTGCAGTAACTGACACAGGCTGCTTCTGAACAGGAATAAGGCAAATGCATATACACAGGACAAACAGTGACCATTTCTTCAAGCACAAAGGTGGGCTGCTTGAACTTTCAGTACTGCTGACAAACTCAAACTAGCTTAAAAAACACTGGTAAACTTTTTCCCCCTCCTCCTCTTCCCCATTTTGCCCTCATCTATGTTACAAAGCCCTGTCAGCAGAGCTGTCAGCTGAGGTGTAAAAGATCAATGATCACACACTCTGTCCCAGTAGCCCAGCTGGCAAAGCCCCCAGTGCACACAGAGCTCTGCCAGCTTTTGCTGGCAAAACTTCTGTCGTTCAGGGGCACTAGGTCAGCTCTGGTGGCAGAAAACTTCTTTCTGTTGGCACCCAGGAACTTAAGGAAGCCAGTGAAAGCACCATCAGCCCCCAACAGAGTAATTATAATCTTCTTCCAGGCCCCTACTTTCCCACCTGCCCCATGTTCATTACTGTTTATTAACTATAGAAGACTTAAGTACAGAAAAAGAATCTTCTTGCAGTTTCTCAGTTGGTCTAATAAAAGGCATATCATCTCTGAACCAAGAGTTCTAGATTTCTGCATTTCTTTAAGTACAGATACTCTTTTAAGAAATATATGCATCAACAAAACAAATCTAAAATCTGATCATATATGCTTACTTTCCAAAGTAAGTAGCTGCAATATGGAATTCAAGTTTTATATTTAATTCATACATGAGAATAAGGTTAGGCACCAAAGTTATTTAATCGGTTATGATGAAGCTTCTCATTGAAGTCAACTGTTTTTCCGTATTTCAGACTCTCTTGCAATAGTAGTTGATTTATTCCTTTTCTAATTTTTCTTCTAAGTTTAACTGTTAGTTAAAATAATTGTCCAGTATTAGTGGGCATAGCAAGAAAGAGAAAAAAGAAAACTATCAGGAAGCTTTCTCTTCTTCTTTTAGCATTTCCTTTGAAATTCAACTCTAAAGAGAACTCTTCTATTTGCCACAGTAGGAAAAGTGTGAGCTCAATACATGAAAGTGTTGAACTGCTAATGCCAATCTAGCAGTGACAACACAACCACCCCTCCCCCCCCATGAATCCCATGTAAAACAAATACATGGTACACCACTTAATAATAAATTAACATCATACTACTACTATGATTTTTTTCTAGAGATGTTCTGTTCAAGAATCTCAAATACCTTAAATATTAATTGGGCTTCAAAATAGCCCACTGAAGAAGGTAAGGGATGCAATTTCATTCTTGACTGAATACCAACATAAGAAATGGAACAGAGATACTAATTATCAGTACAAAGAAATGTTATAAAAGGAAGAGGAGAAAGGAAGAATGAACTGAAATAAACAGAATACAAAGGAAATTGAAGGGAGGTGGCCCACAGGCATAAGAGGAAGAGAATAAGGGGTTGGTGAGAAGGACTGATGGAGCTTGAGATTGAGAAGGAAGGCATAGAACAGAAGACTAGGAGCAGAAAAGAAAAATAAAAGATAAAGTAATTAAAGACTGTGTTATAAAGCATATGCCTAGGGAGTTGTATTAAGATTTCACAGACAAGCTTAATTCTGACATTTCCTAAACTTTGAGTGCTCGACTCTGCAAACAATGTTTCAAAGAAAGTTCTTTTTTGTGTGGAATTATATGAAGTGCTAGGCATTATTGTTAAGACTAAGTCTCACCTGGAGTCTAAAACTCAGTATGTACATAAATCTGATTTGTGAGATCAAATGTAGAATTTTTACCTGTGTGCAAGTGGAGATGCTACCAAAGTCGAATCCTCTTTAGAGGAGATTTTCCACAGTTCCTCCAGTTTAGAGTCACTTGCTCCCAATTCTCCCATGACCCAGTCAGGTAAACCTTCTGGACTACTGCTCCGTGCTCTCACTGAATTTGGCTCATCAAAATATATGGACTATAATTTTTTTAAAAAGTAAAAAGGTAAAAACTGTAATTAACTTTTTCAGAAATACAAGCATCCTTATTTTCACTGCCACTCACTTGATGGCTTGGTACCAGCATAAACGACCTAATCCTGCTCCCACTAAAGTCAACAGAAATATGCAAATTAGGGTTTGTTACACAGGGAGCAAGTTGTGACATGAATTTACAGTTTTTAAGTTCCATCACACTACCTTCCAACATGCTGCACTTGGTATACAGCTAAAAGTTAATGTACAGTTACAAGTATGCTGCAGTTTGTCACCTAGATTACTGTGCATTAACTTCTCTATGTAGACAAGTCCTAAAGGCAGCAAGCAGGAATGGGCCTTTCAAATAAGTAAGTATCCTGGGTTAACAGGAAACTAATTAAGTTTAATAATAATTTATCACAACAGAACATCTTTGCACTGCCAGCACTACTGATGGGCCATACTCTTCAGAACCGTTTAGCAATTTATAATACTGTTTATCAGTCTTGTTACTCATCTCACACGTCATGATAATGACCAGCTAGGGACTGAGCTTTCTGCACTTACCAGCACCTCACTGGCAGCTTCTAACAAGACTCAAAGTCTGATTCTTCTCCTCTAGGCCCCTGTATACTAAGAACCCTTTTCTGAGAAAAAACATCATGTTGAATCGTTTAAAAATGCCATAGGCATTTTTAATTTTTTTCTTCTTGTTGATGAAGTTGGGGGTGACAAGAGTAAAGAACAAAAGGGAAAACACAGCCATTCCCACAGTACTTCGAGAGACGCGAGATGCTTGGTTCTTAATCAGAAATCATCAATAATATTTTTCCAATAGAATAAGTAATGAATTTAAAAAATAGACTCATAATTGTTTTAGGGCAGACACATTGAAAGAATACTTCCACCCAAAAAAATCAGGTAGTAGTAAGACTGCAAGTTGTATATACAGGCAGTCCTTGGACTTATGACACAATTGGTTCTTGAAAACTGAGTCTTAAGTCAAAACATAACTCGGAACCAATTTTCTCATAAGAAACAATGTTATAAATGGGGGATTGGTTCCTGAATCAAGGCCCGATACTCTATTTTCACCAAAAATACCTCAGAATTTTGTACTCAGTCAATTTTAGATGACTGATTATAGATGAGTAAGATAGCTACATTAAGCCCCTGGCTTCTTTACTTTTCATTCCATCCACACACTAACTGCTGAAACTTCCTTAGCCTGACGAAGGGTTTTTGAACCCAAAAGCTTGTTTAATAACTATTCTCCAACTATTTTGGTTGGTCTAATAAAAGATATCAAATTCACCCAAGGAACCTTGTCTGCCTATGTCCTTAGACCAACACGGCTACAACCTAAACCCCTATAGCTACATTAATGTATTTATATTGTAAACAGCAATCATATCGATTTGGAAGGACTTCTTTGAGGTGACTTTGCTAGACTTTTTGAAAGGCTCTTGGTTGGATTTTTTGAAGCGTTCTTGGCTGCAAGTTTTTCTGGAGTCTTGTCTGTTTTTTAAGAGAAAATGTCCAAGTAAGTTTGGACAGATGTTCTCCAGGGAGATGAGCGACACAGCGAACTTGTTCGCTGGCATGGCGTCGCATTGGATTAAGCGTTGTAAAGTCAAAACTGACGTCATTAAGTTGAAACAGGGTGTCAATTTATAAACGTTCTAAGTGTAAAACGTTGTAACTCGAAATGTTGTAAGTTGAGGACTGCCTGTACTGCTGCCTTCCTTCCAAGAAGCTCAATATATATTACAAATGTCAATAAGGACCTCATTTTCAGACTGCCAAAGTGAAAGGATGGTGCAAGATGCTAATCTCTTCTTAAAACAAGCACCAAAGTCTCCCATTGCTCGTAAGAAATATTAGCATCCTTTTATTTTCCAAACAGTGTCTAAGAAGTCTACACTCCCTTAACCACACATCAAAAAGCCTGACAGGAGGTACCTTATGTGTTACTTCCCAAAATGGGGGTAATGCAGCCCCCTAGTGCTGTGCTGAGTGAAGCCCATCCAAATGATCTGTCCCACTGGGTTTGTAGCAATGCCAGGATGACAGACCCCCAAACCTTATGCTTTAAGCCAGTAGTATCCAACTTATCCAACAGGCTGGATGAGTGACACAGAGCTGGCTTGTGCGCTCGATCTAGAGCACAGGGCTGTGTCATCTGGCTTACACGGCTGGAATTTATTGGAAGCAGAATTAAGTGCTGCAGATCCTGAATCTGTGACAGTCACTGCAGGTGCCACTCCTCCCACTGCCAAATTTAGGGCCCTGTGGGCTAGATGACATAGCTCTGGGTTTCAGATCTGGCCCCACTAGGCTCCCCATAGTCTGGAAATTTAGTGGTGGAAAAGGCAGTAACAATGTTAACTGCTATGGCTCTGGGAGCCGTAACAATTAATGCTGTCACCATTCACCCCACTGCTAAGTTTCCAAACCTGTGCAGAGCCCCATGGGCAGGATGACGTGGCTCTTCAGGCTGAATCCAGCCCACAGGCCGTATTTTGGTTACCCCTACTTTAAACACAAGATCATCTTTCCTTTCAAAGTAACAATTTACTGTCTAATGCAAAGTTTGTTCTTGTGATTTTTGACTATGTCCTTCTAAACATACCTTAGGTTCTCTGCATATATCATTTAATACTAATCAGATAAAAATCAAAAAGCAACTAAAGCCTTTAGAAGCTTTCAGAACATTATTTTCAACTGACATTCTTGGAAACAATGAATTTTTAAACAGGAAAACAAAATGGATCACAAAGTTTTTACAGAAAACCTAAACATCTGCATTCAAGTTCTGATTAGAAAATATGAAGGATGTATGGAACAAATCAGATCCTGACATCCTTATTATTGTAATATTTCACACCAATTTTGTAACTAAAGTGATATTTAAATGCAGTTTAAATATTCTTTCAGAAAAATTCAAGCTTCTTTTCTACAAAAATGAAATAAATACCCACCATGTATGAAGGCAAGGTTTTCAGCGTTCCTGGTTCTGGTTTATGTACAAAAGGACCTTCCAGTACTCCCCGTTTCAACATATGTAGCAAAAGTTTTGCATACAAGTTCCGATTCTTCCTACCCACGATTCCTGCACCTGCTCCAGAGGGCTCACAGAGTTTTTTAATCCAGAGTGCACACCTTTGACGTTCTAGAAAAATATATTCCATTAATATAACATTTCTGAGAAAAACAGAACAGACAGCAGCAGCAGAAACTACAAAACACACGAAAATATTTTATTTTCTCACATACAACACATGCTCTTTACCCAAAAATTAGCTCCCCCACCCCCAAATAGAGTGCATGCCTTGGAGAAGCTGATTTTTCTGCCTACAATACAAGCCTTCTACTTTGATTCCTACTCCAAACCCAGCAGTAGCAGTGGCATTTCGTTTCAGACAGCTGAGGAAGTCAACTGACTTAATGATTAATTGTTCTTCACTCTACACATTAGGAAGACCTACTGCCTTTGGACATCTTGACAGTGTGCCTTTGATAATGACATCAGGAAGCCAACGAAATTTCTTATCTATCAGGCTGTTGTCATCCCTACACTGGTGTATGGGTACGAAACTTGGATGACACATGGGAAATACCTGAAAGCTTCAGAACATTACCATCAGCAATATCTTTGGAAAATCCTCTGTATCGGTTGGAAAGACAGAAGAACAAATGCCACTGTTATGGCTCAAGCAAATACTGTCAGCATTGAAGACTTGTTTATACAGCACCAGTTCTTTTGGACAAGACATGTCATAAGGATGCCTGATAACTGGCTCCCAAAACAGGTCCTCCACTCCTAATTCACCGCTCTTAAGGTGGGCAAAAGAGATTAAAGAAAGCTTGAAGGCCAATCTGAAGAAATGCAATATTTATAACAATACCTGGGAGACTCAAGCACTGAATCATCTCCACTGGCATCATGATGCATGACAAGGCAGTGATCATTCTAGGCAAGTTCACCTCACAAAGGAGGCAGACACACAGAGATAAAGGGAAAGAGCTGTGTTTTGACATCATCAGGATCTCAGAACTAATTGCCTTATTTCCCTCTCAGAAATATTTGCCTTATCTACAGGTGAAAATACAGATCACAGATTAACCTCCTCAACCTAGGGACTTAACGATGACTTTCCTGTTTACTGGAAGACTGTCATCCTCAGGTCAGGGGACTGCTGACAACAAAGAGAGATGTTAATGTTCATCCCTCCTTTTAATGATCCTGATGTTCCAATAATCAAGCTAAATTTTATTCAGGCAATTTTGCTTCTCTGCTAGCTATTCCTGGTCTCTTCTTTTATTTCACAGCCTTGCAGACACTTTAACTCTGACTCTGCTCTGGAAAATCTTTTTTTCTTCATTCTACTTTCCCAAAAACAAGTTGTGTATTTTATTCTGGGGCATGCTGTCTGCGAAAAAATATGGTAGCTGTTTATACATCTCTCTTTTAACCAAGAATTTATGTTTTTACAGTGGAAGGCAAGGTAAATAAGAATTCCTAAAAAAAAAAAAAATGCAAGTTTTACTTAAATCACGTATATAATTATTTTCAAATAGTTTTATTTTTAAAATTATGACAGCAACAGATGTGATGCTTTGAAAACACAGAATATTCAAGGACTATTATACCAAGATGTGTCAGATGTTATGGACACATGTAGTGTTCAGAGGTTATTGCATTGATTTTATAATTGTTAAACATAACTAACATGGGTTGGCTAACAACTATATTCTGTGGTTCAATGATGCTTCCCAAAGGAATTGAAACTAAGAGGTGGTAATTAACACAAATCTTGACACAGTTAAGTGTGTGGAAATTTTGTTTTTATAGAAACAGCGTATATTGGTTTGACCTGGCAGAAAAAAGGTAGAAAATTGCATAAAGAAACTACCCTGGCCTATGGAAAGAAGATATTCACACTAGTTCAGCAATTCTCAGCCGGGATGATACAGCACTCTGGGATGCCTTGAGATCCTTTCAAGGGTGCTATGGGGTGCTGGGTGCCATGCAATTTTAGCCCAAATAGATACGCAAACATGATTCACAAGATATTAAATAGGAATCCACAGTGTTAAAAACATTCTGACCCATTGTGACCTGAATTCTTTCCAACAGAAGAATCAGTCTGTTATCATTCTGTAGTCAAAAACTGAGTGAATAATAAGAGCTGTCATTTTCCAATGGGATGCCTTGAGTCTATTGAAGGGTGTCTTGAGTCTACAAATGTTGAGAACCGCCTGCACGAGATCAAAGTCTGAGTCTGTGACCAGCAAAGTCTGAAGTATTTTATGAGTCTCCTCACGTAGAAGCTTTCCATAGACTTCAGTTGTATTACACTGGCCTACACTGCTTGTGAGAGTGAGAACAGCCCCGCTTACGGTATGTGCAACTCTTGAAAAGAGTAGATTCTGCTTATTTGCATAGTCTTCTTCCGCTGTACAATTATGTATATAAACAGACTATAGTACCAAACAGAACAGGGTAAAACAAAATAACATAGAGGTGGGTAGTATAATTGCTGCAAACATCCCACAGGCAACTTAATGTACTTTTGGAATGCTTTACTCGAAACAATGTGAACAGCAAATACAGCAAACCTAGCAAGAAAGCTATGAAACAGCACAACAGGTATGAAAACTCAAGAAAACATATTTCTTTTCTTGAGACAATGTTATCTTCATGTGTCTATGAAAAGTGCCTTCTTTCAACAACATTTTCTATTTAATGAAAATAGCCAACTGGCAGCTTTTCTTGATATTTGGGACTAAGAGCATCCGTGTCTAGCATCTCTCTTTCCACAATGCTTTTCTGACAAACGACTTTAAATCATTGTGCTAATCAGTCCTTCTTTCCTTTCTCTAAGACATGCTGAATAAGTGATTCAAGATGGCAGCAATGATTTGATTAACTCATCTTGACTCTCTTTTGTGTTGGTTTCAGTTTATGCAATAAGCCAAAATACGCAAATAGCCAAGTGGAATTTAATGGGAGAGGTGGTAAATGTTTTGTCCTGTGGAAAAGTACGTTGGTTTTAATGTTGTTGGTTGTAGCCGTGTTGGTCTAGATTAGATTACCAAGCATATATATATATGTAAGAAATAAATCTTTGACCAAACAAAAACCAAATCCAGGAAAAAGATTTATTCACAGGAATAGCACAGAAAAAAGGAATTTAGATTTCAAATAAATTATAGTAATTTTAAGATATACAGTCCCATGCCCATTGCAATAATCTAATCTTTCAGTGATCAACTAGCAAGGTTCCCATTCAAGACTGTCAACAATACATTGGCCAGTTTAATGGGGAAAGGCTTTCTTCAACACTCTGGTTATCTAATAGTCTAAACAGAAGCCTGAGACCCAATGACGGCCCCAAAAATGTAAACTCTAAACAAATGTTTGGAACACATACCCAACAAATACTTAATCATCGTTACATACTCTAACATGATCAGCATTACCCCAATATTATTCAGAATGAATTTCAACTGAATAGCTGTCCTTTAGGGCCCAAACTAACTTAAACACTGAGCCATGTACTTGGCAGCAAAAGCTTACATTGGCACAAAAGAAGTGTAGAGTTAAGTGCCAGTCTACTGAAAATGCTGCAAGACCCACCCACACACATGGTTGAAGTCTGTGAAAACTTGCATTGTCGTACTCTTGGAGGAAGACCACCACCACCCTCTTAAAGCAATCAGCAAGCAAGAAACAGAAGCATTCTAAAGCCCAATCCATAAACAATTAATCAACTTCTAATGATTGAGACCACTGAATTATGCAACAATATCAACACGTGCACCTGGTCTGCATGCATCACCACAAGATCCTCCTTCAGTGTAATTACTGTTTTACATTGCAGAATGTATCAAAATGACAATGTCAAAGAAACCTAATGCATCTAGGGACTTCAAGAGTTATCACAGCTCTTCCTGTAACCTACCAAATATCAAAGATACCAGATGGTGGGTGACACTCAGGCTGTCAACAGTATAAACTTCTTTCTTGAGCAAAGACCACCAAATGACTTACTAAAAAAAATGAAGTCACCTTGCCCTCACAACAAACCTGGGTCCTTCTTACATTTTGCAGTAAGAACTCATTTTTTCTCTTCTAGCTTTTGTCAAAGGAAAGGATATGGGAAAAAGGGATACTAGTGCATTTAATAAGCCAGTGAGGATCACTAACATTAATTCACCCCCTATATGTCCCCATTTATGCCAAATTAACTTGTTTTGTTTTTTAAAGAAACTTCCTTCAAATTGAATGCATTCAAACCTGCCAAGACATTACACGAGTTTGTTAGAACCACAACAATATACATAATCCCACCACCTCTAAAAAAAATGTCTGAGGCTTAAGGCATTGCAGACAATATGGTAAAACTGAAGAACCTCTTGCAAAAATGTAGGAATTACAAAAATCTCCATATGACTATCAGGTAACTGCAAAAAGGTTTTCCACGTACAGTAAAAGCTGTGTTAACTGCTATCCAGGATACTCTATTAACAGGAATAGGGGTAAGGTGGGCGGGTGAGAAGCTTGCAGATGGTAGCCACCACTGCCACCCATTACCCTGCACTGTCGCTGCTCCATGTGCGGCCACCACCACCCTCCCCTCCTCCACTCCACAGGGGTTTTAAAAAAGGTTGAAAACCTCTGCCTCCGATAACCGGAATTTTTAGATACCCGGCACTCCCTTACCCCACTCATGCCAGTTAACATAGCTTTTACCATACTGTACTAGCTCACTTCTCTCCTACTTCATCTGTCAAGTAAAATAAAACTATTGTTTTGAGAGTGATCTTATTATTACTCCGAAGTGACATGAAAACCAATTTCTAATAATACCATATACAAAAAGATACCAAGCATCCTGAACTCATTCCTGGTTTAAGTTAAACCAGAGTCCCCAGTATCCCAGATGCTTTGCAGCCCTCGGCTAGAATATGCTGTGCTGTCTGCTCCAGAGCAAAGCTGGCCCCACCCCTCTGCTCCCTAGCTGGAGCTCTGGTGGAGCCTGCAGGCACTGCTCAAGCAGGGATCCCCCCTCCTCCCTCCCATTTCCCCACAGCACAGACCCCAGCCCCATGGGCCCTAGGCTGTGGTATGCTAGCTAATCCTGAGAGGTGTCTGTGCGTGTCTCCAAATTTCACTGGGACAAGCCGACAGAACATCATCTGCTTAGGGCTTTTTGGAACTAATTAACAGGTCAGATGGTAATGTCTCTCCATTGCTTCCTTGGAAAAAGCTGTTTAAGAAGAGCTTGAACTAATCAGAAGGGCTTTTTTTTGTTGACAGGCTGACAAACACTGTGTTATCAGCTCCCTGCTGGCTCCTTTGCCTGTTAGATTTACACAGTATGAAGAAGCAGGGAGAGGGAGATTGAAAAGCTCAGTATTATCAACAGATGCATGCATTGTACACCCCGCTTTGCCTCAGAGTGCTAGCTGGGGACTGGGGGCTGATAACACTCCTGCCCCTCCAGCAGCAAGTGGGGAAAAGCCTGGAGCTGTGCAGGCAGGGTGGGGTTTACAACTTTGCCTAATCAAAGCGTCCTGCCAGGGCCTGGCCACACCCCTCCTCAGCTCAGCACTGTAGAATGGAAGGGAGGGATGCACTAGTGCCCCCCAGCTTCTAGCCCGAGCCACTGCAGGCATGTGCTGATATTTCCTCAGTCCAGAGGGAATGTCTGTGCAATTGCAAACCAGTTCAACCTAGGAAGGTTAGATTAACCTGCAAAGATTGAATCAATTCAGGCTCCGTGTCATGGGATGGGGTCCCCGGGGATGGCCGTGATACCCCTAGGGCTCCTTGACCGTGCCAATCCTGCCCAACAGGCACCCTCTTTCTCACCCGCCACATCTTTCTGGTTAATTTAGTAGATTGGGAGGTTGCCCTTGAGTTTGTTAGGACACGGTCCTGCTAGACCCTGCTGAACCATGTGGGCTCTTGAATCCCTTTTTTGATCCCACTCAAAATGGATACCCTACAGGACACCCACAGCCTTATGGGCTAGATGTGTGGCTCCAAAACTGCCCCTTTACCACGCCCCAAGCCTCGCAGATGGTATTGACAGTGTCTCCCCTGGCCCTTGCTATAGCTTAGTCCCTTGTCCTCACTGGGCTCTCCGCACCCCTGTCTCTGTGCCCCAAACTGGCACTGGGCTCTCTGCAGCCCCCTTTGGCAGTGCACCCCTTGGCACTGGGGTCTGCTCACCCCCTTTACTGCACCCTTCTCTGGCACTGGGGTCCCCAATGAGGCTTTCTCCTTCCCCAATAGCCTCAGCCTGGTCCTTCGGTATGTATAAACAGCAACTTAAACATGAGCCCCTGGGCTATAACATAATATAAGCTGTTCAGGGTGTGCTCTGTCCCATTAGAAGTCCAACTTCCCCCAGCACTAAGTGCTTTGTAGGCTATTGGAACCTATTGAGCTCCTAGAGCCTAATTAGCCCAGTATGCAGCATATCAGGCAGTCCCTACATCCCTGGGCAATTCTTCCCTGGAGGCTCCTTCCCCTTAGCTGCTGCCAGGGAACTCTCCCTCTAGTACCAGCCTTGGGGTTTATATTTGCCCACTGCTCTGCCTCTTCCAGTCAGCTGATCGGGTGCAGGTGCAGGCTAATTGACTCGTTAGCCTGTTGCCACAGTAACCTTCACCTATGGGCTCCTGTCTGGCTCTTAGGGCCCTCTCCCTATGCAGTTTCTGCTCTTACAGGAGCAGGCACCTTAGTGCCCTGCGGCACTCAGTCTTTTTGAATGTCTGTCTCTAGCCCTAGTGAAGCTAATGGGAATTATGATCTGTCAGCATCTCACAGAATTATGCCCATAATTGCACCCAAATTAGTTTGCATGAGCATTAATATTTTATCATCCAAGGAAAAGGTCTGAGCCAGGGAACTTTTATGTACACCAGTAATCTTTATCCCAACAGATATTTTCATTGAAGGCAAGAAGACTACTTGAATGATTAAAGCTTTACACATTCAGGTACTTAATTTGAAGATTACATTCCTTTAGCAACATTCAATTTGCTTGTACTATCCTAGCTTATAAAATATCACCCATTAATTGATAATAACAGTTCACTTAAAACTCCTAGTGCTGAATGTATTTGCTTGTAAACATTACCATATTTTAATAGCTAATTCTCCTGCAAAGTGTTTGTAATTTTATAAAATTATGAATCGCAAAGACAAAATGTACATCTTGGAGTAATATAGGAATAAAATTATTCTGCAAACATGCATTTATATCATCAAAATAAAATGGATAAAACTGAATACATACCATCACCAAAAAGTGCTTAAAAAGAACCTAAAAGATACTTTTAAAAGTTTGTACAAAAATGGAACAGGGTAAAATTAGATTTGGGTTACTTAATCAGTCACTTAGCAAACCATGGAATACGAACATAAACGGGACCTGATTTTACCCTCTAAAGCAGTTGTTCCTAATCTTTCTGGATCTGTGAGACCGCTACTGGTTGGCTGGCTACCCCATTTTTGGACTGAGACTGAATCTTCCAGCAGAATTCCTGCGGCCCTCCAGATACCATTTGTGGGTGCCATAATCTTAGTTGGAATCACAACTTCTAGGTTGAGAACTATTGCATCCATGTCATAATAGCTTCAGACTATACTGTGAAAACATTTTTTTTCTAGTTTTTATCACATTTGTTTGCAAACAAATTTTAGCAGTTTACCTGATTTATGTTGCAATTTTAGAACATATGGCTTCATATCTACAAGATAGTGATCGAATTCTGCATCCAATTTCTCCCACGTTTCTTCTTCACTATTCATTGTGTTCTTTTTATCAGCTAGCCTACAAATTTAAGTTGAAGAAAAAGAGATGCATGAAAATCTCCTTTCTCAATACATTACTATAATCAATTTCAGGTCTCCACAGAAATAAGTTACATAAAAAAACCACAGAAACAATATGGCTATCTTATTAGCAATACAGCGGCACAAAAATTAATGTTGTGGCTCTTTGCAAAGAATAGCTATTCCGGTGCGCAAGTCCCTCAGACAATAAGCTTTTTGGAACTGGGAATGGGCAGAAACCAACCACACATAAAAGCATTCATCTAGGCCGGTCTCGTATCAGAAAACACTTGACGAACCTTTGTCTTATTTCCTAGCAGCTACTAAAGAAGATAATTTTCATCAAAAATAATAGTTGTTCCTGCCTAGAACCTGGTGAAAGAGAGAAAAAAAAGCAGGAAGAAAAATAATGTAAAGGGAATATAAGATATAGCACTCACATATTTGTTTTTTAAACGGTGCTTTATTCGGGGTGCCAGACTAATTTGTCACTTAGCAAACCTCTCTAACTCATGTCCTGTAGATCTATAAAATCATTAACCTCTAATTCAGGTGACCGTGTTGCATATGTACCCTGTATATTTTGGGCTGCAGTTAATGGGTTAATTTACACCTCGGCAGCAGTGGCAAGGCGTATGGGGTGCACAGGGGAACACGTGCACCCCCTGAGAGCGCCGATGCACGCCCTGACCGGCTGTGCTCCCCGCTTAGGCGATGGGGGCAGGCAGAAGCACCGGTGCCCCCCTGCAAGCGCTAGCCGATCACCGCAGCCGCTTCCACACCATGCACACCATACAATGCACCATGGCTGTCACTGGATTGCCCCCACCCCGAGTCGGCGGGACTGGTTGCAGGATGCCCTCCCGACTAAAGCAGTACCAGTCGCCCATGCTCAGCAGTAGAAATGCTTACGTTTTGTGCTTAACTGTGCGCACGAGTAATCCCTGAAGCCACGGAGGTTGCTCACAGCAGGTACAGTTAAGCACAGACAGAATCCGAGCCTCCAGACCCAGGTCTTTACCTTCCCAGGCCTGTTCACGCGCGCGCGAGACAGAGGCAGCAAGGCCTCCTCCCTCGCGCCCCACCGCCCCCAGCTCCAACGCTTCCGCGCCTCACAGCAAAGGGGAAAAGCTGTTTCTCCTCCTCCGGAGCCTGGCCCGGGGCGCTGTGTACCCGTCACACCGCCCTGCCGTCGCTTCCACCTCCCTGCTACAACCGTGACGCTGTGCTGTGCCATGGCCAGAGCTTCCTCGTCCCCCTGGAAGCACACCACACCACACACACACTGCACCGCACCACACCACACCACACCACGCACACTACGCTCGTGCAGCACCGCACCATGCACTACGCCACAGACTGCACCACACCACGCACGCTACACTCATGCAGCACTACAAACATACACCAGGCCACAGGCACTGCATCGCACCACATCACATCACACCACACACGCTACACTCATGTGGCACCGCACCATGCACTACGCCACAGACACTGCATCGTACCACATCACACCACACCATGCGCTACACTCATGCAGCACTACAAACATGCACCAGGCCACAGCCACTGCACCACACCACACCACACCACGCACACTACGCTCGTGCAGCACCGCACCATGCACTACGCCACAGACTGCACCACACCACGCACGCTACACTCATGCAGCACTACAAACATACACCACGCCACAGGCACTGCATCGCACCACATCACATCACACCACACACGCTACACTCATGTGGCACCGCACCATGCACTACGCCACAGACACTGCATCGTACCACATCACACCACACCATGCGCTACACTCATGCAGCACTACAAACATGCACCAGGCCACAGCCACTGCACCACACCACACCACACCACGCACACTACGCTCGTGCAGCACCGCACCATGCACTACGCCACAGACTGCACCACACCACGCACGCTACACTCATGCAGCACTACAAACATGCACCAGGCCACAGGCACTGCATCGCACCACATCACATCACACCACACACGCTACACTCATGTGGCACCGCACCATGCACTACGCCACAGACACTGCATCGTACCACATCACACCACACCATGCGCTACACTCATGCAGCACTACAAACATGCACCAGGCCACAGCCACTGCACCACACCACACCACACCACGCACACTACGCTCGTGCAGCACCGCACCATGCACTACGCCACAGACTGCACCACACCACGCACGCTACACTCATGCAGCACTACAAACATGCACCAGGCCACAGCCACTGCACCACACCACATCACACCACACCACGCACACTACGCTCGTGCAGCACCGCACCATGCACTACGCCACAGACTGCACCACACCATGCACGCTACACTCATGCAGCACTACAAACATACACCAGGCCACAGCCACTGCACCACACCACACCACATCACGCACACTACACTCACACAGCACCGCACCACGCACTACGCCGCAGACACTGCACCGCACCGCACCACACCATGCACGCTACACTCACGCAGCACTGCACCATGCACTACACCACAGACACCGCACCGCACCACACGATGCACGCTACATTCACGTGGCACCGCACCATGCCACAGACACCGCGCCACACCACGACGCCTGCTACACTTGCGCAACACCGCACCATGCACTACGCCACAGACACCGCACCACACGATGCACGCTACACTCGCGCGGCACCGCAGCATGCACTACGCTGCAGACACTGCACCGCACATCACACCACGCACGCTACACTCACGCAGCACTACAACATGCACCACACCACAGACACCGCACCACACAATGCACACTACACTCACGTGGCACCACACCACACACCATGCACTACGCCAGACACTACTCATGCTCCCCCACAGCACACTGCACTCACGCTGCCGCCGGGGGTGGCCTACGCACCCCTGTGCGAGGAGGAGGAGGTGGAGGCCGGCCGGCCCCCGCCGAGGCGCTGCGCGGAGGTCGCTGCTCGCGTCGCGTGGCCCCCGCCCTGAGGCGGCCGCGGCCGGCGGCAGCGCTCAGCTGGGCCTCGTCCCGGGCGGGTAACGGCTCGCAGCACCCGCCGCTCTCCCCCGGCGGCCCCGGCCACAGCCCCGCTTCCGCTTCCGCTTCCACTTCCGCTTCCGCCCGGGGTTGCCACGCGACGCGCCCGGCCGCCGCCGACCCCGCCCGCCCCGCCCGCGGCCTCGGGGGGGGCGTGGTCTGTGGGGCGTGGGGCTGGGAGCGTGGGGGCGGATGAGGGGCCTGGGGTGAGGGAGGTGGAGCTGGGGGGAGGGGTGAAGGGATGCAGTTGGGGGTTGGTTGATGAGTATAACTGGTTTTGGGGGGCTGGGTGCGTTTGCGGGGTTGCTCGGCGTCTCCCCCTGGGAATCAGGCATTTCCTGATGTCTGTCCGGGCATTTGAAGCTTGCCCGGGCGGCCGCGTCCTGCGAGTGACTGGACAGAGCGTAGCCAAGAGCCAGCCTGGCCGTGGGGCATGGGCTCACGCTTTTGGAGGAGTTTCCTCTGCTACAAAGTTGTAATTGTATTTATTCCTACTTGTGTCAGGGCACGGCGGTGAGTGAACACAGCTTCCACGTGGTGGAAATGGACAAACAAAAAGTATTTAAAAACCTGCCGAGGAATTAAGAGCAATTGTTTTCTCCCTTGGGGGCTCGATCCACACGGACACACGCAGGCATCGCAGCGGTCCAGGGATCGGTCCTGGAAACGTGCCCAAACCTCATCCTGTTGAAGACACGGGATCGACTCGCTTGGGGAAACCTCTGCGTACGTGCCGTCGCGTTTGTAGGAACCGACCTGACCTGTTGTTTTTGAGGATTTTGGGGGCAGCAGGAGAAATTGAGACAGGAGAGTTTTGGAATGAGCAAGTTGGTAAACTGTGCTTATCTTTTGAAATGATTGGACCGATATCTTGAATATTATCAATACCGGGGAAAATACAATCTTGTTACATTTTTTCATTTTCAGTTTTAAAATCTGTTTCTGCCAGTTCTAGAGTAGATTTCAGAAATATACAGTTAACCTGGTGTTGAACACGGTTTACCTCTAAATACTGATGAAAACTAAATGGTTCGGCATCGTTTTAGAGCTGGTATAAACCACGGGTTTTTGAAAAGCTGCTGGATACAGTTTGCTCTGATCTATATAGCAAAATGGCTTATATGGTTGAGTTTTGAGTTGGCTTTAGAAGTCTCTTTCTAAAGACTTCAGATCCTTCTGAAGATTTTAGCACTGTTTCTGCTCTCCCACGGGTAGCCTCTGAAGCTATCCCCAGTTTAATGTACTAAGAGGTGCATAGGATTGATTGAAGATGCAACTTTGAAAGTGCATGAAACCAAGTGTTCTTTTTATTTATATAGAAATTTAATGCAACACAGTTTGTTTCCATTGTTTTCAAGGGAACTATCCATTTAAACACAAGTGAAATGAGATAAAAAAAGGCAAAGAAATAACACTCAGACTGCATTCAAACTTTTCTTGAGCAAACTTAAGTAGTAAACTGCCTGCATGACTTGGGATACTAGATGTTAAGGAGAGCATAAATTCCCACTTCTATTTCTACTTAAACTGCATCCCTTTCCTCCCTTCCCCTTCCCTCCCGCCCTCCCCGCTTGGCCTGCCTGTACATAAAGCGTATGAAATGGCTTTTATCCCGAGCGAGTAAACTCTTTCAAATCATGACTAATCCTGATTCATATGCACAAATACATCAAAGAAGAATTTCTCTAAAGTACTGTAGCAAATCGGCTGTTCTCTTTGATTCCTCAGTTAATCTTCAGAGGAAAAATGACTCTGGATTAAGGTTCACTCAGTGATAGCTATGACAGCTACACTAGTTACCTTCACAGATTGCATATAACTCCTTAAAATCTGCATATGCATATTTGCATAGCGGTAACACCAAAAACAACACGATAGAGTCCGTTTATCCATGTTTTATATCTTGGTACAATGTCATGGCAGACTTCATAAGATGATCTGCCATCTTTAATCAAATTATTTTAATGTAATTATCACAATAATACGAGTAATCCTTTTAAAACAATGGCCTTGTGCTGGGTGGAAAACTGCTTGATGAGCGCCTGGCCCAAGTAAGTGTAATAAAGCACAGGCACTTTCATGTTTGAATCATCAGATTGAATGCCCAAATCTGTAGTGGCAGTTTGGTAACCTACCTGCAGTGGGTTAGTTTCAGTCAGCCCAGTTCTTGTGTGACAAATGACAGTAAGCATCCTACTTGACAGCCTCTGTGGAAAAGTCAAAGCTGAATGGATCTAACGACAAAGTAATTTTTTACCCAAGAGATTTTTTTTCCAAAACAGAGTAGAAGCGCACAGACTCAGAGTAGCATGGAGAAGCTTGCTCAGCCACTGATCATTATTTACCTCTTTTATTTACAGATGGAGAACTTCAACATCTGTATCTTTCCAACTACCTTATTTGTAAGTAGTAGACATTTCCTGATACATATTTGTATTTGTTCTTTGCATCTGGGAGCAGATTCCAATCTGATCAGGGCCACGTTGTGCCCACTGTTGAGCATCTTGAAATATTAAACCGTGCTGTTACCCTGAAGGGTGGTTATGCATGTGGCAGTGACAGTGAACCTAAAGAAGTTTATAAAGGTTAAATGAAGACTCATGGAGAGAGTCACGGAGCCAGTAATGGAGCTACCTGTCTGGGAGTAATCTGAAAGAATAAATCGATCCACTTTACTAAGCATTGTTCTGGGTTTGCCTGACAAATCTTCTTTCAAAGGGAATGTTTGCAATTATTTGACAGTTCCACAATGTCTGTCCAAGAGAGGAAAAAAATAGGAGGTTCATAACAAGCACCGGGGTCTGCCTCCCACAGAAGCTATTGTTCTGAACAAGTCAGTTGATATGTATTAATGTGTGCTGGCCCTCTAGAGGAAATACTTCTAGAAGCACAGTTGTAGAATACGTAAAACCCCTAAGTGAATACAAAATAAAATCACAATTTGAATTGTAAAAATGTATTCATTTAAATAAAACACATTCAGTGCTTTTTTCATCTCATTTTACCATGTTCTCTTATCTTTGTAACTGTCTCAGTGGGTTGCCACAAGTAACATAAGCACAGCTCAAGGCATTCTTTCAGTTGTCTAAAAAAATGGCAGGCTTCACTCACTCTTCCAAGCCCTCTTGGAAACATCTTCTAGATGCCCTACATTATTTTCAGGCTTTCTATGCAAATCTTTCATGCCCGAAACATTGCAATTCATGAAACACCCCACCACTTCAAAGATTCATCAGGTCACAATTTTTTTTTCCTTCTTGCTTCAAGAGAATAGAGAATAAATACAAAAATATGAACATTAGCTCCTAAGGATGATGCTTAAGTACTCAAATACTATGTATCCAGCTTGGGAGCAGGGAACAAGGCAGATTGATGTGATCAGCAGGGATCCTGGTTTTCTGTGATAAAAAAATCACACATTCTCTGATTAACACCCCCCCCTCCCAAATTCTCTAATTAAAAAAAAACAAAATCTGCCCTAAAAATGAAATGCCACTAATACATATAGGTATCGATTGAACACAGTGTTTATTGATATATTTACAATTTTAAAGCAGTTTGGAATACCTCAGTCGCTATAATACCTCAGTTTGCCAATACCTCAGTCTCTATAATAAAATACAGTCTGAATACCTATACATTTTGGCATTTGATTTGGGGGTTTTTATCATGGAAAATCAGAGCTCCCCCTGCCCCCTTAGCTCACAGAACAAGGTCCAGGCTGCTGCTCCCAAGCCACAGCCCCACGGCCCTGCAGGTGCCCCTCACTCCCCCTTCACAGCCCCCTGGTCCTGCAGGTGCCCCTCACGCCCTGACACCACCTCCCCCAGCTCTGCTGGAGCCCCTAGCCCCCCACCCACACCCCCCGGCCCCTCCTCCAGCCCTGCCAGAGGGGGCTTCCAGCTGCCAGGGCTATGGGGCCAGGAAGAAGAGACACAGGCAGTATGGCCAGAGCAGAGCCCGTGGGGGGCTGGTGTGGACTGCCTGCTGCAGGCACAGGGATAGGTCCGACTCCCTGCCGGTACGCACACATCCAGAAGGGCGGGGGGACCCATGCCCCCCAGATCTGTGAGTGGGGCAGGGCAGGTGGGAGCTGCCTGCTGCCCTCCCCCACAGCCCAGTGGGTGGGACCCAGGACAGCATGGCAGAGCTGGGCTGGCCAGGGAAGCTCCTTGCTGCTGCAAGCTCCGTGCTATAGTAATATCCCAGTGTCAAAAAAACCTACGTGCTGCTGTGGCAGCAGCATGCACCGCTGGAAAGCAGAGCCTGGCTGGCTGAAGCCAGACTCCTTCTGCCAGATTGCTGTGGCTGCAGCCCACAGAGACCCTCAGAAGTCCAGATGAGGCTGCTGGGGCCAGCCCAGGTGCTGCCCTCAGCATCCCCTGCCCCAACCAGGGCAGTGTGCCATGTGCCAGAATGCACGCGCACGGGTGTTTCCCAGGGACAAGCAGCAGTGGCACATATTGTGCCGCAGCTGTTTGTCCCCAGGGAAATGCACGTTACTGCTTGTGGGGAAGCTCCTGCTTAGTCTATACTATAGTAAGACTAGATTTTCAGAATATGTGCCTGCCAACCAATTGGGGTGCCCAGTGAAAGTGGTTTTGAATATTTTAGCCCATAAGTCTAAGGCAATGGTTCTCCAACTTTTTAAATTCTAGAGACACCTTGGAAAATGCCAGCTCAGCTTTAAGTTATTTTTTGACTATAAAATATTAGAGCAGTTGTTCTGTTGCAAAGAGCTCGGAGAGACCACAGCAGCAGTGCTAATATTGAGCAGCACCCTTGTGATTGAATTTGGCATCCAATTTCTCCCACATTTCTTCTTCACTATTCATTGTGTGCTTTTTTATCAGCTAGCCTACAAATTTAAGTTGAAGAAAAAGAGACACATGAAAATCTCCTCTCTCAATACATCAATTTATAGAGAAGTCACTGATTTAGAGACAATTGAAGGATGTAGAACATATACCGGTATTTTATTTTGTTTCCTTGAAATTTAAGTTGCACCAGTTTTAAGACCCTCTCTAAACTTGCCAAAATATATCTAGACTTCAGTTTGTCCATATGTTACAGGTATAGAGGCCTTAAAATTATAAAATTTCCCCAAATACAAGCAATTAAATACATCTCATAGCTACTTCATTCACTTACCTTTAGAGGACGATAGGAACTCTACAATTAGAGTTGCTGGAAAATATATTGATGTAGAATATTGAAACATAAATTCTTATAATAATCTTTATCTGAAGTTTTAAAATTTTCAGTAGTGTTCCTTACGGTGATTTTTTTTATATTAAAATGGATCAAGAGGTCTGTTAGGTGAGTTAATAACAATTTTCTATAGAATTCTAGATTAGTATTGTTTTTCTGTCAGTTTTATTTATACCTGTGAGGGTTGTTCCCATAGACTTCAATCAGAGCAGGTGCAAGCTTTATTAATAAAAAACTTCAAATTATTTAAATGTTTCCTGCACACATGAAAAATTTCATCAAGCCTTTTTGTTTTAAATAACATCCCTCCACCGTAAGGCCCCCACAGGTTTCATGATGCACAAACAGCATTTTCTCTGCACAAATCAGAACTTCTGCTATTCTGACATCTGAGTACAGTATTACACAGCATTCATGTATGTTATAAGGATGTTTCATTGTTGATTTAGTTGATCCCTGTTTGTTGGTACGTATAAATAATTACTGATAGGTATTTGATAAAGATTTTTTCACCCATTTATAAATATAGAGAAATAAAATTAATATTGGCTGGTATGCCATTAAGAATGTTGTTAGTTCATTTATTTCAAATGTTTGATGACTTTCACGCAGGTTCTCATTTTGATAGTTTACCATAACCTAGGAGAAGATAGTCTACCTAAAAAGCTGTAGAAATAATAGCTGTTGCTCAACAGTGAAGTTTTTTCTTATTTATTTAAAAAAGACAAATTATGAAACATTTAAATAGTGTTAAAAATTAACTATTGCATACAACAGAATAAATAAGATAAATCAATCTAGAATGTTTGCTTTGGTTTGGAATTGCTAAAAAAAACTGAATGACTTTTTATAATTGTTGCAGTGAATTCATTTAGAAAAGTCTAAAATCCTACTTTTCCAGATCATCTTGAATTTCCAGGGAGAATTTCCTTTAGGTTCTTCTGGAAAACACAACCTACCCAATACTAAAGGCCTATCCCCTCATCCTGAGCCTGTCCCAACTGAGGACATGTAATGAAAAAAGTAGGGGTGGCATTAAGATTTTGAGTTCAGAACAAGAGAAGGAACACAAATTAGAAATGCCTGGACAGTGCCCCCCCCAGTCCTCAAAGTGAGAACTCTAAGGAACTGGTGGAGGCACTTGGAGGAAAAATCCCCAAAAGAGTGGAACGTATACTGTCACAGAACCGCACAGTCGCAGAACTCATCTTTATCTAGTTTTCTCATCCTGGCCTGAGAGGTGCCCTTCTGCCAGCTGGGTTGGGCAAATCTGGCACAGCAGCAGCAGCTCAGCTGGGACTGTTTAGAATATATAGGTGTGGGTTAGGGTACTGCCCCCCTACCCCTACTCTTGCACCCATGTTCCCCTCATCCCCGCTCTTGGAACCCATGGGCGCATCCACATATGCAGGCACGTGCGCTTGCAGCTGCTCAAATAGGAGCGGCACAAATTTGTCCCGGGGATTTGTGCCTCAGCACACGTGCCTGAACATGCATTTTGGTGGAGGGCAAGTTGTGCCACTTGGGGCAAACTGACCCTGCCCAGCTCCTCCTGGATCCGCAGCCAGGAGGAGCTGAAGGCTGGGACCAGCACCTGTGGCTGCACAGTTGGCTTTCAGGCAGCACTGCTGCCAGGTATGCCCCCACCCTGCCATCTGGGCAGCTATCGCCTGAAAGATGTGTTCAGTGTAGTGGTCTGCTTTGAACTGTCAAATCATGTCCTCCAGGTCCCAAATGGCCAGGAGGTCAGCCACCTCATTTGCCCGCCAGCTGGGTTCCCAGTGCCAATCCTGGGCAGGCTCCACTGCCTGGGTCCTGCCACTTGTCTCACTCGCAGGAATCCTGGTGTTCCCTGTTTAAAAATTGCAAATTCTCTGATTAAAAAAATCCCAAATTCACTCTTTAAAATACCTCAAAATTCATATTTTTCCACAATTAAAATGAAATGCTATTGTATCTGTATATAGGGAGAGATTGATCAGTTGGGCAATGTTTTATTAATATATTTACAATTTTGAAGCAATTTGGAAGCCTACCAGTGCCTCTAGCATCATAACAAAAAAAATTCTAAGTATCTATATGCTTTGGTGTTTCCTTTTGGTTTTTTTATGATAGAAAAATCAGAGCTCCCTCTGAACCCTTTGCTAACCAGGATGTGGGGACAGTTGCCCCTGGAGGCACAGCTCCTGTCACCAGGTCTCATCCTGTCTGGTAGCTGGGCATGCAGGGTATGAAATGTGGGGGGTGGGAGGGCTGTGGGTTGGTGCGGGGGTGGGGGTGAGGGTACAAGGGGGATGTGAGGTTTGTGGGTGGGTGTGTTTGTGGTGGGAGCTTGAGCCCCCACATGCCCACCCCCCAACCACCCCCAGCAGCGCACAGCCCCTACTGCTGGCAGCAGCAGCACAGCCCTGCGGTGCTATAGTGCAGCCTGACCCATGGTCTGTACATGACGAAAGGGCCCAACCCAGCCCAGCCTACCCCGCTAGTGTGAGTGATGGCAGGAGCCATCCCAGTCCTGTCCAAAAGCGTGCTAGCCGGGCAGTCCGGTTTGAGACACCGCAACAGGCACATGTGTGCTCATCTGGATGCGCCCTATCTGATCTGCCTCCTATCATCCGCCAGGAAGGAGTTAACCAAAAGGTCTCCAGATCTTTGGGACTATGGCTGGGGCTTGCAAATGTGAGGAAGTGCTAAGTAATAATGTAATGAGGAGTGGGAGCAGGAGGGAACCTGCTCTAGGCACCAAGTTAGGAGGGGTACTAGAATTGCCCACCACCCCGTCTGAGTGTGCACCCTGGCAGCATTCCAACGATGGGAACGCCAACACAGTTCATGACTGCTACTGCTGTAAGAGAAATAGCCAAGGCAGGTGGAGCATGGTTGGCAGCAGCAGCTCAGCCAGCACAGTTTAGGAGTTCCTGGCATGGGTAAGGCTCTGCCTCCACCCTGCTCCCAGCCCCGTGTCCCCTGCCCCTTGCTCTCAGAGCCCACGTGCCTCCTGCGCTGCACTTGGAACTCTGTGCCCTGCCCTGGGTCTCCTGCAGGGTTTACTCCAGGCACCAACTCTGCTCATTATACCACTGGTGCTGAGAAAATCATCCAGAACCCCAACAGGGTTTGGAGGAGCCAGAACAGCACCAGCAGACCTGGAAATCGACTGCCATTCAGCAAGTGAATGTTCATACGCCTGCCCTTCCTCATTCTGAAAACAAGGAAAGAATTAGATGTCATACAATAGTTCATCAGATCATAGGAAAGTAGGGCTGGAAGGGACCTCATAAAATGACCTAGTCCAGCCCTCTGCTCAAGCCAGGATCATCCTTGACAAAAGCATCCCAACCAAGTATCTTGTCTAATTTGGTTTTGAAAGTTTCCAAGCATGGAGATTGCACATCTTCTCTAATAGCCTGGTCCAATACCTGACAACCCACATAGTCAGAAAGTTCCTCCTAATCTCCAGCCTAAATTTCTCCTGCTGCAGTTTGAGGCCATTGTTCCTAGTTCTGCCCCTTAAAGCCACAGAGAAAAGCCCATCTCTGTCTTCCCCATAATTGCCCTTCAGGTATTCAAAGACTTACCAAATCCCCCTCAGTCTTCTCTTCTCGGAGCTAAATAACCCTAGTTCTTTCAGCCTGCCCTCATGGCTTGGGACAGACATTTCATAAACCGGTTTGACCCAAATCAGCACAGTCTGATACTACATTCAACCAGGTTTATCTCAAACCAGTTTCAGCCATTTTCAAACTGGGTTATGTGCACTGAGCATCTGTTCTGTTACAGGGTTAAACCAGTTTCTGATCACTTAAACTAGTTTATGTGTAATGTCTGTCCCTAGCCCGTATGTCTTGTTTCCCAGGCCCGTGATCATTTTTGTTGCCCTGCACTGGACTTTTTCCAAATTGTCCATGTCTTTTTTGAAGTGTGAGGCTGAAAAGTAGAAACAGTACTCCAGCTGAAGCCTCACCAGTGCTGAATGGCGTGGAAGAGTCTTTTCCCTTAATTTGCAAGTGACACACTTGTTAAAACAACCCAGTATGCTGTGGGTGTTTTTTTGGTTGGTTGGTTGGTTTGGGGGGTTTTTTGCAACAAAAGCACGCTGTTTGTTGGTGGTCAATTTATAGTCCACTGTAACCCACAGGTCCTTCTCTGCAGTACTGCAGCATTGCCAGTCACTTCCCAGTCTGTATTTGTGCGTGCGGTTGATTATTCCATCCCAAGTGCAGAACTTTGCACTTGTCATTGTTGAATCTCATCTGATTGATTGCGGACAATTTCTCCAGTAATACATCTGCAAGTGATCGTTATATTTCATAAAGATTTATTTGGTAGAGCAACTGAGACTAGAAAGTTTAATTTTATGATTCTGCCCCCATTATTCACCTTAAATAATACCATGCTGTGCAAGTCCCTTCATTTCGATGGGACAGAGCATTCTGTTCCATCCAAACTGGCATGGATGCAGATTACTTGCATCCAAAAAGTGCCGAGGCCACATCCAGAGTCTGAATCAGGCACTTTGGGAAAGGGCTTGGTTTATTATTTAAACACAGTGTTGACATTGTTTGTCAGTTCATTTATTCATTTATCTGACTAAAGCACAGAGTAGGAGCCCACAGATTTTTCTCTTGCATCACCGTACAATAGCAAGGTTCCCACAATAGCCTTTTTTCTTTCTGGGGCTCTCCTAAGTTGAACCACTTGCTGGGTTTTACACTTGTTTGATCATCAGTCAGAAGCTAGAGTCTAGTCCCTTTTTAAAAGGTCACCTTGTGACAGTAGAAAGAGGTTCTGGAATAGGAAGATGTTCCAAGGTAGGTCTGTCAAACAATTAAAAAAATTGATCACGATTAGGTGCATGATTAAAAAAATTAGTTGCAATTATTCACAGATTCAAAGATGCTAGGTTCAGAAGGGACCTCAAAAGATCATTGAGTCCAACCCTCTGCCTGTGTCAGGAAAAGTGATTTTAATCGCACAGCAGCCTGCCTCCACCCTGCACACAAATCCAGGGGACACGTGCCCCCCCATGCCTCCCCTGGGGTGTGTGTAATGGAAAGAGCCCCCCCCCCCCCCCCCCGCACCTCTGGACTAGCTGCCTGCAGCTCTGTGCCACGACCTGCCCCAGCCCTGGGGCCCCATTCACCACAGCCTCACTGCCCCACTCCCTCCTTCACCATGGGGCCCTCGATCTGCTCCCCCCATGCCCCTTCCCCTTCACAGACTTACCTACTGGGCACTACTCCATATGCTGCTGGGCTGCGTTCTCAACCACTTGCAGGCTTCAGCTGCATGTCTGTGTCTGCGTGCCCCCCCGCACCACTGCAGCCACCCGGAGCCTGCACCCCGGCTGCACTGTAGTCCTCTGCACTGCCACAGCTGCCCGATGGGGTGGCCAGGAGGCGGCGGTGACAGCAGCAGAGCGGAGCCCAGGTTCAGGCTTCAAGACCATATGTGTAATTAACACATTTAAAAAATTAACACAAAGGATTAATGTGTTAATTCTGTGCATTAATCACAATTAATTGATACCCCTATTCTAAGGATTCCTAGATAGAGTTTCTCTCCTAACATTTTATTAGGGGGATAGATTTGCCTTTCCATCCCCACCCTTAGCTTCCAGAGAATAGGTCATAGGTCTTGCCACAAGACCCTACAGAGCCTGACAAATCTCTAGGAGGTTAAAGTTATCTGCATAGTCTCGGGATCTTTGCTCATTTTATGGTTTCTGGTGCTTCTCCTGCTTAATTGGCAACAGACTGCAGAATGAATACCAGTGTCATGTCATATAAGCTTACCTAAGGGATTCTTTGCAGGACCAGAGGGGCAATGATGATAAACATTATCTCTGCAGGTTCTGTCCTAAGCCCCGCTGATCTTAACCCTCTTCCCCTCCATCAACTGTAAAGGTGCAGAGCTCTCTGCAGAGAACACAGTGGAAGTTCTTGTAATTGGAGTGGCTTACTCATCCATGTGACATGCACATGGCCATGTCCTTGTGCTGATCTGAGGATGGGACAGTCCAGGTCAGCAGGAGTGTGTGCAAAGTGAAACAGTATTAATCAAAAATAAGGACGCTATAGTGAGTAAGTAGCAGATCAGGATGTAGAGCCCTGGAGTCTTGGGTCTCAGTTCCCTCTAATCATTGGACAAATGCTTTCAAGGGTTCAGACTGATCTACCAACTAGAAAGATAAAAAAAGCAAAAGTACAAAACAACCTTTAAGTAAAACTGCAAAATAAATTGAGATAATCATTTTTGTACTTAAATGTCAGAGTCGATAGAAAAATATGCAAGAAAATGTCAAAAAAATGAATGCTACAAATATATTTTGAGAAAACTTTATTATGAGTATGAGCATTGTGTGGATAAAGTTAAAAGTTGTATTTTAAAATCAGGTAAGAGCTAAAGGATTTGGCTAATTAGTAGGCAGTATTTAAAAAGAAATAAGTATACAGAATAAGTTACCTAAAATGATTATTATGTTAGAGATGGAAATCTGAGAACCAGTTACAAACACTTGTAGGACTTAGGCACAAAAGGAGAACTGAAGGTTTTCTGAAAAGGGTGCATAAGAAAAAGTGAGAAGAAAGTGAGAAAAGGAACAGTTGGACTACATCTTAAGAATTTGTGACTAAAATACTTTGTCTTAGAATGTGAAGTAGATTGGCAAGGAGGATATCAGGCAAAGCAGTTGAAATTATATTGCAAGATATAGTCTTGCATTGGCAGAGAGGCGTTAAACTCAATGACACCTAAAAAACCTTGCCATTTATGTTTTAGCTCAGTAAAATGGCCATTTCAATTACTGCATCTTTTTTTTATTCACGGGACGTCTTCACATTGTGTCCTTTCTGCATAGTCCTTCTTGAATACACTTGAAAAGAATCCACGTTCTGTTAAAAACAAAAAGTTACTAATTTAAGTGATATTACTACAATGTCTGGACCGTAGGAGTAGTGCATAGGAGGGCAGAGAAAGGTAAACGCTGCCAGTGTGAACCATGCAAAATATGAAAGCGTGTCACCCCACACTGGGAATTATGTAGGTCCCTCCCCGCGCCTTTTCAAATGAAGTGAAGCTTGAAAAAGGGACATACTATGAGAGCAGACTTAATAAAATACAGTAACTTAAACACAAAGCATATCCTACTACCAAAAAGCTTTTGTCTTTCTCTCATTATTAATACAGATATTTCTTGTTGAAAAGTTCTTCACTTTCAGTTGAACTCCCCAGGATCATGTCTGCAATTAAGACAACATTCACCCTTCGATATTTTTTGTCATAATTCAGATACAATATTTGCCTGTTCTTTCTCCATAACCTTTATGCAAGACCGGAGTAAATAGGCCTAGCATAAGCCAGTGCAAGGTTGTAATTCTTCCTCAGGATACAAATACAGGCAGTCCTTGGACTTACAACACAATTGGTTCCTGAAAACCGTGTCTTAAGTCTAAACGTTGTAACTCAGAACCAATGTTCTCATAAGAAACAATGTTACAAATGGGGGATTGGTTCCTGAACCAAGGCCCGATACCCTATTTTCACTAAAAGTACCCCAGAATTTTGTACTCAATCAGTTATAGATGAGTAATATACCTACACTAATGTATTTATATTGTAAATAGCAATTATATTGATTTGGAAGGACTTCTTTGAGGTGACTTTGCTGGACCTTTTGAAGGGCTCTTGGCTGGAGTCTTCTCAGGAGTCCTGGCTGCAGGTTTTTCTGGAGTCTCATCTGCTTTCTTAAAGAAAGCGTCCAAGGAAGTTTGGACAGTTGTTCTCCAGGGAGATGAGCGACACAGCAAACAGATGTTTGCTGGCGTGGCGTTGCATCGGATCAAGCATTGTAAAGTCAAAACTGATGTCATTAAGTTGAAACGGTGTCAATTTATAAACATTGTAAATGCAAAATGTTGTAACTTGAAACATTGTAAGTCAAGGACTGCCTGTCCCATGGTTCATAGTCTCAAAGAAGCAGCAGTGCCTTCCAAGGAAAGTTTTGGACCATCAATGTAGTTAGTCACAAAGTTACTGGCTGCAGCTTTGTCCCTTATTTGCTCATACAACCTCTAAACAGTGTCTACTGTGGACAAAACTACCTTTAGACAAAGCTATCTAAACATTTTCATAGCTAAGGCTGTTTCCCTTTTATAGCCTTCTACTGCTTTTCTGGATGAATACCTTAGATTTCTTTGGGAGTAAATGAAAACACTGTTCCACATACTCAGGGTTTAACCACTCTTGTTAAAGTAGCCAGGTTCATACCTTTGAAACATTCAGGAACTGTGAGATTGCCATCTATACACGAAGTGGGCACAGTATAGACACAGTCCTTTTCTTTATTTTTGCAGAAAAAGGAAATGGTTTCATCATGTTGTATTCCTTCTTTAAGGCCATCCTGAACTGCTACCTTCTCACCTTTGTATAACACAGTAGCTTTCTTAACTGGTATCTTACATGGTGCTGAAAAACAGTTCAAATTTAAGTTGTACTACCATTTCATTAGGGTTTGAATTTAAAAAATAAATAGTCTAGATCCTGTAAGATAAGTACAGAAGTAACATTTTGGTGTAAAATGTCAGTGATGTTGTCCATAAAGGAGCAAATATTTGAAATACAGATATTGAATGGGATATTTGGTAGTGGTTACACGAGTTAAGAGCTAATGTCCCATTGAAAGGCAATGGGACTGTGTTCCTAAGTCACTTAACTGCTTTTGAAAAGCCCAACCTCTTATTTCAAAAACAGTGATTTGTATACTTGTATGCAATGTATGTATGCAATACCATGTATACTTGATGAATGAAGAAAGATAAATGTCACTTCTTGCTTAGTTGTAGAAAAGGTGTTAATCTTTGAAAAGTGGTATGTCTCAATCTGGATGGAAGTAGATTAAATTACATCATCATAGAAAATATTCTTTTCTGATTTCAAATTGTAGAGACTGAGGCCAAATCTACACTAAAGTATGTTTGGTAGTACAGCTGTATCAGCAAATCTCCCTGACATAAATACAGCTCATACCAACGAGTGTGGTTAAGTTGGTTCCCCAAATAAAATAAGCTCTATCAAAGTCTTATTATGTCAGTACAAATGTGCCTACATTCAGGCTTTAGGTAAAAATATTGAAAAAAAAATCATACCCCTGACATGGCTGTACAAGCAATAGTTTCTAGATGCATCTGGCTTACATGCAAAGTGGCAACTTAGACAGAAAGTAAAAGGAATAAAGGAAGAATCTGAGTGCATGGTCATTGAAGCCAGTTGTATTCTCTTACTGGGGAGCATATAGTTATTTAATGTTGTTCTGAGAGCCCTGAGAATTCCTATGTTGGGTCTTTCTGCTCTGTTTCGAAATGGCAGGTTCTCTGAGATTATTTCTTATCAACTTCTTCTGGTCAAACGTTTAGGAAAATTCAGGATGATGAGTGGTTTCTGATGCACAGTCTTACCTTTACAAGTTGGTTTTATGGACCAGTCACTTGTTTTTTCACACGTTGATTCTCTGGGCCCGTCTAGCACATATCTACCATTGCAGCCAAAACTGACTCTTTCCTTATAACCATATGTTCTTCGAACAACCAAATTTATGAATCCATTTTCTATTCCTGTTGGAGTTGGACATGTTACATCTGTAGTGCAAAACCAAAGAAAATATGGTACAATTTAACACATTGGCTTTGATTTCCTTTAGTCTCTTACATAGATACAGAGCTAGTAAACTTAAAAACATTGGAAACAAAAATAAAAATTTGGTTTAGAACCATGTTCCCTCCAAACCTTGGGAAGATCCAAAGATCATTTAATTTAGTGTAGCTCCAGTGAAGCTCCAATAAAGCCAATGAAATTGTATTAATTTACACCAACTGAGGATTTAGATTCGTACTTCTTAGATTAGGTGATAGTTTACTCCTGCTATTTAGATATTGGAATGGATTTGCTATGCTTTAGGTATCTGATTCTGATTTCACAGCAGTGAAAGAGTGTTAACTTAAATAGAGTTGCATTTTTTTGTGTAATGTTAGATTGTAGGCACTCTGGGGCAGAAAACTTCCTGTTTTGTGCAATCTTGAGGTCACTGTTAGCATTCAGCTTTCATTTGTAATTCTGCTTTTCACAATAACAATATTCAAGATATAAGAAGTTGTTGTGCTATTAATTCATAAGGGCCAAATTAATAAAAATGTTCATACCATTTCGAGATATTTTCTAAGGGTTTTTTTAAAAGTCAATCAAATTATTAATTGTATATTTACTTACACTTGCATTCTGGTATATTGCTCCAGTTCCCATTAGCCGTACACATAGCTGTTTCATTTCCAAGAAGTGCAAAAGATGGTAAACATTCAAATGTAATCATGTCTTGGAAAACTGATACATTTCCAGGCTTTAGAGTATGGTACGAAATTACTCCAAATTCAGGAATTTTGGGAGGAGGACAAGTCACAGCTGGAAAAGTAGAACATTGATTTTCCACACATCTTAAAAACCCAAATTGTTACTCCTTCCTGGAGGAATATCACCCAGAGCATTATGTCTATAAAAGAATTACATTGCACAGTGCAAAATAGGAATACATTTGCTAAATTAATTAGAATAAATAAAAGGCTCAGTAACCTTTATGTTTGTAATTCATTAATCAATGTAGTTTTTGCAGGCAATATAAACATACATAACATTTTTCCAATATATTGCACTTCTGTCATCAAGGTGTTCACATCTTTGAAGGATGTGTCAAAGGAGATATATCAAAGTGGCAGGGAAACGTAAGAGAAAGGAGATCTGCATCATCCCTGAAGCAGTATTAAAATTCAGAAGTTCCTAAGTCCAAACCAGTCATTTAGTAACACTTCTCTATAATGAGTCCAGACACCCAACACCAAAACCAATCATCTCTCTCAAGCCACAGACAGAAAACCTGATTCTGATTTATACCAACTCCTCTGTACCTCGTTCTAACACTATAAAGAGACCTTAGCATGGGTGTGAATGTATTCTAAACCCCTTTTACAATACTGGAACCATGTGCAAAGGTATAAACAGGAATAAGGCTCAGTGTGTTTCTTTAGTACACATACGTTGACAGTGAGGTGGAGTCCCGCTCCATCTTCCATCTGCCATGCACTGGCTAATCCTTGCCCCATTGAGAATGTACCTGTGAAGAAATAGATCCATTTACTAGGAAGCTTTAAGAACTCTTACAATATATGACTGAATAAGAGACATTTGATTTGGGATGCTAATTTCTTGTACGTTCAACCATAAATTGTATTTGATACATCTATTTATATAATAATTAAAGTGTATGTGAGAGAAGAGTATTGATTTCTGATTGCTAGCATAACGCATGGTTTCTTGGGAGTAGTTCTTTAGGATGATTATATTGACAGTGACTGTTAAGTTACTGCGCTACAGAACTCAGCCAGGAGACCACTGTACAGCCCAATTTAATTCTCATTTGCATTTTTTCTAAAGTGCTTATCTCCAGACCTTTGTGCTTTTTGTTATTCTTAAATCCTTATACTAATCCTTAATGAAATGCTTATCCTGTTTCTGTCATTTCAGTATTACACACTGGAAACTAGTAAATTATCATTAGCAAAATTTAAGTCCATCAATCAAATCCAATTACTACATTCAGTGTCATAGTTACCTTTATTTATTGCTCATCTCACTTCTGTTTCTCAGGGAAGTGACTTGAATTCATCCATTTATGCTCTGCAGCGTATTCCAGTCTGTGACTCACCCATGAATGTCACAGGTGAAAAACACTTGGTCATGATTTATTCCAGTAGAATGAACAAATTAGAAGAATCATATGCTTGTCTGACACCAGTTGAAATATCTTTATATCAGAAATTTTAGATGGATACCTAACAAAAAAGTGCTGCATTTATATTGCTTTTATTCTATATACTGCCTATATACTGTACTACAGGAGTGTCAAACTCATCTGCAGGGTGATGTGGGACCAGTCCACAGGCCAGACGAATAAGTCCATGGAAAGCCCCTCTTCCCTCCGCATACTAGATCCAGGGCCCACGGTGCTCACTCAGCCAGTCCAGGACTGCACTGGACATGTGTCTGTTCTGGCCAGATGAGGGTGTGAGATGCATGCAACATCTGCTCTAGCCAGCCTGGGGTGGACACTATATGTGGCACAGTCCTGAACCGACCAGAGTGGATCCAGCATCCAGGGGAACCACGGAGCCTCCTTCCCCGGTGCGTGCTGGATCGAGGACCTGCAGTGCATGCCGTGGCTGCCCCAGACTGGCTGGAGTAGATGCCACATGCAGCTCGTGTCCCAGACCAATCAGTGTGTGTGTCACAGTCCTGGACCAGCTGGAGCAGGCACCACGGGTGCTGGATCCAGCATGCGGGGGTCTCAGACTGACCCTATGCAGGGCCGACACTGGGGGCCGGATGATGTGATCTGGCCTGTGGGCTGCATCTTTGACACCCCTGCTGTAGTATAGTGATGGAGATAACTTGTATTTATAAGAGGGGTTTGCAAAACTTTATTCAGTTTACGCTGCAGTTCCCACTTCCTCCTCTCCTCCCATTTCTACAGTATGCCTTCATCCTTGAGCTGCTGTATTTCATTTCACACACAACTTCATGCCTCCAATTCTTAAAAGAGCTCTTCTCCTTTAATCCTCACCCCAAAATTCACTTCTTTCACTTGGACACTGATCTGATTCAGAACTACTTATTCTACTTAAGATCGCAAGCATTAAAACCTAATTTTGTCTTTGAAGAACAATACATTTCCAGGCCTTAGAGCACGGTAAGAAACGACTCCAGACTCAGGAAGTTGGGGAAGAGGACAAGTCACAGCTGGCTTGTGATACCCTCTGCTCTTCTTTCTCCCTCCCTGATCATTGGTGACATTAGGCCTAAAACTACTCATGACAGAGGGCTGGGTTTTGTAGGTGTTCTTAAAATGTCAAATAGGTATTGTTTTGCTATACGTATAATAAAAAGCATTGGATACAAACTGCATTTGACATACTAATAATACAGCGCACCTTGAACAGCATATTTTGGGTGTTATTCATTGTAAAGTTGTATTTTCATGAGGCCTCCTTGCCTTGTTCCATAACATTTGAGAGTTTATCTACTGCCCATGTGCAACAAATGACCGTATATATAAACAGGGTGTTTGAAGCATAATTCTTCGATTGCAAGTTTAAATTGTGGTTAAGTATATTTTGGCATATTTCCTTTTTTTTTTTTAACCTTTTCTGCCTTGCTTTTTTCAGCACAATTATTTTATGCTAATTTCTTTCTCATTTCAGTGCTTACTTTATAGCACTTCAAAACAAGGAAACAGCTCTATCTGAACCATGACACTATGTGCCCCTGGTTCAATCAGTGTGCTGTTTTCAAACACATGCTTCTACGGTTTTCATGGTCAACATTCACTTAATTTATCTTTCATTTCCAAAACTGGCAAAAGAATCAGTTGTTCAAACCAACCAGCCCTGGGTGGCAGTATGTTATACTGCTGCATGCAGATCAAATTAGGGTTAATTTCATATTTTCATTCTTGCAAAAAAGACATAGAAGGAGATTAGCCCATCTCTGCTGTAGGATTCATCTCATGATGTAGTAAGGGAATTTCAAAAGCAGATGAAAAGTAGTGCAGAATAAAGATTTATATAAAGTTTCTTCTGCTGTTAGGACTATTTCTATTTCTGGAAATCATTGTCTTGAAAAAGTGAAGTCTCCCATAAACTATTCAAGTGCAGTAGCATAATGTTGGGTGGATTAGTGGGGTATGAACCTGGGGGGCTGTTTAGAGATGAAGAGACACCAGAAAAGAACTAGGGTCTAGTAATATGAGGACTTACCCTGGATTACAGGAAAAAGTTATAGTACTCTGAAAGGTCAATTCTGTAAAAGAAATTTTTCCATTCTCCAGCAGTCCAGGAAATGGACATTTCTTTGCTGTTTAAAAGACAATGGAAGAGTGTATTATTTTGTGATCTATAAAACTAAAACGATGCTAGCAAGTTTGATTGTATGCAAGTATGGTGTCAAGTTTTTACACTTCTTTATTCATGAGTCTTTATACTTTTTATTTGAAATCAAGCTATATTTAAGCTATTTGCAAATGTATCAGTGACTGGCTTGGATGAGTGACTGTCCAAATTATAATTATGCAAATTTTTGAATAAAATAATTTTCTCTAATGAAATTAAATTAATTTCAAAGGTGTCTATTGCAGTAAATGCAAGTGTTGTAAAAATAAAACAAATTGCACCATAAACATTGAAGTTGTCAACATTTAATTCATATACTTTAAACAAATGATAGAACAAATGAGGTATCCCATTTTGAAGATAAAACAGCTGAGCTGTGACATTACTTACTGATTTTGTAAACTGTTTTTCAATACATATAGAAATACAACACATACAACACATTTCCTATCTCAAACATTTTGTTTTGGATTGAGGAAAACAGTAAGAAAGTGAAGCAAGTGTGCAACGCCTTAATGAGGGGCCGTAACAGGCATGAGAATCAACTAGATGCTGGTTTTGTGCTCAGTGCTCTTAGAAATGCAGAAGTAGAGTACACAGAAAGCCAAACAGCCACATTTTATAATATTACACATTCCACGATCCGTAACACCGCATTTATAGACCAATGCACAACTGTCAATTCTGTGATACAACGCCGAGGAATGGAACCTACGGGTTACTTACGTGTACATTTCATCGTGTTAAGAAGCCATCTGCCAGACCAATTGCAAGCATACTTCCTTGTGCCGCCCTGATGGACGTAACCAGGCCTACAGGTATATATCACTTCTTCACCAGGTTGATATTCTTTCTTATCTACATCAATTGTCGCAAATGGCACTTCAGGTGGCTTTGGGCAGACTAGAAGAAAGGAACCACTTAACGATAAAAGGGGTACAATGCAGAAGAACTTGTTGCATCAGTTATCAAACTGGACAATAGATATTTTTATTACTGTATTATTAAAACTGGATAAAATGTCATGAGCTCTTAACACATGTGACATTTCCCTGTCTGTAATTTTCTATAGATTGAGCCTCAGGACAGTTTAAAAATATTTATAGACTTTGTGGTTGCCAGATAGAAAGGAAAGATATAGCAGGGCAGGAAGGGGAGTTTCATAAATAGTTCCTAGCCATTAGGACTGGCAACAAACTTCTGGTGGGGAAGAAGAATGGAGGGCTCCAGTTTGGGAAACCACAGGGCAAAAAGGGTGACTGGTGTTCAATGAGGGGAGGGATACACAAAACCTTGGATCAGGCAGGAGGAGTGGGACACAAGAACCCCTGAGAGGAGGAGGAGACGGGCAGTCACACAGAGACTTTGGCTTAAAGCAGAATGAAGGGATATCTCAGGAAGCTTGTGTGGAGAAAGGAGGAAAGCAGAAAACCCTGGTATTAATGTGCTCAGGTTACAGAAGCCAAATAATTTATGACCTTCCACTAATTAGGTTTGCATGATATTTGTTCCTAATACTAATTTCCTTTGCCTTCTCTTTTTGCATCTGTCTTATAAAACTTTATTTCCCACTGGGGAATGCGAGGGAGGAAGAAACAGAGGAGGAGGACAAGGAGGAGAAGTTTTTAAGATCTTTTCAGCTACTTGCAAAAGTCAAGAGGTTTGTAAAACTGCCATAATCTCCAGGTTTTCCGTCCTTGCTGCAAGCTTGGCCTATCGAATATTCTTTGCTATTAGAAAGGGAGAGACACTTACTGTTTCCTGCAAGAACACAGTGCGTCAGAGTAACTATCCACAAGAACAGCACCGTTGAATACATTGCTGCCAGCTTCCAAGCTTTCAAAATGACCCTCAGTTAAATGTTTCGTTTCTTAAAAAGAAAGGTATTCACAAAACGATGGCTAAAAATTAACTTTTCTTATTTACTCTAATCCTAGTAAACAAAAGATAAAATCGATCTCAGATTACTGGGAACAGAGGCTAAAATGATCATCACATGTTTGTTTTGTAGATATTATGGGAATACATATTTTAATCTGTTTTGAAGATCTTTCATCTCTGCCTCAAATCATGTCATTCTGTCATCTTTCAAGCACAGAGGGACTCACTTAAAGTTCCCTCATGGCAGGGGGTATATTTTGGGTAGCACAAGTGGCCCAGCAATGGAATTGCTAACAGAAACTCTTCTGTTTGACTCTATCTGCATATTTTTTTCCTCTGCCATTAAAAGGCACCTCTGAACCTTTCAGGGTTAAGAATCCAAGATGGTTCCAGAGCTGATTTTCTGGCCTATCTCGTCCTGCTCCCACTGTACTTGCTTGGCAAAAGTACCATTAAACTTCTTTTGTACGGTGTACAGTGCTATGTTGGAAACCATCATAACTGAGAACTTATCTAACTCAGTACCTGCCATTGTTACTTTATCATCTTAAAACACATTAACACCATCTGTGAAACATAAAACAAGTTAAAAAGCAGAATTGTGGAATCTCTTCAGCCAGTGGAAACAAAGGAGGAGTTTTAGTTTGCTGCGTGTAACAGGGGGCTCGCTCAGGGCCAGTCTGCCATTGGCCCACCCACTTGTTTCTGGGCCAACAGCCCGCCTCCTTGTCTGCCACACCTTGATGATACACAATTATGGTGTTAATTAGGCGGGAGGCTGCCCATTTTTGCCCCGATGCCAGAGGGCACTACCTGCAGCTCCATTCCTCCCCTGCACCACAGCCCAAGCCTTGCAGATGGCATCCAGGTGACAGTGCTCCTGGCCTATAGCCGGAGCCAGCTTAGCCTTCATTGTCAGGTCTCAGACACACAGACACATTCATACTACCCTCCTCTCACTACGGCCTCTCACACTCCACCCCCTCTCACAGGGTCTCTTTCGTGCATCAACAACTTGTACCATGCCTTGCTCCGTCTTGGAGTGGGCCCCTTCAACCATAGGCTTTACCTAGTTCACACCTTGGGTGGCCAATGTACCATTTTTTGGGCCTCCCCCACGGCCCTCACCGGGGTAGTGGCCAGCCAATTACCTGACCAGGGCTGAGCTTGGTCCCGGGGCTCTATAGGGAACTCTATACACACTCACACACATATACTGGGCTCCCAGCCCTCCGGTGCCCCCTCACTGGGGCCACAGGGCTTCCCTCCCCAGTGGGAGCTCAGGTGGCTGTTGCCATGCGTGACCTCATCTGGGTCTTACACCCTCTTTGGGCTCAGGTGGCCGTAGCCATGCCTGCCTCCCTTGTGCCTACGGTGTTGTGGGGGCTAGGGGTTAAGGCACTCCAACCCACCTTTCACAGGGGTGGTAACTGGCCTTGTATTTCCGGGGGGCTCCCGCTCCACTGGGAGCCCCACCATTGCAGCCATGCTGCGCTCCAAGTCATTTGAGGTGCATTACACCACCAAACTTCCTACAGCAGCTGGAATTACTGCATAATATGCCACCAACACCATTAAAGTATCATGGACTCACAGCCCTTGTTTCGTCTACACATGGCCTTGAAGGCTATTTCAGAGCAGTGTGAGCTTTCATAGGCAGCAAACTACTTTATCAGATATGTATGCCTTTTAGCAAATCAGTTGATTCCTTCAGTGTCAAGAGAAGGTGGGTTATGTCTCTGCACGTGCTTATTCATGTGAGTTTAGTCTTTATTTTTGTTTTTAAAAACTTCCTTGTTTGCATTTAACATGCAGACTTTGACCATAGCGTTAAGCAATCAGGAGCATGTTAACTTCTTTAGATAGAAAATGCTTTAACATTTAGCTGCGAGACCCTCTCCCAAAATATTTAGCTAATTCACAATGTCAGTGGACAAAGTACAACTTCTACAACAAAATCTGATTTTCCCCATGAGTCTTTTCTCCTATGTTTACATTTTACTGATTTTTTCCCCCCAGTGTTCATCCTACTTCTTTCCAAAAACTTTTGGGAAGATGAGATGGAATCTAAACTTTTGGTCTTTGGCTTAAATTCAGCTCTAGTTACTCTTTATGTTGCATTTTGATATAAGTTTAGAATACAAAGCAGCAGTTTGTCAGGGGACTGCACTATTGATCATTCTCCAGGAGAGCATTTCTCACAACTATCACCAGATGGCACAATGTACTCTCCCATATAGGGCAGAGCTATAAGCTAGAACTGAATATTTATATGCTACTTTAAGGCAAGGATATAACCAAGAAAAATAGAGTTGAATAAATTGCATATAAACTAGTTTTCCATAGATATTTGGATATCCACAGCAGATCGTACTCTGTTCCTTTTTTAATAGTGAAAAACCCCATTAAGAACACCTGAATCATTCCTGTTTGCCAAGCTGAATTAAAAATGGGTAAGTATGCATTTCACAAATGTCCCTGTTAGTACCAATACCCACTTTTGCACCTCTTTCATATTTTTATTTTTCAGCAACAGAGAAATACAAGAATGCATGTCACACATAAGGGTATCGTTTTCAGTAAGTGGGAATTAATAATTAAGGAGATTCTGTTTATGATTATTTGGTTCTTCTTGGCAGAAAATCAGCAAACCAATCTAGCGATTTTTCTGCATTTGGATGTTATCACATAATTATACATGTCATCTGAGATCCTAATGAATCCATCCTTATAGCACATACTATTTATTATTGTCGCAACACCTAAGAACCCCATTCATGGAGCAGGGCGTCATTTTGTTGGGTACTGTATAAACACAGGGACAAAATATTCCCAGCTTCAAAGATTTTATTGTTTGGAACAAGAGACATGATGTAGACACAGACTGGGCTCGTCTGCATGAGATATTTCCTGCAGTTGCCTAATTAGCTCTACAGTAAACTTGCCGCGCTATTAGAACAGAGTAAACTAACTCACTCTGCCACAGGTTAGCACTTGTAAACACAAGTACCATACTATGGCAGAGCTTTTTAATCTGCAGCAGCACAAGGTTAGACACTGGCAGCGCTGGGGCATGAGGGTGTTTCAATATGGGGGTTGCCTGCCAGCTAGCCCCACACTGGAGCACCCTCGTGCCCCATCCAGCCCTTCTGCAGCATGTTGAGCCAAGTCAGAGCAGCCGTGGGTTGGCAGGCTGACCCCCGGGGTCCCCTGCCAGGCCAGCCTGTTCTGACCCAGCTCAACGTGCTGTAGTCCCAGGCACACGTGCAAACACAGTGCCCAGAAACAATAAACTTGGGCACAATATACTCCAGAGTTTATTGCAGAGTATTAATTGCTGCACGTGTAGATGTGTCCACAGAGGAGTACAACCAGGGAATAAGGCAGTACTGATTGATGTGATTGGTGGCAGTCTCCTTACGCTGCCCACCTAGCTGTTGTCAAGCTGTCTAAAGTTACCACGTGTTAAGAAGATTACTTACTACTTAGGATTACTTACTACTTAAGGAGCAGTTAAAGAAGAAGAGTGATGTGCTTTTGGAGAAATTAATGAGGAGCTTCCTTGCAAATATGATAAACAGCATGGCAGCAAAGTGAAGGTATTTGTTTGAGTGGGTGATGGAGGCTGAAGCTGACCTCTCAGTAGTGAATAAGAGAAGATACCTAGAGAGGGAATAAGCTGCAAAGGGCACTGCAAATTAAGACAAACAGCTTATTTGACGTGAAAGACAAGGGAAGCAGTAGAGGAATGCAAAGACTATACAATTTTGTCAGTGATGACTAGAAAAATTATCTTTTTGGCAGCTTTCTGAATGGATACCAGTGGGACAACATTCCATCTGTCAAGAGTGAGAGGTGTCCCATTAGTCAAGATAGAAGATGACGAGAGTCTGGACAAGAGTTTTAGCTACGGATGGATAGGAAATGCTATATCTTTGAGATGTTATTACAGAGATAATCTGCAAGTTTTAGGCCTAGATCGGATGTCAGGCTCCAGAGCGAGATGTATAATCTGACCCACAGTTATTAGCATTCATTATTATGACTTTTTTTGCTATTTATTGCCCAGGCATGCTTTAGGAGTATAGCGTACTCTATTTAAGTGCCTAGCGTTGGAACTTGTAAAAGGCTGTGCACTTAGACTAAGCACTTATCTAAACTTAAATGTAAACTGCCTATTCAGTATGAAGTGCTATCAGTGCTGTAATATTCACAGCTCCAAAATTGAATAGCTCCCCGCAATTTCAGGACCGTAACAATTTAGCTCTGTTATTTCAAACCTTGAAAAAAGGGGACATAGCAGCCATGAAACTAGCTAACTCCTGGCAATTTCAAAGCATCTAATAGCAGACATCTGCCTCCCTTTCACTGGTTCAGGCTCAGCTGAAGGGAGTACAAGTAGCTACAGAGTAGATAGTATCAGTTAGTATGCAGTTAGCAGGAGTCCGCTTAGGTTACCAAGTAGACTATGGGAGTTTAGGTGGACTTACCTGAGCTATAAGATCTGCATTTTGTATCTCCAAGGGTGTTTAAGCTAAGGACAGAAGCAGAGAAGAGGCCTTGGTGTTAACTGTTTGTCTCATTGAGACATCCTAATAGGATCTGCATATTTCTTAGGTGGTCATTTGAACTGAGTGCTCTCATTAGTAGCATATTTTAGGTACCTACATTACTCTGGGTCACACTACCGACATTCCAAATTAGCCTTGTTGAAGTTAGCAATATTATTGTAGACCAGTGATTCTCAACCAGGGTGCCCTCAGATCCTTTTAAGGGTATTGCACAGTGTAGGTCAAGATCAGCACTGGCAGGTGTGCAAACACCTACACGATTCACAAAATAAGCTCAGAGATTTCAAATAGGAATTCATTCAAATGGGGAAACATGCTGATCTGCTGTGGTTTCCCTCAGTTCTTCGCAACTGAGGGAAGAATTGAAGAAGAATTGGTTTATTTTTTCATAGTCAAAAAAGGAGTGAAAGGGAAGGTGTGCTTTAAGTGTAACAAGGGGAGTCTTGAATCTAAAAAGGCTGAGAACCACTACTCTCAATTTAAGCTGGTAGTACAGAATTTGATCTTTAGGCTTTACGTCCCTTTAAGCAACTCCCTGTTTGAAAGTGTAGAGCCTAATATCTGATCTTCTCACGCTGTAGTGTTAAGGGGCCATAAAAGCCAGCAGATCCAGCTACCAAGGAGTACACTTACACGGGGAGTGGCAGTTACATTTTCAGGTGACAGAGCTAGCCTAACTGTACTGTACCACCCCTCCCTCCAACCTATGGGCATGAAGTGATCTCGTTTATGAAGCCAGATCCACAGTATAGGGAGGCGCAAAGTAATCTAAGGCTACTTCCTTTCTCCACCCTCTTGTTTCCTGTATAAAAAACACCCTGAGCTGTTGCTACTGTAACCCATTTAGTGTACCACTGTTAAACGTTTCTCAGCACAGCTCTACCACTGCGTTGGCAATATTTTTGTTTAGGTATGTTTCTTATCGGGAACGTTAATTGCCTCATAAAACCTTGTATGTATAAATTTTCCCCCTGAGAGGCTTTCAAGTTGTAGTGAGCTGATCAGCAAAAAATGTTAATCTGATAGTTCCACCATAATAGTCTTGACCTTCAGTTCATAGGTTTATAGAATATGAATATACAATTCCAAGGGACCTGGGAAGGTTCTCATGTGCTAATGTCTCCTTTCTTCCTAAAAAAGCTGGTTTATGCCTCACTAGCAATTTAGTAGACTTTCGATTAGGCCTTACGTAAATGGGAATCTTTACAGTGACTGCAATAAGCCTTGAATCAAGCTCATAAAATAGTATTGAAGCAGAGCAATGTGCCTCCCCCACGCCCTTTCCTTCTCCTATGCCCTTTACTTCCCCCGCCACAGACTTAGCAGCTGGATGCTGCTTTCCACACTGCTGGGCTCTGCTCCTGGACACCTGCGTGCTGCACTGCGGCTGCGCACGTGGCATTTATTGGGGACGTTATCGGCCACATCAGCCCAAAGAAGTCGATGGCCAATAATGTTAATTTTCCTTTTATCAGCGCTGATACGGTGTGGGACCAGCGTGTACCTCGATTGCCTCAGGCTAGGATCTTGATAGCATTTACAAGCTAGATAGGGTTTAGGTCGGGTCAATATTTCAATGCTAGTTCTGTTCGTAAGTATGTTCGTTCAGTAACTCAGTATGTCAGCCAATGGACTTTGTGGTCTAGTGGGAAATGTCATGTGGGATTCTGTGTTAGGATAGCTCCAGATCACGTCATAAAGATGTTCTATAGGCAAGTAGGAGCATTGGAGAAAGTAGAGATGTCAAGTGCCAGTTACTCTCAAAACTGGTTCAAGTGGGTATTCATTTCTACCTTGCCATAGGGAGATGTTTCACAGGAACATAGGTATCTCCATCTGACTTTTTCTCACGATACAGTAAGTAGTAAGACCGTATATTTGACTTCTGTGCTGTTTTAACTGTTTTATTAAATTCCTTGAGACAAAATTGCTTTCTTTTCCTCATAATTGGTTTGGGGTTTTTTGTGATGATATCCAGAGCAGACCCAGACATGGTCATGATATCACAGCACCCAGTTTGCAACAGACTTATTCACTACTGTTTTTTGATTATTGCTGAAGGGATGGAGTTACAGGAAATAGATTTAATAACAAGGGAGTCTTTAGTCAACTAAGTGAAAGACTTATAAGGACAGCTGTAGAAGTCAATAGGTGTCTTTGCAACGGTTTTCTTTAAGCCATAGACCAAACCCACGCAACATATTTTTACCAGAATATCTCAAATGGCTGTAATGAAGCTACACCTTACTTACATCAATGGGAGATCACTATTCTGATCCAAATCTTTGTTGATCAATGCACACTGGGGTGTAATCGTGATATTGCTTTGTATATGTTTAACTATTTCTACACTGACACTCAAAAAAGAATTAAGATGTTAATCTCTGGAGCCAGGTCTTCACTGATTTTACACTGGTGCAGATCTCACTGTTTTTAATAGGTAGAGTTCCCTAAGGAGCTTTCCATTTTAGATTTAATTTATTTACTTAGGCAAGATGGTTACCAGGATGCATAATCTTAGGAAAATGTATATGGACTGTCTACATGTATCTTTCCATAGCTGTCCACTTTTGTTGGAGCAAAGATCCACCATCAGATCATTAAGAAGCCAAGGACAATATGGTAAGTACTCTGAAGAAAACTTAAAATCGAGTTCATGCTTCTAAAACTGCAAAATTCAAAGTTTTCTATTAAACATCAAGAACACATACGAAACAAAAGACAACCTGAGTCAACAAGTGTTTAATGAATCAAATGGCTCTTTTCTCCTGGATGTCTTTCAATGACTAGTTTCCAGATCTCTCGTGCCATTTGGAAACTTGAAGTACTGGAGATGAACTCTGTCAGTTTCTTCGCTGAATGCTGCTGGCGGGGCTGCATGTCTATAATGTGACTAAGTGGAGCCATTTCCCCGTTAAATACAACAAAGTCTTCAGCCATGATACTCTTAAAGCTCCTAAAAGCCTCAGTGAAATATGATCTAAATTAATTCAGAGCTAAATGAAACACAGACTAGCATTATAATATTACACTTCAGAAATGTCTATGCAGCAACATTTAGGATGGATGCAAAACAAACACAGTGAAAATAATCTTGATATTACACTGGGCTCTGTATCAGATAACAAAAAGCTGCAAAAATGCCATTGCAGGAACTCCCTGCATTGTTCCCAAATCAGCATTTAAGTTTAAAATGAAAATTACTTTAAAGATGCGTTATTATTATTAATAGGCTATAATAAGAAAATTCACCTACTTAGCTGACTGTTAATATATACATTTCTTATAGAAGAAAAATGTGGGCTGTTGCACCTAACAGACCATATGCACTATATCCAGAAGAAAGCTTGTTTAAAAATAAATGGATCCTTTTGATATTTTCCTTCATTAAAAAAATGGCAACTTCCTGAAAAGCAGTAAGGTCATGTGACAGCGACTTATATTGGTTCCCACTAAAGAAATGGCTTTTTCATTCTCTTTCTATCTCAGAGATATTTGATTCTGATATCTGAAGATGTACTCAAAACCAGGGATTCACATGACCTGTCCTAATTTATTTCTACAATTTGCCCGGCAGACTGTTACTCCTAGTTAGCATTCTTCAGAAATGGAAATGTCTTTGCTCTTGGAAGCTATGAGCACTGTAGAGTGACTGAAAAAATGTCAGAACTTTAAACCTCATAAAATACCAGATTCTGCTGGGTGTGTCAGTGATTTTTATAAATAGAGGATACCAGTTCTTGACCTCTCTTGTGTTTCCCCCCTTGAGGGGCCTTTAGGTGAATTTCCCTGTATTTTATGCACAACAAAAATATTTTTTTATGCTTTTACATGTTTTATTGTGTCCAGGTAGTGCATATGATGGAAGTGAAAGACTCATTTTAGTTGAGACATTCATCCTAATGGAAAGTGATGGTTCCATTCAGGCTTCCCCTTGCAGCTCTGTCAATGTAGCCTATCCCAGACATGTTTTGCTGTTTCACTCTTGGGTTTGGTAAGCACCCTCATACGTATGCAACACTGTGGTTCCTGTAGAAAATACCTATACACTCATTTCAGTTTTTGATAATCTTAAATCTCCATAGTTAAATCTACAATCAGTTTTTGGTTTCGTCTTATTTTTTTTACATCCTATATAACTAATTAAATGAGGGCCACATTTTTCAGAAGTGCTTAGTACTCTGTGTACTGAATTCTTTGGAAAATCTGCTCGCTTGTTTTGGTCCCAAATGGGACCTGAGCTCTTCTGAACATCTGACTCCACTTGTGGATAATGAAACGTTTTCACATTTCTAAGCCTACCATAATAACCTACCTCATCAGCTAGCCAAGCTTTTTATTGCAGTTTTTCATTTTAATAAGTAGTTTGGATAAAGATGGCTCCATGTATCAGTTTCCTTACTCCGACTCTGCAGGTAGAAATGCTAAAATATCGTCTAAACAGGCTGTATATTAATAACACACTTTGCAATAGTTTGATATTGACAGGAAGGTTTCAGTGAGCAAAATGCTTTTCAATTTAATTGTCCAGCTACACGATAGAAAAAGAAAAACCCCATGGGCACCCTAAGAAGAACAGGTCGTGAAATATGTTAGTATATGTCTAATATTCTTTATGAAGTAATTTAGAATTCACCTGTATATGCTTTTGGGGGCTTTTAAATGATTTTTTCTGTGTGTTTATAAATATTCCATTTTCCATCAAGTTCTGCAGAGCATGTGAATTATTCAAAAGAGAATCATTTTAATATACAAGGAGACCAGCATATATTCAAGCCAAATAACAGTCCATTATCTGCATGTGGCTTGATAATTAATCCTGCCCATTTCAAGAAAATTCTAGTTGTCCAATTCCTGTCTTACAAAAGGTGAAAAAATATATTTGGAACAATCAATTGGCAACTGACTGTAGTATGCCCTCTTTTGCCTATTAGTGATCGTGATTAAAATATATGATTTTTAAATTATGCTTATGTTTTCTGGAACAGAATTTCTTTTAAGACATATTTTATGTGGGAAGAAGGTCTGTAGCTTAGTGCAATGCTTAATTTTCTGATAACTGGCAATTACTGTTTGTGAAACTAACCATTTCTTCTAAGACTAAATGGTAGTAATTCTTTAATGTGACCAAAAGAGATGCTTGCATTGTTATAATGCACATTTGCCTTCTGAATAGTTTCAGTATTTAACCTATAATATCATATATTAAAAAAATGGAAGTAGTCGCCAAAGTCATTAAAGGTTATCTATTTCTGTTCTTAGAAACTAAAAATGGAGAATTGAATAAAGGCTTCAAGCAGAGTACACAGTACTTCTCTTCTTCGTAGTATCCCATTAAGCCAGAAGAGTTTTTCCACATTTCAATTTTACCTAACCTAGTTGTTGACTTTAAGAACGATCTTATTGCAATTAGGTAAAAATTAAGTGCGGAAAAACTCCTCTGACTTAATGGAATAATACTAAAAGAAGTACTTTGAATTTCTTTAAATTAATGTCAAGCTCTATTACATACATCAGTATGTTCTCCTTTTCAGTTCTTTTAAATCAAGCAAATATTTCAAGATTGTGCTTGTTCAGCCAAACTTGTCTCTGTTATTCGTATCTCCATGAATATAAACACTTGTGCAGAACAGAGAAAGAAGGATCACATGGTCACAACTGGTAATGGCACTGGGTCTTATTCAGTAAGCATGCAGCATTTTTCCAGAACTCCTTAATGGCTATGTAATGAAGCATGGAAAACAAAAAAAATACATCCAACATGCTCTAGCTGATACTTGCAAAGTTACATTTAGTTTTTCCTCTCATGTCTTTATTCTCTGAAATAAGCAACTTCATTTTCTGTTTGACATAACATATTTAGTTCTCAAAAATAATAATTTAAGCTATGATACATATAACCTTGGTTTACACAGCATATTTAGAAGGAATAATCTTGCTTAGTTTATTCAAATGGAAATGTTGTCACTCAGCAGAAGATTTTGCAAATAAGGTGAATGGGGTATGGTGCCTTTCTTGCTCACGTGCAATGTAGTACACATTTTCCCAATGATTTAATGTGAGAAAATAAGACCACTTGGCTCATGAACAGTATATATATAGTGCATATTTTCTTTAATAGCTATAAGCCTAACTGAATGCTAGTGAGGCTTACTGTAATTTTAATGTTCTGAAGCAACCAAGCAGTATAAAATAGTGTAACCTCTCATTAATAAAGAACGCTGAAGTTTGCATCAAATTTAAGGAGAAATTTTCAAACCAGTTGTAGCAGGGAGTTGGAGGTCAACCCTGCTACGCTCGTCCTCCCCAATGAGCCTGAGCCAAAAGTGCTACAGCAAGATTCTCCGACCGCAGGCACGGCCCCTTTAAAACTGGATGGTTCATTGAGTGGAAGGGTAAAAGCAGAACTTAAAAGGACTTTGACGTCTCAGGCCAAAAAGTCCTGGACTTCCTAGAGCAAGGACGAGCATATCTCCTGGAAAGGGGAAAGAGCCAGGGAGAACTTACTTGGTGCCAACATGGAGGCACAGGCAAATAGCCAGAGGGGAGTTGTAATGGTCTCACGTTGCAGCGAGGGAAGTTTAGGTTAGATATTAGGAAGAATTTTCTCACTAGAAGGGTCATAAAACACTGGAACAGGTGACCCAGAGAGGTTGTGGTAGCTCCATCCTTGGAGGTTTTCAAAACCCAGCTAGACAAAGCTTTGGCTGGGATGATGGAGTTGGGATGGTCCTGCTTTGAGCAGGGGATTGGACTAGATGACTCCTGAGGTCCTTTCCAACCCTAACTTTCTATGATTCTATCCCAGGAGAACGGCAAGAGAAGGAGGTCTTGTCATCTTCGCTGGGGATACAGAAGGCTGGAGAATCCTGTGACCTGCAAGAGATGGAAGGAGAGACTCCAGATGCAAGCAAACTGTGAGTAAGAAGCAAAGCTCCAGATGGGAGGAAGCTCCAGACAGGGAGTGTTAAGGGAATTAGAGTTCCTGGCTTGAAGCCGGGCATGAGCAAGGCAGCAGCCTAAGTGCTGATTGAGGCTGTGCGTGGACCTAAGCTGTGGCCACCATCAACCAAGGGGACTTTTACACAGTGAGAGTGTCAGGGAAAAGGGACTTGAATGTCTTTGGAGTGGGTAAAGACCTGAAATCAGTGGCCCTCTATGGCCAGAGCATCTATGAAAGCAGGGGAGACCCTCAGGAAATGACTGAGGACTGGATCTTTTGTTTATCATAATTTGATTTGTAAATATAAGGCCAGAAGACTCTGTGGACAGTGTAATGAGGGACCAGCAAGTTTAGAGAGCCCTAAAAAGGGAAGTGACAGAGTACCAGCTCACCCATCCCAAGCTGTTACACTTTTCTCAGTTTATATTATTTTGGGTGGCAAGCAAATGAATAGTTGCAACCCAATCCGGCTTGTGACACACTGGCTTTTCAAAAGAGAAAACAGTGGATTATAACACTCTGTTTGATGGCCAATATCATTAAGATCAATGGGTAAGAGACGGATCAGAGTGTAGGGGTGGAGGAGCCCTGGGCATGGCCAACACCATATGCAACACACCGACTCAGGTGTCCTGAGATATAGCTTTTCTCCAGCCTTGTATAGAATCATTGAGACTTCATGGGTGAGACTCACAGCACTGGAGGAAAATTTAGCGCCTGAGGACAAAGAGGTGCCAGTACCAATAGCGCCCTGTGACAACAATATACTTATGTGACTTTAAAAGCTGAGCCACTCTGCTTCTTATTTTTCTTGGCTGTACAATAACAAATTCTGCTTTGCTTACAGAACAAAGATTGCTTTTGATGGTTTTAAAGTATGTAAATTATTTATTGAAAATGTAATTAGAAACTTTTCCTATTGATTTCTGTGGGGAAGGGGAAACTGTGGAAGAATAATTAAAAAACTATTCTGTTGGGGAGAAATGATTCTTCAGTCTAGAAGGAGACAAAATTCAAATTAGAAGATTATTAATATACCCAAAGGACTTTACTCTCTATGATATTTCAGCACACATATAAAGGTATAATATTAGATCTGGTGTTCCACTTCATCATGGGGAGAATAGTTAGCATGCTTATATAACAAGTATTAAAAAGACACACAATAGGATGTTACTCAAAATTCTGATGAGCACATTGAAATAAAGGACTGATGATGAACTTTTCTTTCTATCTTTAATGTATCATCAGCCATTCATTCTCAGTTCTATAGAGAGCCCCCCCTACTAAATAAATACAGCACCTCTTGAGGGGAAATTCAAGTTAGACTAACAGTATACTCACAAAGGGAAGGATGCCAGTGATTAGATCACCTTAATGAATAAATAACATGGGTATTTTATCCCCTGAAAATGATGGAATTTTATTGTGTGTCATTTTTTACAGGTTTTCAGAAGGGGTTGATTATTTTGGGTTTTGTATTGTTGTATATCCTTAAGTTGCATCAATTATGTGTTTTTCTGTGGACAACTCTATGCTGGCTGTTTTTGAAGCACTTTGAACTTTCACTTCATGGCACCTCACAAAGCTAAGCCCTCTAATGTTAAAACCTACCTAATAAACCTGCAATGTGAGCTTCTTTGGAGGAGGGAGGCAGAAGTGGATCTGTGTGGCTATAGAAAGCTATTGAACCCTTTGCGGCCTCCCACAAAAGACATGCAATTATAACACCATCCCTCCAGGAAAAGCAGAATGTGTAGTTCCTCGAAAGCCAGTCACCTTCTCTCTCTTGGGTAATCTGTAATATAGCTGACTGACAGAGCAGTTCAGATGCATATAACTGCCAAAGTGGCCTGATCTCCTCTTCTCTTCCCAATGGTTCTTGTCCTTATTGTTTAAAACTAGTGAACACCACCCCACTGTCAAGTAGCATTCTACTGAACAATACAGTAATTATACCTAGAAAAAAAGAGTCAAGGAAGAAGAGTCAGTAAACAGCAAAATTACATCAAGAAGGACTAAAAGTCAAAGAGCAGAAGGAAAGAGGAAAGAATAGAAATTACTAGAATTGGGGAAGAAAAAAAGAAGTATCAAAAATGTGAGATGCTCAGCTACCAATGAAATGGGCATCTCCATAAAAACCCTAGACATGGTATGTGATAGGAAAAAAAAAGAATAAGGAGGTAAAAAGACAACAAACCGTGACAGCTGTGTCAGGATATAATGTATGAAGCCAGTTTATCCCCAGCAGGAGCACAAATACATTTAAAAACCTTAGAGCCAAACCCACCATATCCCATCCAGCCATGTACTAAACTTAGACAAATAGGCTAACCAAAAAGGTCTTCCCTTGTAGGGTGTCACAGCCTTAAAATCTTTTGTTTTCTTTATACCTTCTTGTTTTTACCACATCTCACAGGCCTGTGCATATTTGCTTTGATGTAATGCCATATTTAAAGTCAGTGCACACAGGAAATTTCAATGCTGGGAGGAAATGATAGAACAGATGCATACAATTACTAGGAAATTAGTTTAATTTCTTTACTGCAAGGAAAGCTGTACTTGCAATGTGGGTACAAGGGGCCATGCCAGATTGGGAGAAAAAGAAATCCTGATAAGGTGGACTCTTACTATTATTTGCAAGAAAATGAAGTTAAATTATACATAAAATGATTAAAGGTAACTAAATGTTTCGTGAAAGCTAAAACTTCCATAAAAGAGTATGGATTTTCTCTGGATTTCAAGAGTAAAATGTTAACATCAAATATATAAATATAAATCTAATACAAAAAATAAACACATGGCTCAGGTATATGTTCCCCTTTTCCAATCTTTCATTTTTAGTTATCTTGGGGATTGGCACATTTGGTTAGGAAGGCAGGAAAATGGACCCTACTGAAAAAATCACGGCAGCTGATCAATTAAATGCTAGTATTATTTTTAAAAGGCCATAAAATGGACAGTTATAAGTCAAGGCAGGTTTAGACAACAACACAAGCAACTGGCCCTTCCTTCTCATGTCCTTGCAACAAGGTATTTAGCAGATCTGTTGGACTCCGAAGGGGCCATGCCATGAGCATTTCTGCTATGGCCTCAAACTTGTGATCGCTGGGCTGTCAGCTGCGCATCTTAGCACCTGCACCACCCCAGCCCCCACAAGCATCTCGTGAAAGCCTTTCATTCACTTAAAAAATTACAGAGATACCAGGCTGAAGGAACGAAGCTTGGAAGAACAAGGATTAGCCCCACAGTTTTTGTTTAGGCCTGCACAGTTGGATAATAATAATAATCAGAGCTTTGCTGTCAATGTGTAATAGGATCTGTAAAATGCATAGAAATAATAAACACAGGCTCACACTTAGTAATTACTAGACCAGACATGCTAAACAGGCTGGGGAGTAGGAAAACCACAACTGAGCCATCGAAGTGGTTTCATGTGAAGACAACGACCAGCAAACAGACATGTGTCCAAAACTGGGGAAAATTTGACCTCCAGAATGTAAACACGAAGTCTGTGTAGCTAAGATACTAGACTCATAATGGCTTTGGATTTCATTATAGCTAATATCTCTGTAATAAATGTCAGAGAAGGGATTTTACAAACTCAGTCTGTGAAAATTTTCTTTACAGATACATTGCCCAGATGAAGCAAATGATTTATAGGCAAATGTGAACAACTCAACCTTACCTCAGGGACAAAAGTCAAAACAAAAGCTGCATGTTATATTAGTCTTCTAACAAAGGAAAGATGGGGAGTAGCTGAAATCTGCTTTGAGGACCAGGACCTTGGGAGACATGTAGTTACTAAAGTCACTGAGTCTGTAGCAGGAACCAGCCACTGTTTGTCTGCTGAATGACAAGCAATAAATTATCAAAAAGGGAACCACCATTGCAAAACCAGTACATGTGAACCAGTAATCTAGTGAACGGTGGTGGTATGGAAGAAAACACCAAGGGGGAAGGGAGTGAGCTCCCAACGTTGCTATTGGGCTGTTTCAATGTAATGCTATATTGTTAAATGAAGAAGAGCATAATAGAGAGTTCCTGGTTTGGCATTGTGCATTGTTCCCCTAATTCAAGATAAATGTAGGTTGCACTAAGTTGGTACAGCAGGAGATTGAGAAACAGAAACGATTTCAGAGGTCAGCAGAGAATGAGTTGGCATTTTCAGAGCTGAAAGACACTTCTCACGGTGCCTGTCTTAGCCTCTCTGTGTTTCAAAACCCCTTTCAGGTTGGATGCAGATGCTAGTGCTTACAGATCAGGGACGGTGGTATTGAGAGAAGAACAAAAAGAATGAGAGAGAGAGTTATCCTGTTACACCAAAAGTCTAAGTTCCCCCGAGGTCAATTATACCATTCAAAAGGAACTCATGGACACGGTTCAATCTCTAGAAAATGTTTTCCACTCTTTGTAATAGAGAAAGTTTGTGTTCTGATAAGTCTATGCAGTGGTTCTTTAGCTTTAGGTATACTGATGGAGAATTTGCCAGACGATTGGTGAAATTGAAGGGCTGTGATGTCACAGTTTCATACAGGCCTGAAAGCAAGCATGGAAATGCTGATTCCTTGTCCAGATGGCCTTGATTAGATTAATTGCAAACACTACCCCATGCACAAAAGCAGGGAATTGGTTGCTTAGAGAATGAGTGTCCTCAGGAAGAGATAGCTATTATCTCTCTCTGTAATTTACATAAGTGTACGTTCGGGTTCGCCCACTGAGACATCTTGGGAACGCAAGAATGGACTCCAGAGTGGTTAAAAGCATCCCAAAGAGAGGATTCTGATATCAAATTATTATGCATTTGCAAAGAATTTGACAAATACTGAGTCCCTCTCATAATAGTAACACCCAGGTTTTCTGGTCACAGCAATAAATCTTAGAACATATGAAATGCATGCAGAGTGTAGAAATGGTGTGGGAAATACAATACTTGCATTAAAAGGGGTTCCATAATGACCAGTTGGTCCCTTAACCCCATTGTTTTAATCCACTAACGCCCTTACTGGAGAGAAACTGAGGCAGTCAATATATAGATTATTGTATAAAACTGCCTGACGTTTACCCAATAAGGAACCAAGATGGTGTCTATAAAATATGTCATTAATTTGGAGCCCAGGTGACTTACAGATCAGGGAGAGAAACTTGAATCCCAAGTGTTTCAGATGGCAGATTCTAAGGATCCAAAAGATCCAGCACGCTCATCGCCTGATGAATGGTCCAGATGCCAAATCAGACTATACTGTCGTGGGAGAAAACTCCCTAGTGTCCGTTGTTTAGCTGGCATAGGGACCAGATAACGCGGGTGAAGGGTTAACTGCAGTTTATTTACTCGAGTAAAGACTATAAACCAGCAAAGAGGCAAAATGGCCCTGACTTAAGGGTGGGGCTGTTTTTTATACATTTTCTAATAAAGAAAACTACAAGGTTATTGAATATGCAATACTTATGGTAATTATCTCCTTACATGGTGCATTACAAATCTTAGTACTTTTCCAAAAGAAAAAAGTTAGTGTTATCTTACACATTCTAATCTGTTTTCCTGTACTCCACTGTACCATCTTCTTCCCTCTGGGCCCCCCTTATCTTATTTCACTCCTAGCTGCAGCTGGTACTCAGTACACAGACTTAATTTCTGCTTTTTTCTAACAAAATGGTTAAGGCACTTGACATAAGAAAATGGCTGGCTTAGCTATCATTTTGTCTTGTGGTTAGCAACATTGCTAGGCCACAGGTCATGCCTTGTGTTTAGCTACAAAGCTAATACTATTTAATAATTTAAATTATTGTTAACTTAACAGTATGCTACAGAAAACTATTTTAATTTTAGGGTAAAATCAAACTTGCTCATCACAATATGGACTATGTGGAAACTTGACAATCCCAAACTGAAAAGGTCACACCTTTCCCAAATAAGAACCATAACAGAAAGAAGGGTATGAGTCCTAAGAGGGATAAACTTTGGAAGATGTCTGATAAAATATCCATCCAAAAAATGAAGTGGTATATCAGGTTTCAGGATTAAATCAAAAGTTATCCATAAGGACCATCTGAAGAAGTATCAGAGCAGCAGTTTTCAAATTGTGGGGCACACACAACCCTCCTTGGGGGGTGAAGGAATGTTACGGGGACACAGACAAGAAGTTTGCAAGGAGTTGGTGCTGCTGCAGCCTCGCGGCGGGGTACGGGGATGGGGAGCTCCAGGCAGGCTCTACCAGCACGCAGTTGTGCCTCTGGGAGCCTGGCATGGCAGGCTCACAGCCTAGAGCTGCAGCAGGGCCAAGGGCAGGAGGTGCCGGAGCCACGGTGGGTGGAACCTGCCCCGCCGAGCCGTGCTGAGCTGCGACGGCTACTAGGATGAGGGGCGCTCTGTGCCTGGCTGCGCTGCTCCTCTGGGGTAAAGGGGGGGAGGAGGGGGAAGGGTGCAAGCAAAATTGTAATTCAAAGCGGGGCTCAGCTCAAAACATCTGAGAACCGTTGTATCAGAGGGTCAACATTTCAGCCTGGCTACTCTAAGCCGCTGCAAATTTAGTTGTGGAATTTGAGACTGGAAGGATTGTGACAGACGTGGTTGCTCCAGTATAAAAAATGTGCAGGCTGTGACAACCAGGCAATTTCACAGAAAAAAATTGCTTAATTCCATGGGGTTCGTTGAAAATGGTCTGTCCTGAACAGTTGCAAGGAAACTGGAATTTCCCTCTTCCTGCCCAAAGAGGTTGGATAGAATTAAAATCAGTTTGGGTTGTGATAGGAAAGTATCCGGATAGTTCAGTTGATATCATTTGTAATTGGTAAATTCTTTCTTTTTTTTTTTTACAGGACATCGTTTTGGAGCCTTCAAGAGGATGGGCAGAGCTAAGGGAGAGGGTGGTGTTATTCTGGGACTTAGGTGAATTCTCCTTGAAATCACCCTTCGTTCTGGATGAATGTCTGAAAACAATTCATTTCTCATGGAATGAGATAACTGAAACAACAGGAGGAAACAACTTTCAGAATAAAATACAAACTGTATGTAATGTTTGTTTCCGCATCCACGTGGCCATGGACGTTTGTTTCCCCGGGGACAAGCAGCAGCAGCACACCTTGTGCCACTGCTAGTTGCCCCTGGGGAACACCTATGCAGGAGAGACTGGGGGACACCTATGCTCTGGGCTGGCCCCAGCAGCCATACCTGGGATCCTAGGGGCCTCCTGGGGCTGCAGAAGCAGCGATTCTGGTGCTCAGAGCCTGGCTGGCAGTGGAGTGTGGCTCTAGCCAGCCAGGCTCCAGTTTCAGGTGGCATGTGCTGTCCTTGCATGTGCCACCCCACTTTTTCTTGCACCCCCTGTGCTGCTACCTTGCAGCAGCGCTGAGAACATCTGAACGTGCCGTACTTGGTGCCTGCAGCACCACATCGACCACATGGCCGTGCCCGTCTGGGTGCAGCCATGATCTTTATGGGAATTATGAATGTACCAAATGCAAATTGCACATTCAGTGAAGGAGCATGAGGAAAAGGACCATCACGTACAGAGGCAGGAAAGCCAGATGGGAACCTGTGGGTCTAGCTGCCCTTTGTGACCCAGCCCCTATGACAGGCCACAAGTCTTTGCCCCTTGGAGCAGCCAGCCTTCTGCATTTACCCTCTCCTCTGATCCCCACCTGCCTCTGCAATGAGAGAAGCAGAAGGGTCAACAGAGGAGTGAACGCTACAGGGGTAATAGGTGGCCAAATAAAATCCCCAGTGTCAGACTGGACCTCTTTGCAGGCCAAATCCAACCCACAGGCCATAGGATAGCAACTCCTCTCACTGAGTAATTTTTAAATACATTTGAATATGTGAAGACATTCCTAAACAAAAGCTGTACTGGAGCTATACCGGAGGGGAGGGGGCGAAAGAACCTTTCAACGACTTTAATAAACCCAAAGCAAAAGCAGCAAACAAACCCATTATAAGAGGATGTTGCAATTTTCCTCAAAAATACAAATGCTACAAAGCCAGAAAGTATTAAGATAGGATTCTAATTGTGTTGTAAGTACAGAAGGGGGATAATAATCTGTAAATGCAGAACAATTACATTGGGGGCGGGGGTGTGGAGGGAGGGAAGAAGCAGTGAATTTAGCTGTGTATGGGCTGACTCTCTTGGGGCGATAGGCAGCCAGTGCGGGTCCCAGCTGTGGTAGCTGGGGCTGTAGATGCCAGGGGGTGGCCTGGTCTGTCCCGTAGGGCCCTGCTCCACATTCAAATTCAAACTGGGTAGAAACCAGCTCTGGAGTTGTCACACACTTCAAGAATTAACTCTGTAGCGGGTTGACTCTTTATAGTCGCAAACTCGTTATCATTGTGTCATAATTATGCCCCTCTACATTTATTGTGGGATTCACTGGTTAACTGTGTCACACACCTCAGGTGTGGCAGGGACCATACTAGGGAAGGATTATGTGCCCATGGTGGCCTGCAGCTGCCGGTGCCTGATGGGGAGTTGTGCGTGCCCTCAAGTGCTCTGTGTGTGTGTGTAGGGTGTGTGTGTGTGTAGGGGGTGGACGGTGCAGGATGTGCTGTGCACAGGCAGTGCTGAGAGGGGTGGCAGGTGTCCCACAGCGAGTTGTGCATGCCCCCAGGCACTGTGTGTGTGTGTGTGTGTGTGTGGGGGGGGGTGAGGTGCTGTACCCAGGCAGTGGCTGAGGGGGCTGTGCGTGTCCCCAAGTGCTGTGTGTGTGTAGGGGGGCAGTGGGGGTAAGCAGGGTGTCAGTGTGGGTGTATGTAAGGGGGTGGTGTGGGTGAGTTGTGCACAGATGGTGGCTGAGGGTGTTGCATGTGTCCCTGGGTGCTGTGTGTGTGTGTGTGTGTGTGTGTGTGTAGGGGGTGGTGCAGGATGTGCTGTACACAGGCAGTGGCTGAGTGGGGTTGCAGGTGTCGCACAGTGAGTTGTGTGTGCCCCCAGGTGCTGTGTATGTGTGTGTGGGTGTGGGGGAGGCAGTGCGGGGTGTACTGTACACAGGCATTGACTGAGGGGGGCTGTGGGTGTCCTGCAATGAGTTGTGTGTGTCCCCAAACACTGTGTGTGTGTGGGGGGGGGGAAGGGGCGCATGCAGGGTGTGCTGTACTCAGGCAGTGGCTAAAGGGGTTGTGTGTGCCCCCCCAGGCGGTGTGTGTGTGTGTAGGGGCGGTGTGGATGTGTGTAAGTGGTCAGTGTGGGTGTGTGTAGCAGGGGGTGGTGTGGGTGTGTGTAAGTGGTCAATGTGGGTGTGTGTAGGGGTGGTGTGGGTATGTAGGGGGGTGTGTGTGTAGGGGCGGTGTGGACGTGTGTAAGTGGTCAGTGTGGCTGTGTGTAGTGGGGGTGGTGTGGCTGTGTGTAGGGGCGGTGTGGACGTGTGTAAGTGGTCAATGTGGGTGTGTGTAGCGGGAGCGGTGTGGGTGTATGTAGGGGGTGTGGGTGTGTGTAAGTGGTCAATGTGGGTGTGTAGTGGGGGCAGTGCGGGTGTGTGTAGCGGGGGTGATGTGGGTGTGTGTGTGTAGGGGTGGTGCGGGTGTGTGTAGCAGGGGCAGTGCGGGTGTGTGTAGCGGGGGTGATGTGGGTGTGTGTGTGTAGGGGTGGTGTGGGTGTGTGTAGCAGGGGCAGTGCGGGTGTGTGTAGCGGGGGTGATGTGGGTGTGTGTGTGTAGGGGTGGTGCGGGTGTGTGTAGCAGGGGCGTGCGGGCGTGCTGTGCACAGGCGGTGGCTGAGGGGCTGTGTGTGTCCCCAAGCCCTGTGTGTGTGTGCATGTTGGGGTGGTGCAGGCGTGCAGCTGCACGTGCCCCCAGGAGAGGGTGTGTGTGTGTGTGTGGCTACGGGGCTGCGCATGCCCCTGGCGCTGTGCGTGTGTGGGTGTGCAGGGGCGGTGTGGGTGTGTAGGGGGGCTGTGCAAATGCTTGTCAGGGGTAGAGCGTGTGTGTGCAGGGGCAGTGCGGGTGCGCTGTGCACAGGCGGCGGCTGAGGGGGGTGTGTGTGTGTGTGTGTGTGTGTGTGTGTGTGAGTGCGCGGGGCGGGGCGAGTGACGAGCGGCGGCAGGTGCCCGCCCCGTTGGGCTGTGCCGTGCCGTGCCGTGCCGGGCCGGGCCGTGCCGTGCCGGGCGGGGCGGGGATCCCGCGGCTCCTCCCGGGAGGCGGTGGAGCTAGCGAGCGGCTCGGCGCGGCTCGGCGCGGCGCGGAGGGAAGGGAAGGGAAGGGAAGGGAAGGCAGCGCCCAGCCGAGCGCAGCGCTGCGCTGCGGGAGGGCGGCGGCGGCGGCGGTGCGGCGCGGTGCTGTGCGGCGGTGCGGGGCGGCGATGGCCGACGTGTTCGCGGGCGCGGACCCGGCGGCGCCGCGCTTCGCCCGCAAGGGCGCCCTGCGCCAGAAGAACGTGCACGAGGTGAAGGAGCACAAGTTCACCGCGCGCTTCTTCAAGCAGCCCACCTTCTGCAGCCACTGCACCGACTTCATCTGGTGAGAGACACGCCGCCGCCGCCCGCGGAGGGAGGGAGGGAGGGCGGGGGTAAAAAGTTCGCCCGCAGCTGCTGGGAGCGGGCGGCGGAGGGACGCCCTTCCCACAGAGCAGGGGCTGGGTGTGCAAGCCCTGCTCCCTCGCCCAGAGTGGGGCGAGCGTGCAAGCCACACTCCTTGGCATCCCGTGGGGCGAGTGGGTGTGCACACCTGTGTAGCACAAGTTCGTGTCCACAACAGAAAGGGAAGAAAAACTCAACTTATTTGCTGAGGGAGAAAGACTGGCTTGCTGTGTACACACTTCTGGGAAGCGGTGTGCCCCGCTCACGTCCTTTTTGTTCGGGGAGAGCGACCTGCCTCCTCTCAGGGGAGGCTGCTTCCCTCCGCACGGCCTACTCCACGGTCTTTCCTTTCCCTCTTTGCTGTAACCCGTGCTCCGAGGGAAAGACCCGCTTTGAGCCCGCTAGCACGCACAAAAGACGTGTGGGAGGGGGAAGGCGTCCAACCGAAGACCTAGGGTCAGGGAGAAACTGCTGAAACGCACTGCAGAGCGAGGTAGAAAAAGGAAAAAAAAAAAAAGATCTGGCTTGTCAATCTGTGACCGCTCAATTGCAAAACTAAATTGAATCAAAGTAAGGGAATTAAACCCCCCCCCCAAAATCCAACCCCGCAAACCTGCTTTAAAATTAATCCAAAAAGAGTTGGCAGGTGTGAAAGAAACGCTACAAGATTATTGTCGCCTGTGTTTGTACAGATAAATAATGCAGGTCTCTCTCTCTCTCTCTCTCTCTTTTTGTTTCTTAAACGCTGTCATGATAAAAGGTACCTGATTACAGGATGCATTTGGTAGTGGAAGGATATCCTGTCACTGGCAGGTGGCAAGCGTAATTGTACTCTGTTGACTTGTCAGTCCCCGCTAGGAAACCAAGGAAGCTCTTAAATATTTTTAACGCAGCATGCAACAGTATCGGTACACTTGTTTTTTGGCTGATTTAAAGTGAGGTGAAGTATTGATACTTTAACGCACGCAGCACAGCGAATGTGGCATATGCAGAAATACGTGAAGGCACACAAAACTACTGCACGGCCTCGGGGAAGGGGGTGCCCAGGGCCTTGCTCTTCGGCATGGGCAAGGGACGGGCTGCACTGGCTCGTTCCCGTCCTCCGGGCCATGGCATCCCATGGGCAGGGGGCAAATGAGCCACACCACTGCCCCTGCCCATGGTGGTGCCTCAAGGACCTGGCTGGGGAAAGGGCTTCCAGCTTCACAGCCCCCAGCCCATGCCGAGCTCCTCCTGAGCAGCTGCTGGAGGCAGGGATGGGCGGGCAGGGTGGCGCTCCCCTGACCGGGCACCCTGCGCAGTTGCCTGCGTCGCCCACCCGTGAGGCTGGCTCGGTCACAGGGTACACGCAGAAGTATTTGAGGGCACACCTGACTGTTGAATGAGCTTTCACAGAACTATTTCCTAAAGAACAGCAGAGATTAAAATGGAGTTGATGACTATTTCAGATAATTTGAGTGTGTCAAGTACAATCATTATCATTTTTTTAATGGAATAATGTCCTTATCCTTTTTTTTTTTTCTTTTCTAATTTGCCACTTAAGAATCCAGCCAAGTAACCAATTGTTTTTTTTAGAGTTGCAAATTGATGGAATTTTTTTCTAACAAACAGTTTTCTTGTGTGCATGTGAAACTCAAAGTTAAAAAAGAACATGTATACTTTCGACTGCATAAAACTGACTGAACTATGAGCCATCACCTTTCAGCCCAAACCCTAAGGAAGATCAGAGTATCTGATCACAGTTGTGTAGAAATAGTCACTTAAGAAAAAAAAAAAGGAAAAAAAAGAAGCTAAAGATAGTTTCAGGTTCTTAGTCCTATTAGTCAGTTTTTGGTTTTTTATTTGTATATTGTTAAAAGATAACTTTCACTTCCGTCTTGTAGAGTGATTTACCCAAACAGGGAAATTACCTGTACACAAAATACAGGCAAAGTAGACAAAAACAAATAAAGTTATCATCCTGTTTGAATTCCTTAATCCTAGACATCTCATGTAACAGCGGTAGGTAAACGCATTCAGGTAGCAGTGGGATGGCTTTTGTAAAGTGAGTGTCTCTGTAAGATCAACACTCAGTTCACTATTCAGTTTGAAATAACTTTTTATGAAAGGTTACATGGAGTTTTAAATTATTAACTTCTCAAAATCAATTTAACATTTAGGTATGAAGAAAATGTTGTTATTTTTTTAGCTGTAATTTTTTACAACTGAACATCCTCCTTATTGTGGCTAAAGAGGCCTATGCAGCTTACCATCTTTTGCTGTATGTTGGTCTTTGGTTTTGATGAGTTCTCTCTCTCTCTCACCATGATCCCTCTCAGCTACGTGACAAATGGAAAATGTTTTGAAAAAAACAGAATACTTGTAAACTCTCATAAATGAGAAACTTGAAACATTTATTTGTGTTGGCAGAGAGCAATTAATGTCAAAATCCAACATGAAGAATCAAGGTAGTGTTTTGCCTTGACTGTAAAACATTATGTATTTATACATACTTGTACATATGTACTTAAGCATGTACATAGTACAACAAAAGAATTGAGATGTTATATAGTTATAATTTATGGGAATCATTCAAGAAACCAGGAAGTACAGTAGCAACATTATTAATGTAGGGGCCATTATTAACATTTCTTTGTGAACAAAAGTGTCTTTGAACTTTTACTCAGTAAGACATGTCCACGGGCAAGCCACCATCCTCCAGCCACTACCTGCATCAGTTTGCTGGTGTCTTTCTTTTCAAGCCAGTGCGTGTTGTTGAATCTCGATGTGGACGGTAAAGTTCAATTTAGAATCCAAACATGTTTCTTTTTATAGCCTCTCTAGCAATTGGAGTATTTATAGCATCACTGTTAAGTATAGCTGTGAAATGAATTATGATGTTATATAATACTCACAGATGACACTCATTGTGGAGCCAAAATTTCTTGTGAAATAATAAAAATAAGACAGAATAAAAAGTGTTGCCAGAAGCTGAAAATTGTGTTATTTGGAAGCTGCCGCTGCTGTTTTTCATTTTGACACGGATAGGACAATATGTGATTTATATTATTAAATCTGTTGCTTTCTTATCAAAACCTGTAATCATATATTTGAATATGAGAATTTTCTATGTTAGTGAAAAGAATCAATAACTAAATGTGTTTTAAAAGTTGTTTTTTCTCTCTTTTCTTTGCAGGGGGTTTGGGAAGCAAGGATTTCAGTGCCAAGGTAAATCACAAATGTTTTATTGACTGGCAAATAATGTCACTCTTGATTTTAAATCCACCCAAAGGAAGGCAGACATAGCAAGAAGGAAGCAAATACTTTTGAAAGCTTCCCGAATGATCTCTTGTGTAAATTGGAAGCGAGTATTGTTTAATTAGCAAAATTACTTTTAAAAAAAATGTAAAAGATGCCAGCAGGAAGTTTCTTTAGCACTCAAATTGAATGTCATATAGTCTTTATAGGCAGACACGGTTCTTTGGGTAAATGTGATAGCTTGTATTAGACCAATTAAATAGTTGCAAAAATAGTTCTTTGCAAACTATCAGCCGCAAGCACCCTTCTTCAGGCAAAGAAAGGGTGTTTTTGCCTGAAGAAGGGTGTTTGTGCCCCAGAGCTTGCAAAGACCAATCTTTGCAACTATTTAGTTCGTCTGATAAAAAATATCACATTTACCCAAAGAACTTTGTCTGCCCATGTCCTTAGACCAGCACGGCTACGGCCAACAACCCTGATATAATCTTTATGCGGCGTGGCCTCGAACTTTTTATTAAAAGAATTTTTATGCATTTGGTATTTTGCAGAGACTATTTTTTCCTCTTCTCAGAAGCCACTGCTTGTGTGGGTGTGCTGGAAAATGGAATCACTTTTTAGTCATATGGTTTTTCTTTTCATGTCCCAGTCATTTTGTTTTTTTTAATCTGCATTCATTATACAAGACAAATAGGTCTTTGGTTTGCCTGCATTTTAATCTCTGCAACACCTAGCTATATGGTATGGTATACTGATTTTTTAAAATGGTGAATATAAATAACTTGCTCTCAGCATTGCTATGATTACAATAACCATGACTTGTTAGCAACTGGAAGTTGTTATACTAGGATAGGTGGTAAAGTGTTACATAGTTTCATACCATTGTAAGCTTTATAAACTGCACAGTTGCCAAGAGCTTTTCATGTGTTTCTATGTATCGATATGCTTTAATTTCTGATAAATGAGCTATTCGATTGTTGCTTCATGTGTACCCATCAGCTAGCCTTCTGGCCATTTGGCTGGTTAAACCTTTTATGATTGTTTACTTATTCTTTAACCCACATTTTTCTGTTCCAAGTACTGATTTTATTTTTTAATTGAAAACAAACACAGAGTTATGAGATTCTCAAGCAGTGGTGAGTATCTAGGGAAACTTCAGGTAGGAACAGTTGTATATGGTCAAGTTGGCAAGGAATAGAGTTGGAGAATGGGCATGAGCTAGCTCAGAAAGTAAGCACATCACACACTCCGTCCAAAATCTCTCTTTTCTCCCCCGCTCCAAAGTAAGGTAGTTGAGTTAAATCATATTTGAGATATTTTAAAATGTCCTCGTAAGCCAAAACTAACTGTGAGGAGGAAGCTTTGCCTACAGAAGGGTTATTCCCTAACTGCATTATGCAAGATTTCTTTAATCTTCCTCTGAAGCAACTGATTCTCACCATTTTCAAACATTAGGAAGTGGACTACTTGATACATGGGTTAGGTTCATCATGGCGATTCTTCTTTCCAACTTTTAATCTTTTATGGTTGGAGTTTATTCTACATTTAAGCTTATTGAATTAATTTATTTTAATATTCTAAGAGTTGTTCTCTTTATTAAGGGCCAATGTGTAGACAGGGGCCAGTCCTGGTTATCATGTTACACTATAATTTTTCAAGAAATTGCACTATGGCAGATGTGGTAATAATAGCTTTGTCTTTGCTTTTGTGGCAGTATTACCTGGTGTCTTGGATATCCTACATCATTTTTCCATTGTATCCAAGTAGCATCTTTGTCATATTATCAGATACCTTGTATATCATCATATTAGCTGTACTTTGACATGGTCAAAAGTCAGGAGACTCTTGTTTTGGTTCTAATCCTTGGTGGTATACCACATTTCTCTATTCTTAAGGATGTGTGCACCAATTACAGTAGTCTCTGATCTTTCCTGCTGCCGTCTCTAAATCATGAACTTTGGGAGTGTCAATGAAAGTGAAATAACACTTTTTAGATAATGCCACAGTGTGTTGCCTTGAAAATTAGCCCTTTTCACCGATGACGCTTTGACTGAATTGTATCATTTTAGTTCAAAACGAGTTCTGTAGTAGTTAATTTTCCTTTTCTTTTTTCCCCTTCCTCCTTGCCCATTTCCTTTTTAACTAAAGGAAAAGAGTTACATTTTGGGCCACACCGTTGTATTCCTATTAGTCTGAAATAGGAAATTGACTTAAAACCTGAGGATTGGCCATGGTGGCATTAACTGCTGTGAATAAAGGAAAATGTAAGTTTTGCTAAATCTAATGGCATTAAAGAAGGATGCAAAGAAGAAAAATAAAAACAAGAAAATACTGGATAGTGAGAGCATGGTATAATAGGGGGCCTACTCCAGGCTAGTCTCACCAGGCCACCCACTCCTGGCAGGGTGCAGTTTTAGGCCATACCCAGGACCAGGAGCCTCCTGACCATCCCCTACAGCTCCTCCCTTACCTCCAGATGATCCCTGCAGCCCTCTAGCCAGGCAGTGTTGTTACCTGGCCCCCAGCAGCGAAATGCCCTGTTTATATGGGCAGCCCTGACTCTAAAATGGCTGACCTCATCAGGCACCTGCGGGCTGCTGCCTTCTGGTCCTTAAAGTGGCAGGCACCAACAGTGTCCTGCCACAGTGGAGATGGAAATTCAGGAGTAAAAAGGGATGTCTTCCTTTCACATGCTGAAGGCTAATGAAAAAGCCATGAATTTTATCATAATTATGCAGAGTTCTTTAAAAAATGTATGTGCTTGGTATGGGGTTCTTCTTTGTGTGTTTGTTTTAATAAATCAGAGTATAAAGTTGCATGTGGAAAATCAAGAATTAAATACATTTAACCAACTTTAGTGAATGCTAGCTTAATATTTCACTTTGTGCATTCATATTTACCTTCTCAAACCTATTCCATACACCTACTGCATCACGGGCAAGGTAACAATATAAGGCTACACTAAAGGCCCAGCCCACAAATAAAATGAATCACTCAATGACACATTACCAATGCAACAGTAAACAAAATACATTATTATCCAAGATGCTACAGAGAAGCACATCTTTAAAGTCAGACAGTGCTCTTAATCCACATGGAATGAGAAGTTAATTAATTATTGATTTACCATGCAGAACTCTTTAACTCTCTATCTTTTTTTTTTTTAATAATAAACCAAATGATTGTACTTTGGAAGGCAGGATTACTTTTCATTTTTACACTTATAATTGTACCTGCCATAAAATCACTATTAAATATACTGAATTTTGAATTCATTGCTACTTTGGCTTATTGAAAGGCCCTGAAAAAGAAGTAAATCTAAAGCAGGCAGGCAAGTGAAAGCTAGAAAGAGAAAAGTAACGGAGAGATCAAAAATGAGAGAATGAGGAACTAAAAGGACTGTAAGATATAAGGTAGCTTAAAGAAAAAACACAGGATTTTTTTTGTTTTTCTTTAATAAAGTGACTACATTTAGAGAACAGAATGAAATAGCTGAAGAACACAACGAAAATTTCAGAATGACAGAGAGAAAGGAAAAATTATTATAGTGGCAACACTTAGGACATCTATAGTTCTTGGCTTGTCAGAGTTTCCATTATAAGATACCATTACTTAAGGCTGTTTTCATTTCTTTGTGAAACCTCCTACTAGACTGAAACTTGACATTAGACAGATTTTGCAGTTTGGGAGATTTTTTCTTAAATGTCAAAGTTGTCCTATATTGTTGTGGCCTTAAATTATAAAATGAAGAAAAACAAGGTCCTTAGTAATAACACAACAAACTAATTGCTTTTGAATATTGCTGCTCCAGATGACCCTAACTGTTTGGGCCAAGACTTAGCAATTAAGTCCAAGTCTTCTGTACATGCATTGATATTAACTGTTACTGGTAATGCTGAACAAAGTCTAGCTATATTCTACATGCTTTCAGTTTCAAAGGTGCATGCAAAAAAATTTACATACAAAGTATGAGTAAAATTCTGATTTAAAACTCTTGGAAATAGTATCCCCAACTGGTTTATTTTGAGTCTTTTTCTGAATTCTCTGTCCTTTGCTGTAAAGTGTGCTGTTACACTTATACAAAAGAAAAGCAAGTAATCAAGAACATTATGCATTCATCCTGAGGTTCTATTCTTCATGTAATCTGTACTTAAACAGTCAAATACTGGTTGATTTTTACCCTGTTGGAAGTGGGCCTGAATACAAGCAGTCCATCTGAATTTCTTCTGACTTGTGGATATTTTAGATTTTGCTTTGAATCTAGATGTGAGCTTTGTAATGTGGTTGCAGCTCTTTTCAGTGTACAAGACAAAAATCTTCCATCTTTTGAGTGGTGTGTGGGTTTTATGTGCCAGTCATTTGGGAGATGCATGTTTTATGGTGAACAGGGGATTGGAGAATGGTTGTTGACTGTATCCATAAGAAGTACAAAACTTACAAGATGTAAAATATTGCTGAAAAATGAGAGCTGGGACAGTCAGTACACTGAAGTCAATGACATTTTTCTGTTGACTCTGTTTTGATTGGATTCTGGTTTCTTAGTCACACCGATCTTTATATGGATACTCCGTAGAGAGGATCATGTGCTTGACTTGACATTGCATAGAGCTGGGTGTGTAACTGTCAATGTCTTTTCTTTGGACACTTGGATATATAATCAACCTCTGCAAAATTTGTTTAAAAACGAATACTCTACATAAAAATGGTTAATTTGGATAGCCAACAAATAATATTAATGTCTGCTTAAGCTGTTTTCAGAGACTCATCTTCTGGAAACAGGACTTTTTCATCTTTATAGGTGTTTCTACTCATGCTTAGGGGTAGAACTCTAGTTAAAGTGCCTGGAGTGTATCAGTGTCCCTGCGCTGAAAAATGGTGGTGGGGGTCACTTTAAAGCTCAGCTCGTCGAATGAACTTTGAAAAATGGCGGCAGAGGCGCTTTAACTAGAGTCGGGACACTGATACACATGATGCTGGAGTCTGCTGGAGTGCAGAGTCCATTAATTGAGTCTGCTCTAACGCACTGTAATTACAGCATGTGGAAGCAGCCTCACCGCATGTGTATAGGTGCCCTATGTGTCAGCTTTTTGTTGGTTGCTGTTTTGTAATGCAGATGTCAGCGGAAGTTTGTAGAAGCAGATTACAATTTCGCTTACATTGTCAGGCAGGACACCAATCTGGCTATGTGAATAAAAGGTGGTATTTTAACATACAACTTGAATAGTTAAAAGTAGAAATGGCAAATCAAATTCTTTTGGTGCTGCTAGATTATGAATGTCTCTCTTTTTAAAAGATGCAAGGGTTTTTTTGGTGATATGTTTTATTGGGCCAATTATATGGTTGGGAGAGAGTTGTTTTCAGGCACAAGCTGCCCTTCCTCATGTCTGGGAGAGAAGCAGATACAGCATGCATAATCCATTGAACTATGCATTTTTCCTATTCTTGCTGTTCCTTTTCCATTGCTTTAGTGTGTATTGAGATTGCTTCGTTTTTTTTACACATCATTGCATCTTGTCTTAACTAGATGAATAAACCCTTGTTCAAAAAGCTGACCATGCAGTGCCCAGTACCTAGCACAACAATCTCCAACTTTGTTCAAGGCCTCCAGATATTGCTGTAGTAACGCAAACACATAATATAAGAAAATCAGTTGGTACATTGACATTTTGCAGTCCTTGCAGATACCTTAACTGCGTATAAAGAAACTGCTGTGCAAGACCCATTTCATCAGTCTGTTTCACCTACTGCTCCTTCTCTGATCTCCTCCAGAATAAACCAAGGTCCTTGTGTCAAGTTGTTTTAAGCCTTTTTTTAGTTTTTCAGAGAGTGAAAGAAAACTTAATATGTTGGACAGAAGTTTTCTATGGTGTGGAAGGGAAAAAGCACCCTTCTAATAGTAGCTGCGTGCTGTATCGCTAATCTGAAGGGAGACCTTTGAACTCCTTGACTGTAGTGCATACTGATGCCAAGTTTTACTCTTCGAGTTTGCATAGAGGAAGTGTCAGTACTGTCTATGTGCATGTGAAAGGAGCTGGACTGCTCCAACTTGCTATTTTTCCTTCTGGCCTTTTCATTCACTAACTTGTATTGCTTGGTTCCCATCCTGTGAGGATTGTACCTTGGCTCTTTCTGTCTTCTTACTTTTTTTTTTTTTTTAATTATTATTTCAGCACTGCTGCTTCCTTTTCCCAAAACTTGCGATCAAGGGGGGAGAAAATAAAAGATTGATATCAAGGGAGACAGTCCTTGGCACACTCAATCGAGCCTAGAAAGTCTGTAGGTAGATGGGATGCTATCAGTGGTTCTTTGAACAATGCATTTCTGTAATGTGCCCTTTATGCAAGTCATTTCAGAGTAGCTTTGTAATACAGTTTTCTTGAATATTCACTATTCATATTCTTTAGTATTCACTTCTGCAACCCTGACGTTGAGAGAGAAATTCCACCAAAGTAAGTGGAAGTGTGCTTGTGGATACTTTCTGTATAGGAGCAGGACTTCATTTGAGTGAAATCTGTTGTAGTTGAGAACCTAAATACGTTTTTTTCTCTTAAGTACGTTTTAAAATAGATGACCTTTGTTACTTTTTATAGAAGATTTGCCTTGCACTCAGCTTTTCTTTTTTCCAGACTTTTTTTCTTCTCTTCTCAACACATACCCAAAGTAAAGAGGAAACATGACAGTAATACTGGGGAAAGCTGTGTTCTGTTCCCAGACCTCTAGTACATCCGTGAACACAGTTTGCAGGGAGAAAATCAGGAAGTCAGAGGTAAAGAATGAGTTGCATCTGGTGAGGGCGGTTAAAGACAACAAGAAGAGTTTCTGTAATGAGTATATTGGCCAGAAAAGAAAGACAAAAGAAGATGTGGGTCCATTGTAAAACTGTCAGGGTGAACTCTTACCAGAAGATGCAAAGGAGCTTGAACTACCCAACACTTACTTTGCCTCAGCCTTCACAAAAAACAGGCTGCAACCAGACAGTGAACAGGGATTATTTGGATAAGGGAGGGGGACAAGTTGAGGGGTGAGGTAAGAGGAGAGACAGCCAGAGTGCCTTTGATGGGTCTAAATGAATTAAAGTTAGTAGAACCTGATGAACGTCACCCCAGGGTGCTGGAGGACCTGGCAGAGGTCATCTCTGAGCCCTTGACAATAATATTTATGCAGTTGTGGGAGGTGGGTGAGGTACCAGAAAACTGGAAAAGAACCAAAACAGTAAAAAACAAACCCAAAAAGGATTACCCAGAGAGCTACAGACCAGTTAGCCTCACTTCAGTACCTGACAAGTTACTGGAGCATATCCTAAGCATCTGGAAGAGGAAAGGCTGATCACAAGCAGCCAGCATGGATTTACTAAGAATAAATCATGTCAAAGAAACTTGATCTCCTTCACTGACAGAGTAACTACTTGGGTGGATGAAAGGAATGGTGTGGACACAGTATATCTGGACTTTAGCAAGGCTTTTGACAAGGTCCCACATGACCTTCTCATAAACAGATTGGAGAAATGTGCGCTAGACAAAACTGCGATTAGGTGCATAGACAGGTTTGCTCAATAATTTCAAGCAAAGAGTAATTATACATGTGCTCATGTCAGAATGGCAGGAGGTTTCAAGCAGAGTCCCACAGGAGTCTGTGCTGAGCTTGGCGCTATCCCCTGCGTTTATTTGTCATTTGGATGCTGGCATAGCAAGCTTCTTGATGAAGTTTGCAGGTGACATGAAACTGGGAAGGGTTGTGAACACATTGGAGGGCAGGAGCATAATTTGGAGTAATCCTGATAGATTGGAAAGCTGGTTGGCACTGACAGGGTGAAGTTCAGTGCTGACAGACGCAAGGTGCTAGGCCTCGAAAATAATAATAATAAAAAAATACAAATACACAATGGGTGACACCTGACTGGGTGGCAGCGCTAAGGAGAAGGATGTGGGAGTATTGGTAAATCACAGCCTCAACGTGAGTCTACAAACAGCTTTTGATACAGTCTCCCACAACATCCTTGCAAGCAAGCTAAGGAAGTATGGGTTGGATGAATGGACTGTAAGGTGGATAGAAAACTGGCTGGATCATTGGGCTCAAAGGGTAGTAGTCATTGGCTCAATGTCTAGTTTGCAGCCAGTATCAAGTGCAGTGCCCTAGGGGTTGGTCCTGGGGCTGGTTTTATTCAGTATCTTCATCAAAGACATGGAAGATGGCATACAGTGCACCCTCACCAAGTTTGCACATGGCACCGAGCTGCGGGGAGCCGTAGAGATGCAGGAGGGTAGAGCTAGGATTGAGAGAGACTTAGACAGATTGCAGGATTGAAATCTCATGAGGTTCAACAAGGACAGTGCAAAGTCCTGCACTTAGGAGGGAACAATCCCATGCACTGGGACAAGCTGGGGGCTGACGGGCTGGGCAGCAGCTCTGCAGAAAAGGACCTGGGGGCTGCAGTGGACGATAAGCTGAATAGGACCCGGCAGTGTGCCTTGGTTGTGAAGAAGGCTAGTGGCATCCTGGGCTGCATTGGTAGGAGCACTGCCAACAGGTCAAGGGAAGTGATTCTTCCCCTCTTTTCAGCACTAGTGAGGCCACATCTGGAGTCCTGTGTCCAGTTTTGGGCCCCCACTACAGAAAGGATGTGGACAAATTGGAGAGTGTCCAGCAGAGGGTGGCAAAAATGGTTAGGGGTCTAGGGCATGTGACTTCTGAGGAGAGGCTGAGGCACTGGGCTTATTTAGTCTGGAGAAGAGAAGACTGAGATGGGATTTAATAGCAGCCTTCAACTACCTGAAGGGGGTTTGAAAGAGGATGGAGCTGGACTGTCCTCAGTGGGGGCAGAAAAATGAGCAATGGTCTCAGGTTGCAGCAAGGGAAGTTTAGGTTCGCTATTTGGAAAAACTTTCTCACCTGTAGGGTGGTAAAACACTGAAACACTCAACCCAGAGAGGTTGTAAAACCTCCATCCTTGGATGTTTTGAAGACCCAGGTAGACAAAGCCTTGGCTGGGATGATGTAGTTGGGGCTGGTTCTGCTTTGAGCAGGGGGTAGACTAGATGTGACCTCCTGAGCTCCCTTCCTACCCTGTGATTATATGAAAGGGCAGATGCAGTTCTGGGATGCGAAGCATTAGGTGCAAGACATGAGAGTTGATTGTGCCTCTTTACTTGGCTCATGTTAGGCCTTCTGTAGAGTATTGTGTGCAGTTTAGGGCTTTACATTTGAAAAGGATGTGGAGAAGTTAGAGAGGGTCCACAGGCAGGTGACAAAAATGATAAAAAGGGCTTGGAAGGCAAGTCACGTGGGGAAAATTTGAAAGGAATAGGCATATTCAGCTTGTGGAGATGGCACTTAAGAAAGGACAAAATAGCAATCTTCAAATAGCCGAAGGGCTGCCAGACAGAAGGAGGAAAAAAACCCTTTTCTGTGGTGCTGCAGAAAGTAGGACACAGGCTAATGGTTTGAGTTGCAGCCAAGTAGGGTTAGACTGGATATCAAATAATACTTCTTCGCTGTTAGCGCGATGAGGCTGTGGAATAGATGCCCAGGGAAGTTGTGGACTTTCCGTCCCCGGAGGTGTTCAAGAAGAGGCTGGACAGGCACTGGTTCATGATGATTTAGGAGTAGCTACGTCTGTGCTCTAGTAGGGTATTTCCCACACTTCTGGGCTTTGCTGCTTGCCACATGGGGCTGGGAGGGAATTTTTCCCCGTCCAGTTGCTACAAGCATTAGGGTTTTTCTTCTGATGTTTTGGGGGTTGTGGTGTTGTTTTTAAAAGCCTTCAAAACCATTGAGTGTTGCCTGCAGCTAAGGCTGGGAATTGTGACTGGTGTGCCAGTGCTCCCGCTGGGACTTAAACCCAGAAGTTTCTGGCTAGAGGGTTTGCCCCTCCACTCAGGGTCAAACTGGTCATCATATTTGGGGTCATTAAGGAATTTTACCCCTTGGGTAGATTGGTATGGGCTGCGGGGGTTTTGCCTTCCTCTAGTGGAGGGCATGGCCCTTTTTCTCAGGTTTCTCGAGTGTATTTTAACAATCACGTAGCAGCAAAACATGGGCTGCTGTGGTCCCCCGGCTTTACCTGTGGCAGTTTAGGTAGGGTGTTATGTCTTGTGGTTGTGTCAGGGTTGACTGTAGTTTTGGTAATAGGGTTTCGATAGGGATGCTCCTGGCTCAGGCAGGGGTTGGATTAGCTGGCCACTGGGGGTCCCTTCCAGCCCTATTTCTCTGAGTCAGTGGTTCTCCATGATTTTAAGTTACTTGCACTCTCATCCTGCATTAAGAGCAGCACTGTAAGACTCCTGGTGAAGTTACTGGTTTTTGCTGGAATTGGGGTCTTAATATCTCTGCAACTTATTTTTATATGCTAAGGGTATATAATCCATCCTTCCTTCCTTCCTTCCTAGCGGTGCTTTCATGTTTGTAAAGTGCTCAGATACTATGATGATACATACCATAGGAAAGGCTATAAATAAAGTAAAATAAAAACAGGTGCATGACAATGAGCTTCTAATTTATTCAAAGAGTAAAAATGCTTTATGAAAATAGGAAAGTGCGTCATTTACTTGTTTTCCAAGTAAATTTCCGTGGGAAAATCTGGGGTTATTATATTTATTGCCTTTTGTTGTTTAAGATATGACTCAGGCCTATACAGAAAGAATTACATTTTGAATCACTCTAAGAAGAAAAAATATTCTTGAATTGTTTTGAATGATCTTCAGAGCAGTACCTCCATCTTCCCCCTTCCTATACTTGTCGTGTGACCTTTTTTTGCTTGAAACAGGTAGCTACCCTGGTAATTTTTACAGTTAAAGCAAATGACTATTTCATTGCCCTGGATACGCGTCTGTGTTTCTGTGAAGCCCTGCACTTTCTAATTAAGTATGTGTGAGCGATACCTGATTCAGAGATGACAGACAAACCAGTTTTAGTCCTGGGCAGACAATTTCAGTACGTTCTTTATTTTTCCTTTGGGCTTTGCACAGTTGCACAACAAAACACCACAACACATGCTGATTATTGAACCATGTCATCGTACATTTAATGCAAATGAACTTGCAGAACAGCATTTCTTAACTGAGATCCAGGGAGGTTCATGTATCTTTTTATTTTAGTTTTTAACTTTATTTCTTTCATTTTTGGATGGGTGATAAATAAAACCTTTTAAAGGCCTAGCCTCCCTCCCCCACCCATTAGTCACATAATTCTTCCCATTATGGGCATGAAAGTGAAGATGAGTACTCATGTGAGTAAAGATTTGTTGGAAATAGTCCTTAGAGACAAATCCTGAGAGGTAATGAAAACTCAGTTTTGCCAAAAAAGGTCAAAATTGGTTGAAGTGCAAGACAAGAAGTCTTGAATGCTCAGGAATTGGTCATTAGATGTTTACAGGTTATTGCTCCTGAAAAAGCAGGACGGAAAATGAAACCTGTTTTGTAGATTTTCTGTAGAAGGCAGTCCCTGTGCCAGGCAAACATTGGGTGTGCTTACAGACGTGGAAAAATACCCAAACAGTGCTTTACTTTCAGCTTGGGATGCCCCAGCACTAAGCATCGCGTACACCCAAAAGAGGAATCACGTCAGTTTGACCTGGCTCACCCAGCGTCTGTATAGCTTACGTGCTTCAGTGGGACTTTTTTGGCACTTTTATCTAGTAGTTGATTCAGTCACCTATTAAAAGTGCCCAAAAGCCCCGCTGAAGCGTGAGAACTATACAGATGCCGGGGGGGGGCCAGGTCAAACTGACGCAATTCTTCTTCCAGGAAAGTGCAGGTTTTAGGGTTATTTTTTCCCTCCCATGTCTGTCAGCATCCTTAAATATGATTTGTCTATATAGTTTCGTTTATAATTTCACTGGATTTGGCTAAAAGTCAAATAAACAGAGGAACCAGTTTTGATTGGTCCTTTGTGCAGCTGCATAATTTGGCCTTTATTGTACTGAGTGGGGGGGAGGGGTGTAATTTTGTTGACAGTTTCTTCAAATGTATTTATGCATGCTTCTTTTTGCCTGGCTTTGCCTTTGCTTTTGTTTTTTCTCTTCCTACTGAAATATTTTTTTTTCCTGAAATTGCATATTATTGTAACACGACTAGACTGTGGCCTTATAATTTTGAGGCTTTGTCAGCATTTTTATTACTGTTCTCTGGCCTTCACCATCATGCCAGAGGGCTTCTGCAGCCTTTTGATCTGGATTGAAACTGAACCAGAATAATGAATATGAAGATTTAAGTTTGTCAGGTTAAACAATAGTAGTCTTGGGCTTACCAATGCTTTGATATGCCTTACCACAGTTTTTTATATTTAAAAATAAAGATGAACACTGCTAGTCCATCCTGTGGGCTTAAAATAAAACATGACAAAAATGTTTTAAGAAAACATGCCGTATGTGCCAAGTAATTTAAAAACATGTTAGCCTCTACATATTCTTAAAATGTACACACTTCGTTCATACTACTGGAGCTGAAGTCTAACGAAGGGAGACTGAGTGGTCAGTAGGGGTTTCTACAGCAACTTTGCATTTTAGAATTAGGGCCTTAAAGATCTGCTTCTTTAATAATTCTCCGGGTGTTTAACATGATATGCAGCTGCTGCTTACAATGTTGCCCCTGTTAAAAAAAACAAAACAGGATAAAGTATGAGTGGCGCTTCAGCTTTTGCACATGTTTTGGCTTCTATCTAAAAATAAAACTTCATAAAACCCTTTACACACTTGAGTTTGAAATCTGCATAGAAAGCAATTTCTGAATCGAATTGGAATAAACTTTTATTTCTTCTGAAGCATACTTACATAAAAATTAAAATTTATGTATAGTAGGTACTTGTAATTTTTCAAAATAGCATTCAAAGATGATGATAATAATTAGTGACATCAGTTCTAAAAATTTTAACCATTTTCACATTTTAAAAGTGTGCCGATCAAGAGTATGAACAAGAATGGGCATGTACTGGGTTAACTATGCTTGTGTTTCAACACTTACTCATATACCATTATCATATCTTTCTTTGGCCAGAATATGTTAATATTAAAAGGACTTAATTCTGTCGTGTTATATTAATGACCTCTATTCATTTCAGTGGGTTTCTATGGAAGTCAATGAGGTCCATTTTTGGTCCAATTCTTTTATGTTACTAATGTATGTGGGCAATGTGCCTATTAGCTGCAGACTGACGGTAACAACCATTATTTTGATGGGAGACTCATTCCAAAAATAACTTGTCTTCCAAAGCACAAATATTTCATTCCTCATTTTTTCTTAAAAGTAAAAACAATTTGAATCTCTCTGGAATGTGTTCTAAACATGTCATTCTGTTGACTTAATAAAGACTGTATCTTTGCTCTTTTCTATTTGACAGTGTTTTATATACTTAATTATCAGTATGTACCTCTGGGTGCATGTTGGAAAAAAAAGTGTTCAAGAAGTTGTTAGTATCAATGCCAATATGGGCTTGAACTTGCCCTGCCTAGAGAGTAGTGCAGGATGGAGTCGCATGTTATTGAACTCATTGGATTCATTGGTATCGGATCACTTTTTTCTGCACTCTTGTGGGCAAGGCAGTGTCCCCCAAAGTTGGTCAGAGATTGACTTAGTCTAGTATCTTCTGGTAATTTATTTTAGAATTAAACCTACTTGATGAAGAAAATTCCACGTAGACCAGTTGTATTGGTTTTTCTTTGCTGTTTTTCGCTTTACAAGTTAGCTTTTTTATTGGAATTCATTTTGGAATGGAAGTTAGAAGGAGACAGCTGCCATCCAATATGTGGGTGTGATTTTTTTTTTCCAGTTCTCTTGTGAATGGCACTGTTGGTGATGTAGATAGTGCAAGAATAGACCAAAAGGATGAATAGTTCCATTTATATTCTGTTCAGATCCTGTAATTCCTATTACTTGCTCAAGTCTCCTAATTACGTTACTGGGAGTTTTGCTTTAAAGACAATTTCAGGTACAGAACCGTAACTCAATAAAAATGATAAGCAAACTAAAATTTCAGCTTGCTTGAATTACATTTTGTACTATATATGTTGTTTACATGTCCGTAACAACTGCTGCCACACATCTGCCAGAACTGAGGAACAGATTGGTTGAACCCCTCGTGACTACAGGACATTTTGTAAAATAAGGCCTTCTGCAGATTTCACTCTTTACCAAGTACTTCAGTGAGCAAAAAGGTGTTGTTTCTTCATGGTATTTGAATTTGCATGTAGCTGTTTGCTTGTCTAAATCTTACCCACATATCTGTACAAATAGGCCAGTTGCTTTAATTTTAGTTTCTGAGTCACCTATATAGTAATCACTCTCGTTTGTCTACAAAAGGAGCATTAGAAACTGCATAATTGCTAAAGAGAGTGGTTGTTTTTTTTTTTAAAGTAGATTTATTTTATGTATTTTTCTTGAAAGTGTACTTATTAAGCAATCATAAAATCATGGTGTCCCACTAGCATTTTTTACTCTTTATTTTATGCTTGTAATGAACTGTCAGTGCTATCCATTTTTGTTAAGAAGGACCACAAGTCCCCCTCTCCCCACAACACACTTGCTCACTCTCTTGCTCTTGTTCTTGCGCTCTCTCTTGCCCCCCCCCCAGGTATTTGCAGCATAGGTTGTAAAACTGATGACTGGTTTTGTTGCTATATCCAGAAGAGTCAGTAATGTCTGCTTTTAAGAGCTCTGCAGGATTTGACTCTTTTCTCTAGTTTTTTGTACTGTAAGAAGGGACAGTTCAGATTATCAGAGACAAAGCTTCCCAAAGGAAAATAATGTGCACAGCAAAATCATAGCTTTATTTAAGTAATCTTATTAAGAAAACACAGATTAAAAAAAATAATTAAGCTTAGTGCTTCACTTTTGGTGGCAGAGTAGTTAGCCCCTGTATCGCAGACCTTCCAGCTTCTGCGGAGAGACCCTGCGGGAGTTGGAAATTGGTACAGAGCTTTCCCCGTTCACCCTGCTGACTTTGGTTTCCTTTTTGCAGGGGTCTTCCTGTATGCTACATTTTGCATAAATGTTACGAAGTATCGTTAACTTCGTAGAATGCTGGTGCCTGCCTAACGTTCCCTATAATGCTTATATCATGAAGAGACTGATATACATTCACAGACTGAAACATCAAATCTTTTGGTCCCAAGCCAGCATTTAAAAGACCTTTGGGAACCTGCCCCAGATCCACAAATCAATTAGAAGTTAGGTACCTAAAAACCTTTTTGGATCTGGGCCCTAGGGTTAATGTTTAAAGGGCTAATTAATTTAGGCATCATGCTACAGCAGTGAGATCCTAGAAGGAAAATATTCTTGTAAAGCCAGTGGTGTCACACTAAAGTTCAGTTCCACGACTGGTTCTCCAGGCAGTTTATGAACACAATAGAAAACTATATTAGAAGTGTGTTTTTTCCATATTAGGAAAAGGGGAGATGCATTTTTCCCTGCCATGGTTGGTTTATCTATACACTTTGTAGGGCCTCTTAGATTTTGGCACTTCATCCCTGACAATGTCTTCCTTGTAGCTGTCATGTTTCCTTACAGTCATGTAGGAATGAATTCAACTCAGGTTCTTAAAAAGCAATATCCATCACTGATGCACTAGATGTGGTATGCATCACTGATGGGCAAGATGCCTCTGGTGGTCCTTTGGCTTGTTGCAAACCTTCTTGAAGACCCTTATATCTTGATGAAAGAATAACAGACAATGGGTGATTAAGATTAGTTTGGCAAAGACTGAACCTTCAAATAAGTCTTTAGTAAAAACTTGGACTCATTTAAGGCCATAAATATATGAGGGCATAATATTGATATTATTGGATATATCAGTAAAGAAGCTTAATGGGAAAAGAATTGGCCATGAAGCAGCTAATACATCACTGTCAGATTGGGAAAGTTTAAGGGTGTGTATGCGTATGTTCATAAACATTTTTTTTGCAAGGAGTGCAGCTTTCAAAGCTTGTTTTCAGAGAGTAGATATTATGGTAAGTATTGGTAATGAGTTCAGTCCTGCATGAAGCTTTATAAAAAAAAAAGTAGAGATGTCCTTTTCCTGAAAATTATTTTGTATAAATTAGAAAGATTAATATACGCTTTTGTAGAACTTGCTTTTTTAGTACTGCTCGTTGCTTCTTGGCATTTATCCCATTTGTGCAAATTCTGACCTTTAAAAATTCTTTCCATTCTCTGTTTCCTATTGAGTCAAACTTTGAAAGAATGTTTGGGAAGGGGGGAAATACTCTACCCTCTGCTTAAATTAATGTGCATTTTTATTTGGTTATAAAAAGTGCAGCATCAGCTATATCAAATTCACCCAAGGAACCTTGTCTGCATCAGCTATATAGAACCTGTGACATCTCACTTGGCAATAATATATTTTATACATGCACACACATATATAAAGCCATAAAAATCAACGGTACTAATTTTAGAAAACTCAAATGTCAACAGTGTAAATAATGGACATTTCTTAGTGTGGCTGGAGTGCAATAACGGATTTAGGTTGAGATCTTGCAAACCATTATTCTTGTGAGCAGTGCTTTGAAAGTCAATGGGAATATGAGTGAAATGCATTTTATCTATCCTTATAGTTCCTTTTATTTTATTTAGGCCATAATCCCACAACCTACATTGACTTCACTAAGACTCATATAGGCTCACCTGAGCAGCGCAGCCTGAAGGGGCAGGGGCAGTCTATGTTATTAGTATGTACAGACCCTGTTCATTTTCTAATGTTCAGTGTAGTGGTATTCAGGGGTCCCAGGCAGGGATTTGAGATCCGTATAATGTGCAAACGTGTAGTACGTATGAAATATCCTTGCTGCAAAGAGCAATACAAAGCAAAGAAGGTGTTTTTTGAATAAGAGGATATTGTTTGGGGGCACAAATCAGCTCCAGTTTTTAAAAAGTATTGTCTGCTTATTTTTTTTCACCAAGTGGTACTTTGCTCAAGCTTAAAATTAAACATTTGAACAGTATTATGATGAAAAAAATTAAATATGTTAAATTAGGTATGTTATAGTTGCATATATAGTCCAAATGTTGGTAATGCTTTATCCAGCCGAATAGACTGGTAAATATTTACTGTGTTATTGCTGTGCTATAACTGTGGCAAAGCCAAGGAGACCTCATAGCTTATGGGTAATTAGTTCAGGAAGTATACAAAGTAATCGGCATCTGTGAATTAAAGACTGGGTGCAAACATTCATTTCTAGTGGCGGATAATTTCCCCCTCTTGAAATTATGTTTCTGGGAGAAGGAACAGTATACGTGTTTAGTCTGCAACCGCTCTCTCTCCCTTGCTCCCAGACCAGGGTGATCTCAGCCTAGGGAAAGTGTGAGCTGCTCCAGTCTTCCTTTTCAAGGGGGACTGGAGCGGCCGTGCCTGAGTCTAGCAGGCTGAGCCCCATGGCAAAGCCCATGCCTTCCCCACACCTGGGACTCTGGTATGAGAAGTGGGTGGGGGTTTCGCCCTACAATGGGGCTGTCTGGCTCCCTGTGCTTGGCTCCCAGCGCACAACTGCCAAGTGGAGGGAACTGGGCAACAAAGTCCCTGCCCGCTTTTGATACCAGGAGCTGGTGTGAGAAGCAGGCAGGGAACCGCTGTCAGCTGCTCCTCCCCTCCCCTCTCAGTCTATGGGATGGACAGGAGCAGCTTCCCTACCTGCACCTTCTCTAGACTGGGCTGTCCTTGGATTCTGGCAGCTTTCCCCTGGCTCCACTCCCCCTTGTCCCTGGGAGTTAAGTTGGGGGAAAAGCTGTTCAGCCTCCCAAGAGAAACTCTCCCAGGAGTAATTTCTACCTGGTTGTTGTCAGGTTATTTTTCTCCTAGAGTGCTTCTTTTTGCTCCAGGAGAAAAAGCTTGCATTTATGAATCTGCATGCTTTTGGCTTCTCTTGGGGGAATGGCTGTTTTCCCAGTATAATCTGAATTCTGTACATGGCCAGTGTTTTGAGAAAATTCTGTTTTTGTACAAAATGAACCGACCTTCCTACCCAGGGTTTGTTCCCCTTGTAAACTGTATGTTTAGGTATTTTCTGCAAGTCTTGCAGTGAAATAACCCTACAGCATACTTTTAGCTTGTATAGGATGTAGTCTGTATATAGCAAGACTAAAGTGAGCACTGAAGGGAGGAGTAGCAAGAGGAGGCACATTCTCAGGCTCAAAAGGCCCTTTGTTACTCCCTAAATGACACGTGGACCAGACGTTATGCACACATTTGCCGGATCCAGACATGCTCCTGCATGTGTGGTTTGTGGCACCACTGACCTTTTGTTTTGTACATTAAACCATCCATGGTGCTGCTAATTTGCAGCACTGGGGAAAAATTTGCTCCTGGGATTTCCCTGTAGCAAATAAATAAATAAATACCCCTGAGGGAAAAAACAAAAAGCAGTGCAAACCACAGGAGCAGGGGCATGCACTGCAGCACAAAGTAGCAGCACAAATGTGTATGTTTGCACCCAAGCCACAAATGTCTTCTAGTTGGCACAGGGAACAGCTTCTCTATGCCCTAGCACTTGGAGATGTGATGGGTCCATGCTATAAAGGCTGCTCTCTTCTAGATTGAAAAATTTCATTTTTTCTTGCACTCCATATTTTAGTGCTGCATTTGACTAGTTCATGACAGTTAAGTGTATTATTCAGTTATTATGCAATACTTCCTTGTAACCTTGTTTTGCCATACTATAAAGAAAGATCAGATAAAGATACTGGGTGTGGATCTGTGCTAGGACTGGATTTTGCTGTAGATTGCTCTGTACACAAAGCTCGGTCAATAATTATTAATAAGTTGCATGGAGTGTCTAAACCCACCTTGCTTTGTTTAGTATAGTTAATAATTGGAGGATAAGAGATCATGGAGGCTAAAAGAGAGGCAGAAGAAAAAGAGAACAAGCTTGCTTGAAAGCCTTGGGTAAGAGATACAAATATGTCTCTTACCATACTCACTTGGGTAATAACGATAACAAAACTTATTAGATATTTCTGTGTAAAGGTTTTCCTGGTAATACAGAACTCCAGCTTTAGGGTTGCTTTTGCACAGCAAACCATTTTTTCTTTAAGCAGAAGCTTAACAAAGAGAATGATTTGTTGTTTTGTCATTTTATTTTCTGCAGCTGGATCTCCTCTCCCCCCAACCCAGTGCAAACAGATGTAATTTTTTGGATCAGCCAGCCAGAGCTGTTCTGTGAGCCAGGCAGCCATTTGGAAATATCACTAAATTAGTATAGAGCAAAGCACATCTGTTGGAAAGGTACTTAAGCCTTTTGTATATTAAAGATGGGAATCGTGTTACAAGACGGGGGAGTGGCTTTGCTTAACAGCTGCTGTTTGAACCTCGCTAGTCGATTCCAGAAATCTGAGTAAACTCGGTGCAAGTTTAGTCCTTGTGGAGGAGTCTCAAACTTTTCCATCTCTTGTGTGTTTGCTAAAGTCCTAACCCTGCAGTTTCTTTATGTCTAGGCTCTGTGATGACATTTTGTAGTCTTCCCATGTGCAAGTTGTGAATTGTGGCCTAACTATATCCTGTGCTGAGTCAAGGATTGTAATGCTAGTCAATCATAAAACCAATTTTTAACCTTTTTTAGGCTTTGTGGATCTTACTTTTTATATTTAAGGGACTTTGTTATCATAATTCCTGTAGGGGAGAAGACGCAGCTAAGGTTGTGATGTACGTACTGTTACTATTTTAAATGCTTTCATTCTCCAACGCGAACATTTTACTAATGCATTTTAATGGAATAATTATACTGCCAAAGGCACAGCAAGTACGGTCCTGTTAAATTGGAGCCCTAACAGAAAACTAGTAGGTTGGCTTTTTAAAAAAAATTAATATAACTACAATAAGTAAACTCCTCTTGGTACTCGCTGTTAGGAACCCTTTTAAAATATTAATGAGATAAGCATGAAAACATCTTCTTGGGTTTATTGTTTCAAAAATACTCGTTTTGTTTTTAGAAGGTTTAAAATACTGGCTTTTGATTAATTTTGATATGATCTGCTTTACAGTCATAAAGTGCTTTCAAGACAGGTTGGTGACCATGTACATTTCCAGACCTTTTTCCTCGCACGTCGTAGTGGGCAGATTAACTGCTCAAGATTTTATTTACACAATGGCTCTGTCGAACTAGTAGTTTAAAATGTCAGACTTTAGCTTGACCTTGCAGAAGCCAGCTGTGTTCAGAGATGGGTTTTGTTTCTGTGAGAACAAGCAGAAGGCCTCTTTACTAAATCTAGCCTCTTTGTGATAGAATGCATCAAAGTAATGCACTTGAACTCCTGCCCGTGTGTCCCACCGGGCCAATATGCAGATTCCATGAAAGCAAAAAAAACATATTTTTATTGGAGATACTGTTTTGTTATAGGGAAGTGATATCTGCATGCAGCATCCCTGAGAGAGTTGCAGGATCTTTCCAAGTATGTAACTTTGATGACTGCACGCAATAAATAGGCTTTCGTCTCTACCCATTGAATTCCAGGTTGTAACATGCAGGCTGCTCTCAGTAATCATAAAGCATGTCTTTAGTTTCTCTAAATCTTCTCTTGAAATGTGTTATAGTGTGTTCCATTCAAGAGTCTCAATATCTGTTAACAGCCCTGCGAGATGAGTAAATATTATCTCCACGTTACATATGGAGAAAGAGTGATTGTCAAGTTGCATGGATTATGGTTGAGTCAAGAACAGAGTTTAAATCTTCTGTCTCCGAGTCCCAAACTCCAACTATGCCTCTAATGAAGACTATATAGCAATAGGAAATATATTCTTTATATAGCATCCTGGTTAGATGTCAACTCATACAAAGGGTTATTTGTGCCAAACAAGAGTTCCTGCCCTAAAGACTTTTGTAGAATAAAGGGATGAGTCAGAGGAATAACAGAACAATGCAGTTCAGAGCAGTGACAGGGTGGTCTTTATAATGGGAGCGTTTAATCACAGCTATTTCTGTTTTTGCCCTTTTTCTCTGTTCTTCAGGACCAGGTTGTTTTTTGGGGGCTTTGGAACTGAATATTGCAGATGTCATTGCCTAGAAGTAGACATGATAAATTTGGCTTTGAGTAGAGAACTGTCCCGGACCTTGTAATTTATGTAGCTAACCTGGGCAGCTAAGCAACCTGCATGTTAGTACTTTGGCTTTGAGTTTGCAGCATCCCATTCCTTTAATCTACAACTTAGTCTGTTGAGCATCTTTTCAAATGACACTAATTCAGTTCTGTGACCAGTTTCTGTAAGCCATGACACCCCTTCCTCTTTCAAAGACCAAGGTTGTCATCACTCCAGTGTGGTCCTTAGTCACCTGACTGGGGATCATGAATTTAAATCCTACTTCTGTAGTTGATTCCTGTCCATTCATTCCTCTTCCTTTCCCTGATTCCCTTCCTCCTGCCCTGCTAATGAAATCAGTTCCTCTCTTTTTTCCAAGTCACAATTTTACCGCAAAATTCAACTTGTTAGACTTTTTGTGTATTAACATAATTACAAGTAGTATCATTAACATTGCTTTGTTAAATTGCTATTTATATCCGAAAGTTTATGAGCAAAGGTTAAAGCAATGAACATCTGTTACGACCATATTTTTTGGGGGGGGAACCTAGAATTGTTAAGCATGATTCTGTTCTTTATGTGCTAAAAATAGCATAGTTTTATCCAGTTATACTAACAGCAAATTCTTGTTGTCAAGGCTGGTTTATGTTTGTAAAGAAGAAAATCTTTCAAAGGATTGTTGCAGATGTGTGAAATATTTAGGGACAATATGTATTGGTTACAATCTGTAGCCAACCCACCCCCGGAAAAACAAAAGTGGGGGAAATGCTTTGTGGGGTAGACAATATTGCAAACAACAAATGGATGTTTTTGCAATTTTAAATGGCTCTTTCTGGTAGAAATATGGTACAGCTGCATCGAGAGAGCCTGAAAAAACTATTTATGGTAAGTAATTTGTGCAGATAGCAGTGGAATTCAACAGGCTGTCATATATCATCTTTGGGATATATTTCATTATTTGCAGTACGCAGCATGAAAGAAATAGGGAAGGGGAAATACATTACCTGGTGCGCTTTCCAGTGTTAGTACCGTGTGCCCCTTCCCTCCCTGCCGCCCCTCCCCAAAATTTACTCCCATTGGCACCTTTTCTTTCATCCTACAGTATCTCTGAGGATCTGGGAAACAGTGCAATGCCATGTCCACAGTTTATTCCTTCTTTAAGCCTGGTTTGCTTAGATGCCCAGCTGTCTAGTGGGTGGTCGGCCCCTACATCAGACGTACTTACCGTGTTTGCCTGATTTTCTTTAGTCTTGTGTCACCTGTTTGTCTTCTGTAGGATCCCCTGGCCTATTCATGAAAAGGCAGGAAATTTTCTCTCTCAAATTCTATACAAATCCAACTTGTTTATCTCATTGTGTTTTTTGATAACATTTTTTTATAGCAGTATATTGTAGTTTTTGTTGAATCTTTGGCAGTTGAGAGTATTATTATTTTATTAAATAGGTTTCATTGTGGCCTGCTGGAAAATTGCATGCAAAGATACAAATAATAAACTACAAGGTTTTCAAATTCTCATGTATTATTATGCTGCTAGTTTTATCTCTAGCTCATAAGAAATGTTTAAAAAAAACGTAGTCTGAAAAATTGTTGCAAATACAAAGCATGGCAGGTCATTTTAAAATTTAATATTGTCATTGAGAATCATTTCAGTTAGCTTCCATTTGACTTGCATCGTATTCCAAAAATCTTTGTAAAGTAATTTTATTCCCTTTTATTCTTTTAACCCTATTCACAGTCTACATGATGAATAATTCCTGACTGGTCTAATTTGGCAAGCATAAAACAACTTTCTTGGAACAGAGGCCCAGCAAAGCAAGTTCGTGAACTGTGATTTTAGAAGCAGCAGAAACAAATATACACATAAAAGTAAACACAGCAAAAAGTTAGAAGGTAGGAAGTCCTTTGGTTGTCTCATTCCCCCACCTCTAGCTCCCACAAATTAGTTTAGTCTTTTTTTTTTTTACCCCGATCCCAATCAAAACAATAAAACCTTACAAAAGATTAATAAGTATAGTTTTAAATCCTTTTGAAAAATGCACGTGTTGGCTTAAGTGATACTTAGGACTTTATGTAATGCCAGAACACTTTATAAAGAGGAAAGTCAGTTAAAAACAGCATGGCTACATGATGCAAGGCAATGCTGTGCTGAGACATGTCATGCTAGCTCTTAACTGGAAGAATAGCTGTTGCAGCGCGGCTCAGCATGTAGATCATAAGCTCTGCTAAGCAGCTTAGTGGTCTGTGTGCATTCCTGCACTAGGATGGCTATACTAATTCCAGCTTTGGTCTAGCATATGCAGAGATAGCAGGGCATGTTTCAGCACTGCGCTGCCTTGTAGTCAAACACATGAGTTACTTGTTGAACGTTGCATGCACAGTCAACGATAGATTTGTGAGCAGAATCAAGGAGACAAATTCTGGCCTATTGAAGTCGATTTTGCCCTTGATTTTAATGAGGCTAGTATTTCATTTCAAATCTCCTGACTTCTGTCTAGTGCAGGGGTGGCCAGAGTTACTCACCCTGGGAGCCACATGTGATCCTCCACTGAACTTCAAGAGCTGGGCGACCAGGAGTGGAGGTGACTACCTCCGCACTACCAGACCGCTCTGTCTTTCCCCACGGGGAGCGCGCCCTAGAATAAGCGGTGTGTCTGCAGCCCCTGGCCCGCCAGCCTGGCACCTGAGCTGGCAGTCCTGGAGGGAGGTGAGGAGGGCAGGCTTGGGGCATGCTCCCTGCAGGGAAAACTGGAGCGGTGGGAGGTGCCGGGCTGCGCTGTCCCCCGGATCCGTCTCGGGGAGAAGTGTGCAGAGCTTGGCCAACTTCTGAAGAGCCGCAAGTACTGTGCTAGCGAGCTGCAAGCTGCGTTTGGCCACCATGGGTCTAGTGCCCTATTACTAGAAAATGTAACTAGTGCATCTTCCCATTTCTGAAACTTGATGTAATTATGTTATGAATGAATATTGGTTAACATAGGATCACCCCATTGCCTAAATGCAGATACTGCCATCCCTGCTATTGTGCACCTGAGTTGATGCAGTGCTTAGGGGTCTTATTGTACATGACGTGTAACTTTCTGTGTTTAAAATGCTGCAACTAACATGTCTCACTTCGTAACGTCACAGATATGGGATAAGAAGCATTTAAGCTGTAAAATGTTTGTGAACCACAATTATCTAGCTAGCTGGAGTGGCCATAATTCATACTAAATATTTTTATCTGAATAATACTTTTAAATTGTTTTGTTTTTAAATAAATACATGGGGAATGCAAAAAAACTGGGATCAGATTTCAGCTGTTTAGGGTCATACCTCAAGATGTGTAAATTTATGTCTTTCCACTGAAATGAATGTACTGACTAACACCAGCTGAGACTTGGCATTGAGTACTGTATATGATTTCCTTAAGGAAGGAGGCAGCTCTGCTAAGCTTCTTATTTTTTTCCAGCAAATAAAGAGAAACGTCTGGTTTTCCTGCAGTGAAGAGAATTGACGGAATACCTCAAATTTTATATGTATGAAATTCTTTTGCCAGACAGGATGACTTAGTGGGCTAAGTGCCAATACTGAAGTATGCAGAATGTCTGGGAACACATGTTCAGATCACAGTAGGGTCAGTCAGCCCTTGAGCCTTTTGCAGTAAAGTGTTCCAGCTCGGGTGCGCATGTTTACTTGCATCTTAATAATGAAGGCACTGTCTATTGTGTTGGGACCAGTGAGATTTCATGGAACATTTTTGAAGAGTTTAAAACCCCTTATACAGATGTTTAACACATGTCTATAAAGCACCCAAAATATATTCTTAGTATTTGTGTTCCCAGAGTAGGAGTTTACCCCAGTAACCAGGAGGTTCTGGGAATTTGGGTGTTGTATAACATATGTGCTACTTGTTTTAACCCAGATAGGACTCTTCAAAGCTTTACATGGGTACACTGTAGTTGTTCTATGTATATAGTCCATGCATATATTTTATCCATCTGAGATACCGATGTGGCGTTGCAAGCTAGATCGGTGCTGGGGTATGCTTCAAGTCTGCCGGTGGCCTTGATAGGCTAGCCGTTTGCAGAGCATGCCTAGATGGAGCACCCCGCAGTAACTCTTGAACATGTAGTGAGTCTGGTTCTCAGCACTGGAGTTCTTCGTTGATAACCAGCAATTGTCTACATAACATACACTAACAGACTGGACGATAGCAACTGGAACCTGGGACTCCCAAATCCCAGGGTAGAGCCCTCCTCCCCTGGCTACTAAATCTCCCCCGACCTGGCCTCATTGAATCTTGCGTTCTTTGCTGTCTGGTGGCTGAGCTTCAAAGGGAAGAGGGGAGAGTGCCCCCTTCCCAACCTATTCTGCAGCTTGGTGTTTGGGTAGGAAATGAGAGAGAGAACATCGAGTCCTCTCCAACTAAGGTGAGTCTCTAACCTAGATCTCCCAATTCCTGCACAAGCGTTCTAATGACGGTTGGCAAGTCTGTCAATTGATTGCTCAATATTGTCAATTGACTGCATATATTTTGACCAGTCAAAGGTTATAGCAATTTTACAAAAAAACTACTATTTTTTGGTGTTGTCATTTTCTTGTCAGAAATAGGATTAAAAAAAAAAAATTCTTAATGGAAAATGTGTGTGTTTTTTCTGCGTATTATTTGGACTTGTGGGCAACTTTTTACTATTTTTGACTGATATTTGACCAGTCAGTTGAGCAAACTTTATTTGACCAGTCCAATACCCAACCCTAATTCTAACCACAGGGCTGTTCTACAAAGGTGAGCAGATTTACCCTTTGGAGGTGATTTCTCTCAATCCTGTGGTGATCCTAAGCGCTTAACTCTAGTTCTTCTAGGAGAAGATGACTAATTTGTAGACTTTGCAGTGCCTCAGTGAAGGCACCTATGAGTGCAACTTGGATATGGACCAAAAATAACAGATGCGGAAAAGTTTGCGATGTACCGCATAGTGAAGTACCATAGTAAAGAAGATGAATCAACATTAATTACTGCTGTTCACAAATAATTAACTGAAGAACATTGAAACTGCCAGTTTTGCCCTGGCACGTCTCATCGTGGGGTCTGGAGTGTTTGCATGCACGTGGGTAGCTTTAAATGAATGGTAACTGTGTGTGTCAGCCCGTGCTTATCTTTTGGTTAAGAGCTTTTATCTTTGCTTTACAGGATGACAGGGTTTTCTTTGTAAAATGGATTTCAGACACTTTTTTTGGTTTGTTTTTTATATGCATCTTTTGTTTAACTTTTGTTGGCGTTGCTGTAATGTTAGGTATATAAATATCTTGCATATAGAATCGTAGAAGAGGCCTCAAGGATGATCTTCTCCAGACCCTTGCACAAATGCTTAAACCATCTCAGAAGGTAGGCTCTCCAGCAGCTTTTTAAAAACCTCCTTTGAGGGATAGTCCATAGGTAGCTTAAGAATTTTTTTTCTTGTGATTTGATGTAAATTTGCTTTGCTACAATTCACACCAGGTATGTCAAACATACAGCCTTTGGCCTGGATTTGGCCTACAGAGCCATGTCAACAGATTTGTGGGGTCTGCAGAAATGCTGGCAGTTCAGAGTCAGGGTGAGTGTTGGGAGGGGGCTACCACCAGCAGTGGAGCAGACATTAATCAGCTTCAGGAGGCAGGCAACAGCCGTGTTAATCCGTGACGTTGCTGTTTGCCATGCTGCCGCTGTCTGGATCTGCCCTGCAAGGAGCCGCATAGTCTAGATCCACCCTTGGGGACAAGGTGAGTTTGACACCCCTGGTTTACCTCACTGCCATGTTTCCTGTCCTCAGTAGCATAGCAAACCAGTTTATGTGGCCTGTCCTTACAGATGTCCTAGGCTCTGTAATTGCTATGGGATTTATCCTGAAAATCTGATCATATACTCCCATGCCTTTCTTAAAAAAGTAAAAATTGGTACGTGCATCTTGCTTATTCTAGAAGTAGGCTATTCCTAAAATAATGTAACTGTTAAAGATTTCATAAGCCCAAACTTGAGAATTAACCTGAGAACATTTGGAAATTCAGCTTACAAATATAGTTTTGTTTTGATTGACCAAATGGTTGAGCAGTCCTGTATTAATATTTAGAAGGCAACTCTTGTGGAAGACACTCTACAGTCTGTAATGAATAGGTAACTTTATGCAGGGATTCAGAGCATGGAGTTTATGGATTAAGTTTATCATTTTTTTTTTTTTAATTTTCAGAATGTCCTAAACACTATGCCTGTCAAGAAAAATATTTACTATGTATTAGAAGGAGCTACCTTAAAATAAGCTTTGCTGCATTCAGTCATTTTTGATCCTATTGCACTAGTTCAGGGGTGTCAAACTCACCCTACCCCCTGGCCTGGTTTTGGACCCCTGGGCAGATCTGGATGTCGGAGCTATGCTGTGGTAGGTGACCATGGGAATTAACACAGCTGTTCCAACAGGGCTTCATGCCCTGGATTTTGGTGACGTGCCTTGCCCCTGCTTGCTCAACCCCCAATTCCTAGCCCCTCTGTGGGCCCAGGGGGGCAATGTGACATGGCTCTGTGGGCTGGATCTGGCCTGCAGGCCGGAAGTTTGCTGGTGAATGGGCAATTTAATACATTTGGCAACTACTTTTATTGTTGTTTGCCAGCGTTCCTGGATGTGCATTAATTTTCTTTGCTTAACTTTCTGCAATCCAGTCCTGAATCAGCCCACACAACTTCTCCCTCTGAACATCATGAGTAAAATCCTGGCTGTCTTGAAATGGAAGGGAATTTTGCCAGTACCTGAGTTACAGCCAAGACTTCACCCCATGCTTCAGTAAGTTTACATCCTGGATGGCCTTGTTTTTGCTGAAGGTAATTGGATGCTTCTTTTGGAGCTAGTGCATTGCCCAGTTCCAGTCATTTAAGAATAACATCCAGACTTGCCCTCCTTCAAAAGGCCTGCACATGCCATCCTTGCAGCCCACCTGATAATATGCATAAATGTAGAAACTTGGAAATACAAAATCTGTGCAATTACATTTACAAGAAAATTAAGAACACTTTGTATAAAAGCTTGTTTTGAAGTTTTCAATACTTGCAAGTGATTTATGAATTGGGAAAAAGGTAAACCAGGTTCAAACTAAATGCTGTCACCTTCCATGCTGTTGTTCTATTAATAATTTAAAAAGAACCCCACCTTGCAGTTTCTAGAGCTCATCTACATTCAGGTCACTGTATGACCAAAACATTTAGAAAAAATGATTATATGCATTGGAAACCGTGACTTACACTTAGTCACCGTAGAAGAAACTTCCCAGTTTTTTCACAACAAATGTTTAATTTCCCTAGATATATTGATTTGATTTTTGTTGCTTTGTTGCTAGAACTGAAGATTTGTGTTGTATTAGTCATTAGATTAGTCACCATTAGCATCTCTCTCTCATTTGGGCATTTATAGATCTTCCATGTAAACTTTCCTATGCTGGGATGATTATGGGACTCCTTGCTATCTAGGACTTTTCGGGGACCTCTCTCCCAGTTACGTGGCACGTGGATAGGGGCAGAGATGATCCTTGGTTAAAAATTCTTGCCCTTTTTCACTAGACTTGTATTGGTATGTGTCACTGAAATTCAATGTAATAGTCTTTTCTATATACTTCCTTGCGAGTCATGGTTTCCAGGACACTTGGCATTTCAAGCAAGACACAGCTGACTGAATCATGAGCACTCTCATGCCATCATTCCTTTATTTTTGGAGGATTTTTTTTTTCTTTCACAATGAGTTACTGTTTTCGCATTACATGGTAGTTCCTGATGAGCTCCTTTCTCTTTTCTTTTGACTGGCTAGGCATTCAGGCATTTGATACAGTTGGAAAATTAATGTAACAAATAACAAGAAATAAAAGTTAGTCACTATAAAAAATAGTGTCCTCCTAGTTGGGCACCGTGTGGCAGAGTAGTAAGATAAAATGTACCCGCTGGCATCAAGCCAGCGAATAATTAAATTTCAGTTTCTAGTGCATTCAGCCTATTAATTTTCCCAAGAAACAAATTAATTACTTATCTGTTTAAAAAAGAAGGGGAAAAAAAATAAAATATATTAGACTTCCTAATAATAGCTCTTATGGTCTTTCCTCGAGTGGTTTTCATTGAGTATTAGATCGCTCTCCTAGCTGATCTGCGTGGTCCTTATTTTTAGGCCTTCTATCAATATCTTAAACATATGATGTAAGAAAACTGAAGCAACGTTAGCCTGAAAGCTTAATTTTTGCCTTTCAGTTTTCAATACATTTAGCTAAATGTGTCTCTACTCTTATTGAACACAAGGTATTATAACCAAAAGAAGAGAGTACACCAGTCAGACATATCTGATGGTTTATAAAATCTGGTTCTCTTAGGTATTTATATGAGGTTTCTTAGTCCTCTTCGCTGGATAGATTGAGTAGCTTACATATATTCATTATTCAGACCTTCATGAACTGTCCTAACACATTTAAATGTGTTTACCTGGATATAAAATGGTTAATATGTGTTTGCTATGGTCAATAAGTGTTGCTCTGCGTCTACGCAAGACACTACTACACAGTGCTTACTGCGCATTTATTTAGTACTAAATAAATGCACAGTAACCAGAGTTAATGTGCAGTAGTTCCAGCAAATGCTTTTTCAGCGATGCTGCTGTGCAATAGCCCAATAATACTACTCAGTAGCATACTAGCACTGTTTCTGCTGTGATGCCCTACTGCTCAGTATTATTCAGCTACTGTGCAGTTAGTGTCTTGTGTAGATGTGCCCACTGTGTGTTTATTTACATACTAAGCTTGGGTAGCTACTTGCACTGGATAGAGACTATCTGAAGAACTGGGCCCCATAATGCCCTGTTCTGTGATGCATTATTTTATCTGAGTGCAGTGGCAGGAAGCAGAGGCATGTGCCTCCTTGATGGTGCTACAACAGCCTGGCCACTCTTACAGATCAGTATTTCAGATTATTCATTGGACTATTCCAGCCTAATCAGGTTGAACTTTTCATTGGAAGCTTATTAGCCTCTTACTGTTTTTAAGTGGAAGATATGTGCTGCATTTACTGATATATAGTGCGTGGAAGGAAGTTAGTAGATTTATTTTAACAAAATTGTCTTTCAGTCTGTCAAGGTTAAGTTCTAAATCACGATGGTGATTTGCATGAAAGGATTTTGTTCATGTGGTTGAAATCCCAACTAGGAAATCAGAGTACAGTAAATCGCTGCACCCATTTTCAAAATTCAGTTGGCCTTTTACACTCTGGAGGAGATTGACCTACTTGGATCAAATTACCTTCTTGCCCTTCTTACAAAGTAAGAAACACGGACATCAAGGAAGAAGACAGTGCTGTTGGTCTTAAATGTTGGTTACACCTATAGTAGAATTTGATAATTTACACGTTAGGAATACCCAATGAAAAAGATGATGTGCTTTTTTTGTAGCTTATGAAGGATTGTTGGAACACCGAAATCACAAGTTGTAACTTGAATTTGATAGCACAAGCAGAGCAGAAAAAAAGTATAATTTTGATATTTTTGCTCATTTCCTGGTGATACAGTTGTTTGGTAATTGCAGGGTGGGTACTATGGAACCTTTTACATTTAATGTAATTGTCATATATATATATGATAATTATAGAATTGGTTATAATAATCTTGATTTTTGATTCCAGTTGTTTTTGTCTAGCTGCCTTGTATACCTATTCTGCCAAATGCTACCCTTGAAATGCTTAAGGTTGTCTTCCTAACTCTATCCATACCATCGCTACAAATTTGGTGAACACTTTACAGTGGTAGCTGACTGCGTCAATAGTCAATGTTCTTTTGTAGTGGTGTTGCTTTTTTCTATTTTTGCTTTTTTATCCATCACTTTTGATGTTTTATCCATCACTATTATTTGAAGAATCTGCCAAGGTACATTAATGTGTATTCTGGGAGTTATTATTCAAATACAAAAGAGGAGGAGGAGCGCAGCAATGTTGCATTGCTTTTTTTGTTCTCATTTGTGATGCTGTAGATGCTTCTTTTTGTCTAAAAAGTGCAAAAAAAAAAAGGGGGGGGGAATGGAAGATCTCTTCAGTTGAAGAACAAATAGGTACAAATTGGCCATGAATAAATTTAGGCTGAAAATTACAAGTTTGCATATCAGATAGGGCAAAATAAAATTAAACTAGAAAACCATAGGCAACGTGTAAGTGGGACATGGGGGGGAGGGGCGTGTCCCCCCCCCCGACAGGACTGCCGCCACCACCACCGGCAGCGCCTGCCCCACTGCCGATGGCAACGCCTGCGGGTGCCCCCCAGACTTGGGAAGCACCGGTTGTCCATGTTGAAAACCAAAAGCCCAACATCTCTAGCATGAAATTGAACTGTTATTTTAATGGAGGAAGAAATATGATGGTAGGAAGGCGGGGGTGTAATAAGTGTTAATAAAAAATCATGGACGTTTTTATCAGATTTCATATGTTTTCAGTTCTTACCTCTACACTGTGCCAATATCTGTTTTGGTATTTTTTTGTATGGTGCATTTCAGCAATCTCCTTGTAATCCTACGATAAACAGCTTAGCTTGATGGAGAATGTCATATATTACTGGTAAAATAGTTGGCCATAGTGAAATCAGTTTCATTTTATAGCATGCTTTCAAAGGATGAACTATAACAGCTGTGGAGCTATCATTGCATTAACTTAATCAACCCCTTTCAGAAAGGGTTCATGTCCTAGATTTAAAATGTAAAATCTGGCCGTTAGGAACAATACGAGTCAATCTGCACATTTCCTTATAGTTCATATTTTTTTATATTTTAAGTACTGCAATAAGTCTCTCTCATTTATCTAATTGATTTGTTTTATCTTTTGTTCATTTTTGAGAATTGCTAGAGTCCCTTTCTAGACTTGAGTAGCAGTCATTTCTATTCAGAGTGATAACAGCTGAGTCAGGTAAATCTTATATGGTTTCTTTGTTGGTTTCATATTGAAGCCTTCCAAGCCAAATAATTACTGAGCCTGCTGCAGTAACTTCTTTACATTAGGCAAACAGCTTTAACGAGTCCAAAAAGAAACACTGTCCTAACTCTGTGTAAATTCTGACCTTATCTTATCATCATGTTCAGGGATACTGATACCCTCTAGATAAGTGCCATTCCTCCATGTGAGGAAGTTTTAGATGGATTGGAAAACAGCAGTTCTTCTCTGCTTCGGTTGTGCCTTTTTGCCTGACTAATCAGTTTAAATTCTTCATTTTCTTTTTATAAATCCTACTTCTCCAAGTAGAGAAAAAACATAGCAGCATAAAATGTGCATGTCCCTTAGCTATAAAGCAAGTAGTGCTACTATTCCTTAATGAAGATAGGAGGGTTTTTTTGGTTTAGAAAAAATCTGTTTCTAGTTCTTAAAATAAACCATAATTATTTGCATACCACATACACCTTTTCCCCCAAAAATATTCTTCTAGAATTGTGGTGCATGTCTAAACTAGGGAAGCTTAGTTTTCTGCCCAGAATAGCAGCAGTGGCATTTTTACAGTGCTGAGCGAGTCAATTGACTTCATGGTTATTATAATCTACTTGATTCCTGCTAATTGCTCTTCAATCAGCAGGTATTAACAACCCATTCTCACTTTTAATGGCTTTCATAGTCCGCTAATCAACCTACCCCGTGCTTGCTTGTATCCTTTCTTTGACAGTTTTGCTGAAGAATTTGCTATTTAACTATTCCTACTCTCTCCTCTTTTATTTCTCAACCGGTCAGACTGGTTTAGCTCTTTTTCAAAATCCTGAGTCTGGCTTTAGAGTTCAGTCTTCAGCAGCAGCTGCTGACATTTCAGCTGTGAAAGGGTTAAAATGGTAGCTTCTGCTTGAGAAGGAAAGCAAGGGCAAGTGAGATGAAGATTATGCTGTGCTTGCTTTGGAAAAAATCTTTTTTTCTTTCATGTATTCCTTCCCCAAAAAAACCAGATGCATGTCTTTTTTTGGGCAGGGCGGGGAGGGAGTTATGTAAGAAAATGCGATACTTTTTTCTTGTACCAAAAATACAGACATAATATAAAGAAAGTGTCCAAATTTCTCTTTTTTGTTGTTGATGTTTAATTCAGTAAATTGCTTTAAGGTCACCTTTGAAAATCTTTGCAAGTGGAGGACTTGGAGGTACATAACACCCTCCTTTCCCCCACCCCACCATTCGTCAGTAAAAATTGGTCATGTTGCATATGGATATGCTTGCCAATAGTATATGGAGTCTGTATGCTGTATTAGTTGGTCAGTAGCAATCCAAAGACTACAAGTTGCACTAATAAATATTAATCCAGTATAATCAAGAGCCTGGATTCAGGTTTGCTGTGTACATCACTAAATTGTAAGAAAGTCTTCTGGAAATAGCTTGAGAAGTTCTTAACTTTTCTATTTATAGTTAAAAACTGTTATAGTGCTGCCTCGCAGTACACTTGCTAAGAAGTAATTTATATGAATTGATTTGAGTAAACACAATGGGGAGATTTTTTTTCTTTTACGGTTACTGGAAAACTAATCAAATGACTTATGTGAAGTCTTTAGTGAAGTCTTTGTTTTTAGCCAAACTTTGAAGCCAATAGTTGAAGTTAGAAGGACAGTGCCAAGTAGTTTTGATTCTGTATTTAATTTACTTTGACTGTTATAATGCTGAGGAGGAAAGTCCTTGAGAATATGAAAATTTACTTTTATTTAGTCTTAGTGTTTGGTACTGTTTAGTGGAAGTCATGGGAATATTCCTTATTTTTTATATAGAAAGCTTGCTCTTCTGCATCAGTAAACTTGTTTCTATAGCTGTTCTAGGACCATGGAAGAAACTGGTACATGGACAGGAACTAAAAAAATATCCATCCCAATCAGGGTGGATTTGATTTAACTCAAATCAGTTTAAATAGTGATTTAAATCATGATTTAAATCGCTGGTCAGGAACCCTTGGTTTAATCATTGTTTTCTACAAAAAGTGCATTCTTGTTGTTTGATATTCTCTATTCATTGAACTTCTTGAAGCTGCTCTTTTAGAGGTAAGGGCTGGACTCTGTGTACACAGACTTGCAGAGAGACAAGAGGGCTGATGGGTAGGTAATCAGGTCTGTTATCTCTCATCTCCATATACTGCTGTTATCAAGGATGTTATCTCTGGAGACACAAATCCAGTTTGAGAACTGAAACTAAGCACCGCAGAGATGCTTAATGGGATCTTCTAGACTTAGCATTGAGTCCCACTGCGTAGAGTGGTTTTCTTTAATCTTTACTAGTTTATAGAGGAGCCTCTGGGAACCCCATAGGATTGGGCCACTAATGTGGCCTGTTGTGACCTATTTATAAAACTTTTCTAAAAAGGTATATAAATATATTGTCTCAAATGGTATATAATTAGAAATTATATTCCATGTTCCATGATGATATCTTTGAGCTTTAACATATCTTAAATGAAAAGATCTTTATATAGGTTTATTTTTTTTTAAAACACATCTTAACAAAAAAAAAATTTAAAAAAGACTATTAAATCAAAAAATCTGATTTAAATAAAAAAATCCAATTTCCAGCTCGATTAGAAATACAGAAGGAAAACATTTTTTTCTAAGCAGAAAACAAGCATTAGTTCATTGTCAAACATTTTTCTTTGACACTTTTACAAATATATAATAGAACAAAAACAGAGAGTTGGTCTTAAATCGTTTATAACTCTTTTAGGTATTAGGGGATTACCTAGAGAAAATGGCTAGATATACCTAGGGGTGTGCAAAGCAGGCAGTATTCGATTCGGATTTGGATTTGGCCCAATTCAGGAGACAATGATTCGATTCGCTAATTTGGATCACTGTCCCTATTCAGTTTGGCCGAATCTGAAGATTTGATTCTGATTTGTAGAATCAGTGATTCGGCCATAGATACAGCTTTATATGTTTTCTCTATGTACCGCGAGGTACCAGGCGTGGCTCATGAATGCTGAGATGGTGGGGCAGGTCCCACAGGAGTGTGGGGGACTCCCCCACGTGCTGGGCATTGGAACCCCCCCCGCACCCATCCCAGCTCAGCGATCGGCTGTGGGGGGATCCCAGGTGCCCCCCCCAGACCCAGGAGGCACCAGGGGCGGGGGAACCCCCACACGCTTCACGACAGACCTGGAAGTGGACCAGAAGTACTTCTGGTCCACTTCCAAGTCCGCTGCCGAGCATGTGGGGGACTCCTCCCCCGCGCTCCTGTGGGACACTCCACACGCCCCATCATCTTGGCATTCACGAGCCTCATCTGGTACCTCGAGGTATGTAGAAAAAACATATAAAGCTGTATCTATGGCTGAATTGTCAAATCTCTCCAAATAGCTTCAGAGTCATTCGATTCAGAGAGATTAATGGATCTCCTGATTCGATTTGGATTTGAAGATTCGGCTGCCGAATCGGGCCGAATCTCCTCCTGAATCAAATCGGCAACTGAAGCTTTGCATAGCCCTAGATATACCTCTGAGTAAGATATAGCACTATCTACTGATAGTATACTATGGAGCATTAACGGGTGGAGAGAACAGATTTGCTTCAGTCTTCAGACCATACAGACAAATCTGTGCAATGTGTTTGATAATTAATCAGGATTACTTTCAGAGTTTGAACATTCACTAGAGAGCTACAGACTGGACAATTAGAATAATCTAATACATTTCTCAGAGGCTAGCTTTGCTCTCTTTTGCAGTCATGAAATAGTTGACTAAGCAAAAGAGAAATGTGCAATTTTCGACACATAGTTTTAATTTCTTGTGTAACTTTCCGAATTTGGCTAATAGGTCTGTTCCTTTTCCTTTTGTATGGCAATGATAGGGTGCAGTGATTACTGGAGTGACACTATCTAGCTGTTATTTTTAATTGTTGTCTTTATGATGACAACTTCTGTATAACAGCCTGAAACTGTAATTGTGCGATTATTCATAAAATAATGTTAAACAGATGGTGGGGGGATTTTAAACTGCAAAGTGTTTCTCCCTAAAATGTCTGCTTACTTGTCTTATGCAAATTTCCCTTTTTGATTTATCCTTTCATGTCAAAGTATTGTAAGCAAATCTATTTTCGATTTTATTTTATACAAGTGCTTTTTCCTCTTGTCTGCTATACCTTGCTGTATGGGTTGTTCTCTCTTTTTTTTTCTGTTTTATTTTATTTGGATCTTAATATAATTGGTGAGTGAAAACCAGGATATTTTGAGTACTTTCCTTATAAAAGCAGAAGTTAGAGAATGAGAGGGAGTTTTTGCCAAGAAGATACCAAGATGCCAAAGTAAAGGAAAATATAGACTTGTTGATTTCCCAACAATGCATGACTTAAGATGCTTAGAAATTTTACAGAGCAATTGGCTGTTTTGAGATTTTTATTAAAAACTATTCTTTGTTGAAGTAAAAGTTATGCAACAATTTATTTTTATTGAACTGAGTAGATGTTGAAAACATATGCTGAAGGCACTGGTTTGGTGGTCTCTCCATGCTTGATGCATATAACAGGCTCATCAATCAAAAGTCCAATTCCTGTTTAGAGACTGTAACTATTTAGAGCTTACTTTGAGTGGGGTTTTTCTTGTTCTTGTAAACTTTTACTTTCCTTTTTCCCTTGGTAGAGATTATCCCTAGAGTAACATTACAAAGTAGCATCTGCTTCACTGGGATGGATTTAGTCTGTGCTAGTGCTATGGAAAAACTCTGGAGATGCTTAAAATCCTGCATTAACCTGCACAGCACTGGGAATGCTCGATCCTCCTTTCCCGGCAGTGTCCATCTGGTTTCAATGGGAACATGAGGATATGCCCTATTTTCAATATTTATTTTGAACATGTTTTACCCTGATGCTTTTAATTATTTCCTACTGTTTTATTAATTCAGATGCTCAGTGCACACTTATTAAAGGCAGAGCTGGGTAAGCCACTTATTATTATGGTTGCTTCATGCTTCACAATTTACTAGGCTGTTTTTTGGTTTGGTTTTTTTACAACTGTCAAACAAATCATTCAGTCTGAAATTTTCCATGCTGGTTACATGCCTCTGGCTAGTTTTTTGTTTTGTTTTGTTTTTAACCAAAATGGTTCAGCTGTGTTGACTTATTCAGCGTTATACAGCAAATAGTGGCAGGGCCAAAAAGAGTGTGCGAGACCAGTGACCACGTTGAGAGAGAGCTTTAAAATGTTGTCAGTTGCTTCATTCTTGTGCAGTCTCTAGATCTCGGTGGTGATGTTTGACTAAAATCTTTGCATCTCCAAATTCACTGGTTTGTCTTTTTTTGTCTTTTTTTTTTTGGTTAACTTCCCTCCCTGAACATTAGGATCACTGACTAAACAGAGTGAAAGCATTTTACTGGACAGGCAAACTACTTTTCCTGGAAGAATCATCAAAAGTACTTAAAACGTAGCATTTTTGGCCTACCAATCATGCTCAAAATGCAATAAGTCTTGGAGAAAGCTATCTACAAGAGATGTCAGTTGTTTCAGTAAGACTGGGGGGAAATGAAGTATGTTCTGGGATGTGACTGACAGCAGCACATGCAGTGGGTGCATCTACTCATCTGTCAAGGAGACAGATGGCACCAGTCCAGAGACTGGATTTTTGTTTCATGCCCAGTCTCCTTTCTCCCACACTTCTTTTCTTCCATACACCATCTTCGAGCATCCCTGTCCCATTTCACAGATATCTTCTCCGTCCATCCTTATGTGACTGCAGTTACAGAGTGATTCTAGTGTTTGCTATGGTTCCTGTGTTTAGACATATGGGATTAGTCACATGCTCAAAATTTAAGCACATGCCATGCTAGATTAGGGCTAGAATCAAGCTTATGGGCAAGATATGGCTACACTGCGGTCTTGGGGAGCTACAGTCAATGTGATGATTGAAGTGCAGATATGTATTCTGAGTCATACTTCTGTCTTTCATTTGCATCACTACAAACAATCATCATGCTAACATTTCAGCCTTCCTTCACTAATGTGCCAGTGTTACAAAATCCAAGGAAAACAGTCTTTGCTCTGATTGAGTATCTATTAAAGGACACTGGGATTAGGATAGGTGGTGGGGGACAGAGCCTGATAACCATGCTGGGTCCTGTGCTCAGGACGTCTGTTCTCCTTAATTGCCAGGATTAAATGTGCCTGGAGCAGGTGCGAGTGAGAAATCTTGATTCTCAGCGGTGGTCCAAGGCTTGACCAGGAAGTGGTATAAACAAACCCGAGTATGTCTATTTAGACTCTTCTGGGTTTTGTAAATTGGGAGTACCTTTTTTTTTTTTCCCCTCCTTGACCTAAAAGAGTACTTTTTACCTCCTTTTTGGAAATATTTTCCAGTCCTGCTATTGCCATGAATATGCTTTTATATTTTGGGTACAAAGCGTGTTATTTGTCTCTTGGTATAACTGATTAAAATATAAATATTGGTCTGACGGATATAATAGAAAATATGGATGAGCAAAGATTTAGCTTGCAATTTAAACATAGCTTTGTTTTTCTTACAAATTAACGTCTGGCTTATATAAAGTTTAGATGAAATGTCACCAGAACATTAGTTCATTCATAGTCCGGTGTGCCTTGTCAACATTGGTCAAAACATTGAAGCACGAAGTAAAGAATAGGTGATATAATTTCCTAGTCCAAGTGTATCCTAGAGCTGATTATTTCCGTATTATAATGATAGATTTGTCATCACTTCTTTGCTAGTCCATAATTAAGATTTTTTTGTCACTGTTTATAACGAAAAACCTGATTTAAAAAAAAAAAAATTTTAAGGAATTGGTTGAAACATTATAGTGATGTTTAGAGTATTTTTGTGTGTGAATTTTTGGCAGTCCTTGTAAATGAATTTTTTGCTACTTGGTATATGTGTGGGTCTGTGGCAAGTCACCCATGTTAGAGCTTGTACAGCTTAGGGTGTGCTTACTTCTGGCTGCATCATAAACAGATCAGGATCCCAGGTTTGTATACCATAGCGTTTGCAGTGATTTTATATTAGATTCACAGGACACCTAGCAACAAAATTGGACTGCTACACTTTCTCCTGTCCCACAAACTTTGTGCGACTTTGCCTTGTCCATAAATTATGAGGAGTTATTGATGTGTGAGCTACCTTGCCTTCTTTCTTTCAGCTAAACTGAACTATGTCATGCACTCATTTTTGACCTCTAGTTCTAGAAATTCAAATGCATTTCTTAATCTGGATCTCTCTAATTAGGAAGCAGTATGCTGCAATATTATTGCTACGTGGGAGGCTTAAAAATCCCTTTTTAAGTCTTTGTAAATTATAACCATTTTAAAGTCCAAGAAAATGTTACATTGGACACAATTGGATGAAAAGATTGGTTTTGTTATATACAAATTCTAGTTTTCTCCTCTGTTAGTATTCATAGAGAATGATGACATTAAGAAAGATTTGTTGCAGGTATTAGTAGACTACTTGAAAGAATTGTGTTAAGAGGGTCATACTTACTGGTTTTCGCTGCCATCAGCATATTGTCACTATTTTAAGATGTCATATACACTCTGCAAACTCTAAGACTGCATGAAACTCCATGTTGGAAAGTCCCTAAATGTCAAACGGTCTAATCTAGTGCTCATTATGTATGTTGAGTACCTCAGTTTTTGTTCGACTGTGTTCCTCCATTCTTATATTAAGGCTATAACCTGGAGCGCTACTCTGATGTATTCCCGCCAATGTACTTTTGTCTAATATGTCGGTTCGTCATGTTGCTTTCAACTTCAGGCACGTTGCAGTTGGATAACAAAAGCAGAAACTCGTAATAGACTTTTACGGATTACGTAGCAGGGAGACGGTGGAGAGGTAATGGGTAGAAGAACTGAAAGTAACAGTTTTGATTTAATGCAAAATAATATATTACTGATTTCTGAATTTGAACAGTTAACTTTTTCTTAGATGCTACCAGTACTTTTTGACTAAAAAAAAAATACTATGTTGCAATCAAGCTTTAACTATGTATAAGTAATATCACTGTTAGATGCAGGTTTTTACAGCATGCTGAGTAGAGAAAGTTGTCCGACCAAAAAATTCACTAGTTCTGTATGTAAGCAGCATATGAGAGTCATTTAATCTAAAATCTAATTTTCTATATTGTGGTATCACAGATGCGTGCATTGGTGGAGGATTCATTTAGAGGTTGAATCACAACACATGGAGAAAAACATTGGCTTTGGATTAATCCTCTGTAAATGTGAACAGTAGTCTGTGATGGGCACGATAATATTCACCTCAGAGGGATGTTGTGAGACCATAATTGCTTAAGTCTCTTGAGAGCCTCAGACTGATGTATAGAAAAGCTGATTTTAATTAAAAACAAAACACTCTACTTTCTTTTTTTGAAGTACAGTTAAATATGTCAGAATGGCATTTTTGCTTCTTTTTTCCCTAACAGTATTAAAATATACATCTGCAATATGGGTCTGAATGCATTCACAAGACCAAAATAGCACAGTGTTTCCATTTGAGATGTACATTTAAGTGGTGGTGTACAAGCTAGAGGGTAATCTGGAGAAAGATTATTTCTAATACTTGTTTTAAAGTTGTTCTTGCAAATGTATGATTTCAACATAAAATTATCCTTTGATTTTTCCTTCATCCCATGCTTTCTTGAAAGTTATCAGGACAAGAATGACTACATTATTCTTCTGTAGTAGGAAAGTAATACTGTATTTAACAAAATAGAACTGGTTGCATTTTAGAATCAGTGAATTCAAGGACCTGGTATTTTGGCACCTACCTGTCTTGTTCCCCCCATAAAAAGGGGGGATAAACCAAATAAATCTCAGTTGATTGGGGGATAATAATTTCTAGTTTCCTTGATAGAATTGCAGTTGAGATTCTTTCTTGTTGTTAAAGAAAAAGGAAGAACTATAAGAATATAAATCTTCCTAGCAGAAGTCGGCTGTCTGCCAAGAATCCTTAGTTCTGATAGTTGCGTTAAGAAAAACACTGGTCATTATAGCAGATGAGATGACTTAATGATAGCTTAGAGGACAGGAGGTGCGAAAAGGGAGTTTAGGTGCCAGAAGCAGTTCGTTTTAGAAAGTTGAGGCATGTATAAGGCAAATCCATTGAAGCATGGTCTATACAACACAATTTCAGAGCGAGCGTTTAGAAATTATAGTTAATGTCCTGCTGCTTTTTGGGAGTGGGGGGAGAAAGTCCTGCACCTGATTGTCCCATTTTCCCCATGTTCCAAGGCCACAATCCTTAGGTTTGAGCCGTAGCCAGTCTCCACACCAGTGTTTTTGATGATGGAATAGGTTGCAGGACTCCCTGCTTTTGCCCACAGATCTCCACAACCAGCATTTCTTTTCTTAGTTTGTACTTCATTATACGAAAGAAAGTCAACAGATTCCTTCCCGTGTGTTTAGTTAGGATGACTGCATCTACATTTGATTTGAGGAAGAATTGATATGGGTATTGCTTATTGATGATTTTTTAAGTGGATTGTGCTATACTTTCAGTTTAAACATTACAGTTGTTTTTGGGTCTCACCATCAGTCTTTAACCAAAATCTTATCCTACTTTTCTGGCTTTCTGAAATTTAGAGGAACGGTTGGTAGGATGGGGAGTGAAGTGGGGCACAGAGTAGAAATGGATGTATATAAACATGGGTTCACCTCTTATAACACAGGCATGCCTGCTGCTCTTCAGCATTGGAAGATAGAGTTCATCCATCTTGACCTTTACACGTACCTTCTTGTACAGTGCTCATTTATTTGAGATGTGTGGAGGAACCAAGAATTCGTCCTTCAGACAGGCAATTGGTTGTAGCAGAGGCATTGGATGATATCCACAGTGCACACTTTTAGAGACTACACAGTGTCTGAACTCTCTTCAGTCCAGTGAGCAATAATTTATTTCCTGTAGCCTCTGTCAGGAGCACCTAGCTTAAAAAAAATAATCCAGAAACATATGTACATTAAAGATAATTCCTGGTTCACTGAATTCAAGGAATAAAAACATGAGAGCTCCTTTAAAAAAGTAAATCTCATGAGTCCTCTCTTTCTCTGTGTCCACTATAGATCTCCATAAATGAAATTTTTCTGGGAGAGAAACTTGTTTTGGATTAATATGCAATAAAATAGAATAAATGACAAGTCACTTTAAGTGCTTCAGTGGTTCTGTTATGTAGTTTTCTTGTTGTAGGAATCAGGAGAGCTTAAAAGGATTAATAGCTACGTGGTTTAAATTATTCTTACGTTGATCTGTTCCTGTATGTGGAATAAAAGTGATAGGATGGTCACTTGAAGAGGTCCCTAAATGGTACAGCTGCCCTAAAGAAAGCATTGTGAAAGAGGATAATATGTGAACAGAAGATGTCTGTCTTCTTCGCCTTCTACAGAAGGATACTATACATCAGGGGTGGACAAAATACAGCCCACGGGCCAGATCTGGCCAGCCAGGTCCTTCTATCCCGCCTGTGGGGCCCCTAAAAAATTAGAAAATTAATATTTATATGCACCTGGCTGCCTGCCAAAGATGACAGGAGCCAGGAGCAGTAGGACCCAGTTGGAGCCACTGGTAGGATCAAGCGGCAGCAGAAGGAAGGCCCAGCCAGCCCCGCCCCCCTCTTAACACCAGCTAAAAGCCCCATGTGGAGTAGAGGCTTCTGGCCTGGGCCCCTGGGCTGTTCCTGCCTCCCTGCGCCAGAGGGAAATTCAAATGTGGTGACTTTCCTGCATGCCTGCTTGCTCCCACTCCCCCTCCCATTCCTGCCGGTTGCTCTGGCACCATGTACCTGGTAGTTCCTGACTGCAGCACTGGGCTGCAGGACACATCCAGCTCCTGCTGCATCTTGCAGTCTCTGCCGTACAGCTGGGACATGGTGCCAGAGTGATGAATGCGGGGAGGGATGAGGAAGGGGCAGAAGGGCAGCAGTGGCAGATGTGGGGGGGGGGGAGAAAGTGGCAGGGAGTGGCAGCACGGGGCAAGATCGGTGCCCTGGGGACAGAAGTGACAGGAGTGTGGAGCTGGGGCTTGGAGTGCTGGTGGGGGCTCTGCCTACCATGGGGGGGTGGGGGCTGTGGGCAAATCCTCCCCCTCCCCACACACTCACAGTCCCCCACAAACCTCCTAGCCACCCACACCCTACATATCCACACCCATGCATCCATCTGCTCCCCCACCCCACATATATCCCTCCACACCTATCCATCCTCCCTGCAAACCCCTCCATGCACCCACACCCTCCCTCACATACCCATGAACCTATACCCACCCACTCCCCCACAATATACAAGAGTAAGTATTCATTTTAAACTATTGTGCAATCCTCCCTATGCAAACTACACAAACATATGTAAATTAAGACAAAAATACTTTTTTGAAATCAAATTAATGAATGGTGTAATAGATGTTTGATTTTTAGAATATAATTTGGTATTTTTCTGGTGCCGAGATGGCAAACCCTTGCTGAAAGGAAGGTGGGGGTGGGGAGTGGGGCAGGGGGAGAGACTTCTGGTGGCAAAGGTCAGGGGTTAGAGAATGGGACTTTCAGTCCCAAGATGGCAACCAGGGGATGGGGCACCTGTCAAGGGGCAGGGCTACCCTGGTGGCCCTCGACAGCTTGCCAAAACTCAGTAAATGGCCCTCCACCCAAAATATTTGCCTGCCCTAGCTATACTTAGTGGCTTTTAAGAGCCTGTAAACTAAGATGGCACTCATAAATATTGTAGTTGACTGGCGTACCCTGTAGAATTACAGCCATTTCCGTTTGTTTTTTTAACTTGGTTTTTAATTGAAATAAACGTCCATTAAAAAGTTCAGTTTCCTAATTTTGTTTTTAAAGTTTGGCTTTTGACAGTGATGACAATGAATAGCTGTGAAGGTATTTAAGTAACAAATTATGCTACTGAACTAATTGAAGAAGTAGGAAAACTGAGGAGCTGGTCTAGTGATTAGTAGCGTTCTGAAGTGTGTTAAAGGGCTATGTGCTTAAAACCCGTATTACCTGTAGAATATGTAACCAAAACACTGCAGTTTTTGTTACTGCAATGATATTGTTTTCCCATTCATAGTTCTCGAACAAACTACGTTTGGTGGTTGCCTGGTCAGTAGCTCATTTGTTTATAAAAAAATTAAATATATGAAGGACCAACTCTTTCACAATGGAACTAACTCACGCAGAGTGACTGCATCGGAGTCATAAACTAGTTTAATCCCTCTCAAACCCTATTTGCAGTGCGTAAGTGAGGTTTAAGTAGTCCATTGGCTGACTCTTCTGCTTAGGTGTGATTTTTCTTTTGATGGATCATAACTTTTACACCATAATTTGCTTTCAAATATTGCCTTAGTCAATATTAATCTTAATATTGCCATCAATGTTAATAGCTGATGCAAAAAGAAATGCTACATATTGGATTAACCAATAAAAATATAATCCTACACAGTTAACATGTTAACAGGTGACCTCATGGATGGATGAAACTTAAAATATCAGATGTAAACATTAAAATCAGTTCTGTAGTTTCTTGATGCATATTATGGGTATCTTTGAATGTTTCAGTCTAAACTAAAGCCATTAATCAGCCATGTGGCATTTTCTAGTTTGGTTATGTTCAAAGACTTTGGTTGATAAGATCTATTTAAAAGAAAACCTTAGAGAATGGTGCACTCAACTTTTCCGCGTACCATAGACTAGGGCCTTGATTTTTCTAGAATGCCCTCCTCCATTTTGCGATGTTTTCACTTTCGTTTTCTCTTTCCATTTTCACTTTGGCTTGTTCCTCCATTCTAAATGGTGGTATGATGCTTTCTGATTAGTTGACCCTCAAAATCTTTATTTAGAAATTATTTGAACCACAATTGAACAAATCAGTTTTAATTTTTTTTTAAATTTTTTTTTTAAGGGTTGATGGGTGATAATTTTAGTGTTTTCTAGTTTATACCAAGAACATTTGCCATCCTCCTCAGGTTGTTCAAGTGTATGTTTTCTGGTAGTGTTTCCATTTCCAGGACTATGTTTTTCTTTAATAATACTGAGGTTTGACAGGATGAGAACTCTTATAAAATAGCAAGAATGTAGGATTGATTGGAAGTAGATCAGGTTAAGTAAGTGCGTTGAAGTATGTGTGAATACAATGTGCTATGAAATTAGTATTTTCAAACACATTAGTTTCAGGTGCACTATGTACCTTTTTTTTCAAGGTGAAGGTTAAAAAAGAAACTTGATAATTCCACTTTTATTTTGGACAGATTTAGCATTGAATTGCCTTAATATGGATGTAAGTGTGACTTGCTCATTAGCCATAAAGCTCTTAAGTGTAAGTTTTGCATTTGATTGTTCCAGACCACAGTGTATCAGTTACAGGGAGGAGTGGGGAGCAGGGGAATGAAGAGAAAACTATCAGGATGGGGAAGCAGCAAACACAAAATTGGGCACATAAACACATGTTCTTCCCATTCTTAAATTGGGGGAGGTTGTTGTTTTTTTTTAATGGGCTCAAGTGCACCATAAAAGGATCAAAGTCTTAAAAAATTGTCCAATTGTATCTTATTTTCATTATAATATTCTGTTCCATTTCCTATAGTCCTGAATATAATGGAAGTTTGTAGCACCAACAGCTTTATATACTTGTACCATAGTATATGTGTAGATCATTAGGGTAGTTCATTTATAATATTCCTTAAATAAAAGTAATGCAAATTGGAATGCCTTTTATATAACCTGTATCATTAAAATCTGTATTCAAAACCAAGAGTAAAAGTGATTTATTGGGGTATATTTGCCCAGTAGTCCAGTCCATGATGGATCATGTGAACTCCTAGATATCAATATTATCTTCTTTGTTTTCTTCTCTACTATTTTCTCTGCTGTAATTTCTCCAGTGTTTTAGTTTTCAGTATCTTGTAACCCTGATTATTTTACAATCAGATTACGACTAATCTTGCTTTACTCCTCATCAAGTCGAAGCTAATATAAAAACATGCATTGCTGAAAAAAAATGACTGTCTTAAATCACATTATCTATCATAGCACTACTGGCCTGTTTAATTTGTTCACTAGCATCAGCTGTACAGCCCGTATTGTCTTCCACATCTCCAGTGCATATTTGGGTTGCTCGAATTTGGTGGAACTGGAGAGCATATTTTTGTGTAAAAATCGTATAGACTGAAAGCAAAAACTACAGTACAGGAAGTATATTGTCACTAAAAGCATAGCATATCTTAAATTTAGCTCCTGGAGAATTAAATGGTGGCTCTAAAATTTCATTTTCCATAGGCAGATCATTCTTACTTATTGAAGTTCATTAACTTTTCGGCATACGTAACTGTGCACCATACAGAACAAAACATCTCCTTGCTACCTGTTTCTTTGATGTAACTTCACCCACATTTATTCATAATCTCTTTATTTTGTAAAGAGATTAAATGGTAAACTTAGAAGTTATTTACTAAAAGCTTATATTGCAAAAAAGGTCTGTAAAACTAATAAAACCATTTTTTTCTTTTGCTACTTTATTGTAATGAGTCCTTACAAGTCCAAGAAACTGACAGTAAATTAGAAATTTAATTTACTTAAATTTCTTTTTAGAAAAGAGAAATTGGAAAAGAACTTTTAAAATTCATTATTAAGATCATGAAAATGAGATCTCTAATATAAGCAAATGCTAGGAATTGCAATGGCCATCATCAAAGCAGTAAAACTTTGTCTCTTTACATGTATTTTTAATTAGTAATTTAATATAAGCCTGCAATAGCATTATATCAGTTGTAATTATTATTCAAAATATATTGTTTAAATAAAATATCCTGTCCATCTCCTCCTAACCTTTCTGTTCGGTGACCTCTTTTTTGAATAGTTAAACTGAATGTAATAGGATTTAACTGAGAAAGAAAGAATGATTATCCTATTGCTTAACAAATGCAAGTGTGTGTGTGCGTGCGCACGCGCATGTATGCACACAGCCCCTCTTTCTCTCTGCACAACAGATGTGTGCATATGTAATAAAAAATGATATATATATGTAAGTAACTTGTTTATTTTGTGCTGCTCTCCTGTGATGAGTGCATATCAAGTTTATAAACTGTATTGAAATTAAAAAACTCAATATTGAAATTACTTTTCCCAAAAAATGATTTGAAAAAAAGTGTTCATAGCAAATAATGTTGATTTTCTATTCTTCTGTACAAGTAAGTTTTTATTATAGACTTCATGGAGGTTCGTAAATTCTAGTTTGTACATGTTTGGTATACTGAAGAAGGGTGGCGGTTTGTACAGGGCATCCTAGAGGTAGATTTTTTTTAAAGCAGTTTACACATGCAGCAGGCAAAATAGATAGCTTGTTAGGGAAGTGAATTAAATAGTGTTTTAGAATGAGGTTACATCCCACTGCAGAGAGATTTGTGTGTGCGTATCGCAGGGGGAGGACTAAATAGGCTTTTGAGCACCATGCACACTGGACAACGTGCCTCGGTGACATGCTTTCCTTGGAACAGTTGGGACAGTTCAGTTGAGTCCCACCACTTCTTCTGCATCTGCCTCTACCCTCCCACTAAGCATTAGTATTCCCCGAGAATGTAAAAGAAATGACAGAAATATCTATTGCTTCTAATTATCCTGTTTTAGAGGCACTTACAGAAATGTTTCTGAAGACATCGTATCTTTGCTTTTCAGATACAGACAGTCACGGTTCACTTACATCTCTCTTTAATGATAAATACTACTTGGAAGCGCCTTAATTGGATTGTCTCCTTAATGGCATTATAACAGTTGCGCTGCTTTTGCTGAGCTCTGATGACCCTTTTCTTGCTTTGGTATCTTAAGCAGAAGTGGAAAGTACAAGAAAAGTAACTTCAAGTGAAACAATTGTGAGAGAACAAGACAGATGTGACCTGAAAAAAAGGGGTCCTTACCAGGATACTATTACTAGAAATATTACCAATCTTTTTCACAGTAGCTTATGCAAATACTTCAAGTTAATGGTACCCAAGTTGTATGACGATTAGACATGTTTAGGTATGACATTTTGTTGTTTTAGTTTGGACTAACTTCACAAGTCTGAGTTTCTGGTCTGTCTCATAGCCAAAAGACTGTTTCTGGCAATGAGAGCTGTTCTACCACAAACATGGTTTTGGAAAACTTGAGAGCCTTGATCCCCTAAGTATAGGAAACTGGAAGTATTGACATGGCTGATAATCTGCAGGAAGAAGACAAGTGAACTTCCAATTACTCCATGGCATATATAACAAGTAATCCCTGGAAATCCAAAATGTAAATAATCTGTATTTCTAGATGCTTCGAGTGCTGTTGTTTTGCCAGGTAAGGCGACTCGAAAGAGGAGAAATGTCAGGAGAGAGTGAAAAAGTAGTTGAAAGAATAGGCAAGAGCTTATAGATACAGACATTAAACAAATGTTTATTCAGTCAGAGAGAGATTCAATTTCTGTCTCTCTTTTTTTTTTATAGTATTGGCTGGCTTTGAAATGAGAGTTGCAAGCTATCTGATTTATTGTTATCTGGGTTCACTGTACTTGTGTATCCTCTGTTAAAATAATGTTTTGTAGTTTCTGACAGCAGTCTCTTCTCTGTGAATAATGGATAATCCCTTACTTTTCTATAGATTGGCTTCCCTGCCTTTAGAAGCAAAAGTATATAGTGCTTTGCAACCTCCCTGTGAAGTACCTACAGGCTTCTTTCAGGATTGTTTTTTTTTTCCTTTTACAAGAAGTAGAAACCTTAAAACTCAGTCTGATATACATGCCTCAAATGGAAAGCCTGCTGCTTAAAACTGGGCTTTCTAACCAGCTGCAAACCTCTAATAGTTACAGATGAGAGGGGAAGGATATGCATAGACATTTGACAAGGTTACAAAGTTTAGCTTTTCACAATTTTGTTCCAAGATATTTGTTTATTTCCTGCTCTAATTGTTTGAGAGTTGGACCATTTTTTAAACATCCCCTCCTCCTCTTCCAATAGCATGATTTGACCCTATTGAAATCTTATTTTCCCCTTTAGGATCTTACGGCAGTCTCAGTGGTAGTGTGTACCACATTATAAACACGCACACACAATCCCGTGTATATGTATATGTGTCCATGTATGTATATGTGTGTATTTTACCCTAATGGAATCCTAAAATCCAGCAGTGCTGGCATGTGTAAGAGTGACGCGGCCATGTTGGTTTAGAAATTATATGAGGGGCAAGGATTTCTTAGGGTGATGTCTTTTACTGGATTAACTGTGTCGTTGAGATAAAGTTAGACAAGTTTTCAAATGCAAGATATTCTTCCTCAGGTCTCTGGTCATAGGGAGCCAGTCACAACAGCAAGCACCTCTAAAACGGAAGGTGGCAATTCACGAAGCAGCTATCCTACGCACCCTATTTTAAAACTATCTGTAGGTCATTGCTTCTCCTGAAATAATGGTGCGCGGAATAATTTTAAAATTGGAAACCATATCAGTGCCCAATTCCTGACAAAAATTTTTATGATATGGCAACTTTAATATGCCGAAAGGGTGAACAAGATTGCTGTCTGTCTTGCTTTGGAAGACTTCCATTACCAAAAACCTCAAGGGGAGAGAGAGCTGTTTAGACCAGTGGTGCTGGAGAGTTGAGGCCTTTCACACCTGATTTCAGGCCAGGGTTCTGCAAGATGCTTAAACACATGTATAAATTGAAACACACCAGTATTTCCACAGACTCAGAGATGTCAAGAAGCTTATTGAATTTGGGCCTAGTCATGAAAAAGCCATATCAAGAAATTAGTGCTTATTACAGAACCTTTAATTACTTTCCCTAGGCTGGTCTAATGCCCAAAGGCCAAATTTGATCTTTGTTTAAACTCCACTGTCTTGGCAATGTTTCAAGCCAGGGTAGAATTGAGTCTTCAGCGTGTGCTTCTGATTTCACAACATAGAAAGCCTCATTGATAATGCATTGGATTGTGATTGTTGGGAAAGGATAAATGGGATGCCAAGCTGCCCTGTTACCAAAATGATATGTGCATGTGTACACACACACACACACACACACACACACACACACACACACACACACACACACACACACACACACACTTTTAACTAATAGAATTTCAAAAAACAGATGGCTGGTTATGTAGGTAGGTGAAGTTTTGCTAGTCATATTTTCCAGCTCTAAATAAAACTGCTGCATATCTTCCTCTTAGCATTTTAAAGAAGATATAATGCAAAATATTTTTTATTCTAGTCTGTAAGGTTCAAGTAGAGCTTGTGTTATTGAGATCATACCTGCCAGATTTTTTTTCCTAAAATTCAAAATTACATTGCTTACTGGTTTTACTTGGTGCTCACTGGATTTGCTTTTAGAGACCATATATATGGACATTTTGGTTATTTAAAGAGTGAAATGCTAGTTATAGTTTCAGCCTGCATTACTCATAACAGGACTCAGAAGTAATTTTAGACATGTGCTAGATGTTAAATAAAGGAATGTTAAAGTAATTATCAATAAAGATTCTTCCATGATTTCAGAAGAAATTTGAAGGCACCGCAATGTTAGACCAAATTTAGTTTTGCATAGTGTCTTTCGACTCTCTCAACAACATGTACAGAATTAACTTTAAACGAAATGTTACAGGAAACAGTTATGCAAATAAGCATTGACTATCATTACTAATTTAAAATAATCATAATACCAACAATAAATCAAGTGAGGAAAAATGGGACACTTAAGTAAGTCAAGTCAAGTCAGCCTTGAGGTCACTGCAACCATTGGGGCACTTTAGATGATGTAACAACCCTCCTCCACTCAGATGAGGTTACTTGAGTTGCTTTGCATCATGGGTGATTCTTCAGGCAGTGACCTGGATGGCTGTTGGCTCACAGAAAGCTCATCTACCCTTTGACAGGTCTTTTTTTTAGTCCTGCTAGGTGTCTGCACACCCTTCTCACCCAGGCAAATCCAGGTGGGGGGTGCCGGTGTAGTCACCAACAACCCAACCATGGAACAGGCTGGACTGGTTTACCAGGTAACAGACCAAGAGAGACCTGGCCGGAGAGGAACTTGGGTAACTTGAGGTTTGATAAGACACTGAAAAATACAATAAAGCCATTCCAGATGGGAGCTATAGAAAATAAAGTTCTCTTGCCAATAATGAAGAGCTTCTGGGGAGAGATGGAATTAGAAGTTAAATAGGGAAACATAAAAAGAGAGATCTTGTAAGGCAGGTTGGGGAAGAAGAAAATGTATAAAGTTTTTAAAAGTAAAGGCAAAATTACTTTAAAATAGTTGCTTTGAAAATTAAAGTGATTGAGGTTTCATATGGTATAGTTATATGTTAATCATTTATATGATATTTATTTTAGTACTGTCTAAGGGTCAGTTAAGACTGGGCCCCATAATGACAGATGTTGTATACATGTAAGTTAGTAAATAGTATCCGACCTGAAGCCTTTAACATCTCAATAGGAAATACAAAGATAGGGGAAGAAGTATAGCATGAGTAGACCCATGTGATGTCAGAAAATGTCATTTTATTTCTAAAATTTTTAGTGAATGTATTTAGGAGGGTATAGGAGAAAGGTGGCAAGAGGGATTGAGTGAAAAGGGGGCAAGTATGGAATGAAGCTAAGGCAGGAGGCCTGGGGGAATAGATCTGGACTCTCTTTAACACAATAACCATGGGTGACGTGTCAGATATTTAAATATCTGGGTCTATGAATTAAAACACTTATGCATGTCAAACTTCCCACAGAAAATGCACACATCCATGTGTTCTCAAAAATTGAGAACATTTCAACTGCCATTTCAGTGTGTGGAGATCAGCAGTTTTTTCCTCTGATGAGGCTTTTCTTTCTCGTTTTAAATTTTTTTCCAGTGGTGAATGTTGATTTGCATTGTTTCCAGTCCGTTGCAAGGATCTGCATCTTAGATGGAGATACAAAACACAGGCAGACACATCTGTGTTGTTAAATTGGTTCCAAAACTACAATAGCTAAAGATAAACTAAAATGTAAACTTGAGAAATGACTTCTAGATGGAAACGTTATTGTACATTTGTAATCCAATCATTTATAGGATTTTTTATGTGGTTTTTATAGGAAGGATTGTTTTTCACTCTTGAAATAAAGGGGTTGAATAGTTTTGGCAGACAAATCAGTAGTGTTGTTAACATTTTGTTTTTGTTTAAATAAACGGTCTAGGCAGGGTCATGAGAATTATTTTTAATAAATGTATTCTTGCTTCACAGTGCTAGATGAGTATACACCATGTATGCACCATGGCTCTCTTTTATGGAGCAAGGGAATATATTTGCTCGCTTTGTTTTTTTTTTAAATTGATTTCCTCTGATTTTCCAGGAAGCTGTGGGTTTGAACGTCTGCCCCAGTTCTCTTTGTCATATGTGGTGATAGTGGGCTAGTTACTCAAAGCTGCGAGCAAAAGCAGCACGTACCCTGCCAGGAAGGAATATTTAAATGAGGTATCTACAAATATTGGGTGAAGTAAGTGGGGTTTATGTAATGCATCACATTTGTGACTTCCACCTCTGAAACATGTAGGTGATAAAAACATAATTTCTATTTGAACCTGTCATGGGCATCCCTTTGGTCTATAACTGAAATTAATCAACCACAATTTTAAAAAAATCTTAATCCACTTTTCTTTGTACTATACTGCCATGTTGAAAATTCAGGATTTATTCCAGTAGCTCTGCTTTAATTTAGCTAATGCCTCAGAAGTATATTGCATATTTCTTTTATTCTTTAAAGAAGCTCCAGTCTCACAATAGCAGGGTCACTAGGAAGTATCCATCTGCATGATGAGTCAGTTGTACGTTGAGTTTCAGTGTTGTATTCAGATAAATGGAAATCAGAGTAGGGCTAGAAGTGTAGTCACATGGTTCCTGATAAGACATGTAAGGATAGTACACATTTTTTTTTTCTGCTTATTTATTGTAACCGGTTTGCTCTGGCTTCTTTAAGAGGAGAAATAAAAGGTTGCTTGACAATGGCAGTAATTAAAAAAATCTTTGCAAACATTCAAAATGTGTTATGGGGAATTACTTATTGCTTCTTCAGAAAAGAATCTTATACTTCAGCTCCTATAAGTAATAATTGTTCAGAACTGTTATTTTTTAACCTTACCATGAGTTGAGATTGGAAATTGACCTCAGTGGGAGGAAGGTGTCAACAAGGCCATTTAAACCTATAAATAAACGCTGTAAAATTGTTGAAAGAAAGTGCAGGATAAAATTAAAGGAAGTTGTGAACAGAGTTAGTTGACAGTAAAAATAAACATCTTGGTTCAAGGCTTCTGGTAAGGCCAGACTAGACTATTTTTATATAAATGGAGGTATCTAGACATAGACCATCAGATCGTGTTTGATTGTATGTCATTGATAGGGCCAGGTTGTCACCTTGTTGGACAACTTACTTTTCTGTGAAGGATATGGTAACGTGACATGGCAAAGCATTGTTTCAGGCAGTGTCTATATCACCAAATCAAGTGTTATGGTAAGGCTAAGGATTCAGCAGAACACTGATAGGTATTTTTTTCCCTATATCCTAATGCCTGACTGGTGGTGAAAAGCAGCCGCTTACATGCAAATCAGAGGTCCTTAACCCACCCCTTTCCTGGTATCAGATTCATAGATTCATAGATTGTAGAGTCGGAAGGGACCACAATGGATCATCATGTCCGACCCCCTGCCCCTGGCAGGAAAGAGGACTGAGGTCAGATGACCCCAGCCAGGTGACTGTCTAGCCTCCTCTTGAAGACCTCCAAGCTAGGTGATAGCACCACCTGTCTTGGAAGCCCATTCCAGATCCTGGCCACCCTTACTGTGAAAAATTTCTTCCTAATATCTAACCTAAATCCACTCTCAACTAGTTTACACCCGTTATTCCTAGTCACTCCCTGGGGCGCCCTAGTAAACAGCGCTTCCCCTATTCCTCGTTGACCTCCCCTAATAAATTTATAGGCGGCCACAAGATCTCCCCTCAGCCGTCTCTTGTGAAGGCTGAAGAAATTCAGCTCTCTCAACCTCCCCCTGTAGGGACTATCATGAAGGCCACTAGTCATGCAAGTGGCCCTCCTCTGGACCCTCTCGAGATTTCCCCGTGTCCCTCTTGAAGTGCGGCGCCCAAAACTGGACACGGTACTCCAACTGTGGCCTGACCAGTGCTGCATAGAGGGGGAGCATCACCTCCTTTGTTCTATTAGTCATGCACCTGCTAATGCACGACAAGGTGCGATTGGCTTTGTTGATAGCCTCGTTACACTGCCGGCTCAGATTCATCTTGGAGTCAATTATGACTCCAAGATCCCTCTCTGCTTCCGAGCTGCTGAGAAGGACACTCCCTAACCTATAGGTGTGCTGGGGGTTCCTCCTTCCCAGGTGGAGTACTTTACATTTATCTTTATTAAATTGCATCCTATTTTTCACTGCCCATTGATCCAACCTGTCCAGGTCAGCCTGAATCTGCTCCCTGCCCTCTGGTGTACTAACTTTGCTCCATAACTTGGTATCATCAGCGAACTTGGAGAGGGTGCTCTCCACGCCCTTGTCCAAATCGCTGATGAAGATATTGAATAATATTGGTTCAAGGACCGAACCCTGCGGGACCCCACTGCCCACCTCCCTCCAGGCCGAGAAGGAACCATCCACCACCACTCTCTGGGTGCGGTCTCTAAGCCTGTTGGCCACCCACCTGACCATGTAGGTGTCCACTCTGCAGTCTGCTAGCTTCCCAATGAGGATAGGGTGCAAAACTGTGTCAAAGGCCTTCCTAAAGTCCAGGAAGATGACATCAGCCTCAGCTCCCATGTCCAGGCAGTGTGACCTGGTCATAGAAGGCTACAAGGTTTGGGCAGGATCTACCTGTGACAAACCCGTGCTGGTTCCCCCTCAGCATCATTTCCCCAGCTGGGCCTGCACAAATGTGTTCTTTGATTATTTTTCTCTAGCATTTTCCCAGGAATAGAGGTAAGACTGACTGGTCTAAAGTTACCTGGCTCATCCCTTCTCCCTTTCTTGAATATGGGCACCACATTGGCTCTTCTCCAGGCCTCAGGGACCTGGCCAGAGCACCACGAGTGCTCAAACAGCTGTGCCAGTGGCTCAGCTATGACACTGGCCAATTCTTTCAGCAGCTGTGGATGGAGGTCATCCTGGCCTGCTGACTTGTACCCATCCAGCTCCTCCAGGAGCTCCTTAACTATTTCAGAACTAACCGTAGGCAGACTGGTGCCATGTGGACATCCGTCAATGATTGAGGTGGGGGAATTGGCTTGGTCGGTACATAGAAATACTGAAGTGAAGAACTCATTGAAGAGCTCTGCTTTTTTCCCCGTGTCAACCACCAACTGTCCTGGTTTGTCCTGCAGGGGCCCCATGTTGCTCTGAGCTTTCCTTTTGCCCGCTATATACCTGAAGAAGGACTTTTTATTGTCTTTGATTGTTGAAGCCAGCCTGAGGTCAAGTCCCGGCTTGGCCTGTCTAACTGATTCCCTGCAATAGCGTGCCAGGGAGATATATTCCTCCTTGGTGGCTGCTCCCTGCTTCCATTGCCTATACGTCTCTTTCTTTGCCCCCAGACTCTCCTGGAGTTCCCTGTTCAGCCAAGGGGGCTTTTTTGCCCCCTTACCTCCCTTCCTACGTAATGGGATAGACTTCTTTGGAGCCCCAAGGATCACTCCCATTGAGATACCTCCAACCCTCCTGGACCCCCATATGCTGTATGTTCTTGAGTTGCATCCCCTCACTAAATAGCCTTCTAAGCTTGCTAAAGTTGGCCCTTCTGAAGTCTAACACCTTAGCCCCACTACTTACTTTACCCACCCTTCGCTGGATAGTGAACTCGACCAAGTGATGGTCACTATCTCCCAGGCTGCCATGAACTCGCACGTTCCACATAAGATCATCCCCTGTTGCTATGACCAGGTCAAGCAACGTGCCACCCCTGGTGGGACTAAACACCACCTGGGTTAGGTGGAGGTCCTGCACACAGTGTAAGGCTTGTTTTGGCTGTCTGCTCCTCCCAGCAGATATCTGGATAGTTTAGATCTCCCATGACCACCGCCTCCCTCGCCTGTGTGACGTCTGCTCGCTGCCCGGAGAATATACTGTCTAGTTCTTGATCAGTTTCTACCCCATCACACTTCTCTTATCTATATACATTTTTTTTATCCTTTTTGTCTGTTGTCTTGTGTGAAACCACTTCAACAAGCCAGAGAAAATTTAACCTGGGAACATTGTTGTGATTGGCTTTGCAAACTAGAGTCGGTTCCTGAGCATCCTGATCTCAATCAAAAACAATTCTCCCTCAGATCGGCCAAGAGAAAATAAAGAGCATCTTAGCCAGATGATTGCCTGAGCTGAGTATTTAAGAGAGATTCCTGGAACAGCTAATTGGATCTTGGGTCGTGACTGGTTTTCCAAAAACTGTAAACATAAGTTGCATATCCTGTGTCTTTTACTGTTCTTTCCCTCCCCTCTCACTGTGTTTGCATTTGTCTTGGTTAATCTTCATAATTTGCTTTTGATTTAGTTTTGCCTGGGTAAGCTTCCTGCACCTCATTTGGGAGTGGATTTTTTGAAGTCCTGCCAAAATGGTGTCCTAAAGAATAATTCAAACTTATAAAATGTTCTTTCCCTTTTGAGTATTTTTGTAATTTTCTTGATTGTAAGTATACAACGATAAGCTTTTATCAGCTAGTCACCTGTCACTTTGCTGCCTGTGTTATATATATGTGTGTGTATATATACGTATATAGAGATATCTTAACTGAATAATGCTTCTGGAGCTTGAAGAAAGCATGTCTGTCAGACAACTGAAAATATTAAAAGTACACTGGGGAAAAGTGTCAAGCCAATTCAGTTATCTGTTGAGCTGTTGCACTGCAAAGTGCTTTTGATTGTGTTCATTATGGACATTTTGAAAAAATGTCGTCACTTTAAAGCTCTAAAATGTAAAATGCTGAGGGGATTTGTTCCCTTAGATTTATGTCTAGACTAGAGGATATGACAGAAAAGAGGACATATTATTTTGCACATTGGAAACATCAATACTGATTCATTTTAGATACTTTTCCATAACCAGGATCATCCACAAAATTGTGAAATAAGTTTGCAGGGAGATACAAGTACCGAAAGGTTTGGTTAAATATGAAAATGTATTGAAAGACACTGGACAGGTGGGTTAACTCAACATTTCTTGTTATGTGTAAACCAGTGGAAAATAACTCATCCGATTTCATTTTTTGTTGATCCTCTTGTAAAGATACAGGTACCTGTGGTCTTTCCATTTCAGAAGCATATATTTCAGACTTGGTTAAACAATATTAAAAATATACAGCATAATAGCTGTACTAAATGTAGAAACAGCTCAACACAATACTTTCTTGTGAAAATCTTCGCATAATTACTGTACAGTTGTTTAATATGGGATGGGAACTGTTGAAATGTTAAAGGACCCAAATGGCTTTTCTGCTTTTTGTTGAATATCTCAGTCTCGCTTCATTTTAATTCCATCTCTTATAATCCTGTGCATGTTTGCCATTTTATTAGCCACGCATTTGCAACACTGTTTGTTTTGCCCTGCGGGAAAAGCATTTTGCACTTCATGTTTCATTTGATTTACATTGTCTCGATGTTAACCCAACCCTGTCTGACTCAACTAACTCTGGGAAACATGGGCAGGTGTATTCCACAGTTTCTATTCCTCCAAATGAAAATGTAGGAGAAATGACTTTGTTAGCAACAAGTACTTTCCTTTCCTAACTACAGATGTAGTCTAGATCTTCCCTTACTTTTATTGAGCAGAATAGCACTTCCAGCACTTTGAAACAACGTTTTCTGTTTTGTTTTTTTCAATCAAATTTTCAGTATAGGATGTACTATTTCTTATGTGAAGCATTAGTGTCAGGTAAAATTATGAGGCACTTTTACCACCCTGACTAATTTAGAGATAATATGTCACTTTATGCTGCTCATTAGCCCTTAACAGTACTTGTTCAGTATTTCTTTCCAAGGGATCTAAGTTCAGAAGCAGCTGAGCTCTTGAACCTTTCCTACTATAGCATGGAGCTGCACTGAGCATAGGTCATGTTTGTTGTTCAAAGTTTAGGTTTTGACCAAGCTAATTTTCACATCAATCACAAATTGCTTGGAAAGAGAAGTGACAAATAGCCATTTTCAGATCAAATAGCATTTGTATACGGACAACTGAAGCAAAGTTACCTAGAAATAGAGGACATTGACTGTCATCTTCTATTCGCCCTCCTTTAGGACAGATTTGCTAATCTTGGGCATTTATGAAATTTGTGCTATACATTTAGATTCTCTAGTGGCTATTAGTGTGTCTAGACACTTTGACACTTTCATTGACCTGAGCATAGCTCTTAAAGATGCCTAACTGCTTCTTTCCTAAATGGCAGGAGGAAAAAAACTGCTTTAGCTATTGTTATGCAACCTTGCTGTACACTTTTTACAACCATTAGTGTGCATGTACAACAGATAGCAATGCTCCCAGTTCTTTGTGATGCAAAGTGCAAATCAGTCTCCATTCATCCGTGGAGGTGGGGTGTTCAGCAGGACTGAGCTGTCACTTTAAGAACTTGAGCAAAGAGCCTTGTGGGTTCTCAGCAAATCGGTAACTCAGTGATGTTGGAGGATCCCCTGCTGCCAGCTCTTTTCCATAGACTAACTTTTAATTTTTAATGCAAGTTTTTGTTATTAAAAAAGTGCATGTTGATGAATTGGCACTGCCTTTCACTGCCACTATACATCAAAACATATTATTAATTTTCTAATTTTTTCTTCTATTTTGAAAATAATTTGTACTAAGCAGAGTTATGCAAGAATAAAAATGTGGTGAAAATCAAAGAAGAGGCAGAGGAGATCATGCTGCTAACATCTTTGGTATAACTACAAATATATCATTGACAAAACTCTGTGTATGGCTTGCCAAATGTATAACTACATCCACTGTTGCAAGGGCTAGTACCTTTATTTTTAGCTACATTAGTAAAGAATTTGAACCTTAATATGAAGAGCTCAGTTTACCTAATAAGCCTTAATTTGTGGCAAAGCAACTGCCTCTCGCAGAGGTGATGTAGTGGTTAGATGCATCTTTTCATGGGTTTAGGATTAAGAGACTAAGAAGCTTTTAATATGGCGTGCTGCATCAAATTTACACTGCTGCGTCACTGAGCGCTAAAAGCCAAAAAGTCTTAGTAGATTGAGCCGATTTAAGCTTGGGTGCATTTCACTGATTACTTCCTGCTGGTGAAATTTTAATTCAATCATTTAAACCTTTAATGTTTTTTCTCATTTGCTATGAAGTTTTGTATTTTTCAAAGAAGCTTTTACAGAAGTATGAACACATGGTACACACTGAAAACACGTTTCCTAGAAATTCAAAAGTTCACTAGGAGTGAAATCATCAAGTTCTTTTTTGGATTTATTCAGGATAGCTAGCTATTGAAGCTCACGGGAGTCTTCCTAGAGCAAGGGTGCAGAATTTAGCTGTAGTCCATAACTTAATCTCCGTGGAATCCCCATTGCTTGAATTGAGCAAATTATAAAGAAAAATAAGTGTCTGATTTGTTCCATCGTGTTTGTTCTAATACGTGTAAATCAGTGCACATAATATAGTACAAACAGTATTTTTGTTTTAGAAATTAATCCGAATTGGGCAGTGACCATAGAGACTTACTCTCAGGAATGTCCATTGATTCTGGAAGCAGGACTTGAGCTTTCCATTCTGCTTTAGGAATCAAAGCCGTTCATTCAAACAGACCGAGTTCCTGTCTAGTTCATATGCCGCCTCCGAGTTCCTTTCACTAAAAAGCCAACTCTCTTTGACCAGAGCTTCAAAATAGATGCTCTCATTTCTGCAGAGCACTGTGACCTAAATCCAGCCTTTTCCTTCCTTTTGGTAAGTTCAAATTGTGATATGATAACAAAACATTTTTTCTTGTACATATGGGTACAGTGTCGTAACAAATACTTTCTTAGTGAACGTTTTTCATGTGCTACAGTTTCCTTTATTTCAGGAGCAGACTCCACTGTCTCCTGAGGGAACAGTTAGCCCAGAATCAAAAACTTTTCTGGTTCCTCCATGTTTTTTGAATACGTTGTATAGGTTTTGTTCCAAGGGCAAAACATTTTGCTCAGCAAGGAGAGAAGTGAAGAATATGAAGGTGATGAATCGGCATCATCTCCTCCTTGATCAGCCAAACCAACGGGAAAAATGTACTGAAAGCAGGGATGAACACCCAGCAAGTTTTAAACCTGATCTACAGCAAGAACAGTACATCATACTGTGTCTAAGACAGATGGTCATCCAGGTTGGCTATACAGTCTACCTCAGTTTGAGATGCAACTATCCATTATCCTGACGATGTGTTGCTTTCTTCTTGGGGGCAGGTAGACGTTGGTTTTGGAAGCCTCTTGCCTAATTAAGGCATTTTCCAGGGTTGTGCTGGCCCAAACAAAGAGAGCATCGATAATATAAATCTAATTAAAATGAACCAATTTTTCTAAAGTAGCACTGGACTACTTTTCATGCCCTAGTTTCCTTGATTATTTTTCTTTAAAAAATAATCATTATGCTTTTACTAATTTATCATATCTGGTTGTGCCCCCCCAACACACACACGGTATTGTGGTACATATACATTTTGCTGTTGTTCTGGCTAAGCCTCCATCATGATAGGACCACAGAATTAGACAGAAATTGATATAGAAATTTAGGATGAATTCTCCCCCCCACACTTTTTTTTGAGGACAAGATGCATTTGAGTTTCTGTAGATATATGCCATTCCAAGTTTTGCTATCCTAACTCTTTAATATGCACAGTAAGTAAATCCTGCCTGATTCCAGGATGGGAACACTGATAATAACTAGGAAAATAGCTAGCTAAAATGTATTGGATTTGATCAGTGCCATGGCCATGAAATAAATTAAACTACAAAAAAATTGACTGATCAGTAAAATGTATGTTCCAAGTTAAATACCATGCACTTCAAAGCGTAACCTTATAAGCTGTTTATGTTTCTAAATTATTTAAAAAGCACATTAACTGCAGGGACATGTAGTAGAGGCACCACTTATTCGGAAATTACCACTCAAATAGACTTCCCGTGGACTATCCATATTTTAAGAGCAATTTTTACCGATTTGAATACTGTTGTTAAAATGGGAAATAGCCTCATTGTTTAGAAAGTATGCTCACTTTAATTAGTCATACCTTAGCATAATAAAGGACTGCTGCAAGGCAACAGTTTAAAGACGCACATTCTTTCTTAAATACCAGTTATTACCTCTTGACCAAAATATTAATTATAAGTTTTTAATGATTTACTCTGCAACCTAAATTCAACCCAGCAGATGAGAAAGAAATTTTGTTGTGGAAAATCATTCTTATAAGACCTTTGTTCAGCTTGTGCCCCATTTTTTCATCATTACAAGAAAGGCATGTGTTTTAAAGACAATTGTTCTTTAATGCGCCAGATGGTCTTTGACAGTCTGAAAACAGTCTTATTCTGTTTTTGAGGTTTCATGCTTTCCTGCAGTATTCATAAGTAACACTTTCACACTAATTGAAAAATAATACTCCAAGGAAAATACGGCCTCTGTTTTTCTAGTGTTCCTATATTTTAATGTTCCTGTTTTTTGCATACTGGATTCTCAAGAACGTAGTCAATTCGATGAGGCATGCAATTAGCCCATGCAAAACACTTGTAGCTCCACTGACGTCAGGGAAGCCAATGGAAGTAATATACATTACATTGGTGAAGTCCTGAGAGGTATGGTGTATTTGCAGCGATTTAATGACAGCTTCAACTGAATCTTAAAACTGTTAGGATATTGCACTAGGTGTTTGTATCCAGAATAATTCAAGCTCTGTCTTCTGCTGTAATAATTCTGTCTTCAAAATGGCTCACAGAAAATACCAGCGTAACTCCCTAGCTGAAATATTGGAAGTATTGTTAGTGGCTCCTGAAGACAATTGATAGATTTAATCTTAATATCAGCCAAAACTTTATCTTTCAATACATGATAATAGTGTTTTGAACTGACAGTTATATCCTATTATTGATCTATCTGCATGTAGAGTATTCATTGACTTTAGCAAGCAGACAGCAGGAAATAGGCCATAAACAAAAATGTTTGATACAGTTTCTGGCAAATACGCTCTAAAGAACAGAGAGCAAGTGTGCGAGAGAGATACTACTGGTATGATTTTTTTATTTATTTTTTGTACAGGGTATAGCTATGAGAAGTACTCAGGTTTTAACATTTTGACCAATAATCGCTTTAGTGACAAGGATTGGTTTTGGTTTGGTTTTGTTTTGCTTTTTTACTAAGGAAAAAAACAAAGTAATAATAATAACAACTTTCTTATCCTTTAAAAATGTGTATATACCACTAGGGTTTTGTTTTTTTAAATTCTGATCATTTGTTTAGCTCATCCCTACTGTTAAAGCAAAGAAAAACAAATGTTGTAAGTGTTAAACCTGTACCTGCCTTAAAAAGCATACAATACCATTATTATAGTCATATTTTTACAGATGTGTATAATAAACTTCCTTTTGAAGAATCCAGATCTCTCTCTCATGAAATATGGAAGGTTCAGGGAAGAAAATGAAGAATAGAATATTATTATTAGATTTGAATATACACTCACTTGTCAAATAAGCTTATGTATAGAAGTATCTAATTTTTATATACTTGGTGCTCAATTTTAAGTCCTTCAGCATTGTAAAAGAAAATGATTTGTTCCTTTGATTTTTCATTTTGTATGATCATTCTTTTTTGTCCCATTTAAAAAAAAATGTTTTAATGCTTGATATTTAATGATAAGATTAAAAAAAAAAGAACCAAACCCAGTTTTAATAGCATAGAGAATTATTGATGGTCTACGAATGAGCTTTTTCCTGTCCTAATCCAGGATATTCATAGATTCTTGGATTGTTAGGGGCTGGAAGGGACCTCGCAGATTATCAGGTCCAGCTCCTTTGCTCAGGCAGGATATCCTTGCCTCTAAAGATGGTCGTCTTTGCAAATAAGTCATTTTTTTGCACAGTTTTGTAAATTATTGGACATATTTGTATTTAAGTTGTCCCTTAGGGGGAATATTAGAGGCTACAAATATTATTTGAATGCAGATATGCTGAGTGACTTAATATTGTAATATTTGTATTAAAGAATTGTTGTTTTGTTCCCCAAACCATATGCTAAAATGTGTATTTCTAGAAAGATTTGAATAATTTCTGTATATAGAAGACTCATTATGTGAAAAGGTCAACATGAGTTGAGAACTTTAAAGAGCAGCATCAAATATTTATATTACTTTTCAATCATTATCATGCAAAATACATATATACAAATGAAAATAGGATATTACCCAGACTGTGCAATAAGCTCCCTCCAGAGGTGGTGCAATCACCTACCCTGGAAATCTTGAAGAGGAGACTGGACAGTCACTTTGCTGGGGCTACTTGATCCCAGTTATCTTCCTGCTTGGTGCAGGGGGCTGGACCTGATGATCTTGCAAGGTCCTTTCCAGCCCCTAACAAACATTACTTACCAATAATCAATTAAGATCTTTTTGTTGTATAGAATAAAAACTGACTGTAATGAGGAGGATGACATAGGAAGGAAAGGCAAAAAATAATGAGGTAAAGTGACGAGGCAACAGGAGCTGAGAAAATGAGTAGTACGTGTGCCATTTATCTTTACTCTGAAATACTTATCTCTAGCAAACAACAAGGTACAACATGAGGTATGAGCAGTAGCTGTGCGTGTTCTTAGTTTTCAGAATATAAAACTTGGCATGTTAACACATGCTTAGTATTGTTCTTCATTATACCTTTAAAAGCATAGTAAAAGGTAATCTTGGGTAAACTGCAATGATGACAGGTATTCAAAGATGTAGCGATTATCATGACAGACTTTGGAAAAGTCACTCATCAACTGGGAACCCATCAACCAACCTAGAAAAGACTGTTCAGCCTAGAAAAGAGCAGACTTTGTGGGGATTTGGTGGCAGCTTACAGATATATCAGGGGTGAGCACCAGGGGCGAGGCAAACAACTATTTACCAAAGCGCCCCAGGGGAGAACCTGGAGCAACTGTCAAACTCCTAGAAGGAGGTTTCAGACTGGATATAAGGAAAAACTTTGTCACGGTACATGTGACCAGACTCTGGGATAGACTCCCAGTGAGGGTGGTGCAGGCGCCTACCCTGGAGATCTTTAAAAGGAGACTGGACACGCACCTCGCTGGGGTTATTTGACCCCCGCAGTCTTTCCTGCCCAGAGCAGGGGGGCTGGACCCGATGATCTCATGAGGTCCTTTGCAGCCATCAACTTCTGTGAAACCAATGCATCATGCATGCCAGCTTCAAAACCAGGTTCCTAAAGATGTTAGTCAGACAGTGCTGTACTCCAACTCACGTAACGGTGGGGACACAATTCATCCTATAAGTGCTTCCAAAGTATGATTGGCAGAATAACAAAATCCAGCTTTTTGTGATGGTTGACAACCATCACAAAAAGGTTGTGGTGGATGTGACAACCAAGGAATGGAAAAGAACCAATGAGGAAGTATGATATGAGATCAAGCAACCAAAATTGCAGGAGATGCATTGAATTACTTGGTCTGAAACCTACTTGCAAGTATCCCGTCTCCTCATAGAGACATACACAAAGAAACACGCATCTTATCAAATGGCAGCATAAAAATCAAATCAACCACATGCGCATCAAATGGAGATTTATGGCATCTGTCAAAGATGCAGAGTATAACGAGCAGCAGATGACAGCAGTGACCACTGTCTTCTGTCTTGTCAAACTGAATAAAAGCAAACAAGGTCAATTTTAAACCAAAATTGACCCCCAAAAAGTCAATTGAAAACAAAATAAAGTTTGAACTGAGAGACTGTCTTGAGGTACTGTGAAAGACAGAGGAATCTAAAAACTGACAAAAAGCAGATAGGGCTCAGATATGATGTCGTAGATTTCATAGACATCAGGGCTGGAAGGGACTTCAGAAGATCATCGAATCCAGCCCCCTGCCCCAGGGCAGGAAGTCAGCTGCGGTCAAAGGATCCCAGTAAGATGTGCATCCAAATGTCTGTTAAAGGAGTCCAGAGTAGGTGCTTGCACCACCTCCGGCGGCAGTCTGTTCCAGGCCTTGGGGGCTCGGACAGTAAAGAAGTTTTTCCTGATGTCCAGCCTAAAATCGTCTTGGAGGAGTTTGTGACCATTGGTCCTTGTCATCCCTTGGGGCGCTCTGGTGAACAGGCGTTCCCCCAGGTCCTGATGCTCACCCCTCATGTACTTATAGGCAGCCACCAGGTCCCCCCTGAGCCTGTGCTTTTCCAGGCTTTAGGATAAGAGAGGATCTGGTCCTTGTAGAAAATTTTTTACTCTTATGGAGCAATATCTGTCTTCCTCTGGTTAAAATTGGCACTATGTGACATCTGTATTATGTCAGAAAAAAGAGAAAACTGATCATATTTCAATATTTGCTACATCTTGCTGACCCAGTATGGACCTTAAAGCTTTAAGCTATTGAATGTGTATTTCAGTCAGAATTTCAGAGGATGCTTTAAATTCAGGAAACAATGTGAATATATGGTGAGATTTAACATAACCAAAATAGCATCTAAATGCTTTCCTAACTGTATTTTTAATTGTCTGGAAACTTGCAAATCTAGTGTAAAACTTGTTGAAATACCATTTGCACTGTATATCTTGCTAAAGATGCTTCTTTGCAGAATTCAAGTCCAAGTCTAGTGGCTTGTATCTTTAGCTTTTGTAGTGTAGTTCAAAACATGTAATCTTCCAGTTTGACACTTGAAAAGAAAACCTTTGTTTTTTGTGTTTACATTTGGAGTTTAACTTCTGAAACAGAGGCCTTCAGAAGTTGGTAGGTGACTGAGCTGAGTACTTAACTCAAAGGTAGAATTTATTCAAAATGAATTGCAGAACAAAACTAATGGTTAATTGTTGTCCTTGCTGCTTTCCTGGAAAGTATAAAGGCAGCTTCAAACTGGAAAATAATTATCTGTAAAATTAGGGATATTTGTTTCTTATTTCCCCCTCATTTCTGGAGGACGTTTGTGTGATTTTTTTTTTTTTTTTTTGAAGGATCTAAATAAAAGTAGAAATAAGCCTGGGAAATTCTGTAAGCAAGACAAGGATTTTTTTTTTTTTGTCAAGGAAAGAAATAATCACAAAACATTTCCCTGGAATTATGCATGCTTTTTTTCATCTAACTTTATACTCTCCTGCATGTAAAATTTAGCACCTGAATTTTAAAATTCATATCACTTCAAAAACTCCACACAAACTTAAAGTGTTTAGACCTTCTTCTCAGTTTTTACTTAAATTAGCACCTGATTTGTATTTAACTACTTTTTAATTAACTTATAGATGTTATCAAACATAAGATGGCCAATGTGTTGACCTATAAAGGCCATTGCTAAAGCAGCAATAGGGACCATTTTTTGTGAAAAGTATGGTTGGATTTTATTACCTGCTCTAAACAGGAAATCTCAGTAGCTTATTCTGTCAGTAATGACTAGCTTTCAGCATCCTTTTTTTCTCTCCCCCTAATGTTAAATGATTTGCTTACTCTTTTGAGGGGAGCAAAATCAGAAGAGGCATGTCTGGTTTCCATAGTTCCTAAGCCTAATCAATATTCTTCCAAAGGCTTTACATTAAACATGTTCCATGTGTATCAAGGTTGTTAATGGCATCACTAAATGAATTGGATGCTGCTGCTCTGTCTGGTAGCACAGCTGAAAGCCCAGTCCATTTTATTGCTCTTTTTCGGTTAAGAACTTTTCAACATGCTTCTTAGTCTGGAGAAGACTGTTGAGGCAGGTGCAGTGAGGCTGGTTATGGGAATAGCTACATTCTCTTTTACTTTTGGAGTGGACAATGTAATATTTCATTATTTCTTGTGAAAATGCCTGATCTACTGGAATAAATACTGTACTACACTGTGGAAACAAATCGGTGCAAACAGCATTTTATCTAAGCCAGTGATTCTCAGCCCAGATGCCATTCTATAAAGGAATGGCAGAGTTGTGCAGTACCTTGCACTATTAGCATGTTTAAGTGTGCAAACATCTACACATGATTCATAAAGTAAATTTGAGAGATTTCAAAAAGGGATCCACAGTGTTAAAAGCATTTTGACGCATTGTGATCTTTCTGAGTTCTTTTCAACAGAAAAATTGCTCGGGTTTTTTTTTTTTCTGTAGTAAATAATCAAGTGAAAAGATAAGAGATGGCCTTTTTGAGAGGTGCTTTGAGTCCAATGAGGGGTGCCATTTGTCCTAAGAGGTTGGGAACTTTGTCCTAAGGTATATCAGGGCACCATTAAGCATTTATTGATTAGCATATGATCATTAAGCTGTTGCAAAGGGCTTCTGACTTACTGAATAAAAACTAGAATCTGGCAGAAATTAATGCAAGGTAAAATAGTATCATCATCCATAGTTTTATTTTAAATGTAAGATGCATTGGAGAGACTATATGACAGCATGAAAAAACAGGTCTTTGGATATTGCTTATATCTATTGAACTTCCAGGAAAGCTGATATATTTTCAGTTGATTAACCTAAACGGTAGTTTGATAATTAGGCAGGAAGAATAGCCATAGTCTGTTTCTTTAATTTTAAAATTTTTAAAAATTTGAATGGTCAACTGAGAAGTGCTGTGGAGGATCCTACTAGGACAGATGCCCACCAAAATTCATCACCATTCTTTGTCTGCTCCATAGCAGTATGCGAGCAGCGATTCTCGATAATGGATTTATCACAGATCCCTTTGAGGTTAAAATCAGAGTTAAGCAAGGCTGCCTTATCGCTACAACACTCTTCTCGATATTCCTTACTGCGATGCTACATCTGACCACCAATAAGCTTCCAGTCGTAGTGGAGCTAAACTACTGAATAGATGGTAAGCTATTTAATCTCAGCTACCTCTGAGCCAAAACCAAGTGCATTCTGACCTCAGTCATTGAGCTCCAGTACACTGATGATGCCGTAGTGTGTGCTCACTTGGAAGCAGACCTGAGGGCAATCATCAACGTCTTTACCAAGGCATACAAGTAAAAGGAACTGATGCTTAACATTCAGAATACTAAGGTCCGTCATTCAACAAGCTCTTAATGAGCAGTCTTGAGCTCCAGTGATTCAGATTCATGGTGAGACTCTGGAGAAAGTTGAGCATTTCCCATACCTTAGAAGCCATCTCTCACAGAAGACTGACATCGATGAAGAAATCCAACATCACCTCACATGTGCGAGTGCAGCCTTCGGACACCTGAGGAAATGGGTGTCAACAAACATCAAGGTGATGATCATCCAGCATCAACTTTGCTGGGCCAGTCATGTCATCCAGATGTCTGACTCCAGACTCCCCAAGTAAGTTTTATTCTCCCAGCTCAGTCAAGGTGTACGCTCAAGAGGAGGGCAGAGAGCGCTTCAAGAATGTCCTCCAAGCCAACTTGAAAAAATGCACCATGGACATCAACTTGTGGGACTGCCCCAGGTGGAGGAAGAGTCTGCTGCAAGGATCTCAGTACTTTGAAATCTTCTGACAAGTACAGGAGATGGAAAAGCAGGAGCAGCAGAAACAGCATGTTGTGGACTGAATCAAGAACCCAAAGCCACCCACTCCACACGGAGCTGCAACATAGTTTGTCAATCCCGGATAGGCCTTGTCGACAGTCTTCGTTCCCACAGGAAAGACAGTCATCCTAGACTGAGAAACTGCTGATAATAGAAATACCTTGCTGCTCTAAAAGTAGGACTAATAAAAGTAAAAATGTTGCACTTGCTCAAATATGCAATTATTAATGGATTATTGTGCAAATATTACTGTGAACAAACATAAAAAATATTATTGATTTCCTACATGTTCTTTCAAGACAATAAATGACTATGTTCATATTTTCCCTGCAAAGTATCTAGAAACCTTACTCTAGTGGGAGCCAAACTTTCTGGCAGGTGTGCCACAAATTAATTGGGCTCTCAGCCCAATCTGCTGCTGTACTGTCTGTCCCCTCTCCAATTTGCCATGTGCTACACACAGAGGGCCTGTGCCATTTGTGCCATGTGTGCTGCAGGTTGGCCACCCTTGTCCTAATCCATTTTACATAACAGTACCTTATAAAAAATATTTAAAAACAATCTTTTGTCAGTTTTAGACATGTTTAAAGCAGTATGTATTAAAGCACTTTTATGGAAATGTAAAATCTTATCATAAAGTTATTAAATTCCAGGAATTAAGTTTTGAATACATGGTTAAAATAATTTCTGATTTAAACACACAATCTTGCATAGCATCAGCAACCAGCATCAATAGAAGCAGGTTTAAGAGGAAGAAAAGAAGACCTCAAAAAAACCTCCCTATTATACATAACAGAAATCGAGGCCTATACCAGCAGCCAGTTTTAACACACAGTAACAGCATTAGGCAGTTTTTAAGTAGTAAGAGTAGAGCACAATATTTTCCCTATTACTGTATTTATTTTGTTACTCATGGTTTGCTCCTTCCAAAGGTTGACTCACCTTCATAAATCTGTTTAACAAGTTACTTACAGTTTGGGAGTCCTAGAATAAATAAATCAGTCGGTTTTCAATTACCCCAAATATGACAGCATGGAATACTGCTGAGTTGCAAAGAATTTATATTTTAATTTCTTTCCAATAATTTAAAATGCTGTAAAACTATGATTAAAAACATCTGTAATATCATTGGTAGGTACTGCTTAAATGTGGGTATTGCAGAGTATTGGGAAAAACCAAGATTCAGCTAGGAAGTGAGCAAGTCTGGGCATCAGACTAGACCCTTCCTCTTTGTTTTGCCCACTCATGAAAAGCAGGCAGCCTAGTTAAACCTTCCTAGGTGAAGGCTAATATTGAAGGAAGGGGGTGCACAGGTTGTAATAATTGTAAAAGGACACCTTCCTACTTGGACCTGTTTTCACAAATAACACCTGGATGCTATATATCATGAAGCTTATTTTCCTTTTCGTTTGCAAACACGTAACTTGTATTCTAAACTAATTTTTACTGCAGACTGTAGCTTTTACATTTTTACTTGTTTGGCTTGTGAACAGGAAACATATTTATTAACCAGTAACCAGATGCATGCTTAGGGGACTTTTTTTGCTCGTGTGTGCACATTATTTAGTTGCTTTTCCTAGCTTTCTGAAGGTCTTATGATGATTTATGGCTTTGAATTGCTTGATCTGTGGACTTGCTGTATCTGCCTTCCTCCCTTGCATGTATGTGCAGGGCAGGGTGTAGCCTACTGTAAATATAGATGAGATGATCATGGAAGGCAATCATCCTCAACTGTGAGGGATTGCAGCTGGTGATGAGCCTAATGTAAATTACTGCACTGGTTTATTGCTTTCACAACGAAGTCAGTTGTTGAATTTGTGATCTCTTATTTCCAAGTTAGTCATTTCAATTTAAAAGAACACGGAGCTTCTTCTGTTAGAGATTCATATTGCGTTTAGAAATTGCAATAAATTGATCTCCTATTTAATCTTATGTAACATAGTGCTCTACGTACCCTGAAATTTTCCAAATTGACATCTTAAAATTAGGTTTGTATTCATTACATCAGTGGTTCTCAACCTTTTGCACCTTACGTCCCACCAACCCTTTTGTCAAAAAACCGTGGTCCCACCATGATAAAAACAAAACCCCACAAAATTACACTGTTGGAGATGTCTGTTGATTCACCTGTTTGAAGTGCAGACAACTGATTTTTTTTTTTCAGTTGAGCAATGAGTTGCAGTCCCACCTACACAACCATTGTGTCCCACCAGTGGGACATTTCTCATGCCATATTTTGATATTTTATTTTGATTTAGATTTTTTAATGTTGAGATTTCCTTTTGAATGGTATTGTAGACTGACCTCAGACTGTAGGTCTCAAAGGGAACTTACTTTTCCCTTGGCCCTCTGCATATGCCTGCCATATCCAGAACAAAACAGATGGGGATCAGTTGTAATTTCTTTATTTCTGTTACAGCATGTAAACATATGTCTATGTGTATTTTTTTTTTTTAAAGTTGTCTGTTTTGAGCAAAGCCCTAATACATTTTTGTAACTCGTTTCTTCTTAAAAATTCTCGGCACATTATGAATAGGATTACAAGGTGAATGCTGCATCAGAAAACTGTATCTGCTAAAATAGTATACCACCACAGTTATGCTTAATTATATGTTAATGTATTACATTCAGTGAATAGATAAAATATTAAACACAGCAATTTACTTACATTTTCCATTTCAGAAACAGAGTACTGGCTGTTTCTGTTTTAACATGAATACCGTAATGCTTCAGTGAACAGAGAATAACTATGCAAACAATGAATATTGTAGCAATAGAGTTAAAAATAAGTTAATATAGAATTTTTATTGTCTAAATAGTTAAAAGTACAATATTTCATACTAAATGGATACGGATAATACAAGCAGAGTACCTATTATGCACTCAGACACCTTAAATCCAGGTTTAAAAAGCAGTTAGAGGTCAACAAAGTTGGACTGGATTCTTGGGTTATTCTCTACTAGTGAAAAGGCTTTGGGATTTTTTTCCCCATAAGACTGAAAGAAGAGATCTCAGTTCAGGGTCTTGAACATTCAACATGGTTGCATGCCATTTACTTAGAAGACATGGCGTGATATAGTTATATACTTATTTTTTTCTCGGTGATATTATCCAAGATGTAGGATGTGTCCCCTGAGCTGATTTAAAGAACCAGGCAGTGTGACAGGAGGGGACTGAAGTGTCTATGTATAGTGGGGTGGCAGAGGGACTTAGATTTTAAAACTTTGGAGCTCATTTCTTAAGACTATACAGGGGTTCAGTTGTGTCTGGGACTGAACAACACTGACTTTCCAGGAGGTTCATCACAGTAATGTAGATCTCTTCTGTTTTGAAAAATGTTTTTCATAAATTCCTTTGAAAAGTGACCAGTCTGTTAACAATGTAATTAACTTGTAGGTCCTATGAGCTAAGTACAGATGGTCAAAAAGGCCGAGACAGAATCAATTCAATCTACGCAACTTCTTCTAAGGCTGCCCTGGTTTATCCGTGAGACAGGCTAAGGCAAGCAGTGTGGGTATGGGGAAGGGAAGAATTCCCCCCCAGTTCCCTTGGGCTGGGGTGGGGGGAAATGCCCCCCAAAGCGGGGGCTCCCCAGTGCCCACATGCGGGCTACCTGCATAGGCACCCTGCCTGAAAGACTGCTTCTCTCTCCCTCCCTCCTGTGGCGGCAGCCGAAGCAATCAGCAGCTAGGAAGGGGAAAGTGGGAAATTCCCCTTGGCTCCCCATGGCTGCCTGGGCAGGAAGCAGGCTATGGAGCAGAGGAGCAGACAGCACAGCCCAGGGCTGCAAAGCATCCTGGATACAGGGGGACTGTGAATTAACTTAAACCAGGAAGGGATCTGGGACAGAATTTCCAAAAACTGATTTGACCTAAATCATTTTGAAAGCATTTTATGCACGTTGATCTTCTGTTCTGTTACAGGTTTAAACCAGTTTCCAATCACTTAAACCGGTTTCTGTGCAACTGCTGTCCCTACCCATGCAATTCACATTTTATATGATACATGTATTTGCCATTTTCTGAAGCTACAAGTATTTTTCTTATGACACAAGAATCCTCCTTTTCCTTGTTTGTAGTGTTTAAGCAATTACAGCCACCGAACTGTATAATTTTGGTGACTGCCAAACCTAAGGAATAGAATTTCTGCTTGTGTTGAGGAATTAATATAATTTCCGTATTTTGAGGAAAATTTCTCTTCCACCCACTGGGGAAACATGGGAGGGGTAGAATTTTATGGAAATGAAAAATGGTGGAAATAATTCAGCCATGTCTCCAGCAAGTTCTGGTGATGCGGTACAATCTGTGCTAATATTGAAGGCTTATTCTCAAAAATATCCTTCTATTTCTACGTGTTCTAGTGAACATTTTTAGTATGCTCGAATGACATCTTTCAGATCAGAATCCCCTGAAGGGTTGCTATTAATTTTGTAATGAAGTTATATTTTTCGTAATTGATTAGAGGAGGATAATGTTGAGTTGGAAGCTTCTGGAAGAGAGATTATTATATAGAGGGGTTTGCTCATCTCATTTGTTTTGTAGCATTTCGTAAGGGCCTTTTTTGTGTGATTATTTAATGTATGTCAAAAAATGAATTCTTGACAAATTTGAGTTGAGTCATTTGTGTTGCTCTTGTCAAGGCTGTATCAGAATGTCCACTATAAACCAAACTGAGACCAAAAAAATCACCCAAAAAACAAAATCCTTTCCATTTATTGTTTCTCAATCAGTTGGAAGTAAGCAGTGAAGTGTGCGATAATGAGAGGACAAAAAAAACCTACTGTTTGATTACTTTTGTTGCACCACAATATCTAACAATGCATGTTAGTTATTTAAAAATGTAACTGGATGTTGAGTGACAAATTTAAAAACTTGTCTTACATGAAAAAAGATTACTGTGAAATAAAGGATGTGCCCTGTTAATGTATTTACTGTGTACGCCAAAGGAGGGGTCGGTTGTTAAACTTCTACCAACAGGCATTTTCCTGTATGCAGTGACTATACATTTACAGTACATGACCTGGGAATGCTGGGGTGGTTTCACATCCCTTTGATGGGATTCACCTACATACTTTCAAATTATATCTGGCCGAAATGATTCATCCCTGGGTTTTAGAAAAAAATACTTCTACAAGGGAAACTTTTTTCCCCTTTTCTTTAGAATGAATCAGACGAAACAAGTGTCAGGCATTTGCAGAAAAAGAGTTCTTGTGGGGGAATTCCCCTGTAGACAATTGCTTCTTGTAGTCTTTAAAATGATACAAGATGAAACACTGCTGTATTTTTATTTTATTTGGTTTACTTAAGGAACCACAGACAAGCATCTCTAGCTAGGTGCAGCTTAATATGTACATTTGCTCACTGGTATTGCCTCCTTCGTTCCTTATGCATAAATAGGGGCTTTTTGTTGTTTGCACATTCTCTGTGCAAACACTTTTGAAGCCTGGCATCTGGGCTTCATTGTAAATTCAAATGTTGGCAGTACATGATTGTCCCTCAGAAGTTTGTTCAGAGAAAGGATCCTCCAGATGCCATTTTCATTATGAAATCTACATGCTAATGTTTCAAAGATGGGGTACAGGAAGCAGCCAGTATGGGCACAACCACAAAACCAGTGTTTTCTGGAAGAGAACCTCACTAGGTCTGAATTAGGCCTTATGATATACTGGATCTATAATCATGAGGCTACAGTAGCAAAACATTCTCCCTGGAAAGCAGTTGAGGAGCTAGCCTGGGTTCGAACGGTGTCTGCTGAATGCTTCTTTTCCTCTCCTGAATAATTCCTTTCTCACCAGGAAATTCATTGCAAGTTGTTTGCACACATCCAGGTGATTCAGGTATTGTGAAGGGAGTGGTAAAGTTAGGAGTTAAAACCATCATGGAGCTTTGTCAGTTCTCAGCAGGAGCTGAATGCCGTATAGAGAAACGTGAGCTAGCTTCTCGTTAAAATAAATAGTTTGTGCAGACCTCCCTGCACTTCAGCTAAAGTCCTTTCAATAAACTAACTCTAAATACATCTTCGGTGCATGACATCCAGCAGTGTAAACATTGGATGTCAAGGATATATCTAGCCATGTCCCGAGTATACCGTGGCAAGAACACCCCCAAACATGTTCTGCCCACTTGTGCACACCAAAATCATGAAATGCCCTGTTAAAAGTGTTCTGGAGATTTCCTTAATGGCTGCTCTCAAGCACACTGTCACAGCGCGGGGTCCTGCGGGATGGCCATGATCTCCCCAAGGCCCCCTTCCTGTGCCAAGTTGGCCCAAAGGGGCACCCTCGCTTTGCACCCGCCATGTCTTTGTTGGTAAATATATTAGAGAGTCTGACTTTACGTCTTCTTGGACACGGTTTTGCTGTACTCTGACCCCTTGTGCACCTGGACCCCTTGTGGGTCCCATTCTACAATGGGTGTTTTGGGGCACCCTAGCCTTATGGGCTATGTGTGGCTCCAACCACCCGTTTACCAGGCCCCAAGCCTCACAGATGGAACTGATGTTGTTCAGTCTGGACCTTGTTATAATTTGGCCCCCTTGTCCTCCCTGGCGCTTGGGCTCTCCATGGCCCTGTCTCACTCTGCGCCCTCTGGTGCTCATCAGTCGCTGCCCCCTCTGTGGGTCTGGGGTCCCCACGCTGCCGTGGGTCCCCTATGAGGCCTCCTCCAACCCCTAATAGCCTCACCCAAACCTCCGGTCTTAAGCAGCAAACAAAACACAAGCCCCTGGGCTATAACATAAATTCAAGCTGTCTGGCTAAAACATCATTCAAGCCCTACCAGGGAATACTCCATTCCCCAACAGCGTCAGGAGCTGCTCGTGCAGTCAGGCCTCTCCCCTTTGCTTGCTCCAGCAGAGCTCCTTCCCCCTTGACTGCCAGCAGGGAACTGCTATCCTGGCCACAGCCCTAGGATTTATATGGGAGCCAGGCCCTGCCCCTTCCGGTCAGCTGACTGCTGGCAGGTGTGGGTCACTAGCTAACTCCAGTTGCCTTGGTGACCAACAGCTGGGCTTCTTACTCATTGCTAGGGCTCTTTCCCTAGCAGTTTCCCCTCTTTATAGGAGCAGGGCATAGATCAAGGTCTCAAGAGCAACTGGAGGGGCGGGGGGCACAGTGTGTAGCTTCCCCATCACATTTCCAGCACGTTGGAGTGGAAGCAAGTGCCCAGGACGTTCTCAGTGGCATCCAGCAGTATTGGCAGTATACTTTAAGGGTATGCATACGCCGTGTCTGGAAAATATCCTGGCAGGAACACCCCAAAGCACATTCTGCTCTTGTTGAGATGCATTGGGAATAGGGGTGTACCCTCAAGGCCTCAACTTGTATTCGTTTCTTGTGCCACTACTTAATTCATATTTAAATACTATTTTTGTGTTTCTTTGTATGTTGAATACATTGAATCTTGTAAGGCAAAGGCAGGCATCAAATTAGATCTGCTATATAATTTACCAGTCATGGGTCTTATTATTGCTCCCCAACCTCACATGGGAATGTCTGTTTTGATTACATTATAGCATGTTAATGTAGATAGATCTTCTGAGTACAAGAATTAAATATTGCATTGCGAATGCAGTAGTATAATGAGATCTGACAATTATTCATTTATATATAAATGACTTGATTTGGGGTCGCTGCACGTCTAAATAATGTTCTGCAGTTGTCTCATGCCTTTTATTCAAAGATTATCTAGGCATTTTAGAAATATTAAGTGAAATAAGCCTCAAAATCACCATTTATATGTAGGCAAGGATCTTTGGGTAGATGTGATTTCTTTTATTAGGCCAAATGAGTAGTTGGAAAAAAGTTCTTTGCAACCTTTCGGGGTGCAATCACTAATAAAAGATATCACATCTACTGAAAGAACCTTGCCCTACCTATGTCCTTAGACCAACACGGCTACAACCGGGAACCCAGCAACCCTTTTACCATCCCCTTTTATGTTTGAAGCAACTGATACCTGGTAAGGCTACGCAACTTGCCTTAAGTTGCATAGCAAATCTTTGGCAGCTCCTCCAATAAAATGGAGATCTTTTGATTGAATCCTGGGATTTCACTCAAAGCACAAAACTTGGATCATTCTTACAAATGCTTCTGCTTGGTGACATCCCTTCAACAATTACTACTGCCAGCAGGACAGTTTGTGTAACAATATCCTTGGGAGAATCCCAGTGCCCAGGGTCAGACCCAGCATATGACCCCAGAGCCAGCACGCCAGATGGCTCCTTGGTGCTCAGCCCCAGTGTAGACGTGCCAGATTGGGCTCTGGCACATGGCCCACAGAGATCCCAGGCCTCTGGTATTTACCCATACATCAAGGTAGCATTTTTCCCTCCTTTTAGGGCCTTCCAAAAATAGGCTGCATGTTATATTGGGTAGAGGCATGTTATATGCAAGAAAATATGGTCATTTGCAAGTTGAACGCATGGATCGTTACGTTTAAATTTATTTAATCTTGTGTCATTGATACGGTACTAGATTGTACACCAATGTCTGGTTTGGTAGTTGACTGTGCAAGATTGCACAATTTCTAAGGTACTGTGCAAATGTATTCTGTTGCAAGCATTTTACTAGCACTTACTGTGCCATTTGCAGCCCAACAAATGAATTATTCTTACCAACAGGAAAAGGCAGATTATTTGCGTCGAAAGTGAGTTTAGATTGCAAATTTAGCTCCTATGGAGATAATGATGGGCTTTAAGCAATAAGAGTTGGATTTGTTAGCTTGCGGACTATTATGACTGCCTCAAAGAATTCAGAAGTTCTCATAATTACCTTTTTGATTAGGCCTGACAAAAATGCTGCTGTTAACATGAGAGCTGGAAAAGCAGGAAACAGCCAGGCTGAGCAGGCAGGAAAGCATATCTGTGTGGTGTTACTCTGGTTAAGTGTCTGCTTCTCTTGTTGCCTAAATATATGTAGTTATATATCAGATGTAAGCATTAACTAGCAGACAACAACTGCCGCGGTAACATTTACTTTGTGGGAATACATCTTTCTTTTCTTATGAAATCATGACCTTTATTTTGTTGTTAACAGTGTACGCATTCTGGTTTAAGACCGATGAAATAAAATTCAGAGCAGTAAATGTGTGCATACCTTTTTTTTGACACTATTCTGAATGTTAAGTGGGTGTTTTCAAACAACCAAGCTTTCAAAGGACAATTAATTTTCAGTAAATATTCAAAAACTGCATTTTGCTTGCCTACCTGATTTGCTTTCTTGTCTTTATGCATTTTTTATTCGTTAGAACAGGTTGAATATCAATCTATATCAAATAAATGTATGTCATTTTTCACCGTGATGTATGCAGTGGTGAATATTTAAAACCTCAGACTTTTCCGAATGGTTTTTTAGGCCACGTGATCTTCTTTTAAATGCCATTCAAAGTAGGCTGACCTTTAAGATATACCACAACTCACACATTATGCAAAAAGGTTTGCTTTGAACTAAAACTAGACTAATCATCCCAAGATGATAACAGACAAGATGGCAAACTTCATGAAGTTCTGCCCATGCCAATAAAATTATTTACATTTGTAAATATGTAAATTTTTGTAAACACTAGAATCGGGCCCTGCTGTTTTCCACAGCTTTCACTCTGTTAATACAGTTGCACTAAATTTTACTATAACTTTTATTTAAATAAAAATAAAGTCAATTTATTGAAACTCTTAAGAGTTGATTTTTTACAATGTATTTTGCCATTATTTCATCATTTGCTGTAACCATGGTTCCCCAAATAAGTAAGCACAGTTTAATTGCATATAGTTTTAATTTGAAATCTACTATAATGTGTATTAAAAAATAAAGGAGAGGCTGTACATCAGTGAATGCAAACATGGACAGGGATTTAGGAGGATATTGAGTTTTTCCCTTTGTTGAGTGACTCATTAGGTGAGGTTTGGCAAATCAGTTGACCTTTTTTTAGCTGTCAGCTTATCTAGGAAATAAAGTTAAAAACAGGGTCATGCAGAAAAACAGATGAAGCATTTGATCCAAGTTATCCCAATTAAATTGTATATAGCATCCTTTATTTTGCAACATGATCAGACTATGAGCATTTCAGCTCGTCCATGGATTGTGTCTGTTCTGCTTTACACAAGAATGGATAATAGTTCAGATGTGTGCTTAATATCTACTGCAATTTCAAGGATCCCTTTCCTCATTTACTGGTGAAGACAAGGAACCCTTTAAACCAGTTATTTTAACTTCTTTTCTGACAGTGACATCTTTTCCAATTGAGCCATTTCAGGCATTTTTAGAGAATTTGCTTTTTTTGTATTTTCTTTTGTCATTCTAGTGGCCAAGAGGTCTTCTGTCCCTTGCACAGCATTAGTCTATTTAGGCATCTACTGTCTTGAGTGTTGTGAAAGAGTGAAATTCTGTGTGTATAGAGGCTGAAATTGGGGAGAGGTGGAGAGGGAATAAGAGTCTTTAAGATGCTTTGGGGTCATGAAAATCCAGGATTCTTACCTTACTGTCTGCATTAAATATCTCGGTTCATGAGATGTTATATTGTAATGTATAGTAAATCTGAAATTCACTGTGCTGTATTTTGATTTGCTTACCCAAAATTCTGCTTAAGCTAGCTTTGGATATAATGGAGCAGGAAGCATGCATTGCTTACATGAACCTAAAATTGTTAAAATTTACTTCAATATTTTCCGTCCAGAGAGGAGCCTCACTCCCAATCTTAACAATATCCTTTTCTGTTGAATAATTTTTAGGAATGATGATTTGTGTGGCCATGAGTCTTAAAAACCTAATGAGTACAGGCAACCCCCACTTAGCGCTCTTAATTGGTTCTTGAAAAGCTGAGCGTTAAGCGAAATGAGCGTCAACCGAAACCGAAAGTGTTTGATGACCCAAGATGGAAACAGCGTTAAGCCAGGTTGCCTGTATTGCAAGTAGCTTAGCTAAATTTTTAAGTCATCCGAATCCATTTCTGTTTGTATCATCAACAGCTTGCTTAATTTCTTTTTGGTCTTCCCTGTTTGCTTCTTGAAGTGAAATAAATGATGCCTTTTTGGCAATAAGGTAATGAATTTATGGCTTGGTTTCTGTTGGCAAGTAAAGTTCATTAATTTTGTTAGATATGTAAGAAGGTTTCCCAAACATTTGAAAACAAGGAAATGAACTCAAAATGGACTAAAATACTGAAGATTCAAATGTTGGCTTTCAGATCTAAAGTCTTAATGTTTCTATTTCTGTCCATGAGGCCCCCTCTACACATGCCGGTAAAGGCGCAATGAGATCTAATGCCTAATCCATGCAATTGTGCCTCCTGCCATTCTACAAGTGATGCTGCCGCGATCCCTAGGGCTCAGAGTTGCGGGAAACCCCCTAGACCGTGGGTATTATGGCTGCCATAACTCCTAGGGCTCAGGGGTTTTACACTGGGCATGGTGCACCCCTGTGGCTGGGAGTCCTGCCAGCTGAGGGAGACCTCCTGTACAGGGGAGAGAGACCCTGGTACACGTGCAAAGTTAGTACACATTTTCGAAGTCTAACTTTATAGTTGGTTGGAGCTTTTTGTGGCATGATAGCTACTTTGCATGCATAGCTGGTCTCCAGATAATTGTAAAATTAACCAGTTATTTGCATAATACCTATAACTTGTAGAGAGGACCTATGAAACAGTATTATATAAGAGAGCAACAGCTTACCAACATTTAAGCTTTAGGGGGGCTGTGTTTAGGAAACGAATTTTGCAGTCACTAAAAAAAATTAAAACTTTATGGTTGTATTAGCACACGATTTTGGAGTTGGGCAGTTTTCAGTTGACCGTGCCGCAGTCATGAACTAATTCACTTTTTAAATGTGGTGCAGCCTGTGATATAATGAGATAAAAGATCAAGAATTCACATATGTATTTTAAGCTTTACAGACCCTTCCCTTTACTTGTCCTTACAGTGTTAAAGCCATCTTGTGAGTGAACAATAATAGTTTAGGCTTGGCTAGTGGAGATGCACAGTTCTGCCTGAAGGGATTCAGTAGCAGTAGACTCGTGAGCTCTTCGGAGAGCTGCTCCTTTGCCTTTTTGAAGAAGCCAAAAGAACTGGGGGAACAGCAAGTATGATGGCAGCAGTACATAGTGGAGACATATAATTTGGATTTTCAGCCAAAGTTGGAGAAGCTTTAGGATTGTTTTGTGACTTTCTTTTAATAGCACTGCGCTAGCCTGCTTCAGTGCAGTCATAGCTATCAAAGAAGCCTGTTTATCCATAAGGTAGGAGGGGGAAAAAAGGAAGAAGAAAAGGGATAAATATTTTGAAATGATTTGATTGGAGCACATCAGTGCAAAGAACAGAACACTCTTTTGTCAAGTGCCAGACGTGTTGTTATGATTTATTTTTAATACCTTATAACTAATTTTCCTAATGTGATGCCAGTATACTATGCTAAGTGCAACTGTTTTTCACTTAATATCGGCAGAAGAAGACTTGAAAATAACTCCCCCTCAGTCTTCTTTTCAGACCAGCTCTCATAGGTCATGCTTCTCAGGCCTTCACTCATTTTTGTTGCTCTCTTCTGGACTCTTTCCAATTTGTCCAGGTCTTTGAAGTGTGGGGCCCAGATCTGGACACAGTATGCCAGGTGAGGCCGCCTCAGCAGTGCTAAACAGAGTGGAAGTATCACTTCCTTTCCAATAACGTACCTGTTGATACAACCCGGTATATTGTTGGCCTTTTCTGGCAACAAGAGCATGCTGTTGTCTCATATTCAGCTTATGGTCTACTGTTACCCCCCCAGGTCCTTCTCTACAATACTGCAGTCTAGCCAGTCATTCCCCAGTTCTGCATCTGTGCATGCAATTATTCCATCCAAAGTGCAGGACTTTGCATTTGTCCTTGCTGAATTTCATCTGGTTGATTACAGACCATTTTTCCAATCTGTCCAGGTTATTTTGGATCCCTTCTTGATACCTCCTAATTAACTTATTTTCTTCCGACTAGCCACTGAGCCATTGATAACTACTCATTGAGCATGATGATCCAACTAGTTATAGATCCATCTTACAGTAGTATTAAAACCTCTATATAATTGTGAGATGCTGATAGATGAATATAAAACACAGATGTTTGAAGACATGTTTAGTTCTGGATATATAGGAATTACTTTATCTTTTTATTTAAACCAGAGAAGGAAAGGAAAGTAACGTTCTTGATGGATTTCTGGAACATTATTCCTTCAATAAGATAAAAAGAGATACTTCAAAGGAAAGATATTAATAGGTTTGTAAAAATAAAGCTAGCGTTTTGCATCAATACAGTAATCCCCAAGTAAAAAAAAAAAAAGAGTGCATAATTAACTAACAGACTGAAAAGGCCCTGAAGACTGTCATATTTCAGAAACTTCCTTGATACCCCCCACATTTTGTAATAACCATTAGAAGGATTACAGGATGTATAGGTAGAAAAAAAAGACTGAACCTTTCTAGCCTACTAATTGTGAAAGAAATTGTCCTTCTCATAACCGAATACTTTAGAAGACCATTCCATATCCTTATGTTTTCATACATGGGGGCATGTGCTTTATAAGAGCTTTGTGAAAATATATGTAGTAAAGTAGTTTTTAAATATGCCCTTTTGTATGTCAGTACAGGTAGGTCTCCAACTATATTCATTACCTATTTGCTCCATTTACTTGGTTAATCTGTTTTAACCATTTAATGGTTTCATACTACCTGCTGTGCCCAGTTCTTTCCTATATAAACATTTATCCATAGAATGCTTATATCAACATGCCTTTCAAGAATTAATGCATAAAAATGTCGTTGCTCTTATGAACCACATAAATATTTTGTTATTTTGAGATTCGAACTTTGTTCAGTCTCATTTATGCCTCGTCAATCTTAAAATGTCAAACCTTTTGTTCCCAAAGCAGGTTTTATTTTGGTCTCAGTACTTAGCAGTTTTACCTACAGTTTTTATTTTTACATCCCTTTCTGGATGTCCCAGTTCATTTTTTATTTCTTTCCATATTATATTGCAATACTTTTGATGCATAGTCTAAAGCGCTTAGCATCATAAGTGCTTTTTTGAGTCTGTTTAGGGAAAGATATTCATTTGTTGTTTGTTTTATAATATGAGCTTTATGGGAATTTAGTCTGTTCTTTTATAACACCAGTCACATCATACTGCTGAGTAAATAAGGTCCATGCCCTCACTCTCATGTGTACAAGCTGTATGTGCATATAGGTTGTAGATATTTCGGAGCCAGGTCAGTGCTCTGGCACCTCGATTTACATGAGGGGCAAAAAGGAGTGGAACGGGGGCGACGAGGGTTTGTTTAGATAGAAGTAACTAGGATTATTCAGATTAGCAGCATTGCCCTTTCACACGATTAAGATCTCGATCATTTGATATCCTGTAGAGTGTTTTATATCTTTTGTTCAATGCATATCGCTCTCTCCTCCTCCCTAAGCTATAGTATTATGTTTTATCGTTACTTCTCTGTCATTTTTCTCCAATAAAAATAGACTGATGAGCAGGGAAATTGTTTCAGATGACCCTTACTTTCAGATCAAAATTGCAGATGAAGATGTAAAGCAAATACTGTGCTATTCCTACAATAGTATGCAGCCCTTTTGAAGTAAATAGAAAAGGAGATTGCGTAGCAGTGTCAGATTTATGTATTGCAGGATATGTAAATCGATTACCAGTTGGGTATGGTTTCAGAACAAAGTTGCAAAGACCAGCCATAATTTGTCAATATTGATTTCACATAGTCTCCATTCTTAGCTTGCTTTCCTTTTGCGACAGTTTTTTATGGTGTTTCAAAAGGAGGATTTGAGCATTTGAAATATGCTTCTTTGCATCCATAATAAATTTCAGTAAATATATATTTAATATTTCAGAGAATATCACATTTTTCACAAGCACCAGTTTGGCTTCAACAGAAGTTTGTGATATTTAAGCCCATTTGACAGGGAAAAAAAAAACTAATGTAAGGTGCCAAAGGCTATCTTCTGTAGAAATGAAGACAGACTTTAGGTATCTATCTGTCTGTCTGCATGGCTTTCCCATTCTTCAATCTGTGAATGTCTTGAAACAGCCTCTGAAGTAGGGAACTAGTATTACTGCACTTTCCAGAGAAGCACTGAAGACAGAGAGCATCATAGACTTGCCAGCATCACACAGGAAGTCTATAATGGACCATAAGCATGGCCATCCATCCTTTTCTCTCACGGGTATTTGCTGTTGCACACATACTTTCTCTTTCCCTCTTTCTCCTTTGCTTAATAGAAAGCAAAGGAATACTATGGTTAAGTTAGCAATTTTCAGATTTGTAAAAAAAAAATTTGCAATTTACAGCATTACCATAGTACATTATTTAATTTTCCTAACATTTTATGTAATTATTATTTTCTTAGGAAATGGGACTAAAGTATTCAGAGCAAGAGAATAAAAGCTGAGTTTAATAATTTCCTAATACTGTTACCTGTAAAATACTTGTGAGACTCTTATAGCCCATGCCAAAATGCTTTTATAATTCCGTGATACTGAAATAGATCATTTAAAACAAAGTAAAATTCTTTATCACAATGTTATTTAATGAAAGAACTCATTAGCCATCTTCAATTAAAATTTTAAAGAATATGCTATCTACACTTCCAGCCTTCAGTACCTCCCTCTAAGGTAATAAAAGCTTGTCACTTTTAAATAAATCCTGCTGCACAAATGAGAATATTTTCCTGTATTATAAACTCAATAAATCATAGAGCACAAAGAATAATAAAAAGGCATAATTTCCAAATATGATTTTGAAAGAAGAAAATACAGCCACTTTCTATTTAAATATTTAATATCTATGTAAATGCACATGCCCCAAGCAGAAGATGAAGCTTTGAATTATACCCGTAGTAAAAGTTTTTAGAAATGAAAGCTGAAAAATGCAAACAATTTAAAACTTTAATCAGAATCAGTAGTTGAGCTATTGGTCTCTATTTAAAGTATTGTGATTATGATAGAACTTCTTTTAAGGTAGGTTTTCCATCTGAAAGTCATGAGCAGATATCAGCACTCACAAGCATCTTGCCATTTCCATATTTCTACAAGGGCATATTCTGTGTCCAATATGTGGAAAGGACTAAGCATAACTGTTCTAGGAGATTCCCCATGATTCATGCAAAGAAATTCACCATTATATGTTATAGTCACTCGCACTTAATTGCTCTGCAGGACTTAAACTGTGAGTTGTAATAACGTACATACCTCAAGTTCTCAGATGCTAACCTTTTACAATAAAAAATACCTGAATTTTGACATTTGATGTACTAGAAAACAGAAATGCAGTATTGAAAGATGACTAACCTGCTGTTATTGGATCTTACGGTCTTACTGCTGTTTGAAAATGTTCCCTGGGTAAAGGTTTAGGACCCATGCACAATCTATTTTTACCTGGGATGATGGTGAAAAGGGATTACTGAAAATAAATTATGTCAGGACCTGAGGGAGGGGTTAGTTATGATTTGCTTCAGAGGAGAATTTCTAAAAATGTGTTTTCCATATCAGGCATGAGCTGTTTCTCTTTACTTCCAAGGCCCTTCATTACCTGTTTCTGCCTACTCATCATTTGTCACCAAGGCCATGTACAGGCATTATGTTTCTACCTGGAGAATTGCAGCTCTCCCACTAGAAATTACAAGTGTGTAGACATCCATAGTTTCTCCCAGAACAAAAATGGCAGTTCTGGGAGAAAATGACTCTTCTCCAATCCCATAGAGGTCACTCTTGGGAGAGTTTCCCCATGAGAACAAATAGCTGTACACTTCTCTGTCACTTGATTGCTTGTGGGGACCAGGAGGAGATGAGTAGCTGGGAAATGCTCCCCTGCCTTACTGAGATTGGGGTCATTCCAGTTTGGGGATGGCATTGGGAGCAGATGCTGTTCCCCTCCTCATGAACTTGTGGGGAGTTGAGTGGCTAGGAAAGACTCCTTGCCTCCCCCAAACTGGGATCAGCTTGGTCTGGCTCTTGCTCTTCCCATTGAGGATCATCCACTTCTGGCACTTGTGCTGCATGTTGGCCACCCTTTCTCTAATGTAATTTCTACTACTTTCAAGCCAAATAAAGACTGCTGTTCTTAAATGTCACCTAAATGTATTGAATCACTGATGAATTTGATCAAGAAGGAGAGGAAATTGGTGAATCATATTAAAGATGGACAGTTTGTAGACAGTTTGTGCACAAGACTGTCAGACATGAAGCCCAGATATGTTTCTATGAGGAAACTGACGGACAAAAATGGTATATTCTGGCTGATAGATCAATTCTGGGTAACAGTTGTTGTTCCCACCCCTATTTTAAAGCCATCTCTGAAGCATGTCAAGTGACTAATACCATCATTGCTCCTCTCAGTGCAGAAAATACAAGTAGTCAAACATTTAGCAATAGACGTATGTTAATGAAATGTTCTGGTTTCACAGCACACAACAAAAGCTGTATGATGATGATTCAGGGCTCCAGAGTTATAATGTGCCCAACAATTCTCCATCATTCCCTAAGACTGATGCAGAGAGGGTAGTTTTCTGTTTATAACATGTTTGCAATAACTTTTCATTACAGTTTATGAATAATTCATGTCTTGTGATATTCCCTAAAACATAACATTGAGCCTATGCAAATAGAGAAATTCTCAGGGGCACTGTTCTTCTGCCATCAGTGAGATCTGTTCTACGTGTTTCTACACAAGAAGCAGTGTTCAAAGGCCAAAACAGGAAAACAATGTAAATTTTCATATATCTCAATTGCCAACATGTTAAAAGTTACGGAATTAATTGCAGCATGCATGCCAGAGGATGGCTTGGAGCCGAGGGTGGGGGGGAGCAGAGACTGAATATGATTTTTTTAATAATGCTTAAGATTCACTGTTTCACTGTTCCAGTGGGGAGACTCGTCTGCCTTAAATATTACGGAAAAGGCCAAAGTTGATTTGAAAAAGTGCACTGATTTGCATCATTTCTCTACAGGGTTTGGGTTTGGACCTTTTTAGAAAATAGTATTTTGAAAGTCAGCTCCCAGGCTTGAGCCTGCCACTCTAATTGCTTTATTGTATAAAGATCATCTTGTTTCAACATATATTATGTTGAAACAAGGTACTCATAATCTTTGCTTTAGATTTAGTGAAACAGGCTTGGCCAAGCCACAATCTTTAATTTGTAAGATACAATTTGTATTTGGAGTTCATTTTATAAAATAACCACTATACTTTTCTACATTGTAAAGTAAATTATTTTTAACTGTAGTATTTCGCACCGAGTTATTCTGTATGTACACTAACCATCACTTTTGTTTATCATAAACCTTTTGGGATGTGTGGCTAATGATGCACAGGTGAGAGGGGTTTAACAGTAACTAAGAAAAGCTGATTGTTCTTGTGTGTGTTGCTGTAATAGTTCATGTTTGTCTTAATTATTTAAATTGCACATTAAATGTACTAGTAACAATATTTTGGGACCTGTAACTGTCAGCACAAATTCTGTCATGCTGATGGGACTAGAGACTTGAGCATCAGATCATCTAGAGTCCCATGAATGTAAAGCAATATATTGCAGCTATATGTGACTGTTGATTAAATGTAGCAACAAGATATGTGAATAATGTGTTTTTCCAAAGCACTTTGTAAAGTGGCAAATAATGCTAGACTGTCCCATTGGTAATCTTCAGTCTGGACTTGGTTACCTCCAGATACCTGGTTCTCGCAGCCATTTGAAGATTTGGGGAAGAACAAGTGGTAAGATTTTTCACCCTGTCTGTATTGTGCTGATGGGTGTTGGAGGAAGTAGTTGAATGATATTATAACTGAAGATTTTAATAATGTGAAATTATAACCAACATTAAAATACCTTGCACTTGGGTGAATCCGTATTTAATATTTATGAGCAAATCAATCAAAATGATGAAATATTATCCATTGACTTATTGATTGAGGTATTAGTGTGTTGGGAACTATACAAAACCTATGAATGGAATGAACCACCCTCAACTATTCATCATAAATCCTCCACTCTTTAGTGCATCTTCAGTCCAGGTGCCTGAGGGATGGGCTGATACTTCTGACCAACTTTTTCCTGGTTTTCTCAATCTGTATTGGGCCCATTGTGTCCCTGTAGCTTTGCTAGGGGCAAAAGACTGTTGGATGCCAAATCCCAGTCATACATTAGCTGTTATTTCATTTTCAGGGACTTTTAAAGGGCCTTTTATTGTTTTGATTTTTGTCCCTTAGGCTGTTTTGAGGGAAATGTGCCGTTGTAATGGAGGACCAGGTCCAGGAGTCTTAATAAGTTTAAAACAATCGATTTAAATAGAATTAGCCATTACATTACCTGATTATTTGACATGATATTTTGCTTTGGCCCTAATCAGAATTAGCATGGGGGGAGACGAGGGGAGGGGTTCAGTGGGTGGTGTCACCCCCCCTTCTACAGTGAAGGTCATGTGCCAGCAGGTCCATTTCCCGGTGGCCCCTCTCAGTCCCCTGTAGTGCCTGAGGCAGGGCTGGAGCACCGCTTGCAGTGGAACACACCGGGAATCAAAGCAGGGAGCAGGTGAGGAAGTGGGGACCTGGCTGTCACCACTATTGTCCACTGCTGGATGAGGAGGGGCCTGCACCCAAAGGGAATGGGTGTCAAGTGGGGGTAGAGTTTTACTTGCTCGGGAGATTAGAATCAGAATTAAATTATCAAGCTTCTGCAATAGTAGGTAGGCATGCAGCAAATGAGGTTGTGATGGTCTGACAGGTAGGCATGCCTCTGTTAACTTTAGCTAGCATAGATACCAATCTTAGTTAGGGAAGAAGTGGCAGCATGGACTTCTGTGATACAAGCCTGCTGAAGATCTGGGATGTAGTCTCCTTGTCCAAAGTCTGTGCCATTGCATGCTTGCTATTATTGTTACTTGGGCTACTGCTTCAAAAATAGGAGGTAACAAAGATTTACTTCACAAAACTGTTTTTCTTCCACCCTGTGGCAAAGGTGATGGAAACTTGCTGTAGATTTTGGAGAAGGTTGAGGTAATCTCTTACCAGAGCGGAAAATAGAGCCATTTATACTAGGGCTGTTAATCTCTATTAATGTGCACGATTAATGTATTAATTGCTTCTTGCGTTAATGTTTTTAACCTGTTAATCATGCACGTGGTTTTGGAGTCTGTCCCTGGGCTCTGCTCTGCCGCTGCCACTGCTGTCTCTGGGCAGCCCAGCAGGGTAGCAGTGGCAGTGCGGAGGAGCTGCAGGGCAGCCCAGGTGTGGGGTCAGGACTGCTGCAGCAGGAAGATGGGGGCGGGGGGGCACGCACACACACACACGTAGCTGCAGCACGGACGAGGCCAGAATGCAGCCCAGTGGCATGTAGAGCAGTGTCCAGCAGATAAGTCTGTGGAGAGGAAGGGGAAAGGCGAGGGGAGAGGGAATGGGTGTGGGGAGGGCAGATTGAGGCCTCCACAGTGAGGGAAGGAGTGGGGCAGGGGCTAGGGTGAATGGGGCCCCAGGGCCAGGGTGGATCATGAGATGGAGCCACGGGTGGCTCATCCAGGGACATCGGGGGAGGGAGGGTGTGGTTCCCCATCACTGCGCATCCCCAGGGGAGGCATGGGGGCATGTGCCCCCCAGATTTGTGCATAGGGTGAAGGTGGGCTGCCCACTGTAGGCTGGGGCTCTGCGCCCTGGTATCTTTGCCCTGGGACCTGCATATTGGCCACGCCGCATGTTCCTTGTCTGCCTGGTGGCAGGAGGCACAGCATGGCATCGTGCAGCTCCCGGGCAAAGGCAGCAGGGTGCAGACCCCCCAGCCTGCAGCGGGTAGCCTGCCTCCACCTTGTATACAAATCTGGAGGGCACATGCCCCCCCATGACTTCCTAGGGGTGCATGCAGCGGTGCGGAGCCGCAATCCCCCTGCACCCCTGGATGAGCCTCCCACATTTCTGTCCCATGACTTGCCCCAGCCCTGGGGCCCCATTGACCCCAGCCTCTGCCCCACTCCCTCCCTCACTGTGGGGGCTTTGATTTGGCCCTATGCCCCTTTCCTCTCACCCCACCCCTTCCCCTTCGCAGATGTACCTGCTGGGTGCTGTCTGTGCTGTCTGTGTGCTTGCCCCATACTCCCAAGCCACAGCCCCCCGATCTCTGCTTCTGCCCCTCACTCCTGACCCACAGTACCCCACATCCTGCCAGGGCGTGTGGGGACCCCCCCGCTCCCTGGGCTCCAAACCTCACACATACCCCCACAGCCCCCCACACCTTCACAAATTCCCCAGCACACCCATCCCCAACCATGCGAAGTACCTGCATAATTTTGCATAATATTGTTTTTCTGCACATAATTTTGAATTTTTAGCTGTGTGATTAAAATCACAATAACTTGCGACTAATTTTTTTAATTGTGCAACTATTCATGATCAATTTTTTTAATGAATTGACAGCCCTAATTTCTACACGTTTTAAATTAGAATGACTAAAATGCATGAGACAGTAAAACCAAAGGGAAAACACACACACACACACGCACACATACAAAACGTGGTCCATTTCGGTTGGCAGAAGTTAAAAGTTGAACTCAGGGAATGCATTGAATTCAAGCCATGTGTTTAGAATAAAATTATGCCAGTACTAGAAATTATTCATTCTATTTTTAAGCATAAGATAATTAAATTAAATGACATTTCAGGAAAGCTATCCTGTTTTGTAAAACACATTGGCATTTATATTATTTTTGCGGCATAACAAGGCTAACATGCTACTGTGCTTTTTTAAAGAGAAGTTGTAATAAATATATAAATACATTTCAGCTTGCCCAAAATAATATCAAAACCAACATTTTGTATGTAATGTTGCTGTAAGCAATATGTTAATGCTAACTCTGTTTGATGATCAGGGAAGAGATAGCAAAGTCTAAAAACACAACCAGAGGGATTGGCGGCTTTCTGTCAAGCCTCCAAAATACCTAAGTAATTTTCTTGTTTTTAATGTCAACTATCAAATAGCCTATGGGAATCAGTCTGAACCCAGCTACTATTCATGATGTATGTCAGCTACTTAGCCCGTTGGTAAAATGTTTAAGAACTGTCCTTGACAGTCTCTGTGAAAGCAATATGTAGTATAACCTTCACTACAAAGAGAATGATGAACAGTATGATTATTGTGTGACTTCTTAAACACCATAATAAGCAATGTGGAACTATTAACATGTTTTCAAAATGATTTAATAAGTGAATAAGTCAGGGCCTTTTTTTGTCCTTATCTATTAACATGTCCCTAGAAATCTCTTGGATTTGAAGTTCTGTTGTTACATACTTGAACTATTTGGTACATGTTTTTATTAAAAATTTATATCAGAATGATTATTGGTTATTTTATAAATATATTAAGACATATTTGGAGATGGTTTCACATTTGTGTGTGTGTAATGTGTCACATAATGCTAACTTTCTAATATTAGTGTTGAAAATAAAATGTGCACGTTTTAAATCCAGACACTACTAACATCTTTAACATGTACTTAAAACCATAAGCCTATATGAGGATTTTTTAGTTTCCATGATTAAATGAATAGCCTGATATATAAAAATACTAATTACTGAAATCAAGGCTGAGAATGCACTGAGCCTTTTGAATAAGTAATAAAGAAGACATGACATGCTTTGCAGAGGTAGTTGACACACGAGGAATAGCCTGTGAGATCTTAGAAACTCAGAACTTGATTCTTGATTGTACTGGATACTATAACAAAAATAATAGACATTTAAAATTACTTCATTTTTACTGCTGTGACTGAAAATAATGTTTGGTATTTCACGTCTTGGAAAGGTCAAATAGTGCATTTTTTTTTGGGGGGGGGGGTTGTGAAATAATAGAAACAGTTGGTTTAATCCTTCACTCTCTGTATAAATTTGGACTGAAGCCTTTGGAGCTGAGAGAGATGTCTTTGAGGACAAAAAGCTGTTTGTTTAGAACCTATTTTTAGATCATAATTCTGCTTCTCAAATACAGTATGACCCTGTCAAGATTGTAAATCTTTCCTTCCAGGCACAAGCTTTCTATTTTCTATGGGACATGACCCTAAAACTTGTAGACAAAATTGATTCCCAGCTATATTACTGCTAACTAATAATCAAAATAAAACACAATGCTCTCTTTTATTCTTACATTATTACATTTGCTGTGAAAACCATTTCTTTGGACTTCACTAAATAGGAAATCTTACTACTGTCACAAGAATTTTAGTACTGAACAAGATGGGTGCACCTACACATGCCCCTACGATGGTGTTGTTACTCGGCGGTCCACTTCTGGGTCCACTGCTGAGCACATTGGGGCCCCCCACATCCCCCACCTCAGCGATCAGCTGCAGGGAGACCCTGGGTGCCCCCACAGACCCAGGAGGAACCAGTCACCAAGCCAGGAGGGTATGGGGGGCGGGCCTCCCTGCGTGCACCCTGGCGGACCTAGAAGTGGACTGGAAGTGCTTCTGGTCCACTTCCAGGTCTGCTGCCAAGTGTGCTGGGGACCCTCCTTTGCTCCTGTGGGACGCTTCATCCGCCCCATCATCGCAGCATTCACGAGCCTCCAGGTACCTTGAGGTATGCAGAAAAAACATTTAAAGCTATGTCTATATCTGAATCACCGAATCTTTCCGAATTGATTTGGAGGGTTCCAATTAGATTCGGAGAGATTAAAGGGTCTCCTGATTCAGTTCAGTGAAGATTCAGCCTGAAATCGTATCGGGGACTGAAGCTTCGCACAACCCTACTGCTTCGTAGCTTCTATCCCTGGAAGGGAGTAGCAAGTTTACTGTTGTTCTGATACAGTAGGTTACAAAGACATTCCACTGTTATCAATATTGTAATGCGGAGCTAATTTCCTTTACCATTAAAGAATTGTACAAAAGAGAAATTCTTTGCTTATTTTAGGTCTTAGGGTATTTCTATCCTGCTAGCCAGCTTATTACAGGGATAGGTGCAGACCTTGTCACTGGCATCTGTAACAACTAACCAGAAGGCTGAAGCTCAGGGTTGCTAAAGCCTTTGGAATGAGGTGGGCCTAAATATGTTCTTTATAGCAAAAGGTGGTTGGCACCACTCACATTTTTAAGTTACTTGGAGGCTGTATCTTTTCTACAGACCAAACTCAGTGTTACATTAGCCAATTGATATGATTCTCAGTGGACTAAATTAGCCCAGTTTTTGTTTGGACCTGAGCATTTCAACTACTTTAATTAACCAGAGGCATATTCTAGCAGCAGCTGGAAGACCTGAATGTCTAAGTTTCAGTTTCAGCTGAGAAAGGTCAGAGGCTTGAACAATTCTCATGCTCAGGATCTAACGCTGGGATAGGATAAGTTGGCCGTAGAGTCGATATTAATTAACAGTGTAAGATGCTGTTAAAATGCCAGGAGCATCCAAGAAAAACCCTTGACCTTTGGGAGAAGCAAAATATATGTTCATGTGAAACTAGCTTGATTAAAATGCAAGACAATAGTATATAACATTTGAAGTACTAGATATAGTTCAGAGAACATGCTATAAATTCACAAGAGTCTTGATTAAAGTATGAAAGTGACACAGTTTGTGTAATTTCAGTATCATCTAAGAGAAAAAATATGTAAATGAAAAGTAATTTTAAAATCATATGAAAAAGTGATATAGGTTTGTCAGGCAGCAAGTTATATGCTAGATAAATGCTACATATTTTGTATAAGGGTTGTTGGTTGTAGCCGTGTTGGTCTAAGGATATAGGCAGACAAGGTTCTTTGGGTGGATGTGATATCTTTTATTAGACCAACCAAATAGTTGGAAAAATTGTTGTTTGCAAGCTTTTGGGGACAAACACCCTTCTTCAGGCATAAGGAGAGTCTGTATGTATTTTTTAACATATTATTTTGTTAAAATACACTATGGCCAAAATAATAAGGTATGTTACTGTAGTAGGTTTTTTTTTTTTCTGTTTATACATATATAGAATATACAACTTTATTTATAATGTTATATATAATAAATATAAAGAAATAAAATGCATTTATGTTACTGTATCTATGCCATTATTACCCTCCCCACCAACTCATCTCCTTACATTGTTTGATTCATGATATGGGCCTTAGACTTATGTATTAGTAGACTTATCCTTTTGGCTTTCTTTTGAAGATGGGAGTAGGTGTTAAAGGTGTAAATTAGAATGTCTTTGCATTCATGATGTCTTAGTTCAAAAATCGAATAGATAAACTAAATATATACTGACTAATACGTAACCAATCTTCATTTCTGCTTTAACCTTATAATAATTTCCTGGTGTGTCAAGCAGTTTTATTGATTGATTTTTTTTTTTGTCTTTACATTTTTGGAACTCTTCTATTTTTCATAGTTTTATCATCATAATTAGATTCACATTGAAGCAGTCTTTGCCAAGAACAGTAGAGGAACTGCATGTTGCCAGTATCTTTTTCCTATCTTGAGCAAGAGTTGGTTATATGATCAGATATGATCTGCTTTAATTTTACTGTCAGTGTTTTAAGACTGAACCTAGAGATTGTCCATTAAAAAACTGAATTGCCCAGGTTATGAAACCCCAGCGGGGGAGGGGGGGAACTGATCTTATCTGGCCCTGGGCCTGACTGCCCTGCACCCACCAATGGGTGGGTGGGAGCACCGTGGAGACTGGCCCAAGGCTCTGTCAGGCAGGGTGCATTTGGCTGGGCAGATGGGACAGGGGGTGGAAGTGTGGGCGAGTGGGCAATGGTGTCCAGGAACGGGATGGGTGGGCAAGGCTAGGATTGCAGGCCAGTGATAATGTGGAGCCGGGGCCCAGGGCAGAGCCTTGATCCACTCCCCACGCATCCCTGCCTGTGGATTTGGCATCCATGATGATGATGTACCCATGCTGTCACCAGCCTGCGATCTCCGCCCTGCCCACCAGTCCCACTCCCAGATGCCATTCCTTCCTGCGGTGCAGTTTCTCCATCCCATCCACCTGGACGATCCTGTCCTCCCCGTGGGGGTCCTGAGCCAGTCTCCATGGAGACCCTGCCTGCCTGCTCTGTCTGGCATCCCTGGCAGTGGGTGCAAGATGGATGGGCCGGGGTGCCGGGGCACTGGGGCCAGGTACAGCAATGACAGTGACACTGGCAGTGGCAGACAGGAGAAACCATCGCCGCAGGGGCTGCTGGACAGCTAGAGTCCAGCTAGCACACTGCCCCTGCTCTGTTGTGTGCTTGGGGGTGGCAGGACCAGCCATGTGTGCCGTGGCCCCGGCTGCCCCCCACACCTGTGCCAGGCAGGGCTGAGGGACCTGCCATGGGTTGGATACTATCCCTTGGCGGATCACCTGGAGTGCTCTGTCTAGGTTTGGGAACCATGCTTCAAGGAAGGTGTCAAATTTGAAAATATCCGGTGGAGAACGGCAGGAATTATTAGAGGTATAGAAAACATAACATGTTGGAAGAATTGGGGTTATTCAAAGGGGATATAATATCAGGCTTCAAACCCAAAAAGGGGTTGTAAGAAGGATGGTAATTATTGTTTTTCTGTTTCCATTGGGAGACCAGGACAGGAAGTAGCAGTCTTAAAATGCAGCAAGAGAGATTTAGGTTAGGTAGGAGAGAGAATTTTTTAATTTTGAAAGCTAGTTCTGGTGAAAGTGCTATTTGTCAACATTAGAACAGATTACCAAGGAGGGTATACAACAGTGATTTTCAGCCAGGGTGCCTAGCACCGTTAGTTGCCTTGCAGTTCTTTCAGGGGTGCTGCGGGATGCCATGCGATGCTAGCACTGTTAGGTGTACAAACGTGATTCCTAAGATAAAGCCAGAGATTTCAAATCACAGTCCATACTGTTAAAACCATTCTGACCTGTTATAAGTTTTTTGCAACAGAAGAATTGCTCTCGTATTTTTCTGTAGTCAAAATAGGGGGTGGAAACTAGGAGTTGGCATTTCTGAGGGGTACCTTTGGTCTAAGAGGGTTGAGAACCACCATTGTAGAATCTCCATTACTGGAGTTTTGTAAGCTTGGATCAGAGAAATGTTTGTCTGGTTGATTTAGACATGGCCCTGCTTTCAAGTAAGAGGTTGGACTTCGGTTCCTTCCAGCCATATATACCCAGGCATACTCCAGTAGGAGCTTGGCATGCGGAGTCTTATGTGGGTGCAGTTGTAATTCTAAGTTCATAGATTCATAGATGCTAGGGTCAGAAGGGACCTCAATAGATCATCAAGTCCAACCCCCTGCATAGGCAGGAAAGAGTGCTGGGTCTAGATGACCCCAGCTAGATACTCATCTAACCTCCTCTTGAAGACCCCCAGGGTAGGAGAGAGCACCACCTCCCTTGGGAGCCCGTTCCAGACTTTGGCCACTCGAACTGTGAAGAAGTTCTTCCTAATGTCCAATCTAAATCTGCTCTCAGCTAGGTTGTGGCCATTATTTCTTGTAACCCCCAGGGGCGCCTTGATGAATAAATACTCACCTATTCCCTTCTGTTCCCCCATGATGAACTTATAGGCAGCCACAAGGTCTCCTCTCAACCTTCGCTTGCGGAGGCTGAAAATGTCCAGGTTCTCTAGTCTCTCCTCGTAGGGCTTGGTCTGCAGGCCCTTGACCATACGAGTTGTCCTTCGCTGTACCCTCTCCAGGTTATCCACATCCTTCTTGAAGTGTGGTGCCCAGAATTGCACGCAGTACTCCAACTGCGATGTGACCAGTGCCCAATAGAGGGGAAGTATTACCTCCTTGGACCTATTTGTCATGCATCTGCTGATGCACGATAAAGTGCCATTGGCTTTTCTGATGGCTTCGTCACACTGCCGACTCATGTTCATCTTGGAGTCCAGTAGGACTCCAAGATCTCTTTCCACTTCCGTGCCACCCAGCAGGTCATTTCCTAGGCTGTAGGTGTTCTGGACATTTTTCCTCCCTAGGTGCAGCACTTTGCATTTCTCCTTGTTGAACTGCATCCTGTTGTTTTCCGCCCACTTGTCCAACCTGTCCAGGTCTGACTGCAGCTGTTCCCTGCCCTCCGGCGTGTCCACATCTCCCCATAGCTTTGTGTCATCCGCAAACTTGGACAGAGTACATTTCACTCCCTCGTCCAAGTCACTGATGAAGACATTAAAGAGTATCGGTCCAAGGACCGAGCCCTGCGGGACCTCACTGCCCACACCCTTCCAGGTCGAGACCGACCCATCTACCAAGACTCTCTGGGTGCGACCCTCTAGCCAATTCGCCACCCACCGGACTGTGCAGTCATCCAAGTCACAGCCTCTTAACTTGTTCACCAGTATGGGGTGGGATACTGTATCGAAGGCCTTCCTGAAGTCTAAGTATATGACATCCACCCCTCCTCCTGTGTCCAGGCGTTTCGTAACCTGGTCATAAAAAGAGACTAGATTGGTCAGGCACAATCTGCCTGCCACGAACCTGTGCTGGTTTCCCCTCAGCATAATTTGTTCTGCTGGGCTCTCACAAATGTGAGCCTTGATAATTTTTTCAAAGACTTTGCGAAGGATGGAGGTGAGACTGACTGGTCTATAGTTGCCCAGGTCCTCCTTCCTCCCCTTTTTGAAAATGGGGACCACGTTGGCCCTTTTCCAGTCCTCCGGGACTTGGACCGTGTGCCACGAGCGTTCAAATATTCCCGCCAGTGGCTCTGCAATGATGCCGGCCAGTGCCTTCAGCACCCTCGGATGGAGCTCATCCGGGCCTGCCGACTTAAAGGCATCCAGTTCCTCCAAGTGACTCTGTACCAAGTTACTGCTAAGCAACCTAAGTTACTACATTAATAGCATTGAAATGGAAGTCGTGTAGGCACAAAACGGAATATAGTGTGCCTAAAACGTATTCGTGCCCACTGTACTCCAACATTTATCACAGAAAAAAGTTAGACAAGAATAAAATTCCCTGATGCAGAGGTTGTCAAATCAGAAGTAGAATAACAGTACAAACTCATTTCATATCAATTATTTTAATAGACAATGTGCCCTGTATGTCCCTTATTACAATAATTCTCAACCACAGTGCTATGATGGGGTGTGGCACAATATTTCTACTGTTAGATGAGCAAACACCTACACATAGTCCACAAAATGAACTCAGGTTTTCAAATCTGTAGGATCAAAAGCTTTCTGACCAATAGAATTACCCTATTATTTTTCTGTACTCAGAAATGAGTGAAAGATAAAAGCTGGCATTTTCTGGGTAGTGGCTTGAGTCTAAAAATGTTTTCACAGGTTGGAAGACATACAAAAAACTAGAACTCTTGGTTCCAAAATGATACCTTTTATTAGACCAACAAGGTATCATTTTGGAACCAAGAGTTCTAGTTTTTTGTATGTCTTTTTGTCTGAGACCAACACGGCTACCAAGTACACCCCTTCACAGGTTGGATTCACTCTAATTCTATCTCATGTTACCCGATTCATTTTGAAATTACATGTTTTGGTCATGTGATATTGAGTAGTCTCCCTCCAGTTTTCTTGATAAATTACATGAAGTCAAATGACCCATTTCCCTATTCATCATATTCTGGAGTCTCACTGATATGTAAAATTGGTTTCTAAGCTGATTTGATAATTGTAAGAGCACTGAGAAACAGCCTTTTAAAAGGGAGCGTAGCCAGTTTGCTATCTAACAAACTAAAGCTTTTCTTGCTATTAAGGTATTTAGCAATGCAAAACTCTTTACTTTTCAAGGCTGTCAGATGTTATGGGGATCCCTTTAGACAGCAGGGGCATTTTACTTTTTAGAAGAACAAGAAGAATTGTTCATTTTCTATATAATTTGGAGTTGTTTAGGAGATTTTTTTAACCGTGGCCCTAAAACTTCAGGGCCATTCAGTTAGTGAATTTACTATTTTAATTGAGTATAAAATGAAGAGGCACACATGCTAATATATGACTTGTAAAAGTTCAGTTTTACAAAGGACCCTGACAAGGCACTTCTTGTACACTGTTTTAACAACCTCTTACATACCAAGAGGAAACAGCTTGTTTTATTTTTTTTGTGTAAAAAATGCCAAAATCAGTAGTAGGATACATCATGGACTAGTTTATGGTTCCTGAGTACTGTTTATTCTGCTGTGGTATTTGATGCTGAATAGAAAACATTTGCTCTCAAGAAAAGGTCAGGATTTTCTCTTAAATCTATTTTTCATTATGGTGTCAGTTCAGTTTTTGTCCATATAGTACTTCTTGGAGCAATGTGGAACATTCAGGGTTGCACTCCATTCGTGAAATTTCTCTGGCTCCTCTTGGAATAACAGGATAAATTTAGTGGGCAAAAGGGAGGAAGATGGGCTTCTCACTGGTGCCTCTGGTTATTCGCAGCATGTAAAGTGTAGCTTATCAATTTATTCAGAACTGTTGTGGCTGAATTACTGAAAAACCCATCGATGCAACTGAAATTGATGCTCAGCCTGTAGGAGCCATGAGAATCCTGCCCTGAGCCTTGCAGAAGTTCAGTGAAGGTCCATACTTGCTCTAAAAACAAATATATTTAAAATAGTCTTTAACAAATGCAAACTGGAAAATAATCAAGTCCTGTCACAGGCAATGTACCTGTGACACCTGCAAAAGCTTTAATTAATTGTAATATGTAATCCATACAAATGTCAGTCCCCAAATTCAATTGCTTTATGAAATAGATGCACATTTCTTGAACAAGTTGAGGATCTTGGAGATTAACATACAGAGAACTGCTAGAAATGGCTGCTGAAATATGTGGTGTTTCCATAACATGAGTTTATTGCTGCTTAGAGGCAGAGTCGGGACTTAGTGCAAATCAGTTCTTTTCTAGTGTTGCTGGCGTTAAAAGTTGTGCAACCTTGTGATGGTATAGGGATCCATGCACTATTTTTTATCACAGATGACAATTATCCTTTAAAAACAATTTTCAAAGAAGGCACTTTTAAAGTGAAGTATGTGAAGAGATTTTCCGCTTCCTGTGGCTGTTCCTGCAAACCTAATCAAGCTGCGCCTTTTGTAAGAGAAAAGTTTGAAGCTAAAAATGTAATTTGGAACCTAAAAAAGTCTCAGCTGTGAATAATGTGAATAGTAATTGCTAGTCAGTGATCTTTCAATAAGTGGAAACAAGCTATCCAAATGATAATTGCAGGATTCATTGAGATTTAGACAGATTAGCAAACATGCTACCAAGTGGACAACATTCTGTGAGCCAGAACCTCAGCTGGTGTAAAATCAGAGTAGCTCAATTGAATTGAATGGAAGAATGCCAGTTTACACCGGTTTGAAGGTGTTGCCAAAAGGATCTAACTGTGCCATGGGAAAAAATGGGAAAAAGTGGAAGCAATTACTGCATGGAAAGATGCCATATGGAAAAAACCAGCTGGTGACAGACTCAAGGGTGATTTAGTGAGAGTGCTTTAAAGCCAAACAAATAGTTTAAATCTGCAAATAAGGGTAATAGGACATCATGATACGTCAGAGAAGTCAAGAAATGTAAACTTAAATAAAGTGAATGCTTAACTCAATTCTTGTGTTTTCCTTGAAGCATTAGAAAAAGGAAAGACAATCATTAAAAGCATCTAAGAAAATAAACACAATTCAGGAAGACCATGAAATGCAAGCAAAAATCTTGGCAGACCTGGTTGTATACTATGGAAATAAGGAACATACAGAAGTGCAGAAAATATATTTGTCTAAACAAATCACGATAGTAATGTGTAGTTAGTATGAATATGTACTTATGGCAAAGGCAAACAAGGTTCTTTGGATAAATCTGATCTCTTTTGTTAGACCAACTCAGATAGTTGGAAAAATTCTTCTTTGAAAGCTTTCGGGTACAAATGCCCTTCATCAGCCTGAGGAAGCATCTGCAAATGGTCTGTGCTCTTCTTGGATGGAATAGAAAAGAAGCCAGAGGCCAGTATACATGTGAGAGAGCCAGCCAGTGAAAATGCAAATGGAGGCAGTACTTATGGCAAATCACCTTTAGGATATTTCAGTGTAGTCTAATTACTTATTGGAAGAAGCCCTCTGGAAGGAAGATGTCTTAAGTTTAGACTTCCGTTGTCTTAAATATCACAAAGATCTTCCTTTGCTGAAATTTGATTAAAAGTGAGGAAGTAATGAAACCTTTATTAAATGAATGAAAAGAAACCCATCTTTGTGGCATGTATTGGAACACTGCAGTTCTGGAAAACCCTAGGTAGAACTTAGAGCATGAGGTAGTTTCTTTATAAATAGTATTTTATATAAATTCGTAAGATAATTACGTATGGAAGTGAAAAAACTCCATCTCCAATCTCTCAGTTCCAATCCTCAAAGGGAACTTTACAAAACACTTTTCACAGATGAGCCTATGAACTTCACTTCATCAACCTCCTGGATACAAAAAATCATGGACTGAATTTAGACATTGGATTTATGACACATTATAACTGGCTTGACATCTGACTCCCCAGGTGCCTCTTCACTAGTTATTTGCTACATTCATCCCCCTTCCCGCCTCCCCAGCCTGTCTCTCATCCCCTGACTCCTCAATTTACATCTTCACTGACTGCCTGTTTTGCATATGGACCAGCCCAGCCTCTGGCTTTTTTACTTTTTATTCCATCCAGGAAGAGCACGCACCAACTGCAGAGACTTCCTCAGCCTGATGAAGTGTTTTTAAATCTGAAAACTTGCTAAGAAAAATGTTTCCAACTATTTAAGTTGGTTTAATAAAAGATTTCATAGATTTCTTAGACATTAGGGCTGGAAGGGACCTCGGAAGATCAAGTCCAAACCCTTACCCCAGGGGCAGGAAGTCAGCTGGGGTCATAGAATCCCAGCAAGATAAGCATCCAAATTTCTCTTGAAGGTGTTCAAAGTAGGTGGTTGAACCACCTCCAGTGGCAGGCTATTCCAGACCTTGGGGGTTTGGACAGTGAAGAAATTCTTCCTTATGTCCAGCCTGAAACAGTCTTGCAGGAGTTTATAACCATTCGATCCTGTCATCCCTTGGGGCACTCTGGTGAACAAACGTTCCCTCAGATCCTGGTGAACACCCCGATAAACTTATAAGTGGCCACCAGATCACCCGAACCTGTGCTTTTCCAGGCTGAAGAGCCCCATGGCTCTCAGCCTCTTGTCATAAGGTCTGTTTCCCTGACCTCTGATCATGCACGTGGCTCTTCTCTGCACTCTCTCACGCTTCTCCACATCCTTTTTGAATTGTGGGGCCCAAAACTGGACATAGTACTTCAGCTGCAGCCTCACCAAGGCCGAGTACAACGGGAGAATGACATCCCGGGATTTGCTTGAGAAGCAAGCCAGCCTTTTGCTCGCTTTACTAGCCGCAGCATCACATTGAAGGCTCATGTTCATTTTGTGGTCAATCATAATATCGGATTCATCCATAGACCAACACGGCTACAGCCTGCACCCCTGTAACTTACTCATTGTAACTTAACAGCATCTATCTTATAAAATGAAATTCAAACAACTGTTTGTCAAAGTAAACTTTTTCAAGGTAGTTCTCTCTGTCTCAGTGTGGAAGGCATGTGACCTCTGCTGTGTGACAGACTATTATCTCAATTTGGTGATATAAGTTAAATAACTATGAGTTTTCCTTATCTCATAAGATCCTTTCAGATCATTTATTGGCTGGAGGAAAGTCATAGCTATCCTTGCTGTAACCATAAGTTAATTCCCTCTTCTCCTACCTCCTTGCTTCCTGTATGAGAATGATCTGTTGCAGAACAACTTTCTAAGTGTAATTATTCACTTGAGTTTTAAAATTATTTTAGTTGCATAGTAGCTTAGGTCAAACCGGTTCCATTAAATTAAACCTTTAGTTCATCTGTAGAATCAGATACTGATTATACACCCACATACATCATGGTGGCACGTTTATTAGGAGGCAATGTCATTATGTACTTCATAAATTCTTATGGCTGCCTGCAAGACATCCTCGTTAAAGTGCAATGTTGGATGGCTTTTCCAAGATGCTGCAAAACCTCTGTGAACTGGAACTCAGGGTGCTTTTGATTAGCTGCTTAACTATGGATTAAGGGGCCTAAGTTTAGGCAGAATCCTAAAGTTTTGTGGACATTGTGCTAAATGATTTGGTGGAAGTCCCTACAAAATATAGGAGTTGCAGTATGGAAACATTTTCGTCACAAGCTTTCTATTTCTACCTAATGTTGGATTAATGCTCTGTCCCTTGCATCTCCTTGTTATCTTTATTCTGTGTTTCTGTGATTTGGATATACTTTGTCCACACTGGGAAAACAAATGGTATTTTAAAATGTATTAACTAACCGGAATTAATGTGTTTTTAATTGCTTAATGTACATAGTTATATTTAACTCCATAACTATGATTCATTTAATGCATTTTTAATACCATCCACTTGATCAGCGAGGGCAAATCCTGTTTAGCGCATAGGTGGTTCTGGTGGTGAGTTGATATAATGGATGTCGATATTGGAATACCGTCTTCTATAGCTGCTTTGAGGGAGCAGAAGGAAAATGAAAAACAGGAATATGGTTGAGATGAGTGTGCTTATTAGATGCTTATAGTACTTACATGCTGCTTTTAATAGGCCTAGCTGTTGATCTGCAAAAGCTGTAATGATACCCAGCATATGTCCTCATTAGCTGAGCAGAGTTCTGCAGGGGAAAGGAGGTGAGGAGTAGGTTGGCAGCCGTGTGCAACCCCATGTGCAGCTCCCGAGGCTCCAGCCTGTTGCTGCTTGTCCCGTCTCCTCCTTTCCCAGGCAGACCGCACATGGGTGAGCTCAGCGATCACATGCAGGTCACATCCCAGTAAAGTGGCACTCGCACTATGCGGAGGGGTGGCCACACCTCCATCGCCATAATCCTGGATTTACCCCAGTCATGTTAGTCTGAAAGCAGGGAGAGGGCAGGGCAGGGTGGCACCTTAGACAGTAAGTGGTTAGTCTCTTAACTTAATCCCTAAACTACCCTGCCCTATCTTCCTGCCTGACAGGGACAAGAAATCAGAGTGCTTAAGAGACAGAGAAATCTGCAGTAGTGCACTGAAGGAAGCAAGGAAAGTAAAAGCCAAGAGGCAAAGCAATGCTAGTATAAATCATGTATTCAAAAAAGAACAGAAATCCAGTCTCCCTTTAATTAAACCACTTTGGAAATACCAAAAACATCAAAAATAAAAGTTGGAGCCCTCTGAAGTCTATGAGCCTGTGTAGGTTGCCAGTACTCAACCGGTGCTGAACTGGAGTAAGCGACAGTCTCAATGGACATGTAGGTGCTTTGTCTGGAGCCTTCAGGGGCAGCAGGACAGAAAGGGAAACAGGTTTGATTGCATGAACTCTTAAGTGGTTAAAAATCAAAATGTGTTGGTATTACAGCTCCTGAATGGGTCGGGCGAGTCGAGAGGTGTAAATAAATTTGGTAACATTGAAAGGGTAGAACTGTGGGCTGATTCCAGCACATCAAGTGAAGTAGGTATTAGCTTTCCTGATGATTGACAGTATGTTGATAGTTATTTTCCTCGAGAGACTTGCTCTTGCTTTGCCATTTACAGATATATTGAAAAAGGTTTCCTTCTGCATCGGTGCTGGTCACTCCTGGAAGGGTGGCTAGCCTAAAACTGACCTGCTTTTGAAAGTGGCCGTGCTGTATTCTGGCACACCGTGACCTTAAATACTCCTGCACCTGTGGATTATTTTTGGTTTATTTTGTAATTTTCCTGGTAGAAAATTCCTGATTCATTAATGTGACTTGTCTGGGAACATAAGCAGCTTTTTTTAAAAATTTTATTTTGGAGTGCACAATAAGCCTAGAAATTTTAAAAAGAAAAAAGAAAAGGTGGAGGACCAAGATGCTGCTTTTGTCAGCTGACCTCAGTTTCACTACCGAGACAAGCCCTTTTCCACTTCTACTAGGAATAAAAATCAATAGCTGAATTCCTTGACATGAACACTACTCTGCAGTGCACAGTAGAATTATTTTTAGACTTCATTTTGACCCTCTGTAAAAAACAGTTTAAACCAAATATGAAAAAAATATCTGAAGGGACGGATGTCTATCATAAGTTGAAGCAAGGAAAGGTATTAGGAAAACACTTTCTCACTAGGAGGGTAGCGAAGCACTGGAGCAGGTTACCCAGAGAGGTGGTGGAGTCTCTGCTTGGAAAAGAATCAGCAGAAGAATGCACAAAGCAAGAAAACTGTTTTAGCGCAACATGAAATACTGCCCTGCCCTTAGCAAACAGTTTGTTTTGCACACGCTTTTTGCATCGAATTACATAAGGTTTTCTTTGCTGTTATCAAATATTAGCTTTATAATCATGCTGTACAAACAGCACGCATTCTTTTGAGTTGTGTTTCTTTTTTCCTCCTTGGAGGCTATTTTATTTGAGTAATATTTTTAGGTGAAAAGAGTTCTGAATTATGGTTTGCAAATACGGAAACCTTTCCCAACATGCAAAGTCCAGGAGCAATGTCCAGATCAGGTGCCAGGTCTTTCTGTGTTAAGAATACGAAGGTTCTTATCAATATGCTGTTTTTAGAGCATTTATAAAGTCTCTATTTTTGTGTCCCCTGACTAATAGATATTTTTTAAAATTTGAAACCTCCAAGTCTTTTATGACAGTAGTACAACCTCACCCAGCCACAGCAGCCAAGCCAGCGAGTAAAGTAGAGGCAAGGAAGAAACTGTCACCCCCCAGCAAATAGCCCTAGCACATGTCTCTGTTGCTTGATCCCCAAAACAGCAGGAGTCATGTAGAGGTGATATTTGCCTACAGGATTCACAGTGACAGTGAAAACTGATTAGTCTTCATTTTACTGTAATTTAAACAAGCTATGAGGAGGAGCAGAAATTCTACCTGGCTCTCTGCAGATCTACATCTGAAGGTATCAGAGCCACAGAGTACACTTGCTGCTTATTTGTAAGATTAGGACCTTCAGTTCTCAGTGCACTGAGCTTGGGTTCACCACTGTTGCTGCAGTGACTGCCATGGGTCCCTCGGTGGGTTGGATTTGTAGAACTGGAGCTCTTTGGTAACACAAGGACTCAATATATGTATGGCATAATGAAAGATTTAGATTCTGTAGGATGCTGATGACCTCACTGATGAAGAACAATAAGATATTGACATAGGCGGTGGAAAGCAGGGGCTTAGCCCTTCCCCCCCAACATGGCTGCACTACTCCAGTACCACCACCACACCGCAGCGCTGTGCCCAGCACCCCCACCATGCACTGGCCCTGCAATGGCCCTGTGGGAGGGAGAGGTGGCCCTATACCGCACCCCACCCTGCGTTGCCCCCCCCCGTAATGTTTTTCCCCGCCACTGCTGGATATTGAGTTCATTGTTCTATCAGGGATGCTTAACTTCTGGGCCACAGAGCTATCTCATCAGGGTTGTGGGGGTCCCCATGGGTCAGGAAATTTGGCAGCAGTGGCCCTTAATATGGCCATCGTCCTCCCTGCCAAATTCCCAAGTCCCAAGCCCTATGCCTGCCCCCTTTCCACACCAGGCTGGTCACGCTCCTTTCCCCCCACTTCTGGATTCTGGAGCAGGGCTGGGCCTTGCCTCTGCCCCCCCCCCCCACTGGGCTGGGTTAAGGCCAGGCTGTGCACCCCCTTCTTCCTGCAGGCTCAGGTTGGCACTGAGCCATTCCTCTTTACCCATAAATGTCTAGGTCAAGCTCCTTTGCCCTGCAGTGCTGCATTGAGGATTTGCCCCCTGAGCCCCTTCGCGTGGCCAGGTGGAGCTCACTGTGCCCATCCTGGAGGCTGCGTTGGGACCACCGGCTGGATCCGACCCATGGGCAGAACAGACCAGTCCATCCAACTTTCTGGGCCAAAGGCTGGGCACTACTTCTCTAAAGCACGTGTATTTGACTTTTAGATGTAGATGTTGTTGTTGCTGCTGTTTTTAGGCAAGTTGGGATTATTTGTAAGAAGTAAAAATTGGGAAATATTTTACATTATATACAAGCACACTGCCAATCTGATGCCCCTAATCTAAAAACATGTTTGCATACAGTTAATTTTAGTAACATTAACAGAGCCATTGAATTAAATGAGGCTGCTCAGGTGCTTATGTTTGTGAAGGTTTCGATTTTTTGCGAATCTGAAGGTTTAAATTCAGTTATAATCCCATGTCAAAGGAAGGAGGACTAGATGTCAATGGGTCTTTCCCATCTAAAACTTTCAGCCCAATGAGTTGAATCATAAACCACACTGCATTTTTTTCTAAATAGGTTGATGTATAGCATGAGTTGTGTTATGGAATTTGATCACGTTTCCACTAAAATTAATGACCAGACTCCCATTTACTTAAGTGGACTGTCAGAAGTCAACAACCCCTTTATTTTAGAGTATGAATTCACAAACAGAGCTGCCTCGTTGGGTGATGGTTCAGGAACTTTGCTTTCATGTTTTTTATTGAGAGACGAACAAGAAGTGAAATCTGAGTATGGTGATTTTTCTCCCAGGTGGGTTGGCCCCAAAGCACAGCATAAAGGAAGGAGATCATCTGCAGCCATGCAGAAGCTGTTTGAGCTCCCCCAAAGTGACAGAAGTTTTTAGATGAGTGGCGCTTTGTAGCAGCTGTTCTATAGCGTAGCAGCTGAATATGCAGACACCTTCCTTCATTTTCATTTTCTCCAGTGTTTGAGAGAGAAGCCCAGCACTTGGGGAAATGTTCACAATTTCCTTTGGGGGTTGGAGATTAAAAGTATCACTTGAGTTGTTGGGCAGTTGTTTGGTAAAAGAGGGCTGGCTTTTGGTTTGTTCACAGCATAAACCTCTATTTCTAATGAGGAAATGAATGCTTCCTTTCTGCCTTCTCATGATAGTGGTATCAAGTTATAGTTAAATATTTGATGCCAAATATTGTATGATATTTTATGGTTACTTTCTCTTCACTGGAAATGCTTGTAGCTGTGTGCTTATGCATATATGAGAATGTTATGATGATAAAACATGGTTGTAATAAATGGACTTCAGATAATATTTTGCTGCTATACATACATACGGTGGAGCACATTTTGACCATTCTTTCAGCTGTACAGGAACACAGTAAATATTATTGATTTGATATTATATCATTTTGTAAGTGGTTATTTGTTTTCACATTGTAGGCAAGGCAGTAAGAGTTGATGAGATTGAATTTTGCTTAAATTGATTAAATTTGGTAGGTGGTCAAACATTTTATTGCTTTTACATGTAGTTTGTAAGGACTTAATTTAAGACTTGGATAAGACTAGCTTTAAAATTCTAGGAAAAAAAGGGGGAGGGAGGTTGAAGCGTTGTTGTATCTGTGATGGTTAAGGAAATATTTAAGAAGCAGGGTCTTTTGCAGATGATCTTGGACCAACTATTTTGGGTGCAAATGCCCTTCTTGATCTGAATGAGTTTCCTTTTAAGAAGCTTCTGTCTCAGACCTGAAGAAGGGCACTTGCGCCTGAAAGCTTATCTGATATCTCTCCCAACTATACATTTGGTTCAAGAAAGATTTTACCTCCCAAAACTCCATGCTTTGCATATTGAAAATGTAAGCTAGAGATTTCTGTGTTATACTTGGTATCAAAATGACTTATCTAAACGTTACTAATCGTCTGTATGCATGTTGACACCTTTTGAATGTATGAAAAAAACAATTTGCTGTTCATTCATGTGTGTCTAATAACATAAAACCTATCATAAATCAATTGTTGTGAAACTTGTTCTGATGACAAGTTGCATACTGAAAATCTTAAAGCTCAAGGTATGTTATACCATCGTGAATACCAATGAGAAATGATATCACATACGTTATTGTCATTGTAGGCTATGGTTTATGCATCTTCTAACCTAGGGAATGACTCAGAAAAATACTTAACTGCTCCTAATCTGATATATCTTTGTTTATTATGAGAGGTCTACCCAATTCGAGGAGGTAGTCACCCGATTTCGTGCGGAGATCACGAGGCTGGCCCACATTTTCCCAGGCTGATTGCGGCAGAACTGCCCATGCCTCTGGCTGAGGGGCCTCAGTAGCACTGTGCCTTGCTGCTGATTGGCTACGAGGGCTGTCCATCGTACAGCCCCTCCCCTTGTTGCTGATTGGTGAGGAGAGGCTGGGCCACATGACAGGCAGTCCGCTTAGCCAGTCAGCAGTGATGGGTGGGGGCAGCAGTGATCTTGGGCTCTGCTTTGTGTCGGCAGCCCCGCTTTCCCGGGCGGGCTGTGGGGATTGGCGGCTTCCCCTGGAGAGCCAGCACTTTATTTTCAGTAAGTTGTTTTTCATGGATTTTGCAGCTGTTCCACAAAATCCACAAAATTATGATTTTGGTAGGTCCCTATTTATTGTACAGTACTTATAACATTTTACATGGCTAACATTTATGGATTTTTTGGATACTGATAAAATCTCTCCATTGTCCTCCCCTGTAAGTGACTGAACAACTCTTACTCAACATACAAAGCGTCTTATCTTGGAACTAATTGATGAACTTAATTAGCGCCTTCAACTAGTGCAAATGTGTGAAGTGGAAGAGTCCATTCCTACTCTTCCCTTGAACCATTCCTGTCACTTTTACGAGGCACCAGATTGACTGATTTGTCCAAAAACCCCCAAACCAACAACAATCCCACCCCTCAAGAATTTTGTAAGAAGGAAATAAACTAGCTTTTCTCCTTATGCTGCTTTAAATATGGATCTTTTGAAACACATGCAGAATACTTTTTGTGTGCCTTGTAGACTTCTTGGCAGTGATGGCTTCTACCATTTTTCAACTAAATCCCCTTTCAGTTTGGGGCCAATAGGGGATGGCCATTTTCCACAGTAGCCATGCCCACAAAAATTGCACGCACCAGATGGATGAAAAAAGAAATAATGAAAAAGTAAACATTTACACCTTTGAAAAGCTTCTATTTTTTAAATTGACTATAATCTGGAATTTTCAGTTTTACCTGGATTTTAGTACCGTAGAATTGATTAGTAAGGGTTTAGATACTTTTTTCTGCAAATTGCACAGTCTGAAATATTCTAGCAGGAAGTCTTTCAGTCTTTCTCCTTTCTCAGTTCAGGGAGGCTAAAATCAAATTGTAGATAGAATATCCTGGTAGGTGTAAAATAATTGGCCTTATTTCTGTCACTTCCTAATTTCTGAGTCCTTGACTTTGCAGCCTTAAAATATACTTGAATGTGCTTTTTGTAGGTAGTAATAGAGTTCTTTAACAACTTTATATACTATGTCTAATCTTTCATACTGATTCTCAGCACTTCACCTATGAATTTGATTTTTTTAAATGTTGTTCTGATCTTTCTTTCCAATGTTTAGAAGTGTTTTTTTTAAACTTTGAGAGCCTAAACCTGTTATTGTTTAGGTAGAAAGTGTGCTTCTAATTGAAGTTGAAGATACCTGTCTATATCCCTTTCTTAAGTGTCTGCTAATTCTGCGGGATAAGCCTTTTTATTTAAATAGAGCAAAAAGAGAGTTGCCTGGGAATGCAAAATGTGTAGGTGGAAATGTCAGAAACAAGGGACTTTGGATTAAAAATGATGTTTTTATGTGTGTGATGTTTATATATGCATGTGTCTTACTATCAGTGATATGAAATTGCTTGGCTACTCTTGGGATATTGAAAAGCCTCTGAAAAATCACTGCTATCTCTGTTAAAAAAGTATTTATAGACGTATTTCAGTTTTCCATCGAGGAGTTGTTCTGTTACAGAATCTTATCTTGCCAGAATATCACGTAGCGTAGGCCCACTAGGCCTCCCAATATTGACATTTTTTGACATGAAGCACTTTACAGTAGGTCTCTCTTCAAATCTTCTGTTTTTTTACTGTATACCTTACAAACTTAAAACAACATCCAGTGATTTGATCAGGACACAGTATACTGCAACTTGTTTGTAACTAATCTTTTTTTTCCTTTTACTCTGTTGACTGGTAGAGGAAAGTTTGACTCCTATTATGTAAATGTCCATTTCAGTGGAACTAGATTTACTTCACCAGTACGTATTTACCAATCCTGTGCTATTCTAACTGCTCTTTCCCTTTTCTCACCAGTTTGCTGTTTTGTGGTTCACAAGAGGTGCCATGAATTTGTTACCTTTTCTTGTCCTGGGGCAGACAAAGGGCCTGATACTGATGTAAGTACATTGATGTTTTGTATTTTATATGGTACGTTACCTGAATACATATTTTACCCAGTTCCATTGAACAGTAAAGACCTTAGTCCAAAGATCACCAAAGTTGCTGTCTTCATGATGGAGTTTTGTTAATAGGCATGGTATGTTCAAGTAAATAGGAAAATATCTAGATTTGAAAAGTCTGGTTAAGTAACCCAAGGGTTCCTCAGAATAAAACAAGTCCATGATCTTCATGCAAACGAGTCATTGTTTATAGCCTCACGGCTTTGTTTTCACCCCAGGATTGTTTGGACTTAAGTGCTGACCATAACCCAAGTCCTGTCCACACACAGACGCTCAGCTTGAGTTGCACGTTACATTTAACTTGAGGACACTGTTCTGCTGTGGGGTATGGGTTGAAGTCCAAGTGCCTGATGCTTGAGGAGGGCTCCTGAACTTGTCCTTCTGTGCAGCTCAAATGGTAGTTTGCAGAATGGCCACTGTCACTAGATCTAGCCCAACTTGGGAAGAGTCCTCTCACATGTAGGGAAATTTAATGAATGCTGAAAGCAAGACTAACACTTTTTTGCAGGTTCAGTAGCATGGACTTGTAGGGATAAGCCGTAAGGACACTGACTTGAAGAAAATGTTTGGGATTTTTCTTATTTTCTCATTTGTGTGTGCGCGCTCCCACGTGTAAAATTGACATCTAGTATAATTGTGCATTCCAAAATAAAAGGAGAGGAAATTACAAAGTATAAAAAGACAGATTATTGAGGAATGCAATCAACAGAATATTTAGCAAAAATTAATTGGACTCTTTGAGTTAAATATCAGAAGCCTGCACAGTTTATTAATCAGCAGAAATGAAAGGTGAAATTACAATTAAACATATTAATGAGTTTACATCTGGCCTCTTAATTCCAAAATACAGTCTCATTACTCTCAAATGTATAAACCTAGATTTATATTTTTGCTTCCATGGGACAGTGGAATTTCAGGATTCCTTGGGACTTTCTTTGAAAGTCTTGTGTTAGACAACTGAAAAGTCTGTCTTCAGTATGATGTCATGAAGAAATTGGATTTAAAACAGTTGCCATTTTTAGTACCCAAGTTACTTATCTTTGTTTTTCTAGAAGTAGAATAATAAAAAGCCACCTCTGCTGTGATATGTTTACATGAAAGATTTAGATGGCAGAGAAGATGATGGTGAAGATGAATTTTACTCCATGCTTTAGCAGTTCATAGTGATTAAAAGTGTCACAGTAAATGATTAGAGTAATATTTGACTTGTGAATTGTGCCAGCTGATTGCTAAATATTGCAAGAGAGGTTGTTAACTGGATAGCTGGATCCACACTTTTGGGAAATAATCTGTGTAACGAGAAACTAAATTTAAATCTGTTCTTTTTATCAGCCTTATGAGTGAATTTCTAACTAACGAACAGTGAAGAATAGTAAAGAATCAATTTAAAAACCCTGTTAAAGTTGAAACTTTTAGAAAATAAATTAATTAGGCAACATTAAAAGCCATTTCTGCATGGCTTATGAGTTGGTCTGCAACAAGGCCTAAACTGATTTCATCATTATTTTATCAACTAGTAGAAATTTTAAAAGATTTATTCTGAAGTGTCCCTTCTTTAACAACTTGTTTGTGACTTGACCTACCGCAAACTGTCATTGTATTTCAAAATGCTGCATGTGTTTTATATATATAAAAATACGTGTGTGTGTGTGTGTAAAAATACACGTATACATGATGCATGTTTCACATGTATGTAAAACGTCAGCTCATTATTTAACACCTATTTCAGCTTTTGTGTAGTGGACATCAGTGAGCTCTTATCATACAGGACATACTTTAGGGGCATGTGAGATACTAAAAGTAAACAGATGCACAGATTTTGCAGGTGGTCCTAAATACAGTTGTGTTAGTGGAAGACTATACACATTTCCTTGTCTAAGGTTCCTCATCCCTTTTGAATAATCATTGAATGCTGGTCAGAGTCCCCGGAGGAATTCAGAATCCCGACCCCGACATATGGCTTCTCCTCCAAATTATAGTCTCCCTTCTCTGCAGCAAGTTTCCTTCCTCAATTGCTGTTCCAGCCAGTGCTACAAAAGCATGTCCCTCTGCACTTCCCAGATGTCCTATGTTTGTGCATCCCCTGCCCAAACTCTCGCCCACTGAATTTTGAAGAACTTTTAGCAATCCATATTTACCTTGCTCTACCTCTCGGGAAATTCCACAACTTTAGACTCTAGTTACTTGTAGAGAAGTTAAAGAAAAAGGTTTTTCTTCAAGACTTCAACCACCCCATCACTCTTTTTAAGCCCCATCTACTCATTAGTTACTAGCCCTTGAATGACTTCCTTTCCAGTACAGACAGGTAGGTGTTCTTCTGCTCTTTTCCACTAGTCATGAAATCAAACTGGAATTCATAAGTGTTATGTGGACAGATTCTTCCAATTTTTGCAGTATTTCAAGGAGAATATTTGTTTCTAATTTGCAGCGGATCAGAATAATATTGTCTTTTCCCATGTTTCAGAAAACATTCAGTAACTGAGCTGTGGAGGCTTATAATATTTGTTTTTTTATACAACATATAGTATAATTCTATAAATATAGTACTTGGTGCATTTGTTTTAAATTCTGTATATATAGGATACTTCATAAATCACAATTATTGAAATAAAGTGAAAGTGTAATTTGCTAAGTATTGTATTTACTTTTTTGTTTGGTTATTTGCACAATTCACTAAGCTACTCTAGGTCTTCCTGTTATTAGTCAGCTAATAATATTTTATTGTAATTTATTGCAATAAAATGTTACTGTAATCTTGTATGTAATTCAAGCAAAACCCTTAGGGAAAACCAGGAGCAGTGGCCACAAACTCCTGGAAGATTGTTTCAGGCTCAATATTAGGAAAAACTTCTTCACAGTCAGGGTGTCCAGACTGTGGAATAAGCTCCCTCCAGAGGTGGTGCAATCACCTACCCTGGACATCTTCAAGAGGAGACTGGACAGTCACCTCGCTGGGGTCACCTGACCCCCCAGTTATCTTTCCTGCCTGGCACAGGGGGCTGGACCCGATGATCTTGGGAGGTCCCTCCCAGCCCCTAACATCTATGAATCTAAAACCAGTTTCAATAGTTTTATAGTTGCACAGCATTTTTAACCATGAACCATTGGTTCTTTATAAATTTGTCCTCATATGAAATTCCATGGAAAATAAGAACTCTGTTGCACCTACTAAAATAATAAGCTGATCTTGCTTGTTCACATAGAAACCAACGTTCCTTTAGAAAGATAAATTTCACTGTACAGTGAAGTACTTTAACATCTGCTTATGGGAACAATACGTTCTAAGTTTCTTTGTTTGAATTGCACTCTCTCTTTTTTTTTTATATAACCAAATTCAGGCTCAAGATTGTAGGGAATTAGCTCTTGCTGATGAAATGCACTGGAAAGCTTGTCTCATTAGATTTTAATGAGCTACTCATGCACATTTTTAATGTGCAAGGTATGGGATTCATAAATAGTGGATAGACAAAGATGAGGAGGATTATAAAATCTGATTTAGTGACAAACTTTGACAGTATCAAAGTTTAGGTTGTTTTTTAAGAATTTAACAAGAAATTATTAGCTTTTGTTTTAAAGAAAAGAAATCATTTTATTTTTGTCTTCAAAAACGGAAACAAATTTCAGGTAGCAAGCTCTGTTACTGAAGTTGGGTACCAACTCATTTGTTATATGACTTGCATATTTTCATGCAAGGAGGTAAGCAATGGATGTCCCCAGAACCAGTGTAGAATTATTACCCCGATGCAAATAAAAGATGCAGTATAGCTTTCTCCTAACGATAGGGCTATGGAAGCACAATGCGCTTTAGAATCTAAAGTGCCCCAAAATTAATATTTGACAAGCATATTTAAAAATGTGAAGTTGTTCATAAGGAGGGAGGGAATGCGATCTAGTAATTAGAACTCAGTCATGATTCCTGATAAACTGGGAACTTCCCCGAGGTATGAAATCCTATGCAATTTTCTAGCTTCTCTGTAGGGAAGTAGGTAGTAACACACTAGCTTAGTGCCTGTGATTTTATCCCATCTTGTAATTGTAGAATGTGTGCCCCAGTTTCTGACTTGGTTCTCAGATGCTCAAGACCTACCGTGTTTTATGCCGTGCACTCTGGCCCAATTGACTAATGTGGCTGTGCAAGTGTGCTAACTTTTACTCAGGTGATTGAACAGGTTCAACTCTGCAGTTCTCTAGACTGGATAAGCTTTGTTGCTGCTAAAGCCATCTTTTTGGAATTAAACATAATTTCCTCCTGTTGCTTCTTTTGCTTCTCTTTTTTCATATGTCACCTCCTTCCTAATTGTTCAGTTCCAGTACCTTGCCATTTAAAGGATTCAGCTGCTCCATCACCACCTATATTTCTAACCTCTGTTTCTTCCTACACTGTTTCCCTTGCCTATGATTTGTTTAATGCTTCCTCCTAATTTCTCAACTGCTTTATGGCCAGGACTTGGTCTCTCTCCTTGTAGCCCATCTGAAACACCCTTTAAGTCAGTTGTGTCTTAAATGCTGCATACTTCAAATAACTACCAGGTGACTCAAGTCTATTTTCTACTACCTGACTTAATTATTTTGGAGCTTAAGGACACCTGAAGGCAAAACTTTACACATAGAAGTCTGGATTAAGTGCCAGTTTTAATTTGTTAGCAAATAATTGACCATAGTTTATCAGGTTTTGGGGGTTGAAGAGATTGGGTAACATGCTGGATCTATTGAAGTAAATGACATACTCTTGTTGGCTTCAGCAGGCCTAGGATTTCACAAAAAGTTGAATGCGTCTCTGTTATAAAGTGTCATGAATATATACAAATAATAAACGTCTAATTTTGATTTTAGATGCTTATAAAATTGAAGGGAATAAAATAATTAAATGTGTGGATTTATTAGTGCTCACTTTTGCGATTTAGAGGTTAATAAAGAGTATAAGCTGTATTTAGTCAAGATCAGAAGTGATGTTTTAATAGTAAGGTTCTTGGCTAGGGATCATAAAAGAAGTTTTTTTGTATTAATGGTGAATGATTTATTTATCTAGGATACAGCTGTATGTGTGGTTATTCAACTGCATTCTTTAATGCGTGGTCCTTACTTGTGTGTTTCCCCCCAATGTGCAGCATTGAAAATCAGTGTGTGAGAAGCCATTTAACTTTATGAAGCCTCTCTTAATTGTGGTAGAATCTATTTTTGGCAAGTTGTTAATCATTTTAATATAGCAGGTTGCATTTCGTGATTTGATTTTTCAGTGAGTGGTTAAATACATCAGCCCTTCTGCCTTATTTTAATTATTTAGGGTACTAAATAATCATCATCTGTGTTTGTGCACCTAAACAGCACAAAAACGCTTTCTCCATTACAAATAATACAGTAAATGAAGATGTTTAATAATCTTTTATATTCATGGGTATGAGTAAATGCAGAAGCTTTTAAACTGTTACGTTACAATTTACTAAAATGTTTGGTAGATTTTATTTTTAATGTATCTATTTTATCATTTATCGTTATCTTATTACTATCTGAATTAGTATAAGCAAGATTACCCTGGAATGCAACAAGCTATTTCCTTACCATACTGTTTCCGGTGTACCATATGGCAGTCTTTGATAAATAATTTTAATTACAAAATAAATATATTAGTATTTGCATAATTGCCTAACATATTGTTTCGTTCAGGTGTCTGATTAGTATGTATATGTAATTCATCAAGTTGTTTTTTTTCCATGCAATACCCTTTCAACATTACTTGCAAGGAAAGTATTATAGTGCCAATAATAGCACGACAGAACATTTTGTTCATTTTCGAAGGAGTTTATATTCACAGTGTTCTGTTCTGTACACATGCTCTCTCTCTAGAAGACAGCATTCTTTTGTCCACAACAGCGTTATGTTGCCTGAAACCTTACTTTGCAATACTAAGTATGTGAAGTTCTGTCTAAGGGACAGACTAAAAAATATTCATCCTCCTTCAGACTCTGAAGTTTTATGTGTTTTGGATGAAGGAGGATGGAGAACTTGTTCATGACGTCAGTGGACATTTGTGGAGTGGAAGTGAGACTTTTTCTCCATCTTGATTAAATCAAGCATTATGCTTTTGTAGCCATTATGCTCAGCATAACTACTCAGTTTCATAAAAGTCATAAGAGAGGACCTAAAATATGGAGGGAACCGAGTACACTGGAACAACATCGTGAAATGTATTGGCAGGGAAGTGAGAAAAATCAAAAGAAAATTTCCTTGCTCATGTTTTTTATCTTGACCTATTCGTTAAATAGCCCGTACCTCTATTTTTGTTAAACATTTTCAAAAACAGCAGTTGAAGGAATGAGGAAGAATTCAGGTGTCTGATTTAGCCAAAAAGGAGCGGATATGCCTTACTTTGAAATACATTTCCTATGAAAATGCAGCGGTGTCTTTTCAATAACTACATCTGTTTTTGCCTGTATTACAAATGCTAGAAGACGAGCTGCATGATTCTTCCTCTCGCTTGAACAAAGATTGCAGAACTGCTAATATACTACCAAAGCCAAGGTTCCCTATAAATCAGCGATTCGCCACCTTTTTCAGTTCAAGGCACTCCTCATTAGACTCAAGGCACCTCTCTGTAACTTTTGGGAATTGAATGTTTGTTTGAACTAATTAATGTATTACAGTGCTTACCTCCTTGCAGAGGGGCTGGGCAGTGGAGGTAGGGATCAGCCAGGGAGGGAGATGAGTCTGAGCCTGTGCTTATCTGCTTCTCTCTTCATACACACACCCTTCAGAGGATCTGGGAGAACCCCGGTCGAGAATCACTGCCATACATCTGTGGCCTGGATCTCAAGGGCTTTCTCTCGATTTTGACAAAATGGAAATGTCTGCATCATGAGAGAGTAAATTATCATGTGGCATGCTTTGCATACTATCCTTATCTTATGATGCATTATTTCTTATATAGTAGCAGTACAATATTAAGCAATTGCTGGCAGACACACTCAGAATATGTACCCATTTAATTACTCAGTAAATGGCTGTTAAACTGATGGAGAACACCAGGACAAGAAAGCTTCAGTAATTGCATATCAGTTAAAATGAAGATTAGCAGCCTGAAGAAATCCCACTTTTTTAACGTCCCAGAAAGGCTGTTAGAGCAAGAAATAATATACTTTGTGCCTATGGAGGTGTCTAGAACAAAAAGTAAAAAAACCTAAACTCTTGAGACATTGAGAGAGAGAGAGAGAGAGAGAGAGAGAGAATCATTATAGTATAGTAAAGTTAGAAATCTTTTCAGAAAGCCATACTTGTATTAGTAAAAAAAAAAACATTGATATTCTAGGATTTCTATCTACTTGTCTATTTTTTTGAGAAATGCATGGAAATCTTAAAAGCTCCTTTTTTGAGGACGCGTTCTTTTGCCATAGAGGGATTGGATTTCTTTTCATGCCTCAACTGATGCTGACATGATAATCTTTCATGTTAGAAAGACTTCCCATTAGTTTCAGACTACTGGCAAGTAATCCCCAGACTGTGCAACATTTGTGTGCTGTTTTTATTAAGTTCAGTCTCTAATCACGCACCTCAGAAGGTCACTGACATTTCTCAAATTTATTGAGCAAACCACTTTTATATATTTTTCTTTGAAATTGGACTAAAGGTCATCATATGTTTTACAGGGCATTGGAGAGAGAAGGAACTAGATGGTAGTTTCCCCAAATTTGACCTTGAGATGCTTAGTAGATTCGATTTCTGAACTCAGTTTAAATCTGGGACTTCTCCTCCACATGTATTTGAACTGAGAAAAAAGTTCTTATAACATCTTGTGCAGCAAACTACTAGGTTATTTACAGTTCTGCCAGCTTCAGCTCAGCTGCCTTAATGTAGCCAAAGCTTCAAAATGAAATTACAGCTCTGCAAAGGGAGAAGGAATGATGCTTGTGGGTGAAGTTGCTAAGAATATTAAGTGAGATTACAAATGATAACAGGAGGGGGATGAGAAATAAATTCAATCCATCCATCTTCCACTTCTCACATCAACATATTCTCCTCCTCCTAAATTTGTTCTCAAATCAGAGAACTGGAACATTAATATTTAATAGATTTATAAAAGTTAAAACCAGGCTGGATGATTAGATCATGGACTGTTTGAATTTGAGAATATCAGAGGATTAAAATTCTTCTCTTTACAGTTGGAGAGAGCATTTTTGGTGCAGCTGGAATTATTATCACCCAGCAAGTCAGGATGTCAAATTGACTTGGATAAAAAGTAATCATGGAGGCTATTCATACAAGCTATACTTCTGTTTAAAAGCTTTAGGCAATTAGAGTCAATGATGAAGGGGTGTAACATCAAATCAGCATAGGAGACTGTAGATGGTAGTATGAAATACAGGTAGCATATCATTAAGCTACCTTTTTTCTCTGAATAAACTTTAAAAAAATCTAAGGGCAGTCGAGCAGGCTTCTTATTAAATGCTGAGAGAGCCTTTAATAGAATTAGTTGGTGGGAAGATCTCTGCTGGATTGATATGCGATATTTGATTTAGTTCAGGCACATATATTCTGGGTTCTTTAATATTAAAACACTGTTTATTTTCTCTGTGTTCAGCTGTTTCATATAGACGTGATGTCTCTCTCTTCAGTGCTGTGCTCTTGCTGAAAGATAAATTACTAAGTATAAAATGAAAAAAATGCATAAACAGCTTAAGGAGTGTATATGCTGTAAATTTACTGTGTCAGATGGTGGACCCTCAATCTCACCATGTTGCTGTATAGAGAATACCTTCTTGAACCAGAAACCAGTGGGACGATAGACAGGCAAATCAGTAGCGACTCTCACCTTGTTTTCTTAGTACCGTGAAAACGTGGCTATCCTGGGTCCAGTTAAGGGGTAGCCCACGTGGAGCATCACAGCATATTCAAAGGGGCTGCTGCATGATAGCAGTAAGTTTATGTAAGAAACTTAGGCATTTAGGAGCCTAATTTTCATTGAAAGTCGGTAGGATTTAAGTACATAAGTTCCCAAATTGTGTTTCAAGTTACAAGTGCTCCTGGGTATTGTAGTTCTCTTTTCATGTGTTATAAGTAGGAGTAGTGTGTGTGGGGATAAGTGTCAATTTTAAGAACTAGTGAAAATTAATCTTGACTTTATATTGATTGTGTTAAACCTGAGTACTGAGCTGAATGTGTGTTTGTGAAGCAAAGTTGTCAAGGAAGACGTGAATAGATTTAGGATAATATGGAAGTACAAGTCTCTGTTAATTCAGATCTAATTTTTTATTCAAATGAAATATAAAAACTGTTTTAAAACAAAGCAAGATTAAAATCCAACTTTGATAATGCATGTTGATGAGTGTGATTTTAGTCTTCTAGCTTTTAGAGTACAGCAAGCATGACTCACTTTATGCCTAAGCAGGTCACTTTATGGGTTACTAAAATAGACCATGAAAAATCAAAGTGGATTTGAACTAAGGGAGGAGACGACAAAGCTATTTATAAGAGTCAGATGGCCACGTCTCTTTCCTGTTATGTGTAATCAAGATTGCATAATTCAAATTATCTATATTTTACCTTTAACCTTTTTTTTTAAGCAGAATGAAAGAGTTATTTTGGATAATCTGAAAACAGTACTAGAAAAGTCTAATCTACTAGGATAAAACATAGACTCTTGCATATCAGGTGGTTATATTATTGACATACTGTACTTCTACAGTTATCCGTCCTCATAAAGAAGTCAGTTATGGTCGCATGAGAATATGTGCATAAGATATGTTTTTAAAGTTACTGTTTAAATACATTGCATCCTAAAGACATCCTTGCTGTTCATTAATGACCCAGTTCAGTCAAATGATGAGAGCGTAGGCAGTGCCTATCACTTCATTGAATAGATCCCTAGGGATATGGACAAACATAGATTTTAGACACTTTGAAAGGGGGAGGGGAAGTTACAGCTCGGAAACATGCAGTAGCTATTATCATCACACTGTTATGTCTTCATGTGCATGATACAAGTGGGCTAAATCACCCTGACTCTGACCTTGAATGAAGAGGAGTTAAAGATGCCATGTTTTTGCTACACTTGATACACTGTAGGATTATATAAAAATAACAGTTGGTTCCTAACAGCTTGTATCCTTTGATACAGATTCAATTGTTACTTCGGTCTGTATGCCCTAAGATGCTAGGCAGTAATCGGTTCTCCAAGGTGAGGGACAAGTTATGCATAAACCGGTTTAAGTGATCAGAAAGTGGTTTAAACCTGTAGCAGAACAGAAGTTCAGTGCACGTGGGCTGGGGCATGGCCATACCCCCTGTTCTCTGCATGAGCGGGGAATGACGCGCCGGGGGGGGGGGGGGGGGGCAACAAACTGGAAGGGACTGCCCCCCTCCAGGCAAACCCCGGCTGACACACACACACACCCCTGACCCATATGCAGATGCACACACACACCCACACCTCTCCACCAACATTCACACACTCCCCCCCACTCTCTCCTATACACACATCCTCTCCACATCCCCCCTGCCTCATAAATCACACACAGGCTGAGCATTCCCCACAGCCCCTCTCCCTCTGCCTCCTTTCTGCCCAATGTTTCACCTGAAAGGAGAAAGTGAAGTGGGTTTGAGCAGCTCCCTGCCCCTTTCTCCGGGAGGTTTCCAGCCCAGGCTTTGCTGGCTGCCCTTGCAGGCAGGAGATCTGTGCACCCCTCTCCTCTCATCTTTGCCAGCCTCACATCTCCTGGAGAGGCTAGCAGAGGTCGGGGAGAAGGGGCAAAGCAGAGGTGGTGCAGGGGCAACATTTCATTTCAGTTTAAATGTTTATTTGTCGTCATAAAATAGAACATATTTTAAAATGCTATTCAAAATATACAGATCCCCCCCCCCCCAATCAAATTAGGATGTTTTGTCATTATTGCAATCTTTTCAGCAGTTTGCTTCCAAAATGCCTGCATAATTAATTTTTTTTAAATATATTTCAATAGAATCTCATGCTCTGATAAAATGTGGTTTAACTGAAATAGCTTCAATTATCCCTACAATGGATTTAAAGTAATATAGGTGCCATTTTTCAGATCTGCTGTCTTTTTCCTTAGTTTCTACTGCTTGAGTTCATTTTGTTTTATTTTCAGTTCTAATACTCTTTCAGTTGAACCACGAATATTTCCCTGTGTCCTTAATTTCAGGTTTCCTTCTCTCCTCTTTCAAAAAAAACCCACAAAAAAACCTCTCCCCGCTTGCCGATATACACCCTAGGGCAGAGCCTCACATCCAGGGCCATTCTTCTGCAGGATTGGGCCCCTTAAACTCTGGAAGCAGCAGAGGTCCAATCCTGCAGTAAATCAGCCCTGGGTGACACTGTAAACACCAGTGAAGCAGATCAGCTGTAGCAGGACACATTGCAGCAGAGCTAATGCAGCTCCAAAGATAGTGTGTGCTTCTACCCCGAGTCTGGTTCCTTGGAGCGTCTCTCCCTAACCTCCAACCGCCTTCACGTTAGGCAGGAGAGAGTCCTTGGTGCTTTGGACTTGTGATAATCCACGCTAAGGAGTCCCGCTCCTAAAGACCTTTGAGAAGATTTCTGTCATACTGGTTAATTTTTGAGAGGTATTTAATTTTCACAAGAGCTCTCTTAAGTCTTTTTGTGAATTGTAACCTTTCTGATGAATAGCAGAAATAAAAAAAAAAAAAATGTTCAAGGTGCTACACTGTGATCTCTGTATAACGAGTAAGAGAGTCCCTCAGAGTTACCTTTTGCCAGGTAAGCACTAGCTATTGTTCTTCTTAGATTTCTAATTTATTTACTTTTGAGTTTTTCCAAAGGCTTAGCCTTTAAACAGTATTTCACTTATAACCATCTGTAATTGTGTGTAACAAAAATAGTTAAAGGATAGAAACCAGTATTAGAAAATTTAGAAGGGGCTATTTGGAGGGAGCAGTTCTGTTTTGTAGAAGTACATAATATGGACAATGAATTGAGAATGATTAATTTCAATAGCAGTAAAATCCGCAAATATAGATATATTTTTCTTGCTTCTGGAAATAGAACTTTTTTCTTGGAAATGGTGATGCAGTAAAAGCGTATGATAAAAATAGACTGGACTAAAAGTTGAAATTAAGGGACTGTACCTTCATGGAGACTGCTAAAAGTGCCTAAATTAGCATCAGGTCCCGAGGACCTAAAGAGCATCATTAACTACAATGGGCTTCTGAAAGCAATTTATCAGAAAAGTCAAAGCACTCTGTAGAACGCTCCGATGCAGAATATTGTAAGTGAAAATGTAATGATAAGTAATAAAACTGCTTGTTGAAACAAAGAAAAGGATATTTGTAGTCCAAAGATGGATCATTTCCCATCTTAATATAACTTCTTTCCAAATGAATCATGAGCCCTATGATACAGTAGGATATTCTTACAACAGTATTTTGGGGAAATTCTTTTACAATGTGTTTTTGTAGTAACACTTGATTTTTGTTTTTTGTTTTGCTTGTTTACAATATCGTGTTAATTAGTGTAGACAAAGTTGGTTACTTACTACTAGATCCTATTAGTACTGGCTTCCTGGCAAAAAGACAAGTGGTGTAGCGATCTAAATTTCTGCAATAATATCCAGTTCACAGTTTCCATAATAACTGTGCAGCTGGGATTCATGGTTTATAGACAAACAAACCCTGAAATACTTAAGGTAACCAAAGCTATGGGTACCTATTTTATCAGTTTTAAGGAGCCTTTTATCTCTCGCCTCATTCTTTGCTGGTCTGATGCTACTGTTGCTATAGAAACCGATCTGAGCATAGCTTTATTGTATAGAACAACGGTTTCTGACACAGATAAATCTCTTTCATGTCTTAGGACAGCAGGTAGCCTCCTCATGGACAGACTCACTCTGAATCTTCTGCCTACAAAGTTTTTCCATCAGCAGAATTTATCATTTGTTTTTGTGCCAGTTTATGAATCCAGATTTTTATAGTCATAATTCTATGAAGAGCGTAGTTTGCTCACGCAAACTCATGAGTTCAGGTTATCCATAATCTATTTGTAAAGACTGGAGAAAATGAATTAAGAAAGCATCCTAGGACTATTAATATTGCTGTAATGTTTCAGTGGAATAGCTTTTTAACGTACACATTATATAGGCACAAAAACTGTGATTATGGTCATTGCTAAAATTTGCTTGAGTATAAACTATGGAAAATACTTCGTTTCACAATGTACCCGACAATGGACCCTTTAAGGTCACTGGGCTATTCCAGCATAGATCTCACATTATCTGTAGTATCTTTTACAGAAGCCTCAAACCATTTTTATTACCTTGGCTCTTCTGGGTCCATGGACTCCACTTGCTTCCTATTTTTCTGGAGTGTATATCTGGGGATCATATGCTTTTCAAGATGTACAGCTAAATCACTTAATGATTGTTGGAGAAGGGAGGAAGTGGTAAAACTAAAACATGTACTGTGGCAAAAAATCTCAGTTTTATTCTCATTTATGCAAGTGCTGTGCAAAATAGACACAATGCTTTGTACAAATGTAAAAGGATGATAGCTGGTATCTTGCCTATTAGAATCAGTCTACTTTTGTTTTCTTTATCTTTTCTAGTCCTAGCTACAGTGCAGGGAGCAGCTTGCTTTCTCTTACAAAATAATCTGTTTCAGATAGAAGCTATTCTCTGTAGTCGACTCCGTCTCTTTTTTTTTTCCAAATAGAAAAAAAAATGATAGGCATCCTCTAGGTTTCTCCTTTCAAACCTGCTGTGGAAAAGGAGACCCAAAGAACTAAAAATAAAACTGATGCAATAGCAACAAAGGGACTTGTAAAGACTATCCATGTGAAACGGAGGGACACCAATGCATTCTTTCCCTTCACTAACAGTCTGAAGCTTGGTTTGGCCAACCTACTCAACACAGGTTTTAGAACAGGGGCAGACAAAATCCAGCCCGTGGGCCAGATCTGACCCACCAGGCACTTTCATCCGGCCCGTGGCACCCACAAACAAATTGTACCCCACCCAGCCCTTCCACTTACAAAGGTGGGAGTGAGATGCCCACGTGTACACCCCTCCAACATAGCCTATTGTGCCTCGCTCCCACCCTCGTGGACAGAAGGGCCCTGCCTGGCCAGCAGGCAAGTTCTGGGTAGGGCTGTTGCTGCCAGTCCTGCAGCCTCTGGGGACCTGCTCGGCCTCTCTCGTGTCCTGCTCACTCTGGGAAGCGGTGGGGTAAAGCTGCAGCTGGGTGGGAGCATGGGGATGGGGATGGCGCTGGCGGCAGTGCAGTGCCAGCAGCGTGGATCTTGGGTGGCCAGCATGTCGGTGTCAGGGAGGTTGGGGGGGGGGTTAGGGACCACCCCGACACTCTTCCCCATGGCATGTGGCTGTGGCCAGTGCTGCACATCACAGCAAGGAGCGCAGCCCCCGCTGGGCCACCTCTATGGCCAGGGCTCCCCGCCACACACCCGCAGCCCATGCACTCGCACAGCACGGGAGGGAAGCCCCAGTGCTGAAGCCCCTATAGGTAGTATGATCCGCACTGAGAAACTGAGCTTTTACTGACTAAGACCAGCAACCACTAGTGAAAATATCATAGTGCCCAAGGAAAAAGTTATCAATAATTCACCTTGCTTTGCTTGATATTACTACTTAAAGTATTGCTACTTAAAACAATGATGCATTTAGAATTATTGGTGTTACTATATGGCATCTGCAGTGTATTTTACAAGCATCCCCCCCCTTCGTCTTTACCTGAAGTTGAGATTTTTATCTTATTTTGATTTAAGCACCAAACACCTCAAAATCAGAAAGTGCTAGAAGTGGTTGGTATTCTGTGAAACTCTCCCAGTGGTCTGCAAATGTGCACGTAATCCATAGCAAACAAATTGTTGTTGCGTCTTGAAAGAAAGTAGACATTTGCTAAATCATGGTTTGTGGGGGTGGAATCTGATGGTGCTCCTTGTAACCTATATTACAATATGTCCAGTCGGAGAGGAAAATATTATTTACACTTGAACACTCTCCTCTCTTTTCTCCTCTTTAAACATCAATATAATAAAAGTGCACTATTGTCTCCGAGATTGGCAGAAGGCTTAACCTTTTGCCTGGGGTAAATGTAACAAAGCTTTGAGGGAATTAAAATTCAGCTTAGCTAATTAGACCATTAAATGTAAGCAACCCAGTTTCATACAGGAAAAATAATTGTTACCCAATTTTTAAATCTAGCAGGTTACAGAATGCTTGATCAGCTACAGAAGCTACCATTAAATTGGCAAAATGTGTCAACAAAATTCTTTTTAGAGCAGGAAGTGACTGTGGTGTGAAGTAACTCTGTCTAATAGTTGTTATTGAATTCTGACTTCTTAATGGAAACCATTGATATTTTTAAAGTAAGTACTTTATATAAAGTATCTTTTTTTAGTTGCAATGTACTTCTCATATTCACATACATCAGAGAATTCTTAAAATACTTACTAGATCTACTAGATATTTGGGGTGTGCAAAGCTTCAGTCCCTGATTCGATTTAGCAGAGATTCAGCCCGATTCAGTGGCCGATTCTCCAAATCTAAATCGAATCAGGAGACCCTTTAATCTCTCTGAATTGAATCGGAAGCCTCCGAATCAATTTGGAGAGATTCAGAAAGATTCGGACATAGACGGCTTTAAATGTTTTTTCTACACACCTCAAGGTACCAGGCAGCTCGTGGATGCTGCGATGCTGGGGCGGATAGAGCATCCCACAGGAGTGCAGGGGGGCTCCCCAGTGTGCTTGGCAGCAGACCCAGAAGTGGGCCAGAAGCACTTCTGGTCCACATATGGGTCTGCTAGGGAGCACGCTGGTGACCCCCTACGCCTCCCTGGCTCGGTGACTGGTGCCTCCTGGGCCTGGGGGTGCACCTGGTATCCCCTTGCAGCCAGATTCAGCCAAATTGAATCAAGACAGTGATCCAAATCAACGAATTGAATTGCTGTCCCCGATTTGGGCCGAATAAGAATTGAATACAGCCCGTTTCACACCCCCCCTACTAGATATCATGCAGTCACAATTTAAAAACAATATATATTCCAGATTACTACAGTAGATGGTGTTAAACATTCTCAGTTTCTGTCAGTTGTTCAAGCAGTTTTGAAAGCTATGAAAACAAATTTGATTCCTTATACTTGCTTTGCATTTATATTTTGGGGGATTGAAGCTTGTGAAACTCAATGGTTTGTGAACAATTTGGGGTTCTTAAAAACTATTTATAAGCGTTCGTGGGTCTGTCATTTAATGGTAGTTTCATAGTTGGCAGGGTCGGAAGGGACCTGAGCAGATCATCAAATCCGACCCCCTGCCACGGCAGGAAAAAGTACGGGGGTCAAACGACCCCAGCATTGTAGTATCGTAGTAATGTTGTTGTGATGGTCCAGGAAATATGCAAGAGGCAAGAATTCTTGTGCATGAGAGAGATTTTATTGGACCAACTGCACGGGAGGGATAGATATAGCCAAGTTTTTGGGTATCACTGTAGTGGTGGCACAGGTACCCAGCCCCAGTGCAGCTCCCCAAGAGCTGGAAGCTGCACTTTTGCTCCAGCTGGGGATCAGAGGACTGGAAGGAGCTGCTGCAGCACATCGCAGTTCCCAGCTGCCTGCCTCCAGCATGTCCACAGACAAAAGCGCCCTGCCGCCGCTGTGCCTCTAAAACTGCTCAGCCCCACCATGTCGGACTGGAGCTGGGAGGGCAGGACGAAGCAACAGCAGCGTGGGCACTGCTGGAAGGTTCCTGGCCTCAGCACAGCTCCTCGCTGCCGGGCCCCAGTGTGGGCTACCTCTCCCTGGCTTGCAGGCCGTATGTTGCCAAGCCCTGCTGTAAGGAATATTAACAAAGTTTGACAATGATGTGTTTACATTGCAATTGCTTTGCAATAAATTTTTTTGACTGAATGCTCCATGCCAGTGACACTTATTGGAAGGAAACAAAGCTAGCATGACTGTAAATGGGTTGTTCTAATTATAAAAAGTTGTAAATTTTGAGTTGTTGTCCCAATTCACAGCGGAAACCACAGTATTTACAATTGCGTTGAGAGAGACTGTAGGAAAGACGAGCAGTTTCCAAGAGAATAGAAGCCACCGTAAAGGAATGGCGTGGCATTGAAAGTATACAAGTCTATCCAATTAATTTAATTGCTTAAAAATATGGTTAGGGAGCGACGGAAGGGCATAATACAATTTCACACTTTTATGATTTTTGCTCATAAATTGATTTCTTTCTTTGTCCTTAATTTTTGATCACATATAAGAGTACATCAATGTATGTGTTGTGTTGCTCTTCAGGTGCTATGATTTGGATTTAATTTTTGGATTAATTTTTGCTCTGTACATGTAACTAAAATTTTAAGGAAAAATTATTGCTAATCCTTAGTCATGGAGTAAGCATCTTATTGATGTACATATTTAGCATCATATTATCACATCTTTATTTATTTACCTTTCCATATTTTATATGGTGGTGGGTACAGTTTTTTTAAACTACAGGATACCAATCTTAACACACAGCTGTTTGCACTCCAAGATTCAGATGAAAGGGACATTTGCTGTTTTCACATTTGGCAGCAAATGTTTGGTGGTTGCCTGGGTCAGTCATGATATCAAACAGATGATTGTTTGTATTTCTTTCTAAAACAAATCAGATGTGTCCTGCTGCAGTACTTGCTTATCCTTAGAAAAAAATGCTGCAAATCTTTCTTTGCAAATCTTTTGATATTATTTTAGTGAATTCTGCGCTGGAACTCGCCCCCTGTTGTTGTTTAGATTTTTGTCCTGATTAGTAAAGTAAACCTCATGGTATTTTCCCCTAAATAGTTTATTTTTATTGAGTATTTGGATGCTCGTGGTTGTTTTGGAGTCCTATATATTTAAATATTTTAAAAAATGGAAATAGAAACCTGGTGAAATTAAATTCAAACCATTGGCAATACTTGGCCTTGAACTGAATAGAGAAAAAATGAGAATCACTGCAAAAAAGGTCATTTTGAGTACCTCAAATATGTTAATTTATGCTGAGGTAATTGTGCTTTTCACATAAGTAAGCCATAAGGATGAAAATGATTATGATTATTGTGGTATTAGATACGTCGGGCCATGCAAGGTAGCCAGTTTGGAGAAACAGCCAAGCTTGCTGAGTTGTTGGTGAGTATGGTTAATATGGAACTAAAGTTAAATATTTTTCTTATTTACTAGATGTAAAGCAGGAGAAGCCTAATAGTTTTAATGGTCTCCGTGCATTTTAATTAACACATAATTTCCTGACTGATCATAAATAAAATACCTTTTCCTAGAATCATTAAAAATGAAAGGGCATCCATCCATACAATTGTTTAGTAACTCGCAGCTTTTCTACAATTTCTCTATGAACCATTTATTTATAGGGAATTTATATTACTATTGAAAATAAATTTGCTACAAGCTGTTGTTGGCATAGAAGGCCTTAGTTGTGTGCCAATTTATCAAGTAGTTCAAACACCAAAATACTCACTGAATTGTTTTCAATTTATAAGCATTCTCAAAACAGGAAAAGTATTGCTTTTTATTTATTAATGTAGCATATCCTAATTTAAAAGGAATATCAAGTTAGTTATTTCCTAAAGTTAACACATTTCAAAACAACTACTTATTACTTAGAGAGTGGCAGTTAATTTAGGAAACTGTCCCCCAATGGCTTTATAGTAATAAACCTTTCACTTTCTATACTTCATCCAGAAATTTCCAATCACTGAATAAATATCAAATAAATAAGCCTTCAAAAACTGAGAGACGTGGAATGATTTCTTCAGCTCTAATAAAAGAATAAAAAAGCCTACTCAACTGCAGGCCTGGGTGTTGGACTATATTAACTCTTACATATTGCACAGCAGCACTACATGAGGGTTAGGAAGAGAAGGATATTCCTATTCCTCTCCTATTCAAACTGCAGAAAGAAATTAATAAGGTTAACATACCTCCCTGAGTTAGAATTTGATTAGAGCACCAGAGCTAACTGCAGTCCTGTTCCATCTCTTATTTAAAAAAAAAAACAAAAAAAGAGGAGGAAAAAAAAACTTGGTAAGATTTTTAATAACCATCTGAAAAACAGTACCTAGAACAGTTCGGCGCGTCCTTAAATACCATCTTTTTTGTACTGGCTAAAGTGACATTACTTTCCCCCTGACATAAACATGGCTTTCCTAGCCAAACAGAGCCCGCACCATTGCTTAGCTTGTCAGCTCTTATGGAAAGCCAGTGCTAGGTATCATGAGTGCATTCTTTTTCATGCTCACCGATCTTGAGACATTTAGTTTTAAGATAATGAGGGTAAAATTACCCTCACTCTACATAACAAAGAGAAGCTGTGAAATAAAAACACCATACAATAGGGGGCAAAAAAATCTGTGTCATTTATTTTTAGCATGATACAGATCAGCTGTGTTTTATGAGTGGTTTTATACAGCTGAGTGCTCAAAGGTGATTCAGTACTCAACTATGGGCATTAAAGAGAGATTGTTATATGTATATATATGTATGAATGTGTGTGTGTGTGTATGAACAAATGAGTTGCTTTTTGGAACTTCCTGCATATTTTCTATGAGTATTTTTTAAAAATGTCTGTAATTTTAAATAATCATTGTTGGTTATAACTCTTCAAAGATATTTAGAAAAAATGTAATGGAGATCAGTGGAATTTTCATTTCTTATAGTGGTTTACTACAATTAATAAACTGGTACAGAGGCTTTGTAAATTATATGACTCATCTTGAATATATAATATGGACAGACAAAGTGGAAAAGAATATTTTGCCCACACATAACATACTTATTTTTTTCCTTTCAGTTTGCCTAGGCCAGGGGTGTGCAATTATTTTGGCTGGAGGGCTGATTAACAAGTTTTGGTGAACTGCCGAGGGCCACATGGGTAGCCCTGCCCCTTGACAGGTACCCTGCACCTTGGTCACCATCTTGGGACTGGAAGTCCCGCCCTCCTAACCCCTGACCTTTGCCACTGGAAGTCACTCACCTTGCCCAGGTACTACTCCCTTTGGGAGGGGGGAGGTTTGCTTGTATATTGTGCGAGGGGTAGGGGGAGTGTGGGGTGTGGCTGTAGCATGGGAGGGTTGTGTGTTGAGGGTGTGGGTGTATGTATGGTGTGAGATGTGTGGAGGGCATGGAGTGTAGGTGTGGTTGAGGTGTGTGGGACTGTTTGAGGGGGTGGGGTATGTTTATGTGTATGGGAGGTGTGGGTATGGTGCAGGTGGGGCGTGTGTGGGGTGGATGTGTGCAGCTGGAGTGTGGAGTATGTGGGACTGTTGTATGTGTGTGTGGGTGCATGTGTGGGGTATGGGTATATGAGTGGATGGGTGTGTGGGGTATGTTTGTGGGTATGATGGTTGTGTGGGTATGGTGAGGGTGGGTTGTATATGGGGTGTGGTGGGGGGTTGGGTGTAGGGAGGGTGTGTGTGTGTGTGTGTATGTGTGGAGTGTGGGCATGGTTGGGGTGTGGGTGTATGTGTCAATGCGTGGGATGTGGGGGTGGTGTGTGTGGGTATGGTGGGGTGTGGGGCATGTGGGACAGTGGGTGTGTGTGGGTATGGTGGGCGGTGGGGAGTGGTTGGGGGTGGGTAGGTTGGGTGTGCATGTGTGGGGGGCTTTTGCCCCATCCACTCTTTGTGACACAGCTGAGCCCAGCCCGCCCCCCCTCAGGAGGGGGAGAGCAGCTTCCACTGGCAGGCAGCTAGAGAAGCCCCTAGGAGTGGAGGCGGGGGGCAGGGAGCTGAACCTGACACCACCAGCTCTCTCGCTCTGTCTCACACCTGCCTGGTGGAGGGGCAGCTGAGCCTGCACTGGCTCCTGCTGCTGCCCCACCTGCTTGTCCCATGCCTGCCCAGCAGGGCTTTGTAAACTCCTCCATGCCCGCCCCCCCCCCAGTCCACATGCTCTCCCACCTGGCCTTGCATGAGCAGAACCAAAGCAAGCTGCAGGCAGAGCCCACCCCACTGCAGCAGGGACAGGAGGAGGAGTTGCTGGAGGCTTGGGGAGCCCAGCAGTTCCCTGGGCAGTGGCAGCAGCAGCCCTGTCCAGCAGCTGTGCCTGCTGGCCGGGGCTGGTGCCCTCCGGTGGGAGAGTCTGGGAAGCATAGCACACAGTGTCCCAGGTAGGAGCAGATGGGACTCGGTCCTATGCAGAGCGAGCGGGGTAGCCACTGGCGGGGGCCAGATACAGTAAATTGGTGGGTGTCTGCCTGTGGGTCAGAACCAAACAGCTGGTGGGCTGAATGCAGCCCACAGGCCTTATTTTACCCACCCTTGGCCTAGGCTCTATGAAAAGGTATTATTTTGCAAGATTTACTGCACTATGACTTTTCAAGTATGTGCCTTCATATAGTGTTCATAAAAGGAAGAAAGCTATCCTTGGGGACTGAGGATTATTTTTTTCCTGAGGGAGACTACTCCTTACAATTTTAATATGCTCCACTGTTACTGAGCCCTTCACATCCCTGGAGACATGTAGGGTGAATGCCAAACTGTTTTGCCTCCAGGCACATCTATAAATAAGTCCTTGTTGAAACATGTTAGACACCCCAGACTCAAGACATACGTAGATAGACACCTTGTAAGAGTTCTTTGCGAAAGGGAACTCTCCTTTGACTGTTCATCCTCTTCATACTGGCTACTATATGAAGAATATTTATTAGGGTTGATTTCATTTTTTTGACTTATTTTCTGTTGTCCACTACTCTTGCATTTTAATCTTGATTCTGTCATTACCTGCATGGTTTAAGTGAGGCCTTGCTTATGGCTCTAGTGTGTATTTCCTTATGTGTAAAATGGGATTGGTGAATAGTAATTAGCTATAGCTTTTAGCTTTCTTTTTACAAGTGCTATTTATGACTTTGTTTATAATTTTTTAATGGAGATAGTGAAGTGATTATAAATTACTTCCTAAAACTAAATGCTGTAGGGTGTTGCTTGTTCAACATAGAAGTAAAAGTAACAATTTTCTTTATCCTTTGATTCTGAAATGCTGGTTATATTCAAGAGCATTTGGATCACCTAACATAATTTAACTTCTAGTGAGTGAGTAAGTTTTGTGCAATATGTGGTGCACTATCTTTGTATTTCAAGGAAAAGTTAGAGAGGAAAAAAGATTGAAGAAAAATCTGAATGCGAAAGCTCAGGGGATTCATCACCTATGGAGACAAGGAAGGAAGAGAAATAAAGGCCATTTTCATGACTGTGTATATTCTAAGCTGGGAATCTTTCTCCTTAGAAATTCATATTTCAGATGAATTTGTTTTCATGAGACATGAGTGGGTGGCTGATTATCCATTAAATCTTTCTGTAATAATGCAATAATCTTTCTGTAATATGATTCAATCATAAAGCTTAGAAATAAAAAAGTTTAACTAATTCTTACATTTAAAATACCACTTCACATTACAGCTGAAGCAACTGGGGCCCAGGGAAGTTAAGGTTTCAAACAATGCATGCTTGAATTTCCAGCTCCTAGAACCGATATTCCTGGAATGGCTCCTGGCCGTTATATAGCTTAAGGAGCAATACAATTAGTTCAATGGTATTTGAAAGAGGAGCCTTGTCTTATTGAAATACTCTTCAAAACCAATTTAGGAAGGTACTATAGAAAATGAGATTTTTAACCCCTTTTCTTAATACTTTTTGCATCCCATCTTTCTCTGAAGTGTTGGGATTGCATCCCTCTGAGCAGCAGAGGAACATTTTTCTCAGTATACTAGACATGTTAACAGAGAAGTTGATATTTTTTCTAATGCATGTGCCTTGGCAATAAAGCTGTCATCACAGAGTGCACATATAATAGTTTGTCACGGTTTTAGTTTATAATTGGAATCAATCCATGCAGGTTTTCATAGAACCACTTTCATTATTTTAAATAGATTCAACAAAACCACTGGAGCAAATACTATGTAGACTTTGAATGGAAAGCTCCCATGTTATGTTGAAGGGTAACATTTGCTAAACTAAAGATTGGATGGCTCAGACATCTATAATGAGAGAGAGCTATTTCATCTGTAGGTCACTGGATCAAATCCATGTGAAGTTGGTAGTAATTGTAGGTCATTTACTATGCCATATAATGGCTGTCAACAGGCACCCTGACTAAAAGAGAAAAAATAGTGTTCTTAGCTCAGTTCTAAGTACCTAACACAAAAACCACCCTCACAATTGGCACCCGTACCAATTACCTCCGCAGGTGGACCAAAGATTGAATGTGTTTTGAGAAGGAAGGTCTCACCTTCATTGGAAATGGTTTTTTAGATCAGTATGACATGTTCATTGTTCTTGGCCATGCTGGATTTTAAAAAAGGGTATTCCAGATAGCTACTATAATTCAAGGTGGATAAAGACCAGCAATGTTAAGTTCTGAAAAAAAAATAGAGCCTGTGAGAAACTGAAGATTCATCAGTTAAAGAGGCAGAATATCTACTATAGATAGAAAAGAAAGTGGTGTTTGACTGCTGTCTTTCTTCTGTTGCTGACACCATATAACAAAGCAAACAAATGGCTCACAGCTGACGCTTTTAAAAATGCTCTTTATTAACTTGAAGCTAACAAATAATGATTTTTCTGCCTGCTTGATGCTGTGTAAAAAAGAGCAACCATGAATAATCTGAGAATAAACCCACCTAAGAGAAAGTAGATAGTATACTGAATTTTGCATTAGAAGCAAACTGGGCAACATCTATATGAGACTTTTACTGCGGAGCTGACTAATTAGCTCCATAGTAAACTGTAACTGTTTACATGTGCAGTGATATTAGGAAAGAGTAAACTAATTAACTCCGCCGTAGGATAGTACTGCCAGACTCGAGTACAATCCTACAGCAAAGTGATTTACTCGGCTGCAACATGTGTAGACACTAATGGGGCTGGCTGGGGCACAAGGGGGCTTCAAGGCAGAGGCTGCCTTCCAGCTAGCCCTACCCTGGAGAACTCTTGTGCCCCAGCCAGCCCCTCCTCAGCATGTTGAGCCAGGTCTGAGCAACCCTGGACTGGCAGGCTGACCCCCAGTGCCCCCTGCCAACTGGGATTGCTCCGCCCTGGTTCAACGTGCTGCAGTCTTGGGCACGTGCAAACGCAGCACCCAGGACCAATAAACTGGCATGAACTGTGCCAGAGTTTATTCAGCTGCATTAATTGCACGTGTAGGTACACCACCTGTTGTTTTTGTGTGCAAGCACTGTGGTCAGAAAAGAACTGTACTCTGGCAAAATCAGAATTTAGGACGAAGACTGTAGTTTGCTGGTAGATATTAAAAATACCCCAGTTTCAGTGCAATACATTAGTTTTCTAAAATTTCCTACGTGGGATCTCAGATTAAAATGATGTATATTTGTTTGTCAGTGTATTTATATAAAGTATATTAAAGGCATAGAACAGTAAGCCCAGAAGACTGAAGTCTCTTATTTTCCTATTCATTATATAGCAATTTTATTTAACGATCTTTTAAATAATTGCCTGCTCTCTATTTGCCTTATTATATTGATCTGCAATTTACAGTAGCTCTAAAATTCTATAAATACTACTAGCTAGCAGGGGGTAGTTTCTGCTATTTTCATATTTCCTTATTTAATACGAACATAAAAATGCATTTAAAAGGGTTAGAATATTTCTGAGATACTGAAAGAGTATATTTGGGAGTGCTTTATGGTTGAGTGTGTAATATGTAAATGAATTTCCCCAATACTAAAGGAATAAATCAAAACACTTTGTATTTTCTTTTTTTTAACTATGTTCTGAAGTATACAAGAAGACAGCAGCAGAGCCAAGATTAGAACTGCTATGTTAATGGTGTTGTCCATCTCTGTCTCCCATATTCCATCTAGCTTCCATGTGGGGTCTTGGAAGAAGAGATTGTTAGACAGTAGGGTTGTGTGAAGTTTCATGTGCTGATTTGATTCAGAGGAGATTTGGCCCGATTCGGCGGCCAAATCTCTGAATCCAAATCGAATCAGGAGACCAATTAAAAGGTCCAAATTGATTCAAAGCTCTTTGGATCAATTCGGAAAAGATTTGGAGAGCTTCAAAGCTCTCTGGATCAATTCGGAAAAGATTCGGAGAGCTTAAGAGATTCGGGCAGTCCCTGCTCACCACTGCATGGAGCTCGACTCGGACTCTGTACTGGTAAGTAGAGGGCAGGGGTGAGAGGGGGGAGGAGTGGGGAAGGGGCCCTGGGGGGACCCCTGCTAGGCCCCATCCCAGCCTGCTCCCCCAGCCCCTCTGTGTGCCCCCCTGCCCACAGTCCCAGCCCCTCCCCCATGGCTGCCCTGCCCAGCTCCTAGCTCTTTAAAAAAAAAAAAGAAAAGAAAAAAAAAAAGAAGTCCCGATTCACCAGCTGCTGCAGTGGCCTTGGGGCTTCTGGGGCCTTGTGGCAGAGCCCCCCCCCCCCCCCCCTGCAGTGCAGGGCAGTGGGGATTGCCCCCTCCCTCTCCTGGCAGGAGCCAGGATGTTGGGGCTTTTTTCTTTCTTTTTTTAGAGCCAGGAGCTGGGGCTGGGCAGTGCTGCTGTCTGGGGGGCTGGGAGAGTGGGCAGGGGTCGGGGGCTTGTAGCGGAACCCCCCACATGGCATGGGGCAGCGGGGGACAGTGGGGATCACCCCCTGCCTGGCAGGAGCTGGTGAGTGCAGGCTTTTTTTTTTTTTTTTTAAGAGCCAGGAGCTGGGGCCGGGCAGGGCAGCCATTGACGGGGCTGTGAGAGCGGGCGGGGGATGGGGCTGATTCAGAGATTCGGCTGATTCAGTGGTGGCTGAGTCGATTCGGGACAGTGATTTGAATCACTGAATCAAATCACTGTCCCCCGAATCACCCAACTCCAAGGCAAATCTAGCTGCTTTGCTTTCCACAGGCATATTAGGAATTAAGTTCAAAGATCACAGGTCTTTATAAAAGCATATGTATATGTGTTTTCTGGGGGTCCTGGCTTCTGATTTCTGCTCTAACCAACATGAGACTCTCAGGTAATGGCTTGCTGTCCCATTGAGAAAGAAAGAATAGTTGCCATATTGTCTGTGTGCTGCCTCCATCCACTTTTTAATGATCCGTCTGTTATTTTTTGTATAAACTGCTGTATGTTGTGGGGTATCCAGCTTATTTTAGATCATTTCTTTCATTTGCAAAGTCTTACAACTATTGTAGTATCAATTTACATGATAATTTAAAGATGAGGGCCTAAGCAAGTGGTGCTCTAACTTTTGGCCTATAGGCGAGATATGGCCCACAAAGCAAAATCATCTGGCCCATGGATCTTCTCCCAGGTCTGAAAATGTGGTGGCAGGGGAGTGGTGGCAGCATTAATTGTCACTGCCCTGCTTCTATGTTTCTGGACCCATGTGGAGCCCAGTGTGGACATGGTCCCATGTGCAAATCATGCTGACATGTAGTGGGGCTGGTACACAGGGTCACTGCGCATCTGAACCTGGCAAAGGTAGTCCAGCCAGGACAAGCACTTGGGTCTAACACGCAGGGCTGTGCCAGCTCTCCTGATCCCACGCTGGATTCAGCCTACAGATTGACCCCACACCACTCATTTGGCCTACAGGACTGGAAGGTTAAATATCACTGGCCTAAGCTAAGCTCTAACTTCCCAGTGTCCACAGTACCTCTGTATGTTAATGTAAAATAGCAGAGTAACCTTTATTCCTTGATGTGCCAATTTCTGTTATTCCTTATCTGTAAGTCTTCTCCTACATGCGTCTCTTTCAGCTTCCATATTGGTAACTTTGTTCTGTACAGATTTAATGTTAGGATTCCTCTACTTCAACTTTCATTTCCATCAGTTTCAACTCTTCATTTACCGTGTTGTAGCCACTTGCACCTTTTAGCCAGTATAGTGTCACCTAGAATCTCTTTAGTGTCGTGAGACTCTCTGGTCATTCTTTAGGTTCCTATGAGATGCATCTGCATCCATATCTACATCTAATTTATCAGTGAGCCTTTGGTTTGATGTTATTGCATTTATTCCATCTTGGGGAAAATAAATATTTTAGAACTCAGCTTGTGTTTTCATATCATTAAGACTGTTTATTTAAACAAAGTTTAAAACTCTTGTCTGTTCTGAAATTTGCACTTAATGCCCTTCTCTTCTCTTCCTCATGTTCTTTGATCTTAATCTGTTCTATCATCAAAATTCCAGACAATCTTTCCTTTTGGTACAAAGTCTTTCTGACCAGATTGCAAACAGTACATTCTGTTGTAATGTGCCTGTTTGAAAAGAGCAGCATTTCACTTGGCGTTAGTGGTTTGGTTGTATCTTCAATCTCAGCATCCCAAAGTTGTGCATGGTAAACATAATAATCAGAACATAATTTAACTTATATCATTTAAATGCATTTTTGAAATCTCATGTCCTTTCATTTAAAAGTTTGAACATTTATACTTAAAAACACATGCATACAGCAACAGAAAGAAATTGTTCATTATGTTTTTTCCATATGAATGAACAGAAACTCGTTGGCAAAAGTAATAAAAACATAAATATATATAAGAAACAGGTGAACCGTTACATTACCAAGCGTCATCCAGAATCTAGCAGTCACAGAGACTATTTTGTCCCCTTCCAAGGCTGTGTCTTGGGCTACTACCCCAACCTCTCCCTCTTTACCCCCTCCCCCAGCCACAATTATGCTACTGGATAATTTATTAATTGTATAACCATAGCCAGTCTTGCAGAATCTAGCTCAGTGGGTTGTGACAGGCAAAACCTGAGAGATTCAAAGTATCTCCTTGATATTGTTACTTGTAAAATCCAGAGAGTTTACAATTGTGTTATGGCATATGTTGAAAATAGAACTGCGTAATCAGGAGTTCATTTAAAGCAGTGAGGTGTGATTTTAAGTTTCATGAGGAAGGGTAAGAACACTTGAGTGACTTTTAGTAGTGGAGGTGAACGAAAGGGGCTAGGTAATGAAGTTACACATAAATCAGTTTAAGTGATCAGAAACTGGTTTAAACCTGTAACAGAACAGAAGTTCAGTGTACATAAACTGGCTCCAAAATGGCCGTAACTGGTTTAAGATTTACCCGGTTGAATGTAGTAGCAGACTTAACTGATTTTGGTCATCCTGGTTTATGAAACTTCTGTCCTGGACTCCTTCCTGTTTCAAGTTAAGTCCAGAGTCTCCCAGCATGCTTTGCAGCCCTGGGCTGGGCTGTGCTGGGGTCCCCATGGTGGTGAGGGAGACAGAGGGGCTTAATCCCAATCCCTGCTCCCCCTTTGCCTAAGGCACTGCCTGGGCTGGCTCTGGCCACATCCCCCACTATGCAAGCAACCAGTGGGGTAGAAAGCCAGGCAGACCCCAGCTGGGGTCCCCGTGCTGGTGGGAGAGGGGAGACAGGGGGATTTAATCCCTCTCCCTTCCCCACTTCACTTGGGGTGCTGCCCTGGCCATGCCCTCCCCTCCCTTGGGGACAAACCTGGCAAGGGCTTCTTCTCCCTTCCCCCTCCAGGCACACCTGAGCTGGGGACCCTGCAGGCAGAGTGGGGGTTTAAACCCCTCCCTAATCATACTCTGGCCATGCCACCCATCAGCTCAGCTTCCCTCCAGCCTTGGGGCTGCTGCCAAAGGGAAGGGATGAGTTGCTCTGGCACCCCCCAGCTTCTAGCCTGAGCCACTTCAGGCGTGTGGCTGCATTTCCAGAATCAAAAGTGAATGTCCGTTCACTTGCAAACCAGTTCAATCTACACGAGTTAGACTAACCTACAAAGATTGAATCAATTCAGGCTTTGAATGTCTGTACTTAGCCAGGGAGTATTTGGGAAATGTGAGTGAGGCTAAAGAAACAAGTACTAATGATTCACATTTATATATAGGTATGAAGTAAACACTAATGACTGAAGGCAGATTAATAATTTACAGTAAAGAATTTAAAAATGAAGTGACGATAAACAAGTAGTTGCTGACATTTCTGTGACTTTGTAATGGCAGGTGGAGTAAGATGCGTGTACTTTGAGTACTGTGGGTAGTACTAGTATGATGTGTCATTTGTCTTTAGTTCCTAAAAGCCACTTCTTTTTCTATTTGTCTTCAAGACAGTATCTTATCTTCTTTTACTTGCTGAGAATACAGTCCACTTCCTTTTGCTTATTACCTTTTTTTTTTTGGTCTATGTTGTGGGATCAGATCCAGGAATTTGGATTAATGAGCAATGAAGTAAAAGATCAATGCATCTTAATCAATATGTATCCAAACTTTAAATGTTTCCTGGTATTCCTGAGGCTGTGGCTACCTTTAATAAATAAAATGCTTCCTTGTTTATAAATTGGACAAAAAATCTTTTGTCTGTAGCAATATGAGTGTTAAAGAGCTATAATATTAGATTTTGAGAGAGTTAGCAGGCAAGCCAAACTTATATAATGTTCCTAAAGGTTATGAGGCAAGTTGTAATTCAGCTTTATTTTATATATTTATCTATATTTATGCATATGCACATTTTATGTGCATATTTAGGCAGTGTGCAACGAGCCTCATCTTCAAAGGCCTTCAGAGAACACTTAAAGGTTATAGAAAAGTTACAGGTGTTCAACACCTTTTCATAACTACACAAACATTTATTTTAATGCTATTTATAAATAATATGATTAAATCCACAGCAGCACTTTACACAAAAATGTATGTACTGTACCATTATACATAAGTACAGATGTATAAATATATTTTATGCAGTCAGTGTGGTCAATTTTGAAAACCTTGCATGGCTTTACTTACTGTAATATTCTGGATTAAATAAATGGTATTATGGCCAGCATGGGTTCTCTTTCTGCATATAATACATGTAACAATTTCAAGTGTATTGCTTCAGTTTCTTGTACAGTTCATATTGTGCAAAGAAATATTGAATGTATAACTGAAAAGTTACAATTAGTTGCAGAGGCTGGCAGTTAAGTTTCATAAAAGGTATTGAATATCAAACAAGATTTACAGGTAATTTTGCTATAAAAATAAATGTACCTAGTTTTAGAGGAATATTAAGAAGTTCTACGTTTTCTTTCACTTCTAGCCTCAGTTACAAAGAGCCTAATGACTTCTGCTTGTTTTGCAAATATAACATAAAAACGTTTACCATTCTGTAGGCTTTCATAAACTGCTGTCTTGCACCTATTTCTAAAATACTCATAAGAGCTATTTGGGATTAGAATTTTGTAAGACCTAAAGGAGTGTAAAATGTATGGAATTGGCCATTTATAATGATCAGAGAGTGCTGTTCAAAAATATTTTATCATCTTATTATATTAGAAGTAAGCTACTTTGCTCACAGCCAGAAATAGCATCCAAATTCCTTGGCAAAACAACGAGCTGTATTTTGGATTACTCATACTACTGTTGCTTGTACTTCTGGTAGTAATGTTGTGCCATACCTGTAAAATACTAAATATAACCCCATAGCATAATTAATAAGAGTAAGAGGTGTAAAGTTGCCAAAAGGGTAAAATAAGTCATTTAATTTGAAACAGACTAAACAAACTAGCCATCAACATTTTCACTGGCCTTTACGTTCCGGTTGGTTTAGTTCACTTGCCAAGTTGCTTTAGTTCATACACTAACAGATATCTAGTGTTGATGGCATATGTCTGTCTGTTCAAAGAACTAGATCCATCGATTGCCCCTTCTGCCTTTGGTTTCTGCATAGGCTCTGTATGTATTACTGTATTACCTAAGCCAGTGGTCACCAACCAATGGATCTCAATCCACCGGTAGATCTCGGAGCCTCTTGGAGTTGATCTGAGGCTGGGGTGGGGGGCTGAGTGCCCGCGTGCATGCATGTGTGCGCCCCAGCCCAGCAGGTCAGTCCATGGGGGAGGGAAACGGTGAGGGTTAGGAGGTAAATTGAGTGGGGCTCTGGCTGGGTAGGACTTACCTGCTAGAGAGGTGTGCCCCGAAATAATTTTTTCTCCCTCTGCCTGGATCTCCTCCCCACTTCTCTACCCACAGATTTACCTGCTTTTGTCTCCAACTGGTCAGGAGAGTGGCTTTGAATTTGTTGGACATGGACATGGCCAGTGAATTCTTGTGTACCTGATCACACATATGGTCATTTACCATGCTCTGAACCAGATTAAAAGGATCAGGCACAGTGCCGTAGGCACCTGGGGGGAAGTCCCACAGCAGCAGCCTTCCTGCGCCCCATGCACAGAGCCAGGGGGCACATCCCCCCCCCCATGCTAACCCAGGAGTGCATGCAGCAGCAGGAGCCACCCTTCTCCTGTCCCTGTGCACCTCCCCCCTCCCCAAATGAATCTCTTGATGCTCTGTCCTACACCCTGCCCTGGCTGGGCACGGCCTGTTGGCACCCCTTTGCTTCGGCGCCTGGGGCACTCTCCCCACTCATCATCCCCCCCGCCTTGCTACAGCACTGATTAGGCACTATGTTTTAGAACACCACGGGCCAATCTTTCTGGCAGTTATGCCACAAATTATTACTGTGCCTTTCCTGAGTAACACTATGATCCCCGTCCCATGTCAATCTGCTGCTCTGCTTTCTGCTCCCTTTCCTGTGCTTCCTGCCTAATCTGCCACTGTGCTGCCTGACTCCTCCCCGACTTGCCTTGTGCCACACACAGAGGCTGCCCATGTGGCACGTATGCTGCAGGTTAGCTACTCCACCCCCGTGTTAGAATGAAAACGCCAATTTTAAAAAAGCATAAACAGCTTAAAATGCTTCTGTGGATGCTTCCTGCCCTCTGTACTCTTTATTAGGAGCACTGTCTTTTGAAGATGCCGTGGGGTTGACTTCTCCCCAGGACCAGTTCTAAAATCCAGTCCTGTGTCCATCTCTTTTTGGTATGTCCTGAACGTACAAGATAACTTTTTCTGAGCAATAATAAAGCAGATGTATTTGGGCATTTGGATTTTTCTGTAGTTCTTTTAACTGCTATATTATGTTTCTTCTACAATAACTGGACAGTGCTCTACCTCCCTCTGAATTTTTTTCGTCCTTACAATTTCCAATATAATTTCACTCCTGTTGATAATTTGATGAAAAGGGCTATTGTATTAGTGTTCCAGGTTTTGTAGCTTAGACGCTCCTGGTCTTTGAGATTCTGAAGTGTCTGCTACTTGGGATTTAACCCTGAATGTGTTCCTAAAGTTGAAATGTTCTTTATCTACAGCCTAACTGCACTGAAGCTTTTACTGTATGTATGCCGTTTCATTACCATGACTTGGACACACTGATGTCGTACTGCTCAAGGCATGTCACTACGCTTTTTGTGGTGCCATCTTAATGCACCTTTTTGAGAAAAAAATAAACCCCACCCACTATTCTTGCCTTCTGCTTAAAAAATTCCTGTATGAAACTTCTGAGGAAATTATTGTTATGTAAATCTGTTTTTTCTTTAAAGTTCTCGAAAGGCAAAATTTATCTGGCATGGCGTTGGATTGTTTCTTGCAAGGGGAGAAGGATGGACATCTAAGTCTAAATGATAAGGCACTGAGCTGCTTGTCAAGGGATCTGCGTTGACACAAGTTTGGTCTGCATCCTTATGCGAGCAGTAGTAGTGCTCAAGTACAACAGTATCTGTCTATCTTAATCATCAGTATTTTAGTGGCAAGATTGCATACTGTACCTATGAAACATCCACTCCTTAGAACATCTACAATTGCATTATAGTATATTTACTACCTGCTATAAATTACCTTATAGTATATTTAAAAAATAATGTGAATCATAAAGCTATGAAAATGAAGACTGTTGTTTCACTTATTTAAGGGACCTAATTCCTACCAGCTAAATTCTCTAATGTGTAACTTGTCTAAGTTATTCACCTGGTTTAATGTCTAAGTGTGGTATCTAAACTTCAGCAGTGCCCCTGTAGGTTGATATAATATAATCAATAATATCAACAAGATTATTGCACAGTAATTCTATAAAGTTTATCAGAAAAGCATATTCCTGGAAATCTCATTTGTAGATAACTCTGAGGCTTCAAGAATATTTAGAGAAAGTCTTATAACAAACTCAGAACTGCATTTGTCAGCATTGCTTGTGGTCTATGTCAGTAAACCTGGCTTTATTCCCAGCTGCTCCAGACTCCCATTTGTAACGAATCCCATTTGTAATTAATCCAAATTTATTATGTAAACTACACAAGCTCTTGGACAGCTGGAGCAAGGACCTGTGCCCTTCAGCTCCAAGAAAAGGTACTCCTCTAACTGGAAGAAGTATAAACTCTTCCTTTTTTGTGGTGCATATCTTTACACACTTGCACACAAAGCCAGGACATTACTTTTTGCCCCAAGCCGGTCAGTTATCCTTCATGCAGGTGTGTAATACTGCCAATTTTGAGGCTTAGTCAATGTTTATAAAGCGCGGTGAAACACAGAGGGTGCCATTGAAATAATTAGTATTATTGAAGTGGTGTTTTGTCCTGGAGCATAGCATATAATAATCAGTGGTATTTCTGTTTGGGATTATATTTTGCATAACTACTGAGATTTCACATAAATGGGAAAGTTTACAACGAATGAAGATTAGCTGTACTGCCTTGAGTAAAGGGAAAGTTTCAGTTTAAGGGAATCGTGATTGTGCTCAATTTCATTCCAACTTACGGAGTTGAATGGCCATGTCTTGGCTATATAAATAACTGCGTGCAATTCAAACTGATAATTTAGTATCGGTGTTATTTGGTACACATTTTTGGAGTGTGTTTTAGAAAACCTGGAAGTAATGCTGGCATAAACAGAAAGGCAAAAAAGAATGTAGGGAAGGATTGCCTCCAAACAGATTTACTCTGCTTTACAGAAGAGATACCCAGGTCTCTTGTTTTGGGAATGCTGTGAATTAAATCATGACCTCTTAGTGTCCCCTGGGTAAAAATGTGCTTCAAGATATGGATGGTCTTTTTATTTTATTGTTCTGCCTTTTTTGGAAAAATGGTGATAGTAGCTAACGGAAAAAAAGCAACGGAGACATAATAATGGATTTTGAGATTACTTCGCTCTAATAACATAAGCATTCTTCCTTTTAACTTGATCATTCATATATCTGGGCTGTCGCAGGGCACCTCGGTGCCCCTGCTCCTAGAGTGGAGAAACTGCCAGGGAGCAAGTGAGCGTGCCCTGGCCTGACATAACGAGCCCAGCTGAGGCTTGCTCAGGTAATGAGCGCAGCTGCGGGTTGCCGGAGCAACCAAGGGGAACCAGCTGCCTGTAGGAGGCAGGGCCTGGCCCTTATAAAGCTCAGGGCTGAGGCCAGGCTGGCAGTTCTCTGCCAGCAGCCTGGGAGGCAGGAGCTCCCTCAGCCGAGATATGGGGAGAAGCCCAACGGGCAAGTACAGCGCATGTTAGCCCTGAGAGGATTGGGCACTATGGTTTAGCCAGGGGGCTTTAGGTTTGTGTTATAGCCAGGAGGCTCTAGTTTACGTTTTGCTCTGTATATTACACCCGGAGGCTTGGGCGAGGCTGTAGGGGTTGGAGGAGGCCTCAATCACAGGGACCCCAGAGAGTGTGGGGTGCCCTAGCGCCAAGAGGGCGCATTATTTTCATAGCGCCAGGGAAGGCGCAGCTCGCACGCCAGTGCGTGAGCAACTGGCGGCGAGGGGCGCGGCCAGTGGGTCGCAGGCGCAACCCGTAGGTTGCGGACGGGGACCTAGACCCCGGATTGCGTGTGGGGGAACATAGACCCCGGCCCCAGGAAAGGGGCAGTATTATTGAGTAGCCCAGTGTGGGCACAGCAAACCCCAGAGAGGGGGAGCGCCATTGTACGTTATTGAGTAGCCCAGTGTGGGCACAGCGAGCCCCAGAGAGGGGGGAGCGCCATACCGAGGAGCCCGAGACGGGCATAGAGAGCCCGGCCACAGGCTAGTGCTGTAACACCCCTCAGACTGAGGCAGGGCGCTGCGGTTGCCCCGAGGAGACAAGGAGTAGCAGCGCGGAGAGCCAGGGTCAGAGAGGGTGCCCGTGCGGTTGGCCCATAGGACCGGGGCCCACTAGGGAGTCCCTGAGTGGGACCGTACCATCAGAGGAGGCCCAGCGGGAGGCTGGGCACGAGAGAGACAGACCGGATAACATCCATTACATCTGCAAGGCTTGGGGCGTGGTATCAGGGGAGGTAGGAGCCACGCATAGCCCCTAAGGCTGGGGTGCTTGGGTAGCGCCCATTGTACGGGGAGACCCACGAGGGGTCCAGGAGCTTACATGCCCGAGGAAACACAAGGCAGCCTCCCTATTACATATTACATCAAGACGTGGCGGGCGAGAATGGAGGGTGCTCTCGGGCCGAAGTAGCGCGGTGAGAGGGCCTCAAGGAGATCACGGCCCTCCGTGAGGACCCCGCTGTGACATGGGCTAATAAACATTTGGCCATCAGACAAATAGTTTGTTCAGCTGAGCAAACAAAGAACACACAACTGATAATATAGTGAATACAGAGCAATAACAGTTATTAAAATAACTGAGCAAGGAAGCTTAAACAACTGGAATAAAATCCTTTGATAAGCTCTCGTTTCTCTTAAAGCAGGTGCTTCCTCTTCTGGAAAAATGAGAGAGCTTCTTCCCTCACTTTTCTCATCTAAATGGGGCTGCTCTTGCAGATCCTGGCTCTCCCCTGACTTCGGTCATGTGCATCTTTTTCCAACTCCTCCTCTCTCATGTCCCTCTCCACTATCTCTCTCTCCATCTCATCCCTGGTCTTCCTCTTCCCCCTTCTCCTTGGTAGTGCCATTCTGGTAACTTTTTTCCCCACATATTCTTCCGGACTCCTTTGAACATGCCTGTGCCATACCACTCTTCTCTCTGTACTTTCTTAGATGCCTCCACTACCTTCACTGATCCTCTGATGCAAGTACTCCTCCACGTATGCATCAGAGCACTCTCATCTGTTGTTTTCAGTCTCCTTCCTTGAGTTTTCTTCCGGGGCCGTCTCAGCTCCGTACAGTAGCTCTGGATGCAGACATGTCCTGTAGACTTTGCCCTTCAGCTTCACTGATACTCTCCTGTCATGTAAAATTCCTGCTGCCAATTCCCAGTTTGACCACTCTGTTGTTATTCATTGGTTCAGCTCTTCGTCTGACTCTGCACTCCGCTGAATGGTTGACCCCAGATTTCATAGATTTCATAGACATTAGGGGCTGGAAGGACCTCACGAGATCATCGAGTCTAGCCCCCGCCTCCCCACCATAGGCAGGAAGTCAGCTGGGATCAAGTGACCCCAGAAAGAAATACATCCACGTATTTTTTGAAAGAGTCCAGAGTAGATACTTGAACTTGTCAACTTTTCTAACATGATGCAGAAAATGAGAGAACAAGTTAGATGATTCTTAGTGCCTAAAAAAAAAAAAAAAAAATTTTTTTTTATAGTTTTATCTGTTATAACAAGCTATTTGAATAATATTAATCATAAATAATTTCGGCATGGAATGGTGCCTTGTTACAATCTGACCTGACTATAAATAATGTGATACATTTTATTCAGACACCAATTCACAATATGCAATTTTCTGTCATAAAATACAATTTGACATAGTTATATGGTTCTGAAGTTGTTTACTTTGTGCAATGAATTTGTCTCAACAAATCGATGTGAAAGGTATTGAGAATATGGGAAATACTTTGAGGAAAGAAAGGTTAGTGGGAAACCTTTGAGTTGTTCAAAGTTTACTGGCAATACAATACACTGTTCAAATACAGCACTTTACATCATGTAAAAATGAAGATGCTGGGAAACAATTTAGCTGGTAAAGTTTTGAATTAATTGTTTCAATAAAATCAATCTAGATGATACAAGAGAGGAATACTGCCCTTAAATTAATTTTTATATGTGTGAATGTATTTCGTTCCTTTGGATATACTAGTTGAAATGGAGTTTCAATTATTTTCTAGTGCGTGGACATTTTAATAATAATTAAAATGAAAAATAATCACAATTGTAAAGACTAGTAAAGGATATCTCATGCTTACCTAACATCTCTCCCCATTTTGAAGTTAGTCCAATAAAAGAGATTGCCAAAAAGAGCTTGCTGCTTATAATGTGGAAGAATTCAAAGTAGTGATGATTTGAAATAGTCTTTTGCTTATCTAGAACAAGATTTGCTGCTGTTTCTGCCTTAAAAGGGATGCACAAAACTAACATTTCATCACCTCCATACAGCTGCCCAACTGACTAATGAATCGAGAGACAGTTGACCACTGTCATTTGCTTTACAACCTTATTATTAATATCCCAAAATACTTTGCATTTGTAAAGGTAGGCTACAAGCCTGTATACTTTATAAATGAAAATTGGTGTTAAAAAAAAAAAAAGAAGCTATTTTAATATCCTAACTAGTGGGGAATTCCTAGTATATCAGACAGGAAGCTGCTGCATAATGGTAGTCTTGTTGTCTGATACTGATACTAATAATGTATGATACTGTAATACGTTACGTTAAAAAAACAAACCAAAAAAATCCTGCACCTTACTGGAAGAAGCAGTGTGTTACTTGGACCCGGCTCTGCAGCATCTATAAAGATCAGGCACTTCAGCGGGGCATTTTTGCACTTTTAGCTAAAGCTAGTTCATTCAGCTATTAGATAAAAGCCCCACTCAAGTGCCCTATCTCTATAGACATCCTACAAGCCAGAGTCTGGTCACAAGCAGGGCTCAGCGTGGGAACGTGCTGAGTTGTCAACCCCCCCCCCCCCCCCCCCCCCCCCCCAAAACCTGGAGCTTTGTTTTAGTCTGCAAGCACACTTGACTACCCATTGACAACAACAGAGATACACAATGAAACATTTTAAGTTATAATTCTGGGAAGTAAATCTTCAAAAATACTAAACATAATTTGTAAAGTTTATGAAAAGTAAAGCAATTAAGGAATTTTAATTCTATGACAGAGTTACATTACAATCCCCATTCCCTACTCAATTTAAACCAAATCCTGCAGATATTCCTAAAATGAAAATAGATTTTTACTTTAATACCATTATTAACACACTTTCCCAATAGCAGTAACAAATCAAAAATGATGCCATAATTTGTCACTTTGCTTTCTGCCATTCAACAATTCACTATAGTAATTAAAAGACAAACTATATTACCAGCATATATGGAAAAGTGTCAAGGCTTCTTGATATAGGTTGTATGTAATTTAGTTATTAGACTGCATTAATTTTCTGCCTGTCACTTTAGATAGTACTTGAACTATAGGATATTGGATGATAAAACTTTCATGACAGCTTTTTAAACTGTCTTTTATAAACTGTCTTTAGTGTGAATTTTTTTGGTGTACTATAATGTAGGTTAAATACATATTTTTGGTCTGTCTTTTTTTTAGTTACTGCCTAATTTAGGAACCTGTGGGATGTTCAGATCTTAACTGAAATCTTTTGGGAATAATCTTCCCAACCACTTTGGGTTACACAGTTAATGTCTTCATCAAACAAGGAAATATGAGGCTTACGTGATGTTAATACTTGCTATTTTCAGTTTTTTGTAAATAGGTAGTCAATATTTGATACCATAGAAGTACAGAGGAGAAAAATTTCAGATTACCACAGCATATAAGGGAAATTTTTATTGATATGTCATGTGTAGTAGTGTAATCAAATAATGCATTGTGTTTTTCAAGGTCCATCTTACCTGCTCTATGTCCATTCATCCAAATATTCTAGAACAGATTCTAATATTCCACAATTTTGTGAAGCTTCAAACTACTATGGCTTAAATAAGTAAGTCTCATTAGAAAAAAATGTTTCATCTTTCAATCAAACGAAGGCTGTTCCTTCCAAAATTCATATAATTGATTATGTAAAATGAGCAACATTGACTCCTGGCCAGTCACAGTCTGGTATCTCTGTGGTGCTCAAATGTAAATTTGATATCATTGCAAAGGAAATATATCTTGTTCCCCACTAAGAGACATTGCTTTCTTAGCTATGGAAGACGATATAATTTTGGGGATCAATGATATTTTTATATATATAAAAGTTCGGTTAGAGAATTTTTAGAGGTCACTATCACTTTTAAATAGCCTTTCGTGCTATCATACGCACAGTTTAACTCAAAGGAAGTTTAGACATCAGTTTTCACAGGAATACAGTAAGCAATCCAAAATTGTCTGAAATATTTCTGAATTTCTTTTCCTATGAGATATGTGGCACTTAAACATGCTGGGATGTGGTAAAAACGTTATGAACACAAGTGTGGGATAATTTCCATAATTATGCCGCTATCCCAGATTTACGCCAACTGTGCTGTTCTATTAGAACTTTGTCCAAACTAATTCTTTCATGTGGCAGCCACTCTTCTGTGCTTCAAAACACACACATCCAAAGCTTTCCGTGATACTGAAACCCATAAAATCTAAGAAGTTAGGGAAAATGAAATATAACACTAGTGTAATTTCTTCAGAAATAGAAAGGGTTGTGTAAAGACACACGATTACCTTATCTGCCCTTATCCAGCTTTTCTTATTCTGAAAGAAATGTTGAAAGGATGTTTAGGGTATCTTGGGATCCAGTTCTGACATTTAAACAAGTAGAAGAATCAAGAATATTGATAATAAAAGGTAGCGTTTTAAAAACTGAACTACTGTACGTATTTTAAATTAAATAAAATATAAGTATACTTGCAACTGTTGTTTCATTGCTCATGGAGTTGAAGAGCAAGTATTGTTTCTGGGTTTTGTTATGTTGATGGTAATCACTTATTACCAGCTATTTTATCCTTTCATTTAATTTATAATGCTGAGTCACACACTTACCAGTACAGAAGGTAGATAAGATATTTTTATCAAGCAGAATCATTTTATTGCTCATTATTGAAGAGGCAGGCAGAGGCCTTCACTCAGTCAACTTGAACATCAGCAGCTCTGGATTGTGTTGTCTTCTGTATAACTATGGACTGGAGTTTCTGACTGGATACTCATATTATGGTTGTGCTTCTGCCATGAATTAAGCTGCATCTAACTTCTCTGTTGGTAGACTGCCAGTCACTGTGCAATTTGTCTAGCTTTCTGTCCACCTTCTTCCTTCCCTTCACCTCTGAACTAATGCTATCTACAGTTATTGGCTCTAGTTCCTCTCCAGTCTAAGGCCCTCTCCGATCTGGGGTCTTTCTTCTCTGCTTCCCTGAAACTTTGCCTCTAATGATTTTTTCATGATTAAATCTCAAAAACTTATTTTCATTGACCTTAAGCAGTCTTTGATGAACTTTATTATTCTCTCCTTTCATTTCTTCTTGGCTTTTACTCTGTTATCTTGGGCATTCCTCTGTGTTTCTCTAATCATTCTGTTATTTCCTCCTTCTGTTGGTGTTCCTTCTCCTTCCAGTTTTCCATGTTGCTCACATAGGGCCTTAATCCTTCATTCTCACTTCCTGTTTGTACTCTTACTAATGGAACTTATCCTACATCGCAGCTTCCACTAATTTCAAATCTGTCTGTCCGTTTCTGACCTTATTTGTTATACCCATGAGTTGTTTACATCTGGACTTCGGTTGAATTCTTTAGGAAAGAGACTCTCCGTTACTGTGATTTTACAGGGTTTTGGAACACCCCCAATTGGGATCTCTGGGTAATTGCAATATAAATAATAGTGTGTACTCTAATGATACAACTATAACCAGTGTTAATATTCTACTTAATTAACAGTCCTAAATCAGGGATCTTTGAGAGCTCTTGGCGCTCTGGTGAAGTGCCTGATGATTGGAAGAGGGCCAGCATCATGCCTATCTTCAAGAAAGGGAGGAAAGTAGATCCGGCAAACTACAGGCCCATCAGCCTGACCTCTATCCTGGGGAAGGTCTTGGAAAAGATTATCAAGGAGGCCATCCTTAACAGACTAGCTGAAGGCAATATCCTGAGGGATACCCAGCATGGGTTTGTTGCGGGTAGGTCTTGCTTGACCAATCTCATTTCCTTTTATGACCAGGTGACTTATCACCTGGACAAGGGGGAAGAGGTCGACATTGTATACCTCGACTTTAAAAAAGCCTTCGATCTGCTTTCCCACGATCACCTCTTGGCTAAACTGGCTAACTGTGGCCTTGACATCACCACGATCTGCTGGCTGGGGAACTGGCTCTGCGGTAGGACCTAAAGGGTGGTGGTCGATGGGAGCCAATCGTCTTGGTGCTCTGTGACCAGTGGGGTCCCACAAGGCTCTGTCCTAGGGCCTATACTATTTAACATCATCATCAATAATGTGGACATAAGTGTCAAAAGCGAACTGGCCAAGTTTGCCAATGATACCAAACTCTGAGGTGAAGCATCCACACCTGAGGATAGGAGGGTGATCCAGGCGGATCTGGACAGACTCATGAAATCAGTGGACAAGAACCTGATGGTGTTCAACACCAAAAAAATGCAAGGTTCTCCACCTTGGGAGGAAAAACTTGCAGCATGCTTATAGGCTCGGTACTGCTACACTGGTTAGTACTACAGATGAAAGGGACTTGGGGGTCAAGGTTGACCACAAGATGAACGCGAGCCTTCAGTGTGATGCTGTGGCTAGTAAAGCGAGCAAAACACTGGCTTGCATCCATAGATGCTTCTCAAGCAAATCCCGGGACGTCATTCTCCCGCTGTACTTGGGCTTGGTGAGGCCGCAGCTGGAGTACTGTGTCCAGTTTTGGGCTCCACAATTCAAAAAGGATGTGGAGAAGCTTGAGAGTGCAGAGGAGAGTCACACGCATGATCAGAGGTCAGGAAAACAGACCTTATGATGAGAGGCTGAGAGCCATGGGGCTCTTCAGCCTGGAAAAGCGCAGGCTCAGGTGTGATCTGGTGGCCACCTATAAGTTTATCAGGGGTGCTCATCATGATCTGGGGGAACGTCTTCTCACCAGAGCCACCCAATGGATGACAGGATCGAATGGTCACAAACTCCACTGTGACCGATTCAGGCTGGACATAAGAAAGAACTTCTTCACTGTCCGAGCCCCCAAGGTTTGGAATAGACTGCCGCCGGAGGCGGTTCAAGTACCTACTTTGAACACCTTCAAGACACATTTGGATACTTATCTTGCTGGGATCCTATGATCCCTGCTGACTTCCTGCCCCTGGGGCAGGGGGTTGGACTTGATGATCCTCTGGGGTCGCTTCCAGCCCTAATGTCTATGAAATCTATGAAAATCAGTTGAGTGGGTTTCTTGGATTAGGATCCCTTCAGTGGAGTGCTGTTGGGCCAGTTGCTGGATTATTTTGCACTTGGCTTAAGTCAGGCTCTCAGCATTAAGCTGGAAGGGCCTCCTGGCTCTGAGAAGGTTTGATGATTGAGAATTTTTTTCATTTCCATATCTTTATCTTTGTGTGCATTGGTGTTTTTGTTGATTTGGGAGCTCTTGGCCATCAGAGACATTACCAGGGATACGCATCAAATGGGCCTGACACCAAGTGCCACTTGTGAATGCGCCCCCTCACGGACCGCAAACCACATAATTACAAAATACCCGATCTTCCGTTGCCCTGGAAACCTCAATGTCCTCGACAACCCATCTCAACCCTGGCTCAGCAGTGTCCAATGTGAAATGTGATTTTAGCACGCTGTTTTTGTCATATGAAAAAAAAACCCAGTTCTAAATAAATTAGAGCTGTATCCTTACTTTTGAAATGTAAAATGATTTAGCTTTCAAATAAAGAAAAAAAATTGGATGTCTTGTGTGAAAATTATAGAAACATCTTCATTTTGTAGATAATAAACTTCAGTAGCCTAATGCTTCCCATAGTAAAGGCTATTGTGCTGAAATCATTCTGGATCCTCTGAGGCTGCCGTATGTTTTATGTTTTAGCCCTTTTAAGAGAGTTCTTGGCATCTCCTCTTGAATGAGAAAGTTGGTTGCCTAGGAAACCAATAGGTAAAACCAGTGATCAGTTTTTCAATGTTTCCTGCCTCCACTGCCATCAACAGACTTTTATGTGGACATGTTATCTGCTCTACATTAATGTAATCTCTGCCCTTAAGAATAGCAACAATAGCCTGACTAAATGAAGTGATTTTAGCAACCGGGAGCTGTAAGTGATATGTCGTAGAAGTCAGTTTACCTTGGTGTCTTTTTTATGCAATTTTTGCCAAATAATCTATGCTTTGAAGGCAGTATACCAAGGCTATTGCTACAGATATATGAACCCTTCCTTTCCTCACACATTGGACATGCAAGCAGCAGCTCATCTTTTTGTTCAAAGTCACTGTTCTCTAAGCCATTTTTTACTTTCTACAGATGGCATTTCATCTCTGGCTGGAAATATCCTCTGTAGAAGATGTTGCCAGAGACGCTTCATTATCTAGCTGGCAGAAGGTTTGAGCAATTGGCCACCTTTCCCCAGATGAGAAAGCCACTTTGCCATGCTAATCTTCCTGATCCGTAGCCTAAAGAGTTAGTTTTCACTCCTCATAAACATATGTTCCTTATACCAGTTAGGACACATTAACCCACCAGTGTGTTAGTATTTTTGTTACTTTCTGTTCAACAAAAACAGCTTCTGTTTTGTTTTGCGGTATCTCCCAACTATACCATTGGCACAATAAAATCCTTGCCTCTTATACATTTCCTGGACCATTGACACTACAGCAACTTTCCAACTCTAACCAAAAAGACATTTATTGCAAACCTACTAGTCACATTAGCAACCATTCATACTGAAGATTGAGTTAGTAGGTAGATTTTTAATTAAGAGGAGTATATGTAAAAGTCTGTATTAATTTAGCCAACATAAGCCAAGTGTGTTTGAGAAGGAACTTGAGTATTGTGTTGACAGGTTCGACTTCTTAAACTAAGGAACAAAAAGGTTAGAGAGCTAATATTTTCCTAATGCCTTTCAACCAGAAGATCCCAAAGTGTGCCACGTACAAATTTTACACACCTGTGTAGCATGGTATACAAGCATAGCATAGTACAGAGTGACATAAACTAAACCTGCCTCATCTTAATAAATGTTAGTGAATACTGTTAATCTATTCCCATCTTCATGAATGTTTCCACTCTGTCTTACCTGTCTTACACTCTTTCTTATCTGTCTTACTTGTTTTCATCTTGATTTGTCATATCCCTCTTTGTAGTCAAATCTTTTTTAGGGACTCAGTTCTTTTGCTACTAAGAAGAAGAGAACTAATAATAATATGAAAACCCTGCCATTCCAGGTAACTTAATTTTCTGCACTTGTAAAGTCATCTCTGTCTTTGTGCCAGACCTCAAGCTTTTTGTGTTAGGGACTTAGCTGTGAGCGCTAAACTAATGCTGCTGCTTTATCCAATTGATTAATACTTTCATTTGAAAATGCAGGATGAATTTTAGGCAGGCTGAGTTTACTCATGTTGGAAATCAGTTAAGTCCAATTATAATACCTACTGTCTGACAAAAGGTACGTGAAATATATAGTATGCGGTAGTGTTCTTAGTTTTAAATGCCAGAAGATCTACTGACAAGGTTCTTTGGGTTAATCTGATACCTTTTATTAGACCAACTAAATAGTTGGAGAACAATATTTAAGCAAGCTTTCGGGTTCAAAAACCCTTCGTCAGGCTAAGGAAGTTTCAGCAGTTGATTGCAAGAAAATATACTGAACTTCTTGTAATATAATGCCCTGAGGTGAGGCTGAAGCATCTCATGAACCGCATCGCTCATTTATCTACATTGGGCAGTCTCTAGAGTTTTCCTGTGACCTGGCAAGACCCTCAGAACTTTTTAAAGTCCTCTTTCATCACCATCTAAGGTACTGCCATTTCAGAAAGCCAGCATGCTGGTTTTCTATCACAGTATATTATTTAAAATATATTAAAGGAAATTGATTCGGTCTGAAAAAGAAAGATTTATTTGTCTTTTGGAATAGCAACAGAGAAGACCAACACAAATGGTAATTTTCACTGGTTGTTTGGGTAATTTAATCAAAGTTGATGGAATATCTGCTGTTTACTCTGAATTGAAGTTTGAGATTTAGCTACCAAATTCATCATCCTGCAGTAATGAGGAAAATGCAATTTCATTGGCAATGTATAAGATTAAAATTTACTAAAGCTAGATGCCACTGTAAGTAAATTGAGTTTGAATTCATTAAAAATCTAGAAACAGTCACCAAGACTGCAATGAAACATTGGCAGCAAATCCAAAAGCAGGGTTTTCAGCATTTGCATAGTTTTCATGGAGGGTCTTGCATGTTTCTAACTGAATGGAAGAATAACAACTTGAAATCCTATTAATTTAAATATTGTCTTAGTTACGTTTTCTTATTTTCTACTTTTTTAATTTTTATGTTCACTGTTCTTGAAAGACGCGTATAAACATGGGACACAACACTGCACAAAATTTCAAAGTTATCAGACATAAAAAGAATATAAGCTGGGTTTCAGGTTTACAATTTAAATATAGCTCTTATCTCTAATCTTTTAAAATTATTACAACCTTAGCTGTTACCTTTAATAACAGCTGTTTCACAGTTTGAGTTTTAAATTGACTGTGACTTTTACAAAACTTCTACAGAAAGGCACAAAACTCCAAAAAAAAAAAAAAAGTCATGGGGATTGGTGGGAAAAAAAGGATAAGGGTCACCCAACCTTTTAGTAGAAATCCTAATGGTTGGAGCACTTGCCCAGGGTGTGGGAGACCCAGGCTCTAACCTCTCCTTGGCCAGATGAAGGGCATTGAACCTAAACCTCCCACATCCCACAAAGTGCTCTAGCCACTGAGCAGTAAGCTAGGTAGGGGCATCTGTTGAAACTTGTCCACTGGGCACTGAAGGAGGAAGAAAATGTCAAGCCAGAGAGCATCTTGGTTTGTGGCTCAATAAGTTGGGCACTGCCTGGGAAGGGAAGGGAAGGGCCCTGGGCCCTAGGCTCTCGTTATTGTTCCTGCTCCCAGTGCTATTTCTGCATTTTATATTTAACAGCCATTGGGTAAAATAAATAGATGGCATTTGGAGCAGAACCGTGGGCATCTTCCTTCCAGAGCAGTGCTCATCTCATTGAAATATCTAGTTTAGAAAAAAAAATGTATACTGTGTGACCTGGATCTTGCCTGTCATGAGGGAGCAGGTCGTGCTGTTCTGCAGAAGGCCAGTAGGAACTTTAAGCATTCAGCAGTCCTAGGGAAGTCAGGCTGCCGGGTCTATCCCTGGGATAGCTTAAGCCACTGATTCCCAGAAGGTTTGCCACGGCACACTAGTATGCTGTGAGAGCGAAGTAAGCATGCTGTGAGATCCCCCTGTGTGAGGAAATGCATGCACTTCTCTCCTGTCTGACACCCTTTGCTGGCCCTAGCTACTCCAGCGGTGCCTGTGGCTCCTGCTCTGGGGCTTGCTGCCATTGCTGCTGCCTTTCCTCTTCCTTCCCTGCCCCTAGACCAGGGGTGGGCAAAATGTGGCCCACAGGCTGGGTGCAGCCTACCAGGCTATTCTATCCGGCCCAGAGGGCCCCCCAAAATTTTGAAAATTTATATTTATCTGCCCTGGGCTGCCTGTCATGTGGCCCTTGATGGCTTGCTAAAACTCAGTAAGTGGCCCAAAGTAATTGCCCGCCCCCACCCTAGATGGCTCCTGTGCTGGCCCCCAAGCCCAATCCAGCAGCGCACTCTGCTGCAAGTGGGTGGACACATCGGTGGAGATGCACTTTGCGGACCAGCTCATCTCCTCGAGGTCTATCCCGATGGGTTTCAACTGGGCTGCTGAGAAATTCAGAAAGGTTATGCAAGGGTGAAAAGGTTGAGAACCACTGGTATAGAGGCTAATTTTTTTTCTTTAAAGAAGGTGTATTTGGTGTCTTTTTTAAAGAGTAGCACTGGAATGGTTTTCTCTGGCAGGGTAATGGAATATGTTATGTATTTTGGAAAAGCATGTGTGTACACCTCTACCCACCCACCCCTTTTTTGAGTGTAAGAGGGAAGTGCGCCACCAGTTGTAATCTAGAAAAAGTGTGCTCTACGTATCAAAAGTTTGGGAAACACCAAGTTAAGCTGAAGGTTGCTTTGATATATTGTGAGTAGGCTAAGGGGTTTGCAGCAACTTGGGATCAATAAGATATATAAAGCATGCCGTAGACCAGGTATGTCCAACTTCAGTATGGCCAGGGTCTGCGAACCTCATGCTCATATGCTGCGGGAGAGGACCCCCTGGGATCTCCTCTACTGCATGTGCTGTGCCAGTGGCACAAGGGCCCCTCACCCACTCTCCTCCCAGTGGCACATAGCCCCAGCCTTCCTCCATCTTGGCCCTTGGATCCCCAGTCCCTTCACTATGCATCAGCCAAGGGAGGCTGCTGGGGTCTTAAGACCATGTGTTAACAGCCACATGCTGGCCCTGGATCCTGGCTTCAGTCTTTGCTTGCTTCTTTCAAGACCTAGAGATGGACATTTTATGTCTGAAAGCTTGTTTAAGCTTGATGGCTTGATGGCTACACAGTTGGTCCAATGAAAGATGTTACCTAAATCCCCCTTGCTTCATGCTGTCATGGCAGAGGGGACCTGCCTTGTGAACATTTTAAACTTTTTATGCCACACTGCATGGGCAGAATCCTCTAAATGTTGAGTTTGTCAGGTGAATGGCAGCTTTGCATAGCTTATCATTTGATAGCGAGTCACATAGTTTTAATTTTGATATGTTTAACATGAGAAATGATGTAAAGAAAATATAACTTCCAAAATCCTTTAATTGAAACACATTCACTGTAATTTGGAATGTTTTAGTTGCTGAGTGATTTATTTCTCGTGTTAGCTTGCCTTTGCAATTGTTGCCGTTCCAATTATGACTTACCCGAGAGAAGTACCATAGCCGATGTTTCTCCAGGATTCTGTCAGTAATTCTCCACAGGTTGGTTTCGTTTTTAGAATAAAATGTAGGCCCAGTCCTTACTGAAGCAAAACTGTCATTGATTATCTTGACTTCACTGAAAGTCTCGTGTGAGTCATGGTTGCTAAACAGGCCCCTCTGAAAGCAAGAAATAGATGAGTCTTTCCCTGAATTGTGGCAGAAACTTTGCACAGCAAAAAAATATCTGCTTCACTTGGCAGTCTTGTTATCATGAGGTCTTTCAGGTGTTGACCTTTGGTGCCTAATCTTGTGATCCAAATGCATATAACCTTTTCTCCATGGAGACAATCCTAGTGATATCACTATCAAGTCTAATTTGCATGAAGATTGATTTTTTTTCTGTGAGAATGATTTTTGCCTGACTTAGACTACGTGGTTCAAGCTATGTTGAATCAAATTGCTGTACTGTTTTGAGTTATATAGACAACTCAGACTGTTAACATTTGCTAATTACTCAGTACATATGTTTAAGTTTTTTCAGAGCCACACAATGAACCTTATAAGCTTTTCATATTAAAAACTACATGTGGACTTTTGGGGTTTTTCATGGTGAATAAATCTAAGTATGAGTTGGCTCTTTCAATTATAGCAAGAATATGTCTCATTCCCCTTAGATCAAGCCATGATATTTAACTTGGAAGAATATATTTAGCAAATGTATGTATTTGCTTACAAATTACAACTGTCCTTTTTTGATGAACAGCTGAAAAATGCCTGGGATGATTGGAGGGGTGTAGATTGTAGCTGTGTTGGTCTAAGGACATGGGTAGACAAGGTTCTTTGGGTGAATCTGATATCTTTTATTAGACCAACTGCAGAGGCTTCCTCAGCCTGACAAAGGGTTTTTAAACCCAAAAGTTTGCTAAGAAAAATTTTAAGTTGGTCTAATAAAAGATATCAGATTTACCCAAAGAACCTTGTCTGGGATGACTGTATAAACAGATCTGGTTTGGTTGGGGATCTTGTTTGCCTTTGTTATGGATTACACAACTTTGCAAGTATTTTCCAAAAGTATTTTTTACCAGGAAGAGATGCAAATTGTTCTAGATCTTTGTGTTTCTACAGAGAAAGTGCATAGCCATTTTTTATATTTTATTAATTTCTTTTTGTAGAAAACATTTTACTGATCCCAAATTTAAGAATCTTACTTGTCAGCAAAATGTTGCTTTAGGGAACCTGAAGAAATGAGTTTATTTTTTAGGTGAGCTGACATTGCAAAGCTTAGACTCACATCCAGGTCCAAAGCTTGCTTGTGGGTGTCTCTGGAATTGGGGTTTGGTTCCTATTCTAATGTATTCACTAGCATTTTACCTCTGTATTCAGCAATTCATGTGTGCAGGAAGTTGTAAGTGAATTAAAATTGGTTGTTTCAGATCTAATCGCTCTCGGAGACGATTTTCAACATCGTACAATTACAGCACTGTTCAGAAAAATTGTCGTAAGATATGAGACCACTTCAGTAAGCAGAGCAAAGGTATAGGTCACAATTGAGGAGTATTAGAAGAATTAAGTTGTTGCAATCTGCAACTGTCTGTGCAGGATTGAACGTGATCTCTTCTCAGTCTGTGTGCAGGGTGGGAAAACGATATAGCCGTGGAAATGGCTAAAACCACAGCTTCCAGTTTCTCAGTTTGATAAGGATGGCGTTTTATTACTTGTCCTGCTTAAGTGTTATAAATTCCTCCCATTCTTTCTCCCAGCACATTTCATTATAGTGCCTAATTTTCAGTTGCAGCATATGAGTGACAGTGAGTATGGCTCCATCACTGACTTCCTTTTTGATCTTTGTCAAAACAGTTAATAGGTCTGATTCTCACTTTCCCTGCGTTCAAAAGGATGACAGTACCACTCTCACAGGAATATTGCAAAACTGAATAACGTTTGCAAAGTGCTTTGAGAACCTCTAAGAGCCTTGCAGTATGCCAAGTATATTACCAGTTATGGCCAGTATTTGTTTTATTTAAGTTCATGATACTACTTACTACTTTGTTACAGAAAATGTCATGCTTACATTTTAAACAACATTTTCCATTTCACTGGACATACAGGAACAGTATCAGAGCTTCGGAAGGTGGCCACGTGAAATGTCTCAAGTAAATTTGGACCTGAAGAAATAAAGTAATTAAAAACAAAAAACTGTTTCTTCCGTACCATATTGTCAAGAAGCTGCTCTAAACTTTGTTCTTCGGTTATATAACTGTATGAATGTGACATTTGTACATCTTTCACGGTAGTGATTGTGCTTACTTTCCTGAAAGTCTCAGCAAGCTGACAACTGTAATGATATGCTACCAAAGGTTTGCCAAGCTGCTCCCTCAAGTTTTATCCTTCAATCAGCAATATATATTACATTTCCTGAGTTAAATTACTCCCTCTCCTCCTGTTCACCACACCTCAAGCCCATTAATTCTGTAATCTTTTTCTTCTCACAAACCCATCAATCTATCCATTCCTAGTATTTCTTTTCCACTTTGTTCCTTTTCTGACAACAGCTCTTGTCTTACCATCCTATCCTCTCCCAAGCATTTCCATTAGGCTTCCTTGTCTGATTGGTGTGACATGGCAACCAGTCTCTGCTATGCATTGGATAAGCAGGTAGGGACCCAGACGTGTCTGTTGGTAGACTTTGGTCACCTTCAGTTGTTGAAGTTTTTCCTGACTGACAGAAGTTCTTTTTAGTTGCTGCATGAGAGAGGATTGGTGGGGAAATGGGTCCATTAGCACAAAAGGGCTTCATGCTCCCCCTTAGTACCAGCCTTGAAGTCCTCCTTAATCCCTTTATCTCAGTTCTCAGACCATGGGTGACTGGTGCTGCCTTAGTCAGGGGGGGCACATGCCCCCTCCACCCCCCCCCCCAGCAACCAGTCAGTGACCAGAGTAGGGGGGCATTCCCCCATGGCCAATCTTGCCAACCGGGGGGCCTTCCCCCGCAGCAAAAGTTACCAACCAGTGATTGGCCATGCTGCTCCAAAAGTGGCTGCGGGCACCGGCGCTCCCCTTGCCTCCCATGCCTGTCACCTGAGTAGGGAGCGCGGCCTGATGGGGTGCACCAGCACTCTTGGGTGCATGTGCACCCCCGTGCACCCGCTCCGCGTTGCCACTGTCTCGGACTGTAAAAATTAGATTGCTCCCATTCTTGAAATACGTTTAACTGTTTTTGGGGTACGCCAATTCAGCTGCGAGGCCCACATATCTATTAAACATGGGTTGAATTTGAGGCAAGGAAGGACTTTTCCTTGCATTATTATTCTAAACAACAATTTCCTGTCATCGTAGGTATGTAGGTGATAGGAAAGGCTTACTTCCCTGAGATACAAATATGTTTTGGCAATCCCCAAAGTCTGTGTTCAGTCAATAAAAATATTTGTGCATGGTTTGTCTGGTATCTACTTCGTCTCTTGACAAAACAGGTTTTAAACCTCTCTCAGAGAAGCAGAACCAAGAGGAAGCTGTAACTAATTTGCCTTGGGCATCATTCATCATTAGCTGGTAGATGACTCAGCTCATTGCTGATTCTTAAAATTATTGCTGGTAATGGCGGGGGAAGGTGCACTGTATGAGCAGAAAATATTTTATGTCAGGTGTTAGGTTGAGCTTGCTATGTTGGCAGTTACAAAAATCCAACTTTGGTTTGTAAAGTATAACAATGTTAAGCATAAGTCATTGATGGAGAGTAAAATCTATGGGTCTTTGGGACTTCTCAATCCTTAAACACATTTAGAGAGCATATATGTCGTGTGTGCTATATAGCTTGTCTAATGACAATAAAAGGTGACTCTTGCAACACGAGAGCTGTTGTTCTTGTCAATACATACTGTAACTTGAGGATTTTTAAAAAGCAAAGCAAATGCCTAAATACATTGTAGCCATAGGCTAATAATTACAAAGCTTTGTCCTAGTAACTGTGGGAATTTCTGCTACCATTTACTTGAACCACTGAAATTTGCTACGGTAATGCTGTGAAGACGCATGGGTTCTTTTTGATGGCTTTGATATGAATGTGCCCTATTTTGGGGAAACTGTAATTATGCATGCAGCTAGAATATTATACGTTCAAAACATTATTTGGTGAGGTTTTTCCTTTTAGAACCAAGGGGACATCAATTAAACCGACAGTAGCAATACGTACCGTATGCGAGTTGCTAATGCAAGGATTTGAAATGGGCTCACTTGTCAAGGGACTGGAAATGAATTCACTGGAATAGAAATGAAAGTATTTAAAGTAAAAGAGAATTGGGCAAATGAATCCAAATGGATAATTTTTTTCACGCTTGAATCTTTTACATTTTTTATGCTCCTATTCATTAGCTCCCTTCTTTCCAGATTCTTTAAAACTATTTTTCTAAGAGATCACCCTTTCACATGGGCAGCTAAACACAAGGATTTGTGCTCCATAGCCAGCTTTTGGCCACCATGATGTGTGCTGGATGATACTTCAGGCATTTGAACAGCCTTTTGCCTGACCTTTTAATCCAACAGAGAATCTGCATTACCAAGGCAAACACATAGCTCCCTTCCCTTTTTTCCTAGAAATGTTTTTCTCTTTTCTCCACTTATTCCTATTTTAAACCCAGCCTTCTTTTAGTGACATGGCACTAAGGTCTCTACTTGTCATGGATCAGTTTAGGATAATGTTAAATCGTTTAATCTGACTACTTTGTTCTCCCAAGCGGTTTTCTACCAGGGATGCCACCACTATATTCGGCTGTCTGGTCCCATGCTCAGAGGCTCACAATACTCCTTCGTCACGTGCCAGACCCAAGTTGCTGAAGCTGGCTGCTGATGTTAGTGCTGGATAACAGCACAACGAGTAGGAGTTAGTATAATACTTTGAATTCATATAGTACTTTTCAGCTGAGGGCTTCAAGACAAACCTTCAATCTCTCAATGTTCCTGTAAAACAGAAGCACATTAACATAGATAGCTATTTTACAGATTGGGAAACAAGCCTAGAGAAAACGAGTCTTGCCTCAGGTCATACGGTGAGTCAGGCATGGTTCTCTTCTCAGTCTCCTCACTAATTCACACAGAGCTCCCAGTCCTACGATGCGACATGTGTGGGTGGTTCTCTTTGTAGATGAAGTTGATTTTTCTTTTTGAGTGAAAGAGGTTGGAGATAAAGAATTAGGGCTTCTAATAAGAAAGAGAGGGAATTGATCCTTTACCAGGGTCTCCTCTACTTTCTTTTTACCAACATACATTATTTCATATATTCATCCCAATGCTACGTGGAGAGCCTGGTAACTTTGCAAGAACTTAATTTAAAAAGAAAGATCCAGAAGTGCTCCAAATTTTCCAAGAGCACAGTAATATTCTTAGGTTAAAATGGTTCAAAATAAAAATGTTTTATTTTACTGAGTTTTATCTATTTAAAATAAGCGAACAGTGAAAATGAAAGTGTATGGTACTTAGTGTTCTTTGTTCAGAACTTAAAAATAATTCAAAACCCCAGAGATCAGGAAGCAGATGTCTCGGCTTCAATCCTCATAATGCTTTGAAATGTGAATGTCTCATTATCAACACACGGATGTCACAAAGTGTCGAAATTAATTTTTCCTCCACTTATTCCTTAGAGTAGTTAATGTCATCTAGTGGTTAAAGACAAGATTGAGAAATCTGGTGTTTGTTACCTGTTCTGTAGGTTCTTGGGCAAATCACTGTTTTGCCTGCTTTGCCTTTGCCTTTCCTACTTTGCCTGCTTTGCCTTTCCTATTGGTAAAATGGTGATGACAGCCTCTTTTATCTATAAAGACATTGGGAGGGAGGTTTGATTCATTAATGTTTAGAAAACGTTTTGAGATTCTGAACAGGAGGTACCGTACGATTAGTGAATCACCTGTTGTAAGACAAAATTCAGCCCAAAATCCAAACGCACTTATATATGTCAACAGGACTTTTGGCATGCACAACGTTGCATATGTGCATAAATGTTTTCATTGATCGCTAAGTGTCTAACCTACATTGTCGCTGTTTGATTTCTGTGTACTTTTCACCATTTGGCCAGATTCTGACTTCACTAGAGATTTTCCTTGATCAAAGGCCAAAAAATGTGCCTTAGTAATTACATTGCATTTACTTTGTGCCCAAGAACATAATATTGGGAACTCACTCAGAAATTACCCTTATCTCATTATTCCTTGTCCTGTTCAATTATGGTGCGATGTCTCCAATTTTCTTTAATTTTATTATCTATTATTCTGTTCTTTGTTCCTTTGGCAGTTGCTTTCTGTAACAATTATAGGACATGCCGCACGTCTTAATACAGATATGATCCTCTGAATTGTACGGTTACATTTTAAATAGATATTACTGTTTTAACTTGCAATTTAAAAAGCACATTACCATTTAATTGGATTGAGTACTCGTTCTAAATTGTTCATTACATGATGCTGTAGGCATGATAGCTGAACAAATAATGTGTGATCAGAAATACACATCTAAACAAGAAAAAATGTAGAAAGCTTTAGGGCATAGATTTAACACTCCATTGTACATGAACTATTTATTTCTTCTTCAACATGTGTAATAATTAATAATTTCATGCAGCGTTTTTCATCTGTAGCTTCCCCATAGTCTGTGTTTGAATCTTTTCTCAGCATGTAGACAACTATAATTATACATTTGTTGTTTGCTTTAGAGAAGTTTTACATGCAGTGCTTGTTATATTACAGATATTCTTCTTGTCTGTGTAGTCTGACATTTCTAACATTAGTAAATGCAACTTTGATTGAAAAGCACCTCCCTGAGTCACAGTGTCACCTTAACTTGAGTCAGGAACAGAATTAAGTGAGTCACAGGGAAAGAAAAGCTAGTTCCATTTTAGATTTTTGTAGGGCACCTTTCTCCTTGGTGTCTGTTATAATACAAAAAAGACACAAACCTGGATAATGCAGCTTGCGTTGGGATCTGTACTGTTGTCACCTTCTAATGTGCTGATCTTAGGTTTTAATCAATCCAACAGAGATGGAGTGACCTGCATTTTTTTCATGTAGTCTTAATGTTGCTTAGCCTTATTTTAAAATAACGATCAATATGATGATAATGTATAACTAAACGGTTTATATAATATACTGTCCATCTACATGTATAGTATTTATTTTGTCTTTTGCCTTACGGAGATGAATATGAGAATATGTTCCTCTTGATTTATGAATGGTAGTGCCTTTGGAATAACAGTTTGTCTGCCTATGAGGTATTTTATTAATGCTATAAATGTACACAGATGACTTTTATTAATGCAGAAACTCTATCTTTTCATAACTATCATCACCTTTTCTTTCTATAGTTGCCCAGTGGGCCTCCCTCCCTCTATTTACTACAAGCTGAAAAATACACCCAAGGCCTTAGCATATATTAATGACTTAGCTGGGCTGGTAGCTGTCTGGCTCTCCTGTGCTTTGGTCTTCTAATGTGTTATGTCAAGTTTCTGACATTGTTGGAAACTCCAAAACACAGAAGATTTTGGGACTGCAGCTGTCCCAGCAATGGCTATCGGGTCTGAAACCCTGCTGTAACGTAGCAGCATAAAGGCATAAAATCTTTAAAGCTCAGGCAAGGAGAAGTCTGGATCTTGGCCACAGAAGTCAGTAAGAGAGGATGTATGGCATATACTGGGGAAGAATTAGTTTGTAGTGACAAGAAAAATAATAAGATGAAGAGGGAAAATGGGTAACGTTGCACACACAATTTTAACTCCAAACTCCATCAGCCTTCTGTTATAATCTACAAATCATGAGGATAAATGAATGCTGATGCATCTGCAACAGTGGCCAAGAAGTAAATGCAGTAATGTTATTTATCTGAAATTTTCTGTGGAAAATTAAGTATATGACTCCCAAATTTCAGAATGCAATTAGTTTCTATTGATTCTTTGAGTGGGTTTCTATTTTCTTTTACAGCCACTGAAAGTTGCTGTTCTTGCACTATTTTGCTACATTTCAAACTTCAGTTAATTTGCCAGTTCAGAGTTATATAAAATATCATGTGGTACAGACAGTAATAAATGAGTGGTGAAAAAAAGCACCTGCTGGAGAGGACACCTATATTTTGTTAAAGAAATAACTGATGAGCCAGTCCTTTCAATTACTTAAATATCATGTGCCCAGATTTGCTATGATCAGACTCCTTCCCTCTTCATTTGTAGAATTTCAAAACTTTTTCCTCCTGTCTTTTGTTATTAAAGAAAAAATCATCATAAAACATTACAGGCTTTCTACCTGGGGTACCTTTTTGCAAATTTGGATTTTGAAACGGGCAGGCTTCTCAAAATATCCTTAAAATACTGCATATGCCAGTGTGTATTCTTTGTGCAGAGTGTGACATAATTATAGGCAGTGGAAGGCCAGGGCTGACGGTGCTCAGCCCCCCACAAACACGGGACAGCAGTAGGGCTGCAAGGCAGCCCGACTGTGGGCTCCAGACAGCTGCAGCAGGAATGGGGAGGGGTGTGCACACAGCCAGGGTCACAGCCCGGTGTGTGGATCACTGGCTGCCCAGCGCTGCAGCCTGTATCAGTCTGTCTATTCTGTAAAGGGGAAGGGGCTTAGGGGGGGATCAAGGCCCCCCCCCCAATTGATGGAGGGAGTGGGGAGAGGAAGGGGCTGGGGTGAATGGGGCCCCAGTCATGGGACAGTTGGAGGCCAGGTGGCTCATCCAGAGGTGCAGGGGGTCTCAAGAGAAATGATCTGCCTGTAACACTGGCTAACAAGTAAGTGGAGTTGTATTGTTTTAAATGGGACCATGTATTTTGCATGCTGGTTTAATGGTCTATTTGAGATTTTTCCTGTTTTGAAAAGGCTCGTTAAATAAACATGTTCATACCACAAAAAGCTGTAAGTAATTTAACATAAGCTTTAAAACAGGCAATTTGCATACTTGTACATTCTTTAGGGAAGGGAATGTGCCTTCCCCTGTGCTTGGAAAATGTGTAGTTATTTTGGATGTTGCTGTAATACAAATAAAGTTATAGAGCAAATCCAGCATAAAACTGTGGATGGTTTCTACTTTTCGTAAGAAGATGCATTAAACCAGGGGTGGGCAGTTATTTTGAGTGGATGGTTGCTTAACGAGGTTTGGTGAGCTGTCGAGGGCTGCATGGGTAGTCCCGCCCCTTGACAGTTGCCCTGGCCACTGGTCACCATCTTGGGACTGGAAGTCCCACCCATAACCCTGTACCTTTGCCACCAGAAGTCCTTCTCCGTATCCCGCAGAAATATCCTTTTTGGGAGGGGGGGCTTGCTATCTTAGAACCAGAAAAACTAACTCGCACTTGTGTACTGTATATAGAGGTGGTTGCATAATAATTCAAAAATAAATTCTTAGTCTTCTATATTGTGTGGGGGGTGGGGTTCAGGGGGTGTATGGTGGGGCAGTTGTGTGCATGGTGGGGGTGTGTGGGTGGTGTGTGTATGGTGGGGTGGGGGTGTGGGGAGGGGTTCAGGGCGAGTTTGTGAGGGGGTGTGGCTATGTGTGGGGTGGCATAGGGTAGTTGGGGGTTGTGTGGCATTTATGGGGTGTGGGTGTGTGGCTCTTGATCACACCCGTCTCTGGAACACGCTGTCCTCTCCTGCAATCAATGCAGGCAGCATTGCCGCATAGGTGTGTGGCATTTGTGGGATGTGAGGGAGCGTGGAAGGGGTGTGGGACCCCCCCCCCACCACACTCTCCTAATGGCACAGCAGCAAGAGGCGGTGCCTGGGGTGCTGGTGCCCGACTCTGGCCAGCACTGCACATCGCAGCAAGGAGCTCAGCCCCCCCCCCCCAGCAGTCTATAGCTGGCGCTCCCCGCGCTCGGACACCTTGGGAGGGAAGCCCCTGGCACTGGAGCCAGCTGCCTTTCCTGCCCCAGCCGGCTCCAGCTCCTGGGGCCTCCCTCCTGTGCCTGCACAGGGTGGCCCGGCGGGGGCTGCGCTTCTTGCTGCGATGTGCCAAAATGTTTCCGAAGAATCAAAATCTCAAACCTTTAGTTAGAAGAAGAGAGCTCTTAACCTGAATTAGTTGACGTTTAAGGAAGTGGAGTTTCATCTTCAAGAATTAGAAGAACTTTTTCAGCTCATGTGTAAATTATAGGATATAAAAATGCATTTCCTGTAACTTTGAAGAGATAGGGTCTTGGTCTGGAATGGTAGGGAAAAGTAGTATTGGCTCCTTTTTAGATGTCGGCACCCATCTATCTGGGCTGGGAGAGGGGAGTCTGGCTAGGAGGGGAAATTATTACCTAAAATGGCAGCTTAGCTGATAGGACTCAAGTAAGCTATTTATTCCACTCTGCTGAGGGAAGGCTGTATTAAAATCTTTCCTCCCTGGCTGAAGCCCCATTTTATACCCAGTTTAGCATATCCCAGATGTGGAATTAGTGCAGGAGTAAAGACTTTCTTGCTCTGCTGTGATCATGGTTTTAATAAACCTTTTTTGAATTGGGAAGTCATTTTCCTTATGCAGTTGTATTGCCAAAGATTAAATGGAAAACATCTAGAATGAATCAGGTAGTTTTCTATGAAATATTTTCCTTTAGAAAACAATTAATTAAAAATGAAAATGTTTGGAGGGAACTATCACAGTTAAATGAGTTTCTCAACTTGAAAAAATGTTGAAAAAAATTGTAAAATTGTTGAAGTTTCCCATTTTGTGTATTGTCTAAATGAAAATATTGATTTCTGGGTTTGTAATTATTTTGATGTAGAAATGTAATTATAATAAAAAAAACAATTAAGGGACTGAAATCAAAACATTTTGAAATGATCAAAATAATACATTTTAATGGACCTGAATCCTAATTTTTTTTCCTGTTTGCCTATTTGTGGAAAAGTTTGATTTTCTTTTTACTTTTCATTTCACTTGGAGATGGAAGATTTCCAGCTCTGGACATGGAAAGTTTGGAGTAGGCCAGAAGATTAGGTTCAAGTTGTCACAGTCTAGTAGTTAGTAGGTGCCCAGGTACCAGAATTCACACCTTAGGGCACGTAAGACCAGGAAGGAACCAACAAGGTCATGAAAGTCCTACCTTCTGTTGTAGCAGGTTTATTAAAGGGATTACATTATGTAAGCCCTTTAATAAATTTATCAAGCTCCATCTTAAAACTAGTTAGCTTGCTTTGCCACCATTGCTGTAGGAAGACCGTTCCGAGTTCTTTATCTTGGTCAGGTCGTATGTATCTACTCTTGTGCCAAAATTGTCTTTTGGCTTAAATCCGTTTCCTTCTCCCTGGTTTTAAACCTGGTGGCCTGTTTGTAGACAGCAATTATTTCTCCTCTGCCTCCATTTTGCTAGGTCAGGAAGACAAGCTCTTACAATCTTTTCTCCAGTCTCTTGATCATTCTCTCATAGTACCTCTCTTCACCTTTTCTAGTCTGAATTTTTCATTTTTGAGCATGGGTGACCAAAATTGGACACAGTAATCTTCATGAGATCACACCCGAGTTTGTATCTCAGTCATAATAGACCAGTGAATATATGAAAGTGAAGGAACAGACACATCTAGGACATGGGGAGAAATGCGAATGTGGTATTCACATATGAAACCAGGCACTCTATTTTTACTAGGGATTAGTTTAAGTTTGGTTGCAATGTATTGATGTTTATGAAGCTGAAACTCCCAGATAGGTTCAGCACACGCAAAATTAACCCCATCTTGTGAAACCATGTGAGTTTAATGTTCAGTCATGCAGAGAACGTAGGTCCTTTTGGAAAGCTCTCCACTCTTATTGTTTCCTGTAGCTCTATTCTGTCACCATTTTGTGAAGAAAAAAATTAGTTTAGTAAGTGATATTTAATGCCATCCTTGGTTTAGTCAAGCTACAGTACATTTTTTATTCTGATTACAGCAAAGCCACACTAGGGTTACCAGTGGTAATGTCTTCATATGTAAAATTTTTTAATTGTAGGTGACCTAGAGAGTACATTTTGCTTTTTTGAACAGGTGAGTCATTAAACGCACATCTGAAACTCTTCTCCCTAATTCATTTCGTGTCAGAAGGAAGAAAAAATCACCGGAAATTGTTCACAGGAAAACATAGCATAGACATTTTTCCTGATATAAAACACTTATGTAAGCTATGCTAGAAATATCTGTAGTCTGGCCCAAGCAATTATTCACCAATTGCATCCGTCTTTCCATGTCATTAATTTGGAGTGTATACATCATAACATACCTGAAAATATTCTTTTAAATATTTCAGTTCATCTAGAGCAAGTCTATTAATGCTTCCTGATTTTTATTTCGTGTAGTGGAGAAGGAGTGATTTTTCCATATTGAAGTGCCTTTTCTTAAAGACTCGAAGAGACTTAATGTAATTTTTTGCTGCCTAGCTTATACATATTTACTTTGCAATTAAGTTGTTGCTTGCCCTGTAGTAGTGTGGCCTAATAGTGGCAGATGCTTTACCTTTCAAATGTTTTGTTTTGTTTTGTTTTTCAACTGAAGAAAACGCATTCAATTTCCTCAGGATTCACCTGGCTGCAAATTTGGAAAAAGAAATAAAGATGGAACAACCCATTAACCAAGGAAGGGGCCTAAAGATCGGCTCAGAGAAAAATGAGTTTCCTTGGGTTTCTTATCCCATTACTTGAGATTGGCTTGCAGAACTGGTTTGCCGGGGAATTCTTTCTTTTTGCTGCTCTTGATATAGATCTTTCTGCCTGTTTACCATATCAGCCTCATTTCAGGAGGTAGATCCTAGAGAATTTTGCATATATTCATAGACCCATAGTAAAGCAAATACTTTTTTTTTTTTTTTTTGGTGAAGTGAATGATCTTGCTTCTCTGACCAACATAAAATTATATATGGGTTATAGCTAAAAGCACAGGGAGTCAGAATATCAGTCTGCCATCTCTTTAGACATATATAGAAAACCTGAATTTGTTCACCGGTAGTCATGAGCAGAAATGCTTTAACTTATTTTGACACCAAATTTTCTTTTAGAATAAAATAAATATCACTAGAGTCCCTAAGCCAGCAGGCTGGCAGAAGAAAATTCAGAAATCGCTGACAGAAAGGTCAGAGGCCTCTGTTGAGCTGAATAGAAGATGCGTTTTTGGATTTAAGATGCAGGGTAAGAACAAGTCATTGTTCTGACATTTTATTTCACCTGTTTTTTTCTTATTCTCTGTCTGCATCTCAACACAGGTTTACCAATTTCTTATATTTGTTTGTGTTTTTATAATAAATCCTTCATTATCTTTTTAACTTGCTCGTTGTCAGTGTTCACTGTGATCTCAGAGTACTTGAATAAATGGACAAGCTTCTTTTCCAAGAAGGGGGATCTGTCTTTTCTGAGCACGTGACAGAGCTAGGGTATAATTCTTCCAGCTGACAAAATCCTCTGTGGGTAAGGCAGAAAAAGCTGATGTACCATAGGGCAGGGACATAACCTTTGGAACTAGAGGTGCACCGATACATCAGTCTGATATCGGATCAGCACTGATATAAAGAAAATTGATTGCATTAGAAATCGGCCTGATTTGGCTGATAAATGCGCATGCATGTGTTCAGCCGCAGCACAGCCTCTAGGCGGCAAGGAGCATGGCCCAGCAGCTTGGAGAGCTGCATCCAGATGGTAAGTCTGTTGTGGAAGGGGGCAGGGAGGGAAAGGGTGTGGGTGGGCAGATCAAGGCCTCTGTGGTGAAGGAGGGAGTAGGACTGGGGCAGGCATGAGATGGAGCCACAGCTCATTGGTGGGGGTGGCATGGTGGTGCCCACCAATGTGCACACCCTGGGAGGGCATGGAGGGGCATGTACCCCCAGATCTGTGCGGGGAGGCCGGGGGGACGGGCTGCAGCTGCGGGCTGGGGCTGCACCAGGCTCTTCGTGACATTTGGGGGCTGTGCTCGAGGCTGCAGGGCCATGCTCAGGGCTGTGCTCCTGGCGTGTGGGAGCTGCGCTCACGGCAGGCAGTAGCAGCGATATATGGGGGATTACAGGTGAGCTGCAGCTACCCCCATGCCCTCCTGGGGTGTGCGCAGTGGCAGGAGCTGCCCCCCATACCTCCCGGACAAGCTGCAGCTCTGTCTTGTGCCTGCCTCAGCTGGGCAGCACCAGCCCCTGCCCCAGTCCCCTCCCTCACTGTGGGGGGCATTGATCTGCCCCGCTGCCCTACCCCTTCCTCCCCCCTCCCCTTCCACCACAACAGACTTGCCAGCTGCATGCAGCTGTATTGGAGATCGGATCAATATTGGCCGATATGCCTCCTTAAAAATCAGCTATCGGTTTCAGTTCCCAAAACCTCTATTTATGCACCGCTTTTTGGAGCATCTCAGTCTGTTGTCAGTGGTCAAGCAGCAGACAGCACAGCAAGGTTTACGGTTTAGGGCACCCATAAAGGTTCAAGAGCAGCTTTATAGGAGTGTGTCACAAAGGTTCACCCAGCCACATCTGGGGTTGGGAAGTGTCGCAATAGATATCAATGCATGGAGTCCTTGAGTATAGTATTGTAGTCAATGAAGCAGCATTTATATGCATCTTTAACAGGTGTTACAGTGTATATCAGAATGATGAACACAGAAGAGAAATCCAGCTACAAAAAATGCTGCTGCTTAGGGAATATAGGAATGGACACTAATGAGTTTACATTTTACTGAGTTTTCACATTCATTCTGTGGCCATTGGTGCCTTAAGTATGTGAGCAAAATGAGTATGGAGATGATTCGAGGGTACTGAAGATGATTTCGAGGGTACTGAAGGCACTGGCCGACGTCATTGCACAGCCACTGGCGGGAATATTTGAATGCTCATGGTACACGGGCCAAGTCCCAGAGGACTGGAAAAGGGCCAATGTGGTCCCCATTTTCAAGAAGGGGAGGAAGGAGGACCCGGGCAACTATAGGCCAGTCAGTCTCACCTCCATCCTTGGCAAAGTCTTCGAAAAAATTATCAAGGCTCACATTTGTGAGAGCCCGGCAGGACAAATTATGCTGAGGGGAAACCAGCATGGGTTCGTGGCAGGCAGATCGTGCCTGACCAATCTAGTCTCTTTTTATGACCAGGTTACGAAACGCCTGGACACAGGAGGAGGGGTGGATGTCATATACTTAGACTTCAGGAAGGCTTTCGATACGGTATCCCACCCCATACTGGTGAACAAGTTAAGAGGCTGTGACTTGGATGACTACACAGTCCGGTGGGTAGCAAATTGGCTACAGGGTCGCACCCAGAGAGTCGTGGTGGATGGGTCGGTTTCAACCTGGAAGGGTGTGGGCAGTGGGGTCCCACAGGGCTCGGTCCTTGGACCGATACTCTTCAATGTCTTCATCAGTGACTTGGACGAGGGAGTGAAATGTACTCTGTCCAAGTTTGTGAATGACACAAAACTGTGGGGAGAAGTGGACATGCTGGGGGGCAGGGAACAACTACAAGCAGACCTGGACAGGTTGGACAAGTGGGCGGAAAACAACAGGATGCAGTTCAACAAGGAGAAATGCAAAGTGCTGCACCTAGGGAGGAAAAATGTCCAGCACACCTACTGCCTAGGGAATGACCTGCTGGGTGGCACAGAAGTGGAAAGGGATCTTGGAGTCCTAGTGGACTCCAAGATGAACATGAGTCGGCAGTGCGACGAAGCCATCAGAAAAGGTAATGGCACTTTGTCGTGCACCAGCAGATGCATGACGAATAGATCCAAGGAGGTGATACTTCCCCTCTATTGGGCGCTGGTCAGACCGCAGTTGGAGTACTGCGTGCAGTTCTGGGCACCACACTTCAAGAGGGATGTAGATAACCTGGAGAGGGTCCAGAGAAGGGCCGCTCGTATGGTTAAGGGCTTGCAGGCCAAGCCCTACGAGGAGAGACTAGAGAACCTGGACATTTTCAGCCTCCGCAAGAGAAGGTTGAGAGGCGACCTTGTGGCTGCCTATAAATTCATCACGGGGGCACAGAAGGGAATTGGTGAGGTTTTATTCACCAAGGCGCCCCCGGGGGTTACAAGAAATAATGGCCACAAGCTAGCAGAGAGCAGATTTAGACTGGACATTAGGAAGAACTTCTTCACAGTTCGAGTGGCCAAGGTCTGGATTGGGCTCCCAAGGGAGGTGGTGCTCTCCCCTACCCTGGGGGTCTTCAAGAGGAGGTTAGATGAGCATCTGGCTGGGGTCATCTGAACCCAGCACTCTTTCCTGCCTATGCAGGGGGTCGGACTCGATGATCTATTGAGGTCCCTTCCGACCCTAACATCTATGCATCTATGAATCTGAGATTCAGAAAATGCTCCCAGTCCCACTTAGAAATGGCATTCCATCTGTTGCTTGAAAGAACACCAAGTTGTAACATGTCCCATCCATTGAGCATAAGAAATCTTGTGCAGAAAAATAAACGGGTGAAGATGGGTGGGAAAGATGGACAAAATCAGAAAAGGGGTAGGGAAGACTGGCAGGAAGGAAAGTGATAGACTGCAGCAAAAGGAACGAAGGAGACAACAGGACAGAAACGATGCTGTAGAAGAGACGTGGTAATGGAAGTACCCAACAGAATGGGGTAGGTTCTTCTTGGTTCTCAGCTCTGACTTGCATATGTCCAAAGGAAAACTTTCTTAAACAATGAAAGCACACCTTTCAAAAGGATGTGTGCGTGACAGCAGGCCTCTAACACACATCGGGTCATGATCATATTGTGGCATGGAACATGTGCTTTCATAGTCTGAAGAGCAAAATGTGTGCACATTCTGAACGTGCACCACACATTGCTTTCCACATCACAGAAAAGACACTGTCAAGACTGGGAAAATGCAGTGTTTTTTTGGAAATACTAGTTTGTTTGTCTTTGAATGCCAGTCCTGTAGTTGAATGTGACAGAAACTAAATATAATATTTAGAATACTACTTTATCTACTGTGTGGCCACTCTGGGATTAATCTATACAATGGGCTCTACAGTGTTTTATCTGGTCTTATATATGACTTTAAATATTATGCGTTAACGCTCCACCATTTGCCCCACAGTTCACTACTTTGTACCATACTGCTTAGAAATATTTTCTGATAACCTAATTATGATTGTTGCGTTGGTCTATTTCTGTATTGGTAGCTTTTAGCACAGTGATTCCTAAGTGCAACTTCTTGGAGAAGCTCAAACAATTCTTTGTCATCTTTGTATTTCCTTCTTCCCTTTATAGATGGATATTTTCCTTTATCACTTGTTATTGAGCTTAGATATGTTCTTCAAGTTTTTTCTTTATGATAAATGAAAATACTCAGCTTTACTACAGAGAAGTATAAATTGCACACACACACATGCTAGATCTCGATCATTAGTTTGAAGCTTAATGTTACCAATCGTAGCAAAACTGACCTTTTTGACAGTATATTTGAAGCTTTAGTGTGAAACTAGTTAGTTGTCATAACTTTAAAACACCAAACTGGTGTGAGACTCCTCACTTGTGACCTAAGAAAATACCAGTCACTTTAGTGACACTGACAAGTTTTCTTACCATTGAAAAGACAGGAACTAGAACTGACCCCAGAGTTCAGAAACTGTGCACGCAGACTGGCTGAGCTGGGTGGTTAACAGCCAGCAATGATTTGTACGTGCTTGTGGTCAATATAGCAAGCATCTAAAGAGAGAATTTTTAAGGAGGGTTTGTATTACAGGGGAAGTTGATAACCACCAATATATTTACATGGCCCGGCATTTATTGTTATGGTTAATCCTTGTAGCTTCTTTTTGGGAGGCTCAAACTCCCCTATTGTGTGCAACAGGCCTTTGAAATGCAGCAAGAAGGAAGCTTTTATCTTTGTTGTGAAATTCTGTTCAAGATGCTGCGACGGCATTTTGGGAAATCAGTCTCTTCTTCATTGTTTCATTTCTCCACAGGAATTGTGGATGCATGCCAAAATAATAACTGAACATGAAGGTTGGAAAAGGCCTGGGTTCACATAGCAGCTTCACCAAGACAGAAATCTCAGGTTTAGAAAGCCTTACTGAAAGCAGGGCAGACAGGGCCAAAGTAGGCTTATCCTGTTGATTGCCACAAACTAAGCACATGGTCTCAGTGACCTATTTATTTCGTCTCATAATATTCTCCTTGCATAGAAAGAAACTTTTTCCATGCCCAAGACATGGGGTAGAAAGTAAGATCTGTATTGAGGTCACCCTGCTCTTCCCCCTGGATCCTGTAAATGGCTTTAATGCCTCACTCTGCAACTCACAGAGCATTTTCTGAACCCGGGGAGGGGGCTGGGTCGGGGAGGAGTGGGTTGCATGTAATTTGAAATACCACTTGCTCAAAATAAGCCTAGATCCCACCAATCTGGGAAAGATTCATTTTTCTGCAAACACATCCTTTATATTATTTTGTCATTGCCAGCAATTGAATTACCGACTTGAAATCATTTGTAGTAAATCACATGAACTGAAGTGGTTCCTGCTGGTGAAGGACAGAGCTTATTAACTGTTGGCTCCCTTGATGCTGTGCATAACCAGCAAATTGCGGATGAATCTCACAGATGTTCTTTTTATTTTTAGTTTGATGAGAAATTTAGGGCCCTTTTTTCCTCCAAGATAAATGCGAAAATGCCATCAGTCAAGGATGAATCAGGATTGTGAATACTAGGCTGGGAATTAACACAGTGTTCTCTAAAAAACAGGAAGTTAAATGGATAACAGAATAAACCAATAAGTCAAAGCCTTGCCATGCCCTCTTTTGTGGTACTTGGAGAGTTAACCTCCAAAGCTCCAAGAAAATCACTTCCCTGTTAGAGAAAATTGGATGTATCAATTCTTTTTTAAATTGTTCTGCATTGCTTTTAAAAATAATCTTCTTTTATTTCAATGTTTTACTGCAAAAGAGGTTTTCTAATTCATTATATTAAATGTGTTTATTAAAGTGCGATTTTATATTCCTTTTTCACAAGTTATAGAAGTTAAGCTGCCTTCTTTTCAGTCCAGTAAACTGTTAAGCTGTGAAAATGAGTAATTGGATTCAGTGCTGGTTTTAAAAAGTTCTTTCACTGTAGTGTTGTTATGGTTACCCGGCTACATGTACTCTGACCCCTTTTTGCGTGCACTTTTTTAGTTGTCAGGTCTCATACTGTTACTTCTCCTGAGATGGGATTCTCCAGGCTTGCAACTGGATGACAGTAGTCTGCATCTCTCGTGGTATCCATCCATTTCACTTGGCTTTGGCATCGATGGGCTCCTATACACATGTAGCTGCTCCGACACGCTGACACATCGGAGCCCACTCAGTTAATCAAGCCTGCTGGAGCGTGGTAAGTACCGTGCTCCAGCTGACTTCAGCATCACGTGTATGAGTGTCCCCCCACTGAATAATGGTGGTGGGGCGCTTTTAAACTAAAGCTTGTTTGAGGAGCTTTAGTTCAAAGCACCCAACAACCATTTTTCAGTGCAGAGATACTGATGCGCATTAGGGCTGTGCGAAGCTTCAGTCACTGATTCAATTCGGAGGAGATTCCACCCGATTCAGCGGGCGAATCTCCGAGACCCATTAATCTCTCCGAATCGAATCGGAAGCCTCTGATTCGATTCGGAGAGATTCGGACGTAGACACAGCTTTGTTTTTTCTACATACCTCAAGGTACCAGGCGGCTCGTGAATACTGAGATGGTGGGGCGGATGGAGTATCCCACAGAAGCGTGGGGGGGTCCCCAGCATGCTCAGTGGCAGACCTAGAAGTGGACCAGAAGCACTTCCAGTCGACTTCTGAGTCCATCGTGGAGTGCGCGGGGGACCCACTCCCACCCCCCACCTCGGGAACTGGTGCCTTCTGGGTCTGAGGGGACACCCTGGGTCCTCCTGCGGCCAATCCTGTGGGACACTCCATCTGCCCCACCATCTCATCTCAGCATGCACGAGCCACTCCTGGTACCTTGAGGTATCTCAGAATCAAATCTTCAGATTTGGATTCGGCTGAATCAAATCGGGACAGTGATCCAAATCAGCTAATTGAATCGCTGTCCCTGAATCAGGCTGAATCTGAATCCAAATCGAATATGGCCCACTTCACATACCCCTAATGCATGCGTCTCTTCAAGCATTTTTAATTAGCACGGCTCTCAGAGCTGTGCTGATTGAAGTATCTCCCTCCCCATCACCTCCTGGAGCATGTCTGTAAATGCCCTATGGTTCTTCCCATTGTGAGTTTCTAATTGGCAGTGTGCATGGAGTATACAAGCACTTTCTTAAAATCAAAACGTTGCTTAACTTAGGAACAAAGCATTTAGAGGGAAATAATTTTAGTAAAGCAGTTCACGTGCATTTCTGTCTTTGCTAATGGGCTGAAGAAGACTTCCCAATAGCTTTGGCACTGTTTTTCCTGAACCACGTTCTCTTGGAGGCCAGTTACACTTATTGCATGGTAGGTGCTCAGAAAGTGCTGTACAGCTGTAACCGAACAGACAACCAGGGCATGTAGAGCACTTTAAAAATGGTGGATCCCATTCTAAGATAACCCTGGATGGATGTGTTAGTGCTGTAGGTTAGGGCGCTGTAACAAACATCTATACCAGATCCCATTGCGACTCACGGTAGGTCACTTTCCGGCAACATCCCATAGAGCATTGCAGCACCCCGCTCACCCCCACTCTTGGGGCGGCAGTCTACCTTAGGCCAGATCTCGTCTCTGCCCAGGTGCTGGGCTGGCCCTGCCCCCGAACTGTCACTGCTGATGAGTCAGTGAAGCCACTGTCCCCAGGCCCACCTGCATCCTCCCTCCAGGTAGCACAGACCCATCCACACAAAGAAAACTGCTTATGGCTGAATTTCTTTTATTGCATGTTGTCATGGGTAGAAGTGAGCAAGTGCTGAACGTGGGTCTGCTGCTATTTTGCCTCTGCTCAGAGTTAACCTGTCTTAAAAACTGATTCATCTTTCACTGATTTTTTTGGGAATGGGCAAGTTCCCTAATGGCAGTAAAAATGTCCCCAAAATATATATTAGCACACCTACATATACTGATATGTAGCATTGCTACTTTCCAACTTGTCTGGGGAAATCAAATGCATGTGTAAAAAAAAAACGTAGATTGTGAGAAGCACTTACACTGCCTGTGCTTAGTACAGGATGCAGGACCAGAAACCCATGAGTCTAACTCCCAGACCTGAAGTCCCAGAAACCTTGAATGCTTTCAGTAGCCCATAAAGAAAAAGAGCGTGTTTCTCAGTTCTTGTCTTAAAGCCAATTTCTAATGATTCTGGTCATTCAAGTAATGGTTTGGAACCATGTGCACGTGATAGAAAGCTGGTTCGGACAGTCTGTTACAGATTTGGGGTATGCTGCTGGGAGTCCCACCGATACGTATGTAGGGCAGCTAGGTCTGAGAACTTTCCCAAACTGTTTGTTTTATTAGTTACTGTTTTTCAGTTGTTGCTTTTTCTGGCTATATGAATAGTAATATCCAGTGGTCTTGCTAGACTTAATGTAGTGTTCTCTTCTTAGAGCAACCCCTCATTAAAAACAAAAAACAAAAAAAACCCTCTGGGACACAGCATCTAAGATGTTTCTCCTAGGAAACACCTCACATTCTTCAGCGGGAGGAGAGGAAACTCTTTCCCTGCCTTCCCAATCTATTGCCTGCAGAAGAAAGTGATTTTATTTCCCTTTGTGAACCCAGTAGATTCCCTGAAATCTGTACACACACCCCCAACCCCACACCCACCCACACCCCCACACACAGCTGGTGCACTGGGTGTGCCTGTGCGGGATGGCCAGCTGATGGCCTGTGGTCATGATGAGCTACTGCTGCATCATAGATTCATAGATGTTAGGGCTGGAAGGGACCTCACAAGATCATCGGGTCCAGGCCTCTGCACTGAGCAGGAAAGACAAGTTGGGTGAGGTGACCCCAGCGAGGTGGCTGTCCAGTCTTCTCTTGAAGATTTTTAGGGTAGGCGATTGCACCACCTCTGGAGGGAGCTTATTGCACAGTTAAATGATTCAGGAATATAGAAAACAGAAACAGCACTCTCAATATGAACTCAGATCAGTAGATCTGAACCATCATTGCATTAGAAGTAAATATCTTTGCATAATATATTCCAATGTTCCATGATTTTATTACCCATTATCATAATTTTCCATTATTTCCATTTTCCATTTAATTAATTGCAGAATTGTTAGGAATATTGGCAGTCCTAATTGCTTGAAGGATGCAAAATTCAAATAATCGATCCTTGTGAGTTTACCATATGCTTAACATCTGCTTTCTTGAATGTAATAGAACTAAATTATACACTTTTTTCTTTGCGCTGAAATGACTTTAGCCAAGTTGAGAGGCCATTCATTTGATTAGTTGACTGTTTGTTTACTGCAATTACTTGTCGGTAATGAAGGTCGAAAACACAAGTCTGTAACTTGAAATCAGAACAGTACATTAGGTACTGTATTAGATTAGCTGGTCCAATAGAAGATATCGCCCACAAAAATCCTTGCCTCTCACAGATTAGCTATCTGTTGTTCAATTAGATAAAATCTACTGCATAGATCCAGTATTTTGAGAAGTAACATAGCAAATCTTAATGATTATTACCAGGTACTTTGGCAAATATAAGTGGCAAAGAGTCTGGCTTCTCAAACACATTTCCATGTTTGCAGTGTAAACTGCAAGTGTAAACTTCTGAAATCATTCCCTGAAAGACACTTGATAGCAGAATAAACTGTGGTTAATTTATATATATGGGATGGTTTTAGTATGTTTACTAGTTAACTGGCTTATGCCATTACAGTATGACTATCCAGGATTTTTTTCCTGAATTTTCTCATGTATAGTTGGTAAATGGTTGAAAATGCTGAAGTTGTGCATAATGAGAAGTTTTGATCTTGACCTGTGTTAGAGCATGGGATGTGATTATAGAACATTTTCAGATCACAAGCTCTTAACCTATTTATAACTAGTAACTAAATCACAACACCTCCTTATATTGCTCTGCATATATATTTGTAAAGGGAGGGAGCAAAGACAAAATAGAGTTAAATGTCTTCCCCAGAACATGCATGGCAAGCTGATGTCGTTAGGAATAAAATGCCAGTTGCCTGACTTCCTTGCTCTGTGCCTTGAAAACAAGGCCATTCTTTGAGTAGGTTGAACCCTTCTGTACCCAAATGTTGCCCTTTCTCAGTGGCATTACTAGAGTTGTTCTGGATTCATGCCTGACGATGGCTCATACCTTCAACCTTTTGCTACTAGGCTATTATTTAGAAATGAAAAATGTGAAGTCAAAAGTGTTTTATGTTCCACAGTATTCGTTTTTTTCCTATGGGAGAAGCCAGTTTCCTGTATAATGGTGTCCTCAATATATTTGCATCTAGTTCAGATCTCAGGCACTCTGTTTTTCTTCTTTTCCTCTCCTGAAGCAAACAACAGTGTCTCCTTTCCTTCTTGCAGTTGTATCAGAAAGTTTTGTTTTTCCGCCATGTCTTGATAGTCTAAAACATCTGTGATTTGTCCAGCTGTTTTAATCCTGCATCTTGAAAGCAATTTATTGGCAACAAAAGGGCCTGTTTTAACAAGGTGACTTTCCCCACCACCCCAAGGCAATTTTAGGAACCAATTTTTTTTTCATTTGGGTTGGAGGAGTAGTACTATATATATTACTCTAGAAGGAAAGTTGGTACAACTCTATGCAAAATAAGTAGGTTGGAGAGAGAGGTTTGCATCCTTTGAAATTTGTCAGTATATTTGAGAAAAATATATTAGTTTTTTCCAATACTTCGGACACCAGTGACATCACTAAGAATTGTGATTGGGGCACATGATGTATGAGGAGAGGTGGAGGGACATGGGCTTATTGAGTCTGCAGAAGACAAGAACGAGGGGGGATTTGATAGCAGCCTTCAACTCCCTGCGGGGGGGTTGCAGAAAGGATGGAGCTGAGCTGTTCTCAGTGGAGACAGATGACAGGACAAGCAGCAATGGGCTCAAATGGCAGCAAGGGAAGTTGAGGTTAGATATCAGGAAGAATTTTCTCACTAGGGGGGTAGTAACCCAGAGAGGTGGTGGATTCTCCATCCTTGGAGGTTTTCAAGACCTGGCTAGACAAAGCCTTGGCTGCGATGATCTAGTTGGGGCTGGTCCTGCTTTGAGCAGGGGTTGGACTAGATGTGACCTCCCAAGGTCCTTTCCAACCCTAATTGTCTATGATTCTATGAATTCAGGGTTTTTGTTTAAAAATCTTATTTTGAAAATTTATCACAAACTTTCAGTAAGGTTAAGATAAATTAGCAAAGTAAGCAAGCCTCTTTGATTTTCCTTCTTCAGTGCCAAGGAGGAATTTTTCTGGGTGTTTGTAAAGGAACTATCTGATTTCTGCAAAAACATCAGTGTAGAAGTTAGATAGTTCCTAGGCTTTTGAATTTGAACCATATCTGTGCTGTGTTGGTATTAAATTCTCCTGTTCTGTACAGATTCATCCAGACATGTAAAATTAAGCCCTCAGGGTGATTTGTTTCCTTATTAAAAGCTCTGAAGTGTGCAGATGCTGCAGTGGGAGTTGAAGAAAATGGGAGGCGCATGCTAAACAAGTGGGAGATGTTTCATGGAGAGTATCCGAGCAGGATGTTTATCGAGTTGTAGTGTCCTCCAGGAAGGATATATAGATTGTGCTTTGATTTCAAGGAAGGCGGGGGGAGTATAAAAGTCCACATACTAGGCCAGAGTTTCCATTCTCTAAATTTTCTCTAATGGTTATAACAGGAGACTAGAAATGTAGACTAGTTCTATCGGTACCTGGCTCTGGTGTCATCAGTAAGTTAGTTCATCTTGCCATGCTTCAGTTTATGTATCTGTAAAATGGAAAATTACAGCCCTTTGGGTGCCAAGACCCAAGTAACCGTTGGAAAGCTGTTGGATTGAACGGCACAACGCAAGGCCAGACCCGCACTCTCTCAGCTGTCTCCAGAGAGAGTCCTTGGTGAAATACTGCTGGATACCACTGCCAGGTTTTGCCTACCTGGCTGCGGTTTGTTTCTCAGATGAATATTACTTGCCCGTATGACCTGCGTGAGAGCTAGAGCAGATGCTGAACTGCGGACCTGAAACCTCAATACTCTGGGTCACTGGTCTGACAAAGAAACGAGGGGATTCCAGGTTGGTTACCATCCAACCTTCATTTCTTCTCTCCTTCTCTTCAGATAAGTGAAAGGAAGGACATCACAACATCCCAAAATTGCACTGTTTAAAAAGGATATCATGTCTAGATACAAGATTGAATCTATGTGTATAAACATTCGAGCTAAGCAAGCTAGCTGTCTGGTGCAGGCTGTGGCACCGTTGCATGGTTTAACAGTCGTGTAAAGTACCTCCCATCAAACAACAATCAGATGACAAATATGTTATTACTTATGCATTGGTGTCAAAGCCCTGTATCATGGTAACTATGCACAAGTCATAACTACGCTTCAGCTCCATTTGAAACCATAGTAACTGCATTGTAACTTATAATGCCATATTAAATGATTCATCACGTTGTAGCTATCATAAGGCAAAAACTGCCCTAATCTTAGTGGGAATTTTGGATTTAGATTTGGCTGATAGCTATTGCATCCATCCTGCAAGCGTTAATGCATATAGTGATAAATGTATTTTGAATATAGGTGCCTCTCTTGCTGTCTTCTGGCTAAAAAGGGTATCAGTTCAAGAATCAGTAAGATTTGCTGTGGTGTTTTGTTCCTTTTTGGTTTTGTCTTTTAATATTTCCTTACAAATGTGCCGTTCTCTTTCAAGGATTTACAAATCCAGACTCCCAGCCTCTGTTGATTAATAGCTAAAATGTTTAAAAAACCTAAAATTAGCTTTTAGGAAACGTAGGTACTATACTTTTATCTGGAGCTTTTAAAGGTCCTACATTGGCACCTTTCAACATTAAGTTCAATTTGATCAGAAACTAAAACTTTCCTTAGCCGCTGTCCTCATCAGTCCATCACAGCAAATCAGTTGCTGACAATGTCCATTGTTTACGTGTCTTCTGTAATTGTGCTGCAGTTTCTTCATTAATAAAAAGAATGTACAAAAAATAGCTGGTAAATACCGAGTTGTCTCCAAATTTAACTGCTTGTATAGTAATTAGGAAATTATAAAACCCTGTGAGAACAGCCATGCACATCATCTTTCTCCATTTGCCAGCTCAATCAGTCCTATTCTACACCACAAGAACTTGAACAAAAGCAGTAATCAGCATAGGTTGATTCAATGGCCACCTGCCTCTCTTAATTTAAAAAAAGAATTATTTGGGAAGCATTGCAGAAGGCAAAGGAAAAGTCTATTTGAAAATAATTTTTAAAGACCATCCATCTCCTCATCTTCCAAACTGAGCTTCTCTGTGCCCTGTAGAAAGAAGAAAGAAATATGAAAGAAGAAGGTGAAAACTAGGTTTTCTTGGCTGGTTTATGCTGAAAAGAAAGTAATGCAAGAGTACTATTAATAGACATGCCTATTTTCAAGCCAAATAACATGGGTCAGGTAATGATGCATACACACATCTCACATGACAGAAGCCAATATCCATTGAGTTTATTTGCTACTGTCATAAAGTATACTGCAGAAGGATAGCTGGAAATAACTGGAACCTGACTACAGTAAGTAGGAGTTCGCATGAGTAAAGATGGAATAAGAAATTCAGGACTTGGCTCAGATATTCAGTAAAGCCAACTGCAAATTTTACCTCATTTTGTACCCTGTGACCCGCATGCCTAAGTTCTACAGCCGATTTCTTTTGTCTCGGATAGTAACTGTTGGCAGTATGACAAGACTCTTGTTCCATTAGCATTATCACTACTGAACAATATCCTTATAAACTAGAAGGTAGGATTTTAATACAGATTTCAAAATATTACCCAACAGATTCATATAGAATCTACCCTTAAAATATTTAAACAGATATACATCAGTTTTATATTGAATAAATTATCTTCCCCAGGTATTGTTAAAATGGGAATTATTTTCTGGGATGACACAACCACTGTTTGGGCTGCTTAGTTTATTATGGAAAAGCTGGGCTGAAAGAGTTTAGGAAGGACCTGTGGTATAAACCGTTGCAGATAAAAGTTTGTCTAACCTGCGCTTAACTTCTGAATTTAAGACCTTCCCTAGTGCTCTTCATAGCATGCTTCTGTCCTCCCCACAGTAGACATTCCCATTAGTCAACATTGGGTTGGAATTTGCAAGAATGCAAACTTTTCTGGGATATAGGTGTTGTAATTTTTAGTGTCCTGGAAGCTGTCTGATTTTGGTGACATTGTTCTACTGTAACTTAATTTAGCTTTGGCTGGGTCACAAAAACTGAACCGACAGGATGAATGCAGAGCAATGAGCGTAGGTAATATATGCATTTTTGCAAGCCAAACAAAACTATAGGTTATGGCAGTTTTTGTGCATCTAAAATCAAGTTGCTTCCTGGGTCTCAAAGCCATTGTGACTATATAAGCTTGATAAGGTTCTTGTGAGTTATTGTTTGTAAAATCCTGTATTTATATTATGAGGGGCAGAGAAATCAAGTTCCCAATTCTGTTCTTTTAGCAACCTCAGAACTGGAGCAGGGCAACTGACTATCCATTCATGTCCCTGTGTGTGTACATTCATGAATAGGGCAGTGCTGGAGTGCTTTATTCACCCAGGCTTTTCATGAGACCAAGGCTGACAGTTTTTGCCTGATCAGGCCCAGAAAGTGGTCTACAGCCATGAGCAAACAAATGCACAACTGCAGACTGCGTTAAAAGGGCCCGATCCTGCAAAAATCTAAACCCTCATTTCCTGGGGTTTAGTCATTTCATAACTAATTGACCAACCAACCGGTTGCTTGGTCTGTACAGATGTTACGTTTAGATTGATCCAAATGGACTGATTTTGATATAAACCTGTCAGTATGCAGGTGGTCATGGTGCCTAGGTTAGGCTAAAAATGGTGTACACAACCTAAACTTAGGTCGCGTCCAGGGTGTACTAAGTCTAGATCTATAGGGAGTAGACTGGTCTATCAAAATCAAATGCCTGCACGGTTTCTGTGCTATCTCAGCAAGCAAATAAAATGTGAAAAACAGATTTATAGGAAAACAGTTTACCAGATACTGCACTGGAATGTGGGCTTAATTATTTAAAAGTTCATGAAGTATGCCCAGAGCTCTGTGAGATCTACAGTAGTGGAGTTTCATTCGGCTAGATTTCGAAGTCCTCACTCTGGTGTGACTTCCTCCCATGGAAGTCAGTGGAAATCTTGACTCAGTAAAGTACAGCTATATCTAGGATTTGATTCTTACCCAGAAAAAATTAGAGTTGTTTCTTCTTTACTGTTTTTGATTAACTGTATCTTTAATAAGTAAGGTAAATGTGCTCTAAGTACAGTATATGCAACATAAATTGCATATGGTTTTCACTGATCTGTCACAACAGAATTCCACATGATCTAGTTTTTAATGGAGGAGTTTAGAGAGAAATAAAAAAAAACACTTTACAGTATGAAATATATAGAATTCAGTGCTTTTTTTCTATCACAGTAGGAAATGATTAGAGGTTGTAATAAGTTGTGTGTTGATTTGGTGAAAACAGACCTGCCAGTCTTGTAGAGAATGAATTTGAAATTTGCATTCTGTTTCAGAAACCGTCAATTATTCTTGCTGTTTTACTGAAGTGAATTCCCAAAAAGTTACACGGAGTGTGCATAATTATTCTTATCTCTAATTGTGGAGAGGGTTGCTAATCCTTATCGTCTTTGCAATAAATTATATACATTTCTGTAGTTTAGTGTTATCGTCCCCTTCCCCCTTTTTTTCTTTCCATTGGCAATGCAAGCAGCAAGCATTTTGTTTCCTCCTGCTGTGACTCGAGAAATAGTTTTCTGGTTGAATGAAGGAAATCCAGACCATTTAAACATTATAATAGATGTTTATTTTTCCTTTAGACTTTTAAAACTGAAGACTATGTAAATAAATAAGAGTTCATCTGGAGAGAAAGAATACTCTTGTGGTTGGGGCACAGGGCTCGAGCTCTGTGAGTGACTGTGCTGTAGACTTCCTATTTGCACCATAGGCCCCGATCCTGCATGATGGGCTGCATACTGATGCAGAGTGCTTCTGCATTTCATGGGGCTCCGAATGGGCACAGCAGCCTACCTGCGTTCATCTCACTACAGCTGTAGGGGGAGGAAGGAAGACTCTTTTGGCTTAGCTTGAAAATAATACCTTTTTATACATAATGTTGAGCCAAATTGATTAAAGTTTATAATACTCCTTTAGAATTCGAAGATGAGAAAAGTGTTATAAAATGCAGAGGGTCTTATTTGTACAGTATTCGTACAGTACTACACTTCTTAATTTTCTGAAACAGTTACCACCAAAACCAGTTAAACTACTAAAGAAATACTTAGTGCAAAGCCAGTATTTTTTTTTTTTTTAAATAGTACATTCTTCCCAAGTTATGTGTCGGTCTAAATGACTGAAAAAGGTGCTTTTTTCACCTTGCTAGCTCATATGGTTAGGGGCCTTCAGGCAAAGCCCTACGAGGAGAGGTTGAGAGCCCTGGATCTCTTCAGCAAGAGAAGGCTGAGAGGCGATCTTGTGGCTGCCTACAAATTCATCTGGGGTCGGGGAGAAAGGAATAGGAGATGCTTTGTCCCTGCAATGTCCTTGCATGTGTATATTCATGAACAGGGCAGTGCTGGAATGCTTTATTCATCCAGGCTTTTCATGAGACCAAGGGCTGACAAATTTTGCCCTATCAGGCCCCAGAAAGTGGTCTACAGCCATGAGCAAACAAATGCACAACTGCAGACAGGTTTAAAAGGGCCCGATCCTGCAAAAATCTTGTAGGCACACCTTGGAGTAACTAGGAAAAATGGCCACAGAGTGACGGAGAGCAGATTTAGGTTGGACACCAGGAAGAACTTATTCACGGTAAGGGTTGCCAGAATCTGGAATGGGCTTCCAAGGGAGGTGGTGCTCACCCCTACCTTGGGGGTCTTCAAGAGGAGGATAGACATACACCTGGCTGGGGTTGTCTGACCCCAGCGCTGTCTCCTGCCCGGGGTCGGGGGTCAAACTCAATGATCTGCTGAGTTCTCTTCTGACCCAAACATCAGTGAATATAGTAAATCAGCCAACCTTGACAGGTCTCCTACCAGTATAAATTTAAACTCCTTGCTAGAATCCTGCAAGTTATTGATGTGTCACCAGGGCTAGGGACAGAAATCGCGCACAAACTGGCATAAGTGATCGGAAAACGGTTCAGAGCTGTAACACGACAGACAGTTAGTGTACATAAACTGCTTTCAAAGTGGCCAAAACCAGTTTAAGATAAACCTGGATGCATGTAGTATCAGAGTTAACTGATTTAGTGTAAATTGGCTTATTGAACTTCTGTCCCAAATCCTAAAGGCTGGATTCAAGAGAGGATGCATAAAGTACCAAGAGAACTGAGCTCACTTGTGTTATTCTAGGGAGTTGGTTACTGATGTGAACCATTAAACTGCAATGGATTTGCATATCTTTCTCCTATGTTACTAGATGATCATATATGGCTACTTCATTTTACAAAATGTCTTGTAAAGCAGACTTTACCAAAAGAATTGTATGCATTTTATGCTGTAAGGAAAGTATAATGCCTTAAGATTATATCTGCATTTCCAAGTTTCCCTCTTACACTTTTTACATTTGTGGCAAGGAAATAGCACTAGGTTGTGTGGTTGCTGTCAACAGAAACAAAAGTCTAACAATATGGGGATTTCTTTTTAGCAGAAGTACAGGAATGAAGTTCTTCAAAGTAGATGTGTATTATGTATGTAACTACAGATTGCTGCTTTGCTACCTATTGACTATGACATTTTAATTGCTTAGTATTCATTCTGTATCTAAAAAAAATAATGAATGGCTTCTTCAGCAGGGAATTTTGAACACTTACAATTCATTAAGGGATTCATTACTCTATGTACTGTTTACGAAACAAAGTAAGATTCATAAGATTTATTGTTTCCCAAACCCAGCCAGATCACAGTAGTTATAAAAACTCACAAATGTTGAAATTCTTAATGACAGAAAGCATTTGCTCTACATGAACCAATGAGAAATTAATAACTCTAGGCTGAAGAAGTCATTAAAAAAATCTCCTGCTTCTGCTCTTGATAATTAGTGAAGGCATACAATTTCATCTGTAGTGCATTCTTTCTATAATTGTATAATGAGAGACTTCTTTGGCATACTCTAAACAAAATGCATGGTTTAGAGAATAATTTGTCCCTGTGATAATGTGGAAGATGAAATTAATGTTTAACCTGTCTTGGTTGAGCATAATGGTATAAAATGGTGCTTAATGCACTCTAACAATGCCTACGGTTGGAATCATAAATTTCCTATCAGGGACATGTATGGTAATACAGCAGAATATTTTTGAGGTGAGCTTAACTATACAGTTATTTTTCTTATTTCCTGGCATATACATTTAAGTAAACAGTACCTATCATTTTTGATACCTATGCAATCCCCAAAAATGTGAAGTTAGATGTGCTTATATTTAATAAACTGAAGCAAACAATTTGGGTTATAGTTAGGAGCCTACTTCATTTGTGGTTTTGCAGGAACCGTGACATCCAGGATTGTCTGCAAAATCAACAACAGCATAAAACCCAATAAAAATCAAATGCTGGCTCACCAGTGGGAGTGGGTGGTCCTCAGTGCCAGAAGAGGGAGGCACTGGCTGGTGGGACAGCCCAAGGGGCAGCAGGCAAGGTGGCGGCTGCCCTCTCGCCCCTCCTCCCCCCGCTGGGGCCTCCCTGCCAATCTGTGCCAAGGGCAGGGATCACATGAAGGGCAGCCAGCAGTCAAGATGGCTACCATCCGCTCATTCCTCCTCCCTCCAGGATCTCTCTGCCAGTGAGCACCAAGGGGTGGGGCCTTTCTGCCAATCAGTGCTGAGGGGCGGAGCCACCATAATATGAATTAAAACTTTATACCAACAACAATTGGTAAATCCTCCCAGGATTTAGGTAGACCTCTATTTATAATGGATGAAAGTTATAGGTGGAAGCTTGGTCGGTGTGTTAGGCTTGTACTCTGAATACCAGGGTTCAGTTCAGGACGTTTCCACTTCTTTTGTAACTTTGGGCAACTCTTTAGATCTCAGTACTTGCTGATAGACTATTTATTAAAAGCAAGTGCCTGTATATTGCAAGGTACTAAACTTCTGTTAAGTCTTCCTCCTTCACACCACATTCTTCAGTCTCCCAGCGGTCTTTTCTCTGTTGACACAGATAGCCATCACGTTTTCATTCAGCGCAGACCATGCTACATATTCAAAGGGAGAGTGTGCATTTTCTGTGGGTACTTTAGTTCTGTTCATTCTTGTTTGTTGTGGTCAATTAATTTTCAGTTATTTAATTTGTTCTTCATGTTTGGAATAAAATTACATCCAGCCTTTTAATTTTTTGTTATCTGTGTTGATAATCACGGACATCATTTCTGTTTAACTAAGGCCCGTGGTTTCCAATAACATCATTTCCTGCTAATTGCTCCTGTAAATAAAGTCATAAATTCTGAATTTTAGACTTGTCTGTCTAAACACAGGGTTATGGCTGCTTTGCTGGTAACTCCCCCTCCATCCATCCAAAAAAAAAAACACAACAAAAACAAAACAAAAAACCCCAAACCAAAAAAACCCCAAACAGTAAGTGAATACATTCTTATTCAGTTGTACATGTCTTCAGTTGTAATTAATACCAGGACTGCAGAAGCTGAGTGGCTAAAAGAATAGTTTTCTGTCAAAACATTTCTTCACTAAGGTTAAATTTTGCTACAGAGTTTTTCCCCCCAAGGAAAATGGGATGTACGTAACTTGCATATACAAAAACAATCCTGCCTCACAGTAGGAAGCTATGTCCCTTGAACACTGCCTGACCAATGCTGATATAACCCTTATTTGTGTCACGTAGTGTCCATATTTTATTAATATAACAGTGGGGAGTTATTCACTGTCGTTTTTTCAAACAAAGTCAAAGCATGATGAAACAATTAAAGTACAAAAACAGTACAACAGTATATGGAAACCTGGCTTTGTTGGATGTAGTTTGCTGTATAAAGATCATTAAAAATTCATCTTCCTTTTCAAAAAATGGCAGAAACCTAGCATTATCAAAAAGTAAAGGAGAGTACCTTTTTCACTAAAAAGGTGTTCGAATTATCTTCCCAGGTCAAAGAAGTTATTCTTGTTCAGGAATATTTTGTTTTTAAAATATTTCAGTTAGCTAATTACTCTATTTTTTTCCTTTTTATATACATGCCCAGGTCAGCTAATCTTTGGGCAGTAGTCTCTTACTGATATTTTGATTGAGTTCCCACTGTGGTTAGTTGGATTTACATGGAAGAAAAAGCCATTTCAGCAACACACATGCACACACGCATGTGCTTGCTTACTTTTGCACACTCTCTCTCGTGATTTCTTAAGGAGGAGTGACATAAACTAATACTTAAATGATTAGCTCGATGGGGGCTGGCATGGCAGTGTTATATGACCTAAAGCTTCAGTGCTCCTCCTTTTTTCCCTTTCTATTTCAAAATTTTACTGTACTATGAGAAATTATTTTGAATGTTCCCGTAATGGTGTGCTTATAAAGAAAGTGTGAGTATTCTGTGAGCATGAACAGTGATATTTTGTGGAAGATCAATAAAATGTTGAAAAATAGCCCCATTTAAATGGCTGTATAAGCAATACGACTGATTTAAACAGTCATCAGCTAGGTGGAATGGGATACTGTATGTGTATGCAAGATAGCTGAGGCATTCCCTTTCGTTCAAATTTACTGCAATTATTTAGATCAAGGATTGGCAACATATAGCCCATGGGCCTGTTCTAGTTTGCAAAGCCCAGTCGTCAGTGGCAATTCGGCTGCAGGGGACGATTTGTCCATGCAGCAGCAGCTGGGTCAGAGGCATCGGCCCGCCACAGAGAGAGTGGCATTATTTTGGTCCACTGCTCCCAAAAGTGGCTGATACCCATAAAGGTTATGGCAATATAGATTGAATCTGTTGGTCCAGAAAGTACATGGTAGTTCCCTGCCAGATATGATGACACACAAAAAGTAGCTGCCACTTTCAGTAATAATAGTATTATGGAAATATAGCCTATGTAAGTGGATATTATTTCATGAATGATGTTTTACCCCATTTGTGGAACTAACCAGATTATGATGATGATAGAGGCATAGAGTCTAAGCAAAGAATAGTTTTGGTCTTTGAGATACATCATTGACCATCTCTTCTTACCCCTTTTCCCATGTGTTCTCTTTGTTGAAGCAGCCTTTGCACAGTAGCAGATGTCAGAGCACGTTGCGTAAAAATGTAAAAGAAATCCTACAAATGTACATGCTGGTCACGTTTGTTTTCTCTCATCGACAAATGATCCAAGGACAGTACATGAAGGAATCTATATGGAACTGGCATGTAGTTATAAAGCAAGATAGAGCAAATGTGATTCATCTTTATCCTGTGTAGAAACCATATCTTGTTGCAAATCCAGCTGCTCTTTTTTTATTTTCTAATGTTAAGCGCATAGATGGTTTAGTTAGTTGCTATGTTTTTCTCTAGCATCAAAAAAAAGCTTAAATATGCATGGAAGTTGAAATGAAAATAGTGTTGTGTATTCAAGCTGAACTTTGTTGCTTCTAGGTTAGTAACTTAAATATATATTCCTACTGTATCTTCCATTTGCCATTTAACACTTGCTTCATTGCATTTCAGTTCCATCTCTGTTTTCTGGATTGTTTTTTGTCATTTAGTTATGTTTTTGCAGTTTAGTTCTGCTTCTTTAGCCTACAGGGTTGTTTTTTTATTTTTTTTTTATATTTTTTTGTCCTATACTATGAGGGTTACCAACTGTACATGAAAAACAGGTAAAATTCCTGTCCATAAAGTTGGTAAAAAATTGAGCTGTCAGTAAAAAATAAAAAAATAAAAGACTAAGAAACCATGAACCTGATTGAAGTTGGAATGAGGATGGATGCAGGTGTTGATAGACAGGCAGGGTGGCTGCTTACAGATGTAAAACAAAAACACCAAACAAAACCCCTAAAAACCTGGCGCTTTAATTTCAGTGCATTCCGGTGCTGAGCCCAGCACATGCCTAGAAGAGGCATTGCATTAGTTAGACCTGGCTCGCCCAACATCTGTATAAATCGGGTGCTTCAGCAGGGTGTTTTGACACTTTTATCTAATAGCTGATTGAATGAGCTTTACATAAAAGCACCAAAAAGCCTTGCTGAAGTGCCCAGTCTATACAGATTCTGCAGAGCCAGGTTGAACTAACGCGCTGCTGCTTCTAGTAAAGCACAGAGGTTTTGGGGTTTTTTCATGCCTGTCAGCAGCCAGCAACACCAACTTGTGTCTGAGTGGGAGTGCAGCTTGATGCCCTTCTGGGAGCTCTCCATCAGGGCACTGTGGCCCATGGGAGCCTCCACAGCCCACTCTTCCCCACAGCCATATGCGTCCTGTAGACATGTAGAAAGAGTGCAGATAATCATTTTTGATATTGTGCTGCTGAAAAATGTTTCAGAGATTGTCAAATCCTGGGGCACCGAAGTATTCCAAGTTTGGCAATTATGTATAAGATAGTCCAGACCTTGTTCTTAGAGAAGTCATGGAATATATAGGTCATTTCAATTTATTGTTTACCTATGGATGGCTATGATGTGATCTGATGACTCTTAATTGCTAATATCCTGAAAATAAAATATACATCCAGAGAAGAATATCTTTTGGTGAAGAACAGCTTCTGTAATCACAGGGTGTCCTGAAGCATTTAAGAAACACATTGTGCATTAGAATACATGAAAGCTGTATGTTTTATTGATAACAAAAGGATTATTTATTAGTTTATTTTCCAAAGCTATACGTCGTGGAAAATCCACAGTGTCTTTTCATAAGATCCTTGTTCTGTCCTCCAGTTATACTCTCTCATTACAATGCAAAGGGAATTACATGGACATCCTTGGTTGCTTGTCATTGTTATTGAGTATAATTGCTAAAATTAATTTTCTACAGTGCAATCACTCCTTTAGAGCTTCTTCCTATTGTACAAGCAGAAGCAAGTCAGCACCACTTCCTTGAGTTTCAGTGTAGCAGCTAATGGTCATTAAGACCATTTCTTTCAGAGAAGGTGGGTATTACCCATAACAGAAAGTTGACCACCAGACTGCTGCAGAAGTAGAATTTTGCTGTAATACAATCGTTCCATTTTTTGCCTACTACTACTGGTGAATAAAAGACTTTCTGTTTTTGGCTTTTTACATCAGCTAACATTTCTAACACCTCCATACTCTGGTGACACACACTATTACAAAAATAAACTAGAGGTTGAAATGGTATTTCAACATGGTCAGCAATATTTTATTGGCATTTCCACATGGCTGTTTCTTAATAATGTCATATTTTATTCATCTTCTAATACTTAGCCCTATACAGTCACTCCTTTCAGACAAAGCTGGGTCATCTCTTTGCTGTTACTGAGTTCTCTAACAGGGCTATACGCTGTTCTTTCATAGCCATCAAGGAAAGAATCCACAAACATACATGAGAAAAAGTGTCAGAAGTCATGCTTCATACTCTGAATTAAGTACAAACTAGGGTGGCAGAAATGCCATTACCTTGGCATTTACTGAAATTAGTACAAAGCCTTTTCCTGTGGATCTCCTGTCAGGCAAACAGGGTGTGTCTGTACGAGATGCTTTACTCTTGATTAGAGCAAATTCCTGCGCAGATAGCATCACTGTCTACACATGCAGACATTTACTGTGCAGTAATTTACTCTAATCCCAAGTAAATTTGCTACCTGTAAATAAAAGTAGCAAATTGATTTGGAAGTAATTATTGCACAGTATGACATGTGTAGACAGCTGACTGGGAGCAAATTTGCTCCTGGTCAACTGGGCAGCAGGGGACGGGAGATTGTTCCCTGCCCTCAGAAGCTGGCTGCTGCCAGGGCGGGCTCTGCCACCAGAGCCCAGGCAGGGACAATGCGATTGCAGAGCGGGGACTGGGAGATGGTCGCTGCTAGCTGCCCCACACCTGCCCCTCCCCTGTAGTTCTTCCTAAGCTGCCTGCCCCCGATCGGGGAGCCAGGGCTGGGAGCTCCCTGCTGCCAGGGCAGGGTGACATTGTCACTGCCTGGGCTCCGGTGGCGGAGTCTGCCAAGGAATCAGGCAGCTCCCGGGGGCAGGGAGCAATCTTCAGCCCTCACCACAGATAGCTGTATCCTGGCCCCATGTTCCCTGCCAGCTCCTGGGCTAGCACCAAGGGGGAGCCTAGAGTTTCCCCTGGCTGCTGCAGGGCTGAAGGGCATGGGAGCAGACTGCTGCCAGGAGCAGTAAATATGCTTCCACGTCCCCACTTGCTGAAGTCCTGGAAATTTGGCCCACTTGTGTTTACACCGACTTCGTGTCCCTCTCTGACCAACGCCCACAATAAAATGCACAAAACTTTTAGGAGTAGCTATATCTGTAAGGACAAGATAATGAAATGCTAACATTACCGGTCGCCAAGAGCTTCCTTTTCCCATTTCTCTAAATTAAATCCAGTCACAGAGGTTCATTACAGTGCAAATATGGAGCAACCTTGGTAGTGGGAGAGAGGAGTGAGCAGCATTTGCTGCTTTGCAGCCTTCAGATAACATTGTAGATCTTAATCCATCACTCTAATGATAGCAGGATAACGACTTCTTTCCCAATTTCCTCCCTTTTACAGACTTTGCAAAAAGAGACTTTTTCCTTCAGAGTTTTCATGATGAATGTGCACTAGATTTAGTACTGTGTTCAGTCATCCTGCAAACAGCCAGTTATTCAGCAATCTGTTTGTCATGTTCTGCTTTGGCTCAGTCATGTTAAACTGCTATGGCCAGAGGTACTTCTGGGAAGGAAGTATTGAACTTTTACATCAGCTTTCAGAGGACAGGGAAAGGGAAGTTACAGTATTTGCACCTTCCCAAGTAACAATGAATGTACCATAGTTTGAGGTTCTAAAGGTAATAGGATTCATAAAGTAAAGCTAGATAAGCATAGTTTCTGGTTTTGAAACTACTTAGTTTTTTAATGGATAAAATGAGGTTAGAGAAGTGTGATCTCATGGGTAAAATGAAGGTCTTATATGCATAATATCTGACTGAAATATTCTCCCCTTGATGTCTGGATGTGTACAGTATGCCTATTAACTGCAGATTCAGGTGCTGTTGCAGGCATATGAGAAGGAGCACATCAGGTGTATGAGTAACAAATCTCTTTAATGTGTATTAAGATAATGCGCATTAAATTTAGGCACACCTAAATGCATGTGTAGGCAAGCCCAAAGTATGTAAATACCTTTCTCATCAATAAAAGATGCGTTAGTGATTCGCTATAGTTTTTGCTCAGAGATCAAATCTCAAAACACACACAATAGTAACAGTAAGCGTTTGATGTTAAGCATTTGATAATAGTCTTCTTCATTTAGCCAGTGCACTTCCTGTTAATCTCTCTTCAAAATCTTTTTGGATAACAATTACTTTGGGAAACTTTCCCTGTTAACAGTATATTTTGCTGTAAAATCATGTGTTAGGAGATGCAGCTGTCTCGCTGAATGCTTATTTCCTCAGTACAAGGGCAGCCCTCTAATTAGGTCATCACTAAAAGGTCATGCCTCTACTCATAATATTGTTATCTTTGCCGCTGGGAGTATGGTAAACAGCATGTGTGCAACATGAGGCTCACTACCTGATGCTCGGTCATGTGCAGGGATCTTGGTTTTCTCTGTTCAAAATCCTAAATTCTCTATTAGACCCCAAAATCCAAATTTTTCCCCTATATAGGAAACATCACCATATATACAGGTATCAGTTTAACACAATGTTTTATTGATATATTTACAATTTTTAAGCAATTTGGAAACTTACCAGTGCCTCAATAATTATAATAAAATTAATTCTAAAGACCTATATATTTTGGCATTTGAACATCAGAGCTTCCCCTGTCCCCTTTTGCTTACCAGGACGTGGGTCCAGCTCTGATTGTCCCCCCTGCTGTTTTGTGGCACTGAGCAGCCCTGATATGCCGGTACCCTGCCCCTGCCCATGCTGTTGCCCTTCACTCCCAAGCCAGAGTCCTCCCAGCCCTGCCAGTGCCCTTCACTCCTGACCCGCAGTCCTCACCTTCTGGGCCATGCTGGTGTCTGTCGTTCCCACCCTGCAGCCCCCAATCCCTGCCAGCGCCCCTCACTCCTGAACCAGAGCCCTCTGTTCCTCCAGCCCTGCTGGAGGGGGCCCCCAGCTGCTCTCCACCCCATGCAGCCCCGTTTGGCCTGCAGGATGGTGGTCTGCAAGGACACATCGGGGACAATCTCCAACATGAAGTGCATGCATTGCATCTCATGTGGAAGCACAGGCAGCAGCAGCTGGGGCTGCGCTGCAGCGTGGAGGACCAGCATTGTGCTCCGCAGCAGCAGCATGAAGCCGAGTGTAGCTCTGACCTGGGCCATGCAGGAGCAGCACAGCAGGGGCGGGAGGAGGAAGAGCCACTGGAGGCAGGGGGAGCCCCGCTAGGAAGCTGTGCATGCTGGCTGGGGCCATGGGTGCAGTAGGAACATAGCGCAAACTATCCCAGCAGGAGTGCGTGGGGCTTGGCCCCATGTGGAGCACTACAGGAGCAGTCACGGGCCAGATAAAATCAATTGGTGGGTCAGATCCAGAGCAGTGATTCTCAGGCAGGGTGCTGGGGCATCCTGGGGTGCTGCAAGATCCTTTGACGGGTGGTGCAAGGTGTGAGAAGTTGAGCACTCCCACTACCTGGACTTTCCGCAAGGAGGTAAACACTGTAATAAAGTGAAATTTTTTTTAAATGGGGTGCCACTCAATTCACAGAAGTTTTGGTGGGGTGCTTTGAGTCTGGAAAGGTCGGGAACCGGTGCTGTAGTTTCACGTAAAAGGCAGACATAGCCTGTAGAAGCCTCCTTCCCCAAAGTGGATCCTGCTGTTAACAAACAAACATGCTGATACTGGCTATCAGGAACTGGCCTCCTTCTTAAAATATACCAAGGAACACGATTCAGACAGGACCGGTCAACTCAGTGCTTCGGAGGTACTGCAGGCCTGACACGGAGGAGGCCAAGCATTACTGGGAAGTGCAGTGCCCATATGTAGATGAAGACAAAAACTGGGTGGTTGATGGAAAGACTTTCTACCCAGAGTCTTAGGCAACGTGTTCAATCACCATTCATTGACAGAAGAGTATTACTGCTGTGATATCAGAAAAGGCATTACATCCAGCCTGGTATTGGTTGGTAAATATTTGGTGCTCTAGTTCTCTGTCTGATCTGGTATATTAATTGGATTGTATCCTTGTCCTACGTTGGAACCTATTTTTTAAAGGTTATTTGTTTCTGTTCTTATTTTGCATTTTAATTCTTTATGGAATTTTATATTTTATTTGATATACCCACATAATTAGGGAGCAAAAGGATGACTAAAGGTCTAAAATACGTGATTGCTCAGGCATTGTTTTAAAATATTCGGAGTAGAGGATCATAAAAAACCCCACAAAACTTCTCCACATCCTGAATTATTTTTTCATTGTTCCTTTTTTTGCACGCACACGTGCATGCAGCCTTTCTTTGTATAGTAAGAATGTAATGTAACAAGATGCTGTTTAAAGCAGTGATCTGGGTAATGCCTGTGCCTTGCAATCAGGGCTTCGTAGGTGTGTTTGCTACCATTTAATATTCCCAGTCTGCCACGAAGATACTGCTCAGGCAGTTTCAATTCCTGTAGTGTGGAATGAGATTAGACAAACACATAGAGCTGCATTGCCTACAGATATATTTAGCTAAATAGCCAAACGCTAGCATAGAATGGAAAAAATGTTTTACGGTGCTAACATGAATCATTCATGACTTTTGTTGCCCAACAAAAAAACTCAAGATAAAAAAATAGAATTAAAACATTGATGGAAAATGGCTCCTGTTATTCTCTGGCCTTAAACTTTCTAAGGTTTTTGTGTTTATTGTCAATCAAGGAACTGGAAAAAAAAATTTAAATGGATATAGTATTAACAGACTTTTTGTTTAAGCCAGAGTATTGCTATTTCTTTCTTTATATTCACTCTTGTCCACATTGAGCCAGCATGGAGTCACGTTGTGGGCGGGCATTTATGGAGTAAAATAGAACAAATTTAATACTGCTCTGAAAATCCAATTCATATTGGATGCATTATTTTATATATAACAGTTCAGGCATGCTCTTAAGTTGAGTATAAAGCTATTATTAAATGACATGTAAAAAGCAACTGACACTACATTTTTATATATAGAGGGATTATAGATATAAATAATACGATATATAAATATTTGACTGTCACTGAATTGTACAAATAAATATATGGGCCTGCATTATAAACAGAATGTGTATGTACAATTTCACATATATATAAAATTCCTGTTTGCAGTGTAGGTCCATGCAAGTATTTCCATGATTCAGTGACAAATATTTATATACCATACCACAGTTAATGTAGTTTTATAGTATTTCATTGGTGAGAAAACAAAAGCAAATTCTGATCTCATTTGCTTCTGCCTGATTTTGTATAACAATCAATAATCGTTTCCTGTGGATATTAAAAAATGAAACTTATCCCCATATTTGCATAATATTGTCTTATTTTCTTGATAATGTTTTACTCTATGGTGTAGTTACAATATTGAATCAGTTGAAAATAAGCTGCATAATCCATTCATGTACAATAATCACCTACCAACCAAATGTATGAAAACAAAATAAAAAAAAAACGCAAATAGCAAAAAGGCAAGCAAAGGGTATTTCAAAATTTCAGTCTGCAAAGAGTGATCATGATGCTCCATTTTAATTATCCACCTGCAGATTTAGTATAACGCGAATATCAAACAGCTTTTCACATATCCACAAATTGAGTGCTTTAAAACGTATCTAAAACAAGCTACGATGATTAAATAATTAAGTTAACTGAAAATTCAAACAGCCTATTTGCAAACTAGTAATTAAACTCTATAAAGAATTTGTCTGACCTGAATTAAAGAAAATTGGAGTGGTAGACAAAAAGTATAGGGAAAAAATTGACTATTTGACATTTGCTCACTCAAGCATATGTAGCTGCTAAGAGTCAGTAGATGACTACCATTATGTGTAGTGCACAAGGTTTCCAGAGTAGAGGGATGAGTTGCCAATGCTCATTTTACAGTTATAAAAATTATTTATGACGGATGTTTGATAGAACTTGAAAAGGGGGTTTGTTCAGTGTCATTCAAAAACGGCATTTATTGTCCTTCTTAGCAACAGATGTGTATATTAAAACAAGGGGTAAACATATATTGAAGTTACACCAATGTAGACTCTTGCTCCTCCTCTTCAACACAAACACCAGTGAAGAGTTCGCATTGACATTTTAATTCAAATGGTTTAGAAATGACTGGACACTTCCTTCTTTTGGATGGTGCCATCTGATTCTGATCTTTGAGCAACCTTTCTGAAAAGCCATGTTCCCATGACCCCCATCACAGGGCTCTGTCTTTTTAATAAAGAAAAAACAGATGTTCCCTGCAGCAATCTGAGGGATGTTCAGTGTCAGTTAACATGTTGTCGTGTGTATAGCACTTCTTGGCATTTCATGTTTTGGACTCTAAAATAAAACACATAGATTGAAATATATGAGCATCTTGAATTTGGTATTGTATGGTCTTCACTTATCTTCTTGGAGAATAAATTATATAGAGAAGAACTGAAATTGAAGTTTTCAACAATATTCCTTTTTTGATAAAGATGTAAAAAGACCAAACAAAACTCCTATATGGAATAGAAACTCCTATATGGAAAAGAAACATACTGAAAAACTAAGCAAAAAGGCATATTGCTTTATGCTATTATGCTAAACTATAAAGGAAATATAACTAAGTGTTACTATAAAACTCAGATTTATATTCACAATTTGGTCATTCCTGAATTTTTACTTTATTGAATAAAATGATTGCATTAGAAGCATGTTTTCTTTTCTAATAAGGGAACACTGTACTATTTTGCATTCTATTCTTCAAATGTGCATTTCAAATTCTGAGATGACCTTTATTGCCAAGCATGGTTTTATGTTGATGTGTTAATTTTTTCTGACAATATGATAATACTCTGAATATAGTCATATGGGAAACCAGTACAAAAATGTAGCAGTAGTGGAAGTAGTTATTTATGTACAGCTTTTGCTAAGAGCATACAATAAAACGAACAGTAAAATTATATAACTGATAGTTTTTGCCAAAAACATACAACACAATTGTATGTTCTACATTCTTCTAATTTTGGTTCTTATTCTTCGGGTAACTAATGCAGCTACCCTGAGGGAGTATAGAACAAGGTTATATAGGACAACTCATAAAAAATAAAAGAGAACTTTTTCTACAGGGTGTATCCCGCAAATAGAGGAAATTGCTACGAATTCAGAATTGTTTGCTGTCAAGGGAGTTTGCTTGTGACAGTTAAGCATTTATTAGGGGTCTGATAACGTTAAAAAGAATCAGAACAGTAGAATCCCTTTATTTGCATTTAGTCAGAGCATAGAGCAAAAAAGATGAAAAGCACAGTATTGGCAATATTGGTATCAAATGCTGAATTCTTGATTTCAAATCAAAGTCATTCTGCAGTAGATAGGGAAGTGGCCACAATGTTGGCTGGAAGTCAGGACTTAGTTATTTTTACAGAAAGGGTGTTCTTGTGCTTCATAAATCTGCATATATTTAAGTCAGTGGAGTCACAGCATAGCTAAAATTGACCATGAAGGATCTCAAAATATTACAGTAATGTGGTAGCACAATATTTTCTTGGAAGTTACGTCTGATAATAGGACTCTTTAAGCTTTGGGTTTTTTCCAGGGTGGAGGGGAGGAGTTGGGCATGTGCAAGTGTGTCTATTGATACAGTATAAGTGTATAGAGAGCTATACCTATAAATACAAGCAAAACTATTGAATTTGTATATTTGCATCTCATTAGGTCTGTTGGGACCAAATGTTAAAGGTGCATGGTGACTCCTACTCCTACTGTAACCGTGGATCCTTAGCACTTGCTGAAAATCTTGGCTTTTGTGTTCAGAAACATAATGTATTTTTTTTTCTTTTTAAGTAGTTTAGTTGCATTGCATATCACCAGTCCTAAATGAGAAACCTTGCCCAAACTGCAGCCTTGGCATTAAAATGTCCCATCACTATTAATTTCTCAGCTGGAAACTCAGTCAGGAATAAAGGCCTAAATAAAATATTTACCAGATGCTAAGTTTAAAGTCATTCACTATATTTTTCAGTAATAGTGATTATAAATTTACAACCTCAAATGTTGTTTTATCTTTAAAAACCTGATTTCCCTGTTGTTCAGATTAAAATGTTCACTTTAGAGTTTTAAGAAGCTTCCACGAGAGAGAGAGAGACAGACAAACACAGTAATGTATATCTTCATTTAGGTGCGACTAGCAATGACTGCTATTAAATATAACCACTCACAACTTCTAACGAGATATTCAGTAAATGTCATAGTCACTGAAGTCTGAATTCAGTTACTGTTCAGTATGTATAATACTCCTCTTTAAATATGTACTTTGTGCAAACTGAGAGCAACAACAAGCCTATTATCTATGTTCATTGAACTAAGCATATACTTTGAATACGCTGTACATTGCAGTATATATTATATTTTTCTTCTGTTCCATAAACTATTGAACATGAAACATTATTTGGCAGTTTTACCAAAGAAAAATAAGAATCTGTTTCTGCTTCCTCCTTAGGATCCCCGAAGCAAGCACAAGTTTAAAATCCACACATATGGAAGCCCAACTTTTTGTGACCATTGTGGGTCATTGCTTTATGGACTTATTCATCAAGGGATGAAATGTGACAGTAAGTAAGTTTTTCTTATGTTATTTAAAAGGCCTATTATAAACCATTAGGCACCAAGCTTCCTCTTTCCCTTGTGTGGAAAATATTGTTTCATTTACAATCAATTACAGCCCTGTATATTGCACGTGAACATTTCATTATTGAAGACTCCAAGTAAAATGTTGTAATGTGACCAAACGTCTTCCAGTGGGAAAAATGCGATGGAAGTGTGCTAATGCAAACTATCTCAGGTCCTGCAAAAGTACTCTATTTGCCAGCACTTTTATGAGGAAGGTTATGTTTAAGGCTTGGGAGGGTGATTCCCAAGCTAAAACCCTCCCTATGTTTTATTCTCAGCCCTGCAACAGCCATTAGGGCTTGTTACATGTTACACTGTGAACCGCACAAATGTTGGGCAGCTTCGTGCTAGCTTGCAGTCGCACCTTCAATTTGAGCAGTACGTGGCTGGGGAGTGGCTGGGTTATGCGGATTAAGAGAGAATCCTACCCTGGAGTGGCATAATTTTGAGCTGCACAATGAGTGTTTTAAACCACTTGAAGGTGTTAATGTGCTGACAGTCCAGAGGTTAAGAGCTCCAGGAGCTGCCCAAAATTAATGGGTAGCAGGGCCCTATTGTGTAAAATTTCTCTCTCAAAAAACAGTCAGAAGGGACGAGAAAAACCAGATTATCTTTCAAGATGCTTAAGTATTGTTTGCATTCACAACACATTCATACTCCGGTCCTCCTATTCTGGCTCTTCCATTACTGCTCCTCCACCTCCTTTCTGCCTACCCTCCAAACTCCTCAAATGCACTTCCTTCCCCCTTCTACCGTTTCATCTCCCCTCCTGTCCATCCTGGCTTTCATCTTGTTCACACCATAACTATGTTTGTGATCTCTCCGTAGCCAAAGGCAGGCCTTCTCTTCTAGTCCTGGCTTCTTGACGTCTTAGCTATAATCGACACCGTTAATCATGCTCCCTTTAATGTTTGTCTTCCTGTAGCTTTTCTGCCCCATTCGTAGTTCTTTTTGTATCTCTCTAATGCAGTGTTTTTAGAGCACTTTTGGTGGGGAGAGGGAAGCAGTTTGGTAGGGAAACTTTCTCTCCCTACAATCCCATTTATGCCTTCAAAAACCGTCTCCTCTTCAGTTCAATTGGAATAATAATGAAATCTTTATTTTCTGTCCAAAATCCTTTCCCACACCTTCCTTCAGTTACTGCCGGCACCAACACCAGTATTCTTTCACGTCAGAGGAGACATTGGTATCAGCTTTGTCTGGTTTCCTTTAAGCCCCACACATCCAGAATGTAGTCAAATCCTGATGTTTCTTCGTCATAATACTAGCAACTTTCAAGCTTCTCATCCTCTGCTCCCCCTTCTCCTCCCACAACCAGTATTTTTTTTTAAAGGGATTATTTGCTGTTCCTTTATTTCAGGGACAAACTTTCAGGCACTATCTGTATTTATAATAGTAGCAGCATCATGCTGTAAGTCAAATCTTTGTTCTGTGGGTCCTTTATTTTTTGATTGTCATAAAGATACCTGTAGATATTATTTGTTCCATTTAAAAGGTATGCTAGGTGACTGAAGCTTGATCCTTTTTTCGTTTTTTTAGTGGGAGCCATCCCATTTTGGTTAGGTGGAATGTATCGTATCCATATTTGCCATGTGTATTTAGTGTAAATGTAGTGCTTATGTCGTAATGTTATGAACCTTTTCCTTTTCCTCTTCTGTTCCACAGCATGTGATATGAATGTTCACAAACAGTGTGTAATAAATGTCCCAAGTCTCTGTGGAATGGATCACACGGAGAAAAGAGGAAGGATTTATCTGAAAGCGGAAGTCACTGGTGACAAACTACAAGTCACAGGTAAATAAAAAAAAGAGCGAAAAAGCTTTTCTGGTAACAGTAAAGGGGGTCATTTGGGAACTTTTTGGTGCTTCAGAATAATGTAATTTCAGTTATATACTTACTATTATATTCAAACTATTTATGTACTTTGGGTCATATGCTTGCTCGTTATGGTCAATGACAAACTTCCATTAATCTTCAACAATTCATCTAATATGTATGGTAGTGTAAAAATGTTGTGGAAGCTGGTATTCAAACAAATTGTAATTATTTACAATGGATTTGCGTAAGGTTTAAAGCAACACTTTGCCCCTGGAGGAAAACATAAGCACACTATCTAAAATCTGTGTAAAAGATATGTTTCCATGTAAACAGCATTACAACTGAATTGTTAAGCTCTTGAAAAAGGTGTCCAGCAATTACTCAAAACCCAAGAGGAGATCCCTTGGATTCTTCCATCCAATATAAAGCTGGGATCCATAGTATCCAATTTGGATTTGGGCTCAAAGACTGTTCCAGACAAAACATAAAATATGACATCAATAACCATATTTTCGGAGGTGTTTTGCTTTTCTTTCCTTGAACGTATTTTCGTAGGTATTTGTAATACTTGGTTTATTTTCTTTTCCAATACCTGGTCTTTGGGATTATTCTGAAGCAATGCTCTAAGACCTAACCCATTCCCCCCAAAATAACACTTGAATTTTGAAGGTTTGGGAATAAATTATTCCAGCCAGGTATATTATATATGTTAACGTTAATGGAACTTTCTTATGCATCACAGGATGGAATTTAGTTTTCAAAAATGTATAGCACAGTTTAATTTTTTTTATCTTTATATATGTTTTTCTGATTTTTAACTAGCGGTGATTAAGTTGGTTAACCTGTGCCTCGCGTGTGCTTGATAGCAATACAATTCAGTATCACTCCTATTTGCGGAGAACCTCCGCAAGATCCTGTGGCATTGTACCGTATATTTACACCAAGGGACTAGAGGAGCTAGAGAGCAGAAGTTGAGGGTGGCTTGGTCGAGAATCTCTTGTTCCCCACAGGCAGGGCTGATTGTCAGAGCAAACAAATACATCTATATGCTGACAGATAAAAAAACGTGCGTGCTCCCTTTTTTTTTTTCCAAACTGTCCTACAGAGAAATAAAACTGGTATCACAACACATTCGTGTGACTCAGCGTTCACTTGAGAATGAAGGAAATAATAAAATGTAATAGCACATAGAAAGTACAGTAAAAGTCAGGGGTAAGATAGTGATGAAGCTCGTTCTGTTTTAGTCTTCCCTGGGGCTAACCCCCTGCCCTCCCTACACACACACCAGATGATGAAGGCACCTCATCCGGTGATGGGACCTGTAGAGAAAACTTAAACTAGACATACAGTTAAAACTGGCAGTGTTTCAGGACATGAACTATGTGAACCTTTGAGACACAAGTGAAGGGCTCTCCCAAGGCCGCCTCTTTCTAGTGTTACGATATGAAATTCGTTTCAGTTGTGAAGCCACAACAGAGCAGAATAGGAGACATGTGAGGTTGTTTCTACTTTTGTCTTTGGTTTCTAATCACAGTGAAGGATCTGTTATTGCTGTCATCCTGTGCAAGCGCTGAGCTCAATCACATTGTCTCAGTGTTGTCGAGCTTAAATACCAGGCTTTGCAGCCTGCTGAAAACAAAATGCGTTCTGAAGGAGACCTGAAGATTATTCCCTTCACCTAGGCAGTTTTCCAGAGTTTATACACATTCTGGATTTTCTTTTCATGCCTTCTATGAATGTCATAAAGGAAATCACTAAGTACATCTGGATTTTGAGGGCTCTTACAGTTCCATTGAGATGCCTGGCAAACATACATAACATCAGTCCTTCATCTTTTTTGATATCTGTAACTCAGCACCTTAGGATCTTCCTATCAAATGTCTAGAAGGCATTTTGTCCTAGAAGATGTTGGAAAGGAAGGGGAGGATAATGTGCAGTTACAGTGAATCAGAATAGAACCTATGTGATAGTTAATTGCAGCCAACTTTTGCAAATTGCTTCCCACTGATGTAGGAGGGAAAAACTTGTCCACGGTGCTGTCATTTAGGAAATGTTTCTTTCACTAAGCAATGAATACATCACCCTTTCAGAAATACAGATACTAATTTTAACTGTACCATCAAGAGGAATTAAATTGAAAATTATAACACTGAAGAAACTGAATCTTTGTATTAATCTTGAGCATTATTCAATAAGGTACCTAAACAGGTGTCTAACTTCAAGGCTGCACTGCAGATGATTCAGCAGAGAACCTAAAAAAAAGTGTTTAAATCCAGTTTCCTTTAAGGGGACTTAAGAAGTTACTTAAGTACTTTTCTAAATTAGAATGAATTCAAGCAAGTGGTTTTTAGTAGAGCTGTGCAAAGTTTCGGTCCCTGATTTGTTCTGGCGGAGATTCAGCCTGATTCGGTGTCTGAATCTCCAAATTCAAATTGAATCAAAGGACCCTTTAATCCCTCCAAATCGATTTGGAGAGATTCAGAAAGATTTGGAGATTCGGACATAGACGCAGCTTTAAATGGTTTGTCTACATACCTCTAGGTAACAGGGGCTCATGAACACTGCAATGCTGGGGCGCATGGAGCATCCCACAGAAGCACGGGGGGCTCCCCAGCATGCTTGACAGGACACCCAGAAGTGGACCAGAAGCACTTCTGGTCCATTTCCAGGTCCACCGGGGAGCGTGCTGGCCCCCACCCCCCCGCGCCCTCCCAGCAGCCGAGCCGGGAGGCCCTGCACTCCTGTGGAGCACTCCATGTGCCCCAGCTTTGCAGCAGTCACGAGCCGTGCATGCTACTTCAAGGTACGTAGAAAACATATTTAAAGCTGTGCGTATGACCGAATTGCTGATTCTCCAAATCGGCATTGAATCTTCAGATTTGGATTCAGCTGAATCAAATCAGGGACAGTGATCTGAATCAATGAATCGAATCACTGTCCCTGATTCGGGCTGAATCCAAATCAAATAGGGCCTGCTTTGCACACCCCTGGATTTTAGGCAGAAAGGTTGTATTATACTGACGGGTGAATTTTCCTACTTAACATGAACTAAATGTATAAAAGAGAAGGATAACAGGGTTCACCTTACAGAATTGTAATAATGGAGAATAATGTTTTTCTGAAGACTTTTCAAATACTGTACAAGGAATATTATATTGACACCAATAGTTTTGTAGTGAAACATTGTAGGCTCCCAGCCCAAATCAGTATCTGAAACTATGGTTCTTTAATTCCAGCTTCCGACTTTTCACAAGGAAGAGGTTTGAACTTAGTTTCAGTCATGCCAGTATGAGACTAATGGCATAATTTTCTCTGTATTCTGCAAGCTTGATCCTGCTTGCTTTGAAGTAAGTAGCAAGATGCCTATTGAGTACAGAAATCAGGTCCACTATTATCAGGTCCTCTATTCGCTTTTTGTATTATTTTAAATATATGCGCCAAATGTTAGAGAATATAGAACTATTGTAGTTGGTGCTGTCTGTTCTTCAGTCCATTCATTGGGAGTGGGTGCAGTGTGTTACGAAAAGGCATGAGGTTCCATCTTTTGTTCCCTATCATAAGTGCTAGAAAGTTGCCTCTGTTTTAAAAAATAATTCAAATTTAGAAGGTATTTTTAGAGCAGGCAGTGTTGCTATATTTAGAATGGACTAATACTTAAGTTGGCATATGCACAAGATTATGTGAAGGCTTTGGTGTTACTTCAGTACATAAGCTGCTCGCTGAAAATGAACAGTTTATGCACAAAGTTCCTACAGATGCCAGAAAAATGCTCACTGTGTGTAATGAACTGTAATTTGGTGAGAGTTAGACTTGTGCTGGATACGAAGTCTGTATCATCCGCTCTTTTGCCCCTATGTAACTCTGTTTTGAAGAACCAGCTAAAACTATTTTAAGCAGACTGAGCCTAAGAAGGCTCCCCGGCAGACATTCATTAGCGGTACAAAGCAAAGATCCCTTATTCTATAGATCTGAGGCAAAAAAAAAGTGTTCTGTAACAGTGGATAAGTTGTAGAAATAATGCTCCATTTAAATCCTTGGTAAATGGCTTGCGGGGTTTTTAAGAGAAAGTGTTTTTGTTGTTTTTTTCTAAAGGGAAATCTTAACACTCATTTAGCACTTCAGAGGAATAACACTTTCTTTGTTATTTTTTCCATTCTTGGCATTCTTTTAGTGGCGAGTAGAAACGGATGACTAATAGGAAAGAGGATATGGAAACAGATATTATCACCTCTGAAGTGGGTGCAAAAATCTGGCAGTTTTATGCATTCAGAATGACAGGACCAAATAATCTCCGTCCCAGATTTCTGAAAACTGGCAGGTGGAATCTTACATCAAGTAGCAAGGATTTAAAATAAATCTGTCAAGTTGTAGTTGAAGAAAATGTGGACCCGTTTGAGTTGCAGCTGTGTGGGGCAACTTGTTTACAGCAGAAGCTGTGAATGGGCACGGGGACGTCACCACCCTGTTGCTCTTTCCACCCTGGTACTGGTCTCATGAAAACAAAGTCTAGATTTATTGACAGAAAAGTACCTGAAAAAGATCCAGTGCCTTTGCCTGTATGCAGTGAACCACAGTCTCAATTCACATTAGAAAAAAAAAAAATAGAAGTAAATGCAAGTTAAAAAAATTGCCAACCAGCAGATGAACACTGGCAGTTGACAATGATACTGCCATGAAAATATGCACAGGATCGCCTATTAGACAAGAGACATATGGCTGTGGAGGTAAACTTTTAAAAGAGGTATCATTCAAACAAAAATCTGCTCAGCAGTTCCATTAAATGCACAGACAAGTAAGCAAATGGTTGCAAACTGTTCCCCACTGAAGTTGATGACAAATCTCTTAGGTCAGGTACAGACATTACACTTTTACCAGTATACGTGATTGGAAATTGGTCTGTACCTGTAACAGAACAGAAGTTCAGCACCTAAACCAGTTATTCCCGTAACTGAACAGAAGTTCGGCGCACACAAACTGCTTTAAAAATGGCAGAACCCAGTCTAAGACTTGCCCCACCCCACCAAAGGTCAAACGTGTGGTCTGTTTGCTACCGATCTAAACTACACTGCTTCCAGAAAACTGTATTGCTTAGATCGGTTCCACCTCGGGCTTTCTGAATGTCTGTACCAAGCCTGATTGATTTTTGGTAAGATTGGGGATTCACTTGTTATCGACTTATTAACAGTTGAGTCTTTCATAAACCTGCCTGAAACCTTTCGTCTCTGTAGATGCTTATTTATGTAGGAGTACTTAGGAAAGTTAAGAGGAATCAACTATAACCGTGTAGTTAATGCCTGTTATTTAAAATGCATTAAACCCCTGTGTGGACACTCACTCAGAAGTACAGTGGCTTTCGTTGGCTTACCCGACTTTAATAGATGAGCCCTTGGATGTTTGTTTTAAGGTACAATTTAAAATCTGATTATGTTTTCAGTGTTATGTCATGTTAGGCCATATTCATTTATAATACTATATGTGTCCACTCTGTCGTTGCATGTTCGAACAGTAAGCACATGATAATTCATGATCTTTGAAAAGTGGAAAAGGATTATTTAGAAAGTGCTAAAGGCAGTATAAAAGAATATATATTTCCAATTCATAATTTTCATTTGAAAAGTGCTTTTGCAAAATATGAATATAGACTTGCATAGACCTTAGGGCTGGAAGGGTCCTTGGAAGACCATCGAGTCCAGCCCCCTGCCCCAGGGGCAGGAAGTCAGCTAGGGTCAAAGGATCCCAGCAAGATATGCATCCAGACATTTTTCTTAATAGCAGAGCTGTTAAGAATTCTTTCTGTTCTGTTAACTTTCAGATATTTTTACAGTGCAGAACATGCACGGACGCGTACTTCAAGTTATTTTTCCCAGCTATTTTTTTTTGAGCATGTTTGACAAATGCCATTGCATCTATTGTTGATTCTCAACCACCATGCTGTGAGATCCAGTCAAGGGTGCTGTGGGTGCCATGCAATATTAGAACTGTTAGGTGTGCAAGCATGATTTACAAGATAAACCCAGAGATTTCAAATAGGAATCCACAGTGTTACAAACATTTTGGCCTTCTGAGGTCTTTCTGAGTTCTCTGCAACAAAAAAATTGCTCTGCTATTCTTCTGTATTCAAAAAAGGAGTTAAAACTGAGAGCTGGGATTTTCAAAGGGGTGCCTTGGGTCTAACAAGGTTGAGAACCACTGGCTTGTATTTATATGAAAGCATTTCCATCCTATTGTTAATAGGTCTTTAGATGCCAAGGCAAGTGTCTGTTATACTCTAACTATGTATATAATTATTGTGGGGCTATTTGTGCTATTCTGGTTGAAGGCTTATTAGCTTTTCTATTTCCATTTTTAAGGTTTCTGAAAATGACTCGAAACAAAAATGCCAAGTGAACCCCAGAAGCAAATTGTTTTACCAAACCAGAAGAAAAAAAATATTTTAATTTTTTTCCCCAAATAATTCACAAAATAACCCAAGACATGGAAGTTTCTATTTTTGCATGATTTCACTTCTAAGGAGCTTAGAAATCCGGAGATTGGCATCTTTTTTTTTTTTAAACAAATTTTTGCATGTTCAATCCATCTTCTCCCAGAATTACTTGATGCTAAAATGAACGTATACCTTGACACACACACACGCTTTAGGAAAGAAAATCCTTCCCAAAAGCTGGCAAATAGAATCCCACTGCCTAAGTCCTCAAAAGAGTTGGATGAATGTGTCATTAGAGACTTTCAGGCATAAAGTGTCACAACCAAATTAAGTACTGCCCATGCCACAAGCAAGAAATATATTAATCAAAACAGTTTTAGTCTATACAAGGTAACTAACGGTTAACTAACAAGATGATAATAACAGGTGTTTTTTTACTGCGCATGTCAAAAAAAATTTATTACTGCGCCACTAACAGAGATAAAAACTTTTGCCTTCTTTGCTTTATATAAATCATTGTAAGTGGTCGGAATGACAGGGGAGTGTCCCTATGACAAACACCCTAATAAAAACCACTATACAATTGGCAATTCTCATTAAATTTATGACGTGGCAAAAAACAATTGGCTAATATACAAATAAAACCCATCTTCACTTCCATGAAGAAGGGGGACCTCCGTACGAACCTTGGAGACCTCTGATCACACGTATCAGAGTAACTGACAACTTGATCACTTGCCAGCGCCCCCCTCGTGTCTCGACCCAATCTTAAGACGTAAATCAACGACCTGCCGGCCCGATTTTTTCTCCGTTTATCTGCCCAACCAAAGAACTTTTATGCAGACTGACCTTCGAACCTTAAGCTGTAACTAACCAAATATCTCTGACCTCCGTCTTTCACCACCTTGACGGCATGAGTAAATAATCTTGCTTTGCAACCAATAAGCGTCTGTGCCTAATTCCACTCCAAGCGTCATAAGTACCTGCCTGACGGCCTTCAAAGGTCTCGTACCCTTCACTGCAGTGCACGGCAGTGACATGGCGTCATGAACAGGATCTGGGGAAGACGCAATGGAGTTGGAACTAGTAAAGAACTGCCCATGGCGCAGTGGGGACCGCCTGATGTCCAATTCGGATGAATTATGGGCACACATTGCCTACCATCAGGCAAGGGGAATAGGACTGAATGCGGTTACTGGACACTTCTCCCTAAGGGGTGAAGCGGGAGAAGGGAAAGAGTGGAGCGCTCAGCTCCATGTGAGGGCCCTAGGGTGTGTTATGAGCACTAAAGGGGTTATGTACAGACCCAGGGACGAAGCGGGAATCATATCCCTACATCGGGTGAAGGTGGTGGCAGCGGCAAATGTGCCGGCGGTGGTGGACCCAACCCCTGCCCAAGAGATTGCCCGTTGCATCTGCCACTTACGAGAGGGCAGGGAAGGAACACCCCCCGACAAGTTTAACTGTCCGACCATGGTGCCCCAGTCCCCCAGTCACAAACTCTTCACCCAGCTCCGTGAAAACTTGGAGATGGAGGGTCGCACCGCGACCAAATGGGCAGGCCCCAAGTGGAAAAAAGGAAAAATAATTGATGTTCTGTTCCGCGCATTTGTTAACGCAACGCGCGATATTGAAAATTTGAATAGCCAACTTCTGACCCTGGGAAAAGTCGCAGCTGAAAATGCTGCTGCGCAGCAATCGCCTACACCATCGCCCCAATATGGCGCCGGCAAAAAACTCAGCTTCTTCAAAGAATCGGAGAAGAAGGGCGGAGCGTCAGAAAAGGACGCAGAGGACAGAGTTGTGGGAGGTCCACAACTACCTCATTCTCTACGGGAGTGCAACGGGGCGGACCCAATGGCTCCAACCCCGGAACATCAGCTACCGCCTCCCTATGACGAAGAAAAAAGAACCTCCAAGTTAATTTATCCCTCCCTACCAACGGAGAATCCGCCCCCATAGATGAAGTCTTCGCCGACTTCCATGAAAACGGCCTTCCCTATCATTGTTACAAAATACACAACGGATCCACAAGGCGTAACTCACGCTACTTCCACCTACCGCACCCGTAACCGAACAGAGATGCAAGATATTTTTCAGCTATCAAAATTTAAACCAGGAGAAACCCTGGCAATTTGGCTTGGCCAACTGGTAGTCGAATTTGGCTCAGAATTACTGGACATGGAAGAGGCCAGCTCCCTCGTCCGTCAAGCTGCATGGAGTGGAGGACACGCCACCGACCGCGGCCCAATCATGGAAAACCAACACTGGGCCATACCACTCCCTGCGCTTCTAGCCCGCCAAATTGTGAACAAGTCCCACCTGTGGCACAACGACCGCCCGGAAATAGCGTCGGCAGAACAACTTTTATTAGCAATAATAGGAACCTCACACTGCACGTGTGACGGGGGCCCACAGCCGATGGGTATTCAACACAACAGGTTCGGCTTGACGGAGCAACAGGCCGCTGGGCCATGGCCACATGGATTCCTAACGCAACCCGGAATGGTTCCAATCACCCCTGAAGCCTTGGAAGCTTGCATAGACATCTATGGGGGATCTCATGCCATCACTCTTCGCCGCCTCCTTACCCTGCAAATAGACGGACAGGCCGGGAACATCCTCAGTCAATTGGGCCGTATCCAAACCCTCATGAAGCCAACAGCGATAACTCAAGGTGTCAATTGTGCTACAGAACCGGACCCATCGTCAGTGTACCCCGTAAAACAACCTGAAGTGAACAGACCACCCTACAAAGGCTCACCACCAGTCCCAGAACGGACCCCTAAAGAAAAGGCCATGTTTTGGTTCCTGATAAAAGAGTTCGGCCTTACCAAACAACAATTACGCGCCCTGAGAGACGATGGGCAAAAGGCCCTAGCAGAAAAGTTGGGATTCAATTACACCCAGAAGCCAAAAAACGGGTAGTGGCCGCCGGGCGAGCCGGCGACCCTACAGAAAAGCCTGACCCTTCGGATCCTCGCCCATATACCAGCCTTATTATCGTTCACCCCGATAATCCCTCGATGCAACGGAAGACTTCTTTTCTCCTCGACACAGGAGCACAAATTAACGTCGTAGCACCTGCGACACCTCATAGAAAGACTTCGAAAACCATCAAGGTACAAGGGCTAAATGCTATATCAACTGCTGTAAAAGTCAAATTTTGGATACACAATCACAAAAAACCCCTTGAAGCAGTTCTAGAGGGCATGAACATCTTGGGCGTACCAGGCATTAAGACACTCCAGTTAAAAAACTTAATTTCAAGCTCTTCCATTCTTTATTGCTGAGCCCGACCAACACCAACCTACGCTTCGTAACACGTCTACATGGCGTTATAAACCAATCCCGACCAAATGACATCTTCGGGAAGCCCTTGTCACCCTATTACAGAGGCTCGAACAACAGGGATGTATAACACCGATAGCAGCCAGTACCCTCCTATCACCAGGGTGGGGAATCGTGAAGCCCGGAAAACCCAACGAAGTCCGACTTGTAGTGGATTTCTGCGAGGCGAATAAACGGTGTCTCCCACTTACGCAACCCAATGCTTTTACGCTACCCCAGTGTTTATGTGAAATGGCGAGGTTTCAAGGGGACAAGTGGTACGGGACGACCCTTGACCTCAAGGACATGTTTTTTTCCATCCCAATTATTGACAACAGTGGAATCTTGAACATGTGTGTTGAAGGTATGATGTACCGACGGACGGTATGCCCGCAAGGATATCACAACTCTCCTGCATTGGCCACAGGCGCAATGAACGACACACTTAAAGACTTTCGCGCTTCCTATCCTTTGCCAGCGGAAAAACAACTCAAAATTTGGAGTTATGTTGACGACCTTGCCATTATGGGTCATGATCAGCAAGTTGTTGCTGAGGTCACCCGCCGTCTAGTCAACCATCTCCATGCTAAGGGCTGGACGGTTAATTTGAAAAAATTAAACTAGCAACCCACGATGAATATTACATTCCTAGGTACCAGATTTACCAGCGCAACTAGATCCGGTGTCACACACAACGAAACCACGGAGTTCGGTACACTTGAAGAGCCATTACCAATGCAGAAAAAGCAATTTCAACGGCTCTTGGGACATCTCAATTGGTATCGACATTACATCACTCCGCATTACCTTCCGCTATTGGCGAGACTCCAGCGTCAGACCCGCGACAAATTGTGGAAAGCCACACCTTGGACGGACAAAGACAGAAAGGATCTTCGTAATTTTCTCCACGCTGTGAAACACACGCCACTTCAAGCACTTAACCTCACCGAGGCATTGGTAATTACTTTGGGATATACTGCCAGTCATGTATGGGCCACTGCCCATAACCCCCAAAACGAACTGGTGTATGCCTCACACAAAGCTCTCCAGAAGGCACAACATCGCTACGGAGCCTTTGGAAAAATTCTGTTGGCAGAAAGACTCGTCACATTACTACCCCAGGGACATGGAACGCTTCGAGCACCAGCTGCTACTCTCTTACCTTTGCTGGATGCCACAAAGGTTGACTCACAGTTCCAAGGAGAACTGGCTACTTGGAACGAAATGGTATTGCATTACCACTATCATTGGTGTTGTTGGAAGTGCGAAGACTTGCCGCCCGGTCCCGACACACAAGATAACTCAACGCTCGCTCTCTATGGGACCATAGCCCCAGCCTGGATGGCCTCCGATGGCACCACTCGAAATGGAGGGGGCTACGGGTTCTACTGCAAATCGTGTCATGATGTGGGATTACACAGAGCCCCGGAAGGGGCCACAGCCCAAAGAAATGAACTCTTAGGTTTTGAAGTTGTCATCCGCCACTGTCTTCAACATCACGACGGGACACTTCCGACTCCCATCATAGCTATTGATTCCCAATATGTCTACAAAATTGTTACTGGCACAGCGACTGCGGCGGAAAACCTAGAGGATTGGGAAAGAATCTGGGACCTGTTATCCCAATTTATTGTTCTACCGCTCATAAAACACACCAAGTCACATAAACTTGAAACTGATCCAGTACATGAAATCATCGACAAGCTTCTAGAAGACCCTCTCCGGAGTGATGTTGTCTTAGTTGCCAAAGCAGACGACCCCAAACCACAGTTCGATCCATTCCTTACTTGGCTGCATGAACACTGGGGACACCCAGGACCAAGGGCTAGTCACCTACGATGGCGATCCACCACAGAAACTCTCGCACCCTATGGCACAAGGTCCGATTGGGAACGAATATCTCAAGCCTGTGAAGCATGCACCAAAGAAAAGTGTCATAAGACAAACCATCAGGCTGGAGCGCTAGACGCGCAGCAATTTGCACCCGGAAAGGTCTGGCAAGTAGACCTGTTGGGACCTCTACCAGGCGCGAAGCCTCCAAACAAGGGACTCGTTATCATAGATCTTGGTACCCGGCAACTAAAAGTCATCCCCCTGCGAAAGAGCAACGCCGTCGCTATTATATCGGCTCTTACTACAGCAATTGCCAGTTGGAAAACCCCCGACACAATTCAATCAGATGGAGGTCCACCGTTTAATTCCTCAGCGCTCGACAGATACGCTCACCTCCATAACATTACCTGGCATCTGCACTTACCGTATCATCCCCAATCCAGTGAAGTAGCAGAAAGACACATTGGCCTCTACAAAGAGCGATTGCACTTAAAAGGTGGCGGAACCTTCAAAAACTGGACGAAATTAAACAACGAAGTCATTATATCACTGAATGCAGATAAGACATTGTGGGATGAATCCACTTCTTGGGCCCTGAAACCATGGGTCCCAAAATTTACACCCAATGAGTTAGTCTGGATTACCATTCCACATCCACGTCAGCCACATCCGCGTATCCACAAAGGAACCGTCGTCCGTCCAGAACAGTATCCAAACACCTATACCGTTACCTTCATCCATGAGGACCGACCAACTACGCTTCTCGCCCATCACAATTGGTTGTCCCGACGTGCAAACCCACAAGCAACGACCCTTTAGGTTGTAAATCAGTTACTGTATTGTCTCTTTTTCTTTTCTTTCAGCTCCAGCTTTCGAGTTGTCCTGCGTCTGATGACGACATGTTCCTTTTGTGTCTATTGGTCCTCCTGTGTCGAGCAAGCCCTCTACAGGAGCAAGGTGTCAACCCACCACCAGACGATGACAGTCCACTGCCGTCCACCAACACCGTCCTATTGATGTTGTCAGCTTGGGCCGAAACCATCGGCAGCGCCACCAACCACCCTAGCCTTCCCACGTGTCTTCATCTCCCCCTCTCTGTTTCTGATCCGGTGTTGACCCCCTATCTTGAACCATTTGACGTTTTGGCCTGGTTTCAAGATAGATCCAAAGATAATCCCCCGTCCATTACTGTTCACTTCGACCGAGGGTCCAACAAGTAGGTTTCCAAAAACACAACCTATACTTGGCCGCAGGGTATTACCTTTGCCCACCTAAACATGACCACACGTAATTGTACGTCCACTGATCACCTGGTGAGTGGTACCGTGACAGGCGATACCGTCTCAATTTTCTGTTCTCGAATCCCATGGGGAATTAACCTTCGGGGTATGCAATGGTCCAGGTCTGATAATTCTCTGGTGTGGAACCCACAGACCTTAACTCCCCCTTGGTACCTCGAACTCCCACCTTGTATCCATCCGTGTGTCAACTGTTCAGGTACTCGCGCTATTTGTCCACGCAGGCCTGGGCCTATCCCTCAGGTTACTCTTTCATCTCTTAACAGGCCCCCACCCCTAGTCACCTGGAACGCGTCTCTAGCTGTCAATGTGTCCGATAATGAAACCTGGCATTTTTTTTTACCCCATTTTACGCGCAGCATTAATAAGTTCGGCTTGTCATGGCGTAAAGCTCATCACTGATAAACCTCCACGAGCTTGGGAAGCGTATTCCTTTTCGGGCAACTGTGTACAGTTGTCCACTCCTGCTCCGCTAGGCCTACTGTGGGCCTGCTCTGAAGGCCGGCTGTATACCGCTTTGCCGGCCACCCTTACCGGTGTCCAATGTTTTTTAACCCACGTGGAGTTGTGTCCCCCCTTATACGCTAATACGTATGTACCCCATAGTCTTTTTATCCGTCGTCATCGAATAACTCGTGAACCTTACCAACACCAAGATACTTGGAGCCAACTACCCTGGCACAAAAGTTTATGGGAAACCGTAAAATGGGGGGGCGGAATCCTTCATTCCCGGATACGGAGGAATCAAGGTCCGCCTAGCCCTCATTCAACTCATCGAACAAGTAGAAGAACTCACCAACACGACCCGCACAGCAATACAGCTCCTTAACCTCCAGTTACAAGCCACCTCCCAGATGACTCTACAAAACCGCTTAGCATTAGATGCCATTCTTCTTCAACAAGGTGGACTTTGTCAATACCTTAATCTTTCTCGTGACCATTGTTGTATTGCCATTCCCAATGTATCTCTCTCTCTATCTCTACAAGTTGACAAAATGAAGAAAATTGCGGAAAACGTCAACCGACTTTCGGGTATAGGTCAAGGTTGGCTATCAGACCTCTTCCGTTGGTTTGGATGGGACACGTCATCATGGTTTCTCAACTTGTTAATGCCCCTCATTACGCTGTTGTTACCGATTGCTGTGTTTATATGTTTTAGTGGTTGGATTTTACAGTATCTCAAAACAAAGCTAACCACGCTTTCTGCTTTTGTATACACCCGCTTGCCAAACACTAACAATGATGAACAAAATGGTCTGTACATAAATATGATGTAACTTGCTGTGCCATGGGCAAGGGGGCATGTCACAACCAAATTAAGTACTGCCCATGCCACAAGCCAGAAATATATTAATCAAAACAGTTTTAGTCTATACAGGGTAACTAAGGGTTAACTAACAAGATGATAATAACAGGTGTTTTTTTGCTGCGCATGTCAAAAAAAAATTTATTACTGCGCCACTAACAGAGATAAAAACTTTTGCCTTCTTTGCTTTATATAAATCATTGTAAGTGGTCGGAATGACAGGGGAGTGTCCCTATGACAAACACCCTAATAAAAACCACTATACAATTGGCGATTCTCATTAAATTTATGACGTGGCGAAAAACAATTGGCTAATATACAAATAAAACCCATCTTCACTTCCGTGAAGAAGGGGGACCTCCGTACGAACCTTGGAGACCTCTGATCACACGTATCAGAGTAACTGACAACTTGATCACTTGCCAGCGCCCCCTTCGCGTCTCGACCCAATCTTAAGACGTAAATCAACGACCTGCCGTCCCAATTTTTTCTCCGTTTATCTGCCTGACCAAAGAACTTTTATGCAGACCGACCTTCGAACCTTAAGCTGTAACTAACCAAATATCTCTGACCTCCGTCTTTCACCACCTTGACGGCGTGAGTAAAAAATCTTGCTTTGCAACCGATAAGCGTCTGTGCCTAATTCCACTCCAAGCGTCATAAGTACCCGCCTGATGGCCTTCAAAGGTCTCGTACCCTTCACTGCAGTGCATGGCAGTGACATAAAGTACAAAAAAGTGGTGCTTGGCAGCTGCTGAGCAAGCCTTTGCCTGATTTTAAAGAAAAAAAAATCCTATTGTCTGGACCTTGAACTCCTTCATCTAGCATTCCTGAATGTCCGTCCCAGCCTACATCCTATTTTGGTTGCCAGTTTGACTCCTGCTGAGCTCTGATTCTTCCAGCAGTCTGTTTGTATTGCCTGCTAGGCATCTGTGCTCTTAAATGTACACCTGGCAGTTACGGTAGTTAGCACTCTATAAATACTCTAGATAGACTTTCCATCAACTATTGCTGCTTCAGTAAGTCAAGCGTTGGAGGCTGCCACACAGATGGCCTTTGTGGGGGAGGATCTGTGGATGGCATTCCTCAGTGGGGCTCTCCTCTGCATGTTGCTTAGAGTACTAGGGTTCTGCGAAGCTTTGATCCCTGATTGGATTTGGTGTCAATTTGGTCCGATTCGGTGGCCAAATCTCTGAATCCGAATCAAATCAGAGGACCCTTTAATCTCTATGAATTGAATCGGAACCCTCCAAATCGATTTGGAGAGATTTGGAAAGATTCAGAGATTCGGACATAGACATAGCTTTAAATGTTTTTTCTACCTCCTCCTGAGTCTTCAGAGGGGGCACCCGGGGTCCCCCTGCAGCTGATCGCTGAGCCAGGAGGGCCCCCCAGAGCACTCCCCAGCACACCTAGAAGTGGACCTGAAGTACTTCTGGTCCACTTCCAGGTTCACCGCTGAGCATGTGGAGGGCCACCCCTCCGCAGTCCTGTGGGATGCTCTATTTGCCCCAGCATCGCAGTGATCACGAGCTGCACCTACTACGTCAAGGTACATAGAAAACACTTTTAAAGCTGCGTCTGTCTGAATTGCGGATTCTCTGAATCAGCATCAAATCTTCAGATTCTGATTCGGCCAAATCGAATCAGGGATGAATTGAATCACTGTCCCCAATTTGAGCCGAATCCGAATCAAATAGGGCCTGCTTCGCACACCCCTATAGAGTACCTTTGAGTAATAGATTTTTTCCAGGTGGGAGGGAGGGACTACTTTATACATACACCCGCTAATCATTTTGCAGCAAAACACTGTAAAGGCATTTTAGGCAACTGAATACTATAAAGACTTTTTCAGGGAGAATTGAGTAGTTTACGTAGGTTACTTAAGCTATCTAAAAACCTGGAGACAGAAGGTTGAGTACTGTCAGAGGTGACTCAGTCCTTTAGAAGTGAATGTACTTAATTCCATGAGGTTGAGTGAGACTTTTAGGATGAGGCCATAAAAACAGAGATCCAGTCTGTTCGACATAGTGACTATGCCACTTTTTCAGAAGTATGTGAGAATTACTCCCAGTCCCTTTGCCCGAACTTCCCCTCTCCTCCAACAGTTCCTTAGTTTCTGGTAGCCATGTTCTTTCCCCACCAGATGCACCACAGTGGAGCACCATGGACAAACTTTGTAAAGTACTTGGAGGTGCGAGTTGCTATTTGATATAAGGTGTTGTCTTTATTGCTTCAGCTGTTTGAAAGCGGAGCATGTGCTTACAATCCTAAAGACAATTAAAGGTGAGTCTAGGGCTGTTGTAAGTTATGTTGCCTTTCCGGATAAACATTGATCTTTGGATGAGAAACCATAATACTTTGACCTTGAAATAGCCCTGGTACTTTTTGTTTAATGCTTTCACTAGAAATAAAAGGGACTTGGCTGCAGTTTAGTCTATTGTTTGATCCACATTTGAGCCAATATTTTTCCTTGACTGTTGTAGCCCTTTTTTCATCACAGCCTAGTGGAGATCAGGCAGTTTTTAACACTGTACAAAGCAAGCGACAGTTGCAACGGAGCAAATGCAAGAGGAATGATAGAGAGCAGGGACAACCTGGTCTATCCTGCCAAACCTGCAGCCAAGGGGGCCCCTACATCCAGCCCTCTTCTACTCCCCCCCCCCCCCCAACACTGCCACCAACACTGGCTTTATGTCCGGCCGCTTGTCACCCCCCCACTGCTGGCTTCTTCAGCTGCTGGCCACCCCGACCTCCTCCCGCCAGTACCGGCTTCTTCAGGCCAGGGGCCCCCAAAACTATTTCTTGCAGGAGGCCTCAAAAAAGTGTGGGCCAGCTCTGGTAGAGAGGGTATTCATACCCTGAAGACAGAATAATGTAGTTATTTATATCAAGGCTACCGCTCCATTTTACACATTTGTTTAGAACTTGGTTAAATGATAAATAAGCTTTCATTAGTGATGCAACTCTCAGGGGGATACTGCCAGAGCCTGCTTGCCTCCATTGAAGTACAAGTGTCTTCTGATGCTGAGTTACTGAAAATAGATGTGATGCAGGGCTGCATAGTTTTGTAACAATTTAAATTGCCTTTTCCATAAAGAATGAGATAACATTTTTGAACATAAGATGTGGGCTTCTAACGTATCAGCAAAACCTTGACCTCTTTGATAAGTTATGAGAGGCTCTATCTGTTTTTCACTGTCATCTGTAGTATGATGAACATGTTACTGACACCAAACCATCTTTCAGACTAACGGATTAGGTCATGGTGGCTTTGTTGGCGCCTCCAAAACAATGAATTGGGAAAATGAAAAGCATGCAGGGAAGGAAGGTAGCACCCACTGGAAGAAGTGACCCAAGTTATTAGGTCTGTGTCAGTATTATCAGACTGGTGGGAAGAGAAATCAATATTGACAGGGCAGGTCACATTTCTGCATTATTTTAATTGCTTCTAAGTATAGGGTTAGCATTTTAAGAATAATATTAATTGCTATGAAATTAGCACCAAAAAACTTGTTCCTGTGCCAAAAAGTTAACGTTGAGAATGTGCCCACTAGTTTGTACTCATAAGTTGCTTTTCAATTTTTTTTTTTTCCAAACATTTTCTTCCAAGTATTTCCAGTATTTAGAGGGCAATTTAGAAAAGGAAGGAAGGAAATTGTTTAGGAAAGTTTGGGGGCCACCAGATCTCCCACATCTGAATGTCTTTTCCATGTGAACTACAAATTCAGGGTTCTCAGCTTTCTTATTGTATATAAAGAAGATGAAGGATTTAAAGTATTATCCCAAAACTATGGGAAGAAAATAGCATGAAGATAAGCTACAGTTAGACATTCTTGGTACTGTTTCTAACGCATTTGCTGGCTTCTTATCAAATGACTTGTCAAAAGTCATATCCCTCTGCCCTGGATTGTTCTCTGCACAATGAATATGGATGATTCACCCCTATATTGTAGGGCCATTAGGAGGTTTAAAGCATTGGTACTTGAAAGGTTCTGCTGAATGGAAGTGTGCAGGAGGAGCAATGTACTATACATCATTTCTTAAGATATTTAATTGGATGGTTTTGTATTTTTGTGTAGTTAGATCAGACAGAAAACAGATAAATCAAAACTTTGATAAGCCCTAGACTATACAAACTATCTGTTATCTTAACGAACCAGGTCCTCAGTCTTTTCCTTTTACCATGATCTGTCTGATAACATTGAACCCACGTGCCTATGAAACAAGAAACAGAGAGCATTCCAGAAGTTCAGTGAGAAGGAAACTTTGTAATGTTAAAAGGGCAAGTGCAGGAAGAGCAGCCTAAGGCTGAGAAGTCACCAGGCAGCAAGAAAACGTTAGAGTTTTTATACATGGGGATAAAAATTGGGCCTGCCTTGGCTTCCCGTTGTGACACTTACCTTTGTTGTACTGGCCTCTCCCCCTCCAAAAATACATCTCTCCTATACACAGATGAAGACATGCACATTTGGGGGCAAGGAGGAGCAAGTGTATTGGAGGGTTCCTTCTTTTTTTTCCCCACCCTTTCTTTCCACACAATTGTTGGATTTGGAAGATCTTACCAAAAATTGCATCTGTCTTTGGCCAGTAGTTGAAAGACTTCCATACTTACCCAGCAAGAGGAAAGGGATTTGAAGCCAGGAGCCAGGATAGCTCTCCATTTCAATTGCATAGCTTCCTTCCTTCCTCCCTCCGTTCCCTCCTTCCCTTCTTGCATGTTTTGGAAATTGTGTTGCATGCAAATTGAATTTGTGTCCTTTTAATGCTGACAAGTGAACGCTAGAACTGTGCAGGTCTCTGTATTGTACGTGTATGCACACAACAGAATGCAATACTTCATTTTCTAAATCCTTGTTGACCTCACCTTTCATCCGGGCAAATGTTCAGCCCATTTCTAATTCTGTTTCCGCTTGCATGGAGCTTGCAGTTAGTGGTACCTCAAGCAAAGGTCATTCGAGTTTTTTTTTTTCCTTTCAGGGCACCTGCAATAAAACTTGGGTGTTTAGTGGTAGTATATTGTTCTTTCTAGAAAAATCTCTTGAATTGTTTTGATGTAGCTGTCTGTTTCCTTTATTCTCATTAACTTATTCTGGATATTTTAGTTCGTCAACAGGTTGGGTTTTTTCCTTCTTTTCCCCAGAAATTTTGGGAAGTACCTTTTGTGTTTCCCAACCCTGCTGCTTGCTGTGCTGTATGTATACAGTCGATGAATTTGAAAATACTGCCACTTTCTAATTCCATTCTTTTCTTTGCTGCTTCCATCTTATAATTTGAGGCTGTGCAGTGAGTGATTCTGTAGGTGGCTGATTCAGACCTTTGGGTTTTTTTCTTTTTTTTAACTTATTTTTACACTGAGCAAACAGAAACCTTTCTGAGAAAATAACCCTCTCTGGCACACTGACATTTAAAAATCTGTCATATTACCAAGATTCTGGACCTTGAGCTCACAGTTGCTCTGAGCTGAAGTTTTTAACAACTGACAACAAAAAACCGCCATCCTGACACATTCACTCATTTTGGGACAGAGTAGTGCTGATCTGCTGTCTTCGGTGTTCTCTAATGTGATGTAAACTTTTTTTTTTTTTTTTAAATAGTCCAAAGAATTTGAATATGCATGTTTCTCAGTTATGGAGAACATAGGAACTATGTTTGTGCTGAATTGAGGATTGTGATGTTAAAAAGGAAGCTTTGATGAGTCTTTGAAGAAGCCGGGAGCACTAAGCAGGCTACCCGGTGGTGTAACAGTCTCCCGGTGAGCTCTCCATTCCCGGGTTCCTGGGAATTTGTGTTCAGCCACATTCGTGGCAGTGAATATTAACACTGCACAAAGTCTACAAGTATAACAAATCGTGATAATATATATCTTTCAAATCAACATAGACAGGTGTACCCTGGAGAGTTTTATCTAATTTTTGGATGTTCATCCAAATTCTTTGTTTCCTGTCAAGGTCTCCTTCATTTGGCCCATATTTAAAAAGCTAGCCTATTCAGAGGAGCTTGGCTGTGAGCCCATAGCCGAATTGTTCTTCATCTTCCTCAGTAACATTGTTTTCATACTTTCCTGCAGTGGCTATACCACTAAGGGCATCCTACTTCTTTTTTTATTGTCCTATAAGCTACCAACTATAATTAAAAAAATGAACATCTGTGAGCTTTTAATTCCCAAGAACAGCAAGGAGGCCTCTGAAGACTTGCTGTATGTGGGAGGGCTTTACAGTGTAGCAGAAAATAAATTGTACACTTTCTCTTGCTTCTGGGTAATGTCTTCTGCCTTCTCAGGCAGTCCCAGAATCTAAAGCTTGCTGTGCTCGTTGCAGGGCGGGTTGTGTCTTTGCAGTTATGGAAAACATGGGAACTATGTTTCTGCTGAATTGAGGATTGTGATGTTAAAGAGAAAGCTGTGGATTAGTCTTTGAAGAAGCCGGGAGCCCTAAACGGGCTACGCAGCAGTGTAGCATAGTCTCACCATTCCCTGTACCCCACTGGGTAGGGTTCTTGGGTATTTCGTGTTAAGCCACGTTGGCAGCGGTGAATATTAACACTTTGCACAGAGTTTACAAGTATAACAAGTCCTGATAACACAGCTCTGCCAAATCAACCTGGACATTCCTTGGGGCTAAGTACAAACAGTCAAAAAGCCCAAGGCAGAATTGATCCAATCTAGGAAGCTTCCTCTCAACTGCGTAGATTGAGCTGATAACCAACTGAGCTGACATTCAGTTTTCAGTTGGGAAAGGCTGGGGGAGGCCTGAACTGACCCCAGGCCAGTAGGTGGGAGGCCCAACAGCACATCTCCCAACCTGCTGGCCACTGCCAGCCCAGCCAAGTGGGGCATCTCCGATCCCCAATAGATGCTCCTACCCCCACTGCTGTTCCACCATGAGGGTTGGGGGGCAAGGAGCCCCCTGTCTAGGTGCCGGTACACCTTGGGGGAGCCTCCAACTCAGGGGACTTCCCCTCAGTCTAGGACAGCCCCTCCCCAACCCCACAGCGGCCTTCCTCAGCTGTTTCAAGTTTTGAGGACAGCCCCAGACAGCCTTAGGGAGTGGAGGGAAATGAGAATTCCCCTCCACTCCCTGGGACTGTCCCAGGCTGGAGGACCCTGGGCTGGGCTGGAAGGAGGTCCCGAGGCAGGGGCTCCCCAATGTCTGCACCCCTGGGGACTTGGAAAATTCTCCTCCCTCCCTCTTGTGGCAGCACCTAAGGTAAGCAGCTGTGCAGGGGAGGGGGGGGGATGCGTCTAGCTCCCTGGGCTGGCCACAGTGGGAGGAGGACTGTGGAGGAGTGAAAAGGGCTGTGTAGACCCAGGCTAGGGGGTCTGAGTGTCTGTTCCCCTGCCCCCTGCCATATGGGTTGACAGACACAGGCAAGCAGTTGGCCTTGGAGCAGAGAGGCAGGGCACTCCCCGCTCCACTGGAGCAGATAGCACAGTCCAGGGCCGCAAAGCATCCTGGGATGCTGGGGGACTGTGAGTTAACTTGAACCGGAAAGGGATCTGGGACAGAAGTTCCATAAACCAGTTTAATCTAAATCAGTTAAGTCTGATACTACATCCATTCAGGTTTATCTTAAACCAGTGTTGGCCAGTTTGAAAACGGTTTATGTACACGGAACTTCTGTTCTGTTACAGGGTTAAACCGGTTTCCGATCACTTAAACTGGTTTATGTGTAATTTCTGTCCCTAGACTAAAGGTCCAGTGATACCCAAATGAGATGACACCTGCTAAAACCCGTGAAGGTGTGTAGTCAATAAACAGAAGGATAGAGGTAATTGCATTTAGAATCTAATGATCTAAAATAATTTCCAGGAAACTTTATTTTGTGAAGGAGGTGCTTTTCCTGTTAAAATGCACATTCCATAGACACTGAAAAGTTGTCCTATCTAGCAATAGTTTGGGGTAAATTAACAATGCATCCTAAATGTGCAGCAACCCACAAAAGATCTCTGGCTGTGGCATAAAGTACACTTTTCTGGGTGTGACTTTAAAGCAGAGAAACTCTTGTGGATGCAAGTTCTTATTAAACAGTACCAGAGGCTATGTGAAATCTTTCCGGCTGTAAGAAAGAATAAAGGCAATGGAACAATACAGTATTCAAAAGTAGGTCATTTTTTGCGGTATTCTAGAACTAGACCTTGGTGCGTACCAAATGCCAATATTAATATTCTCCACATATCATACTTCAGGTCCGGGAAACCTGAAAGTAATAAGGAGGCATTGCTCTCCGAAGGAATATTAAAGGAGAGTTTAGCTGATCAGGGAACAGTCATATATTAGAGAAAAATGTTACATTAGAGAACTTCTTAGTGGGGAAGAACTATGTGGAAATTAGAAATGCTGCAAAAGAAGCACAGCATGCACAGATCATTTTGGTGCTGATTGTACAATTGAGTTTTGCAAGCAGCTACTCAGGGCAAACATTTCAATGTGATAGTTATGATAGAGGCCCTCAGTGGGGCAGTTTCAAATATGCACATGTTGGTTCACATGCAAAGAATACTAGTGCAAGGTTTCAAAGCAAAACCTTCCTTAGTAATAGGTCATCCAGCCCATAAGAACTGGAATGTGATTTTTCATATGTATGGCATGCAGCGAGAAAGAAGGATGATCCCAGCAGAGACGAGGGAGCCAAAAGCTCTTAGCCAGACTTCCTCCCGCTAGGCAAATCACTGGACTTTTCTGCTCAGGGAAAGAAAGAGGATTTGTAGGAGTAATATTTGTCCTACCACATAAGTGCCACACAGGATTTTTCACTTTTACTTGAGTGGACATCTCTTTTTCAGCTTGGCTTAGTGGCTCCGATTGAGGAATTATATGTAGGGAGGAGGAAATAGTGACTGTTCTCATTAGTAAACTAAATTATTATCAAAGTTGTGGGAATGCAGGAAAAAGTGGCCGTGACTCACTGGAAAAGGAACTGAGTAAACATAGGCTGTTATTTAGTCTTGCTGAGAGGGAAGAAAGATTTATTCAGCCATTTCCACATTTAATTTCCAGAGGAAAAATTCTTTGTGTGCACCACAAGTGGTTACGCATCTAGAACTACGTATTATTCTATCCACATCCTTATATCTTTAAGGAGAATTCAGAGTTTGATTCTTCACTTTTAATCAACTTCCTGCAGCCGTAGGCAGCTTCCCCATTTATCTGGGCTTAAATTCTCCATCTTCACGCAAAAGGTGGATGATGATCCCATCTGTTACATTATTTAGATGTGCATTTAGACTGTAGGCTAATGTGGCTAGCCATCCCTAATTCTCCAGGATAGTCCTGAATTTTGAGCCATGTGCTAGAGGGCACCCTGAAAAGGGACATTCCCCCTGAACTTTAAAAATCGGTCCTAGATTCATACCAGGCAGCATCCTGCTGTAAGGACACAACACAATGCTAGCCCATGGCTGCCTCCCAGAGCCGATGTAGTAGTCTAGCCATACCTTGCACTCAGACTAATTAGCTCTGCTTGTCAAGTCATTTGAATGCAGCTACCGTGTTTCTGCTGGGGGTTTCTGTAACACAACGCTGTGATGGCCAAACTACCCAGAGCCAACAGCGAGGGAAAATGCTCCCAGTCCTGGAGGCACGTCAAGCCTTGTGCTGTTCCCTCTTAGAAGAGCATGTCCTGGATTTTACTTCTTGAAAGGTGGTCACCCCCAGCACTTGGAAATGCAGTGCTCTCCTCAACACAGCGGTGTGTGAAACTTGGTTGTGGCGGCACGGTTAGTAAAATGACAGTAATTAAAACAGAATATTTTATAGACACACTCATCTGATGAATAAACAAATTCAGTAGCTTAATGTTGTGATGTTATAGAGATGTTCTGTTAAGTGAATACATTTCTTACCGCTGTGGACTGACTGTTCACTATTAGCTGTGGAAACTCTTCTAGTTTCTGTGGGAGAAAAATTAGGGACCACCTTGTTTTACACACTTCTGTCAGCATCCTTAAGCCTGATCTAAAATAAATATATGAAGTTTGATAAATTTAGCCTCCTGTCCAAGCTGCTTGGGTTTTTTTGTGAATTCAGTATATAGGTTTGACCCTGACTAGCTCAGAAAACTGCTTGCTATTGTGGTGCACAGGTGCATGTCTGCAGGGGACTGAAGCAGGCCTAATCCAAACGTGTTTTAAAGCTATGAACAAGACTGTACCTCCATTTCCCCATTTATGAATGGGATTAACTCTTGCCTATCTAGTAGTGGTATGGTGAAGATTGATTTATGTTTTTAAAGCCATTTTAAGGGTCGTTTATGGAAGTTTGTACAGGGCAGGGAAAACATAGTTATTAAAGTTGAAATGATTAATATCTTGCTGTCTTTGTAACAGCTGATGGGTACTATAGAGCTCACGTCCAATGAATGTGACAGGACAAGAAAGGCAAGGGGGATGAAAATGCTCTTTGATATTTTTCTGTATTAGGGCTGTCAATGAGATGGTAGTAGAGTAACAACGCTTGTGATATTATAATCTACTTGCCTATGCAGTTGTATTGCATCACTCATCAGAGTAGTAGTCCTTGGTCTCTTGATTTAATTATTCAGGAAATTTATTATTGGCTTGTAACAAAGAGTACTTCCTTCTAGCGTGGTTTAAAGCATTCAGGCTTGTAAAAGGTCATTTCAAAGACAAAGGAAGATCTTTTGGATTAAATGTGGTTCCTCGCATGTGATTTGCGATGTGGGAGGCAGCCTTGGAAAAAACACTATTCATTCATTTTCTCTGGGTTGTTTTTGATTTGACTTATTCTGTTTGAATTGCACACACAAAGATGTTGCTCTAAAGGGGAGGGGTAGTTTCTTCTTTTTCCCAAAGAACAGGATCCTGACCTGTCCTATTAAAAATAGGAGACCGTCGGAGAGGTGGGCCAGCGAGACCGGTGTTCTTTACATGCTCTGTTCAGCACGAGTATCATCATCCTGTTCCCTCAAGAAAAGAAATGCTCGATCCGTTGTAAAGAGATGTCAAAGGGTACTAATTATTCAGACACAAACACAAATAGGCCAGAGCTCTCAAAACGAGCAGCAGCAAGATAATGGCTTTTTTTTCCCTTTAGCAGCCTTGTGTATAGTATAGAGTTGCGTCTTTCCTTCCCGAATCATCTTTGAGCTCCTCCTCTGTTGTTTTTGGAGGTTGGTTTCTATTTTTCCAGCCAGTGTTTGCTGTGGAGGGGGGGAATAGTCTTGCACATGTTCCCATGTCCCCTTGCTGTCGGTGCCACCTCAACTCCGCAGCACGTGCCCAGGCTACTCGGTTATTTCTTTCTCCAGGGAGCTCTCCATATTTGAGCCTCGGAGAATGATTCTGCATCAGCGTAACTAATATCTGGAAATTCTGCCTGGTTTCATACCAGGTGTCCCCAGTGGACGTTAAACACAGAAAATTAGGATGAGCACGCCGTTAAAAATGATTGAAGAGGAGCGTTCATGAGCATGTTGAGACCGTTTACAGCAGGTTGTAAGCTTTTATACACGGCAAGTATAATGTCTTCAGGTTCTCTCATGTCTTAAACTAAACTGTAAGAATACAAGTCATAAAATTGTTTCCACTAGAGGCCCAAATTGTAAGGAAGTGGTACAGTTACTACATTAATACAACAGGTGCAAGTTAATGGAGTAATTGCTATTATGCATACAGAACCAAAGATAATGTTTAGCTGGGGATCTTTCTGACACGGATAAGAGGGAGTCTGCCTGCCACTACAGCCTTCGCTTATCCCATCTCATTCATGTTTTGCTGGGGCTGTAGCTCATTGAACTGTAATGGTTTAGTGAAGGAAAGTATTCCACCTTTAATTCCTCATAGACCTCTCAAGAGCATTTATAGTAAGTTATTACAGTAACATAACTGGGTCATTTCTTCAGCGACTGAGAGGGACATTTAAACTTTTCAGTGTCTAACCTTATGTACAAAGCTTTGAGAAGGAAAGAAAAAAAAAGGATCATCTGAAGATGAGGAAAACAACTAGAGCCATCCCTTCTCCAGTTTCAAGCCATCTCAGCCTGAACCGGTCTGAAGCTGGAGAGAGCAGTTGTTTTCTTGCTCAAAGCCTCCCACTTACTTTCCAAATATCCCTGTTGTTCCTGGCACCGGTAAAGAGGGGCAGAAGTAGCACATACACAGGGGTTATCTCATTTCATTCTTTCGGGAGGGAAGGGAAGGCAGAGGAAAGCCACATCTGAAATGTGTCACGGGCAGCAAGTCCTAGAAAAACAGGCCCTCCAGCGAGAGCATCCGGTCGCTGGACTTGGAGAAGTGTGGGCGGTCAGACCAACACTATCGATAAAAACTCCTGAAAAGCTTTGGCTTATTGCACAAATTCAGCTGCAAATGTACTCGTTATGTTCTTTCATTTAGATTTTTATATTCATATTCTTGTTATGGCCAGAGACTGTCTGTGAAACGTTGATGGGCCAAATACTGCTCTTAATTCATATCATGCTCCTTGTACAATTAGTCCCACTCCCACAGGTCTTATTGTAGAACATTGTAAGCACTCTTACAGTCTCTCTGTTTTTTCCACTGTGAGAAGTCTTGAAGTCAGTAGTACAGATAATTATTTGATGAATGGACCCTTGAGTACTATAGAGAGAAAAAGGGAACATATGCGTATAGGGGCAGGAGTCTTTTCCCCACTGGAAGGTGTCTTTTCCACACAATCTTGTTTTTACATACAAGACTATCAGCTTGATCTTGAATGGTGTTGAATGCGCACGGCTCTCACAGGGTTTAAAAATGAATCACCTCCTCTTCAGACACAGTCACTTTTGGAAATGCTGCTGCTTTTTATCTATTCTTCCAGTTGGATCTGAGCAGAATACCCCAACAGTTGTTTTGCTTTTTGCTTAGTTTTCATATATTGTTATATGAAAATAGCTTGTTTCACTAAGCTGTCTTGTTTTAAATTCTAGCTGGGAAGCTAACGTGAAAGGGGGCTCAATCACTTCTTTATAAAAAAAGGTCAGGTAGTGCTATTTACAATGAAGTAGATGCCTCCGTTTTCTGAAAATCTAGGCAGGCTGAATCTTCTGCTTGGCAAGACATTTTCTGGGCATATATATGGCATAAAAGCGAGAGGGCTGTACATCCAGAACATGCTGGGTTGCAGAAAGTATCTTTGTTTATGGTGTACGTGGTTTAGCCAGCATTTTTAGACAACTGTGGCAGTTACTTTTCTGAGGCAGTTAGGTTATATGTGTAGTTCATATAGGATTATATTGCTTTGCTTACACTTGTTCTATGATTTTTCACCTTTATTTTTAAAGATAAAATAAAAAAAAATAAAATAAAATTGTAAATATCAATTTTAGGGCTAGACCAATAGATTCCTTTCCAGCCTGGATGATGATGATTTTCATACACAATTTTCATCAGGGTTTCTGTTTTACTACGAGAATGATTATAGTCTTACAGTCCCTCCAAATGGACACTCTATGTATTGCATTCACAATAAGTACCATGAACCTTGAAACTATAGCTCTCTTTTCTAAGACTTTTAAAATGCTAACATTAGATTTACATGGTCTCTATACGATGTGTTCTTGTTTCTTCCTTTCCCCTCCCTCCCTTCAAGACTCCTTTTTAAAGGATCCAAGTCAGCGTATCTTTCTTGGCAGTCGGAATATACCGTCTCTTATTACCTGGATGATCACCATGACCTCCCATGACAACTATGTTCCAAACAAATGCTGTAACAGCTATCCATGGGGGAAGCTAATGAATACAGGACCCTGAACTTTTATAATCTGAAACTCTTTCCTGTAAGAAAGAATAATGAACACTCAGGAATCATTACATCCAGAACTAGGGGTGGATCCAGAATGGATCCAAGGGGGGTGCAGTGATGCAGTTGCACACCCACTTTGGCTGTGCCACACACGAGTTCTTGGCGTGGGGTTTGGCCAGAGCCCCTGCTTTCCTGTGGCTCTGGAGCCCGGGGGGCAAGTTTCTCATGCTGCTATGTTCGGAAGAGAGGGGAAGGCAGACAGCCGCAGTGCTCACCTGCTGGGCTCCAGAGCCATGCAGAACCAGGGGCTCTGGCCTGCCCCTGCCCAAATCGTCTGACGAGCTTTGAGCTCACCGGTCTCACAGAGCTCTGGAAGTGCAGCACAGCCAAAGTGGGAAAGGTCCACAACCCCTTGCCCCATTCCTGGATCTGCTACTATCCAAAACTAAATGGTCCCAGCTGCACTATATATTGTAGTGCAGTATTTATTGAGCATGAGACTTACTGCTGTCCTTCAACAGGCCAAATTTCTTTAGTGTCAAAGTGATCTTGGCTTGAGCAGGGGGCTGGACTAGATGACACTGTGAGGTCCCTTTTGGTGCTGCTTTCCTCTGATCCAGTATATAACTCATTGCCGCAACAGTTTTCCTTCAATTTCTTACACATTCATAGACTCCAGCGTCTTGCTCTCACATGCATAAACTAAAATCCATCAACTAATCAGGCTATTCTTGTGCTGGTGAGGAAGGAAGTTAATGTTAAATCTAATGCAATGTTAAATCTAATTTTAAAAGTGAGGTGTTCATGTGTTGGGAAGATGCAAACAGCCATCATAGACAAACCATTAAGACTCTCAAGTAGAAGGTGGGTATATACTTCGGAGGCCCAGCCAGAGAACAGGGACAAGGAACTGATTTTGAATGCCGTCTGGCTTTTGCTTGGTTAGTGAGGCCCTGCTTGAGCAAAGCAAAGTACTTTGATGAAATAGGTTCTCTTATGCTCATTTTCTCATGTGTAAAATGGGAATTATAATTACTTACCTCACAGGAGAATTGTGAGGAGGTTATTAAGTGCTCTGAATATTTAATCGTAGTATAAGTTGTAAGCATTTATTTATTATAAACTTAGAATTGTAAGGGTGTCACAGGTGAATAGCTTTGAAATAATATAATGCATTTATTTCACTCTGTTGTCACCCCTATTAACCTTATCTGGTGCTGCTGTAGAATACAACTCATTAATATCTTCCAAAGAAGTGCAGATATACTTGATGGAAGTGGAAAAAAAAATCTTTCATCCTGAAAGTAACTGGTGCCAATTACAGTTTGGCACTAAGACTTGTTTTTATAATGCTGTCTTTTTTTCTAATTATTATTTTGGTGTTATAATAACGCTTTGAGGCTCCTGCAGTCCCCGTGGTGCCAGATCTTGAATGCAAATGCACACACCCACAACACATACACGAAAGAGCGTACAGTGTTTGTAGACAAGATCGACAAATGGTGGCAGAGAAGACTAAAGCATAGAAGCACAGTAACTTGCATTAGGTTATATAGCAGGTTTGGCAGAGCTAGTAACATAATTTGGTTTTCTGACTCCCAGCCTAGTACTTTTTTTCCTTTAGACAAGCAGCGCCCAACCTTCTGGTCCTGCAGACCAGAGAAGTGGTGCAGAGCTGGATTGCAGGCCAGATCCCATGCACAGGATCAGTCCACATGTGATCCAGCACACTGCCCCAATCGCGTGCGTGGCTTGAACTCATAGGCCAGATCTGGCCACACGGTTAGCCCAAATCCATGTGCTGGATCTGGCCGTGTGCTGGTTTGACCCCATGCACAGCTCAACTCCATGTGCTGGATTCAGCCACATCTTGGCTCAAGCCTGTGTGTGGCCTGAATCAGTGTACCTGATCCAGCTGCAAAGTAATACCACAGAGCCACCCCACCTGCTAGCTGTGGTCTACCAGGTTGTCGCGTCACCATGCCTGACGAGCTCCCCATGGGTCCAGAAAGTTGGCAGTAAGGGAATAGCAGTTAACACTGCCACTGCTTCTCCACTGCCAAATTTCTGGACCCTTGGGAAGACCCATGGGCCAGATCTGGCTCTAAGCCATCTAGCCTATTTTAGCTAGACATTTATGTTTTGAACCAGTTCATTTTATTCAGCTAATGCTTTATTTTCCTTTTATAATGTTTCTTTATGTGTACGGATTTAAGGGGATTTGATGAATCATCTGTGCTCTATTTTTTAATTTTCCTTGTTACTTTAAAAAGTATTGTAAAATTTGAGCAGATCAAGCAGCATTGCTCAGTTTAAGCAAGAGGCATAAATATATTTATTGAGTACAGCTGCATAGAAATGTTTATTATACAGTGGTCTATTCCTTGCACCGTTACCATTTTAATTTTGTAATATATTTTTCCGTTTGCAGTTGACCAATATTTAAAGTACAGACTTTTACAAACTTTAGCTATTGATACAGAATGCCTGGTACCGAACAGTGCAGTTATTTCATTTTGTAAAGCACTTTTAATGCTCAACAGTAGGGCTATTGTGTCAGCTTTTAACAATTCTGTATTTCAGGCCATTTTCTCTAACATCTGTCTAAGGTTTTTCTGCCATTGTCTGTTTTCTGAGTGACAGAAATGCAGTGTACTGTTGTAAATCTAGCACAATCACGTCTTTATTTCCAAAAAGGAAAACAAGACATTCTGAAAAACAGCCCCTTGACTAGTTCACAAGTCATTTGACTGTTGGCTGTCCCCTTCGCACTCTGTAAATTTTGAGAGTAAACAGCACATTATAAAATGCCTTCATGGCTTAGGTGGAGCCGTCCAGTATCTCTCTAAGCAGGAAGTCATAGATTGGACTCCTAACCCGGTCTTGGACTTGCACGGACCGTTTGAAAGTGCCGGACAATTTTGAGGCATGTTATAACATCTTTTAAGTAAAAACAAAGTCCCTTTAGCGGGGCTCTGGTTACTGTCCAGGATTCCAGTGTCCTTGCCAAACAAAACACTGTTTAATGCTTGGGATTATGAGAGCTATAACTAAACACATAATCATTTCATGACAGTGTCCTTCACTCCAAGCAGCTGGTTTGTATCCACAGCTCGGGAGGGTCTAGCACCACACCCCAGAATTTTTCAGGCCTCTCCGTCTGGGTGTAGTTTTATTCTCCAAATGGACAGCTCACAAAATAATAACCAAATAGAGCTGTTTCCCCGGCCAAAAGAGGCTGCAAGGACCCAGGTGTTTGTCCTTCCTGACCAAGAAGCCCACATGGCTTCACACCCGAGTCATCCTCAGGATTTTAGTCACTTAGGTGCCTGTAGACATGCAGGGACACTGCTCTGGTGGCAGTAATTACAGCAAGTCGGAGCAGACTCGATTAATTAAGTCTGCTGGAGCCATGGTAAATAGCGTGCTCCAGCAGCCGCTGCGTCTCGTGTATTCAGTGTCCCCGCACTTCAAAATGCCAGCCACTTTAACTAAAGCTCATTGAGCAACCTTTAGTTAAAGTGCCCCCACTGTCATTTTGAACCACGGGATGCTGAACACACGACACGCTGTGAGCACTTTAATTAGAGTGGCTCTCAGACCCACTCTAATTAAAGTGCCTCACCCCAGGAGCGTGTGTAGAGGCGCCCATAGTCTTAGTTGGGGAAAGTAGCTGACCAGTTCTGAAGTTGGGTCCTGCTCCCTTTTGTAATACTTTCTGTAGAGCACTTTGTTACCTTATTAATTAAAACCAAATTGTGCCCTCCATCAACATGATCTATTTCTGTGCAGTTTGCTTTCTGAACATTATTACAGAGGTTTCTCTGTGGTTTATATTATTGGGTGGTGTTATTTTCAAGCATATTGCACCACTAGACCCAAAGTAAATAAGTCAAATGATGTGTTGATCATTTCATAAATTGACAAACTCTATTATTATGAAATTACGCAGCGTGTCAGCTTGTACCAGTTTCACTCTTATCTGTGTTTGACAGCTGGTAATTGCAAAGTAAAGCATCTCAGCACAGGTTGAATGATTCGCATTCAATATTTAAAATAAAAATCTAAAAAGGTGCAGTTTTTAAATTCAACACTTTTGCTGTATACAAGGCAGTTTTCAAACTGTTCACAGGGTTCAAATAACTTTCCTAAAGTCTACTCAGCAGTTTTATTTTTTGATGGCAGTTTAACATCTTTCTACAGTAAAAGTATTACCATGTCTAAAGGCATCCTACTCCTATAGGCTGCTGAATGCAGTGAGCTGGGTCTCATGACTTGAGAAACTGAACACATGAACTATCTGTCTATTGTTTCTCAGACTTCATAAATTCTCTTTTCTTAATGTTTGCAAGTGCAGCAAATGTTATATAATGCTGCTATTTGTCCAAGCTGGTAAAAGCACAGACGGCTGTAACCCACTTAAAAATTCTTGGCGTTGGAGTTGGACACAACTCCGTGGTATCCTTGTATATAAGGATATTGCTCTTCATCCTACCCTTTCTTTCTGCTATGGTCAGGATAGAAGGAAATGTTCATAAATGCTCCTCAGTCTATGACAATGAAAGTCTTGTCCACAGCATCTAGATCTCTGATAAATGGGCTTTGCATTAATTGCATGCTATTTATTTTTATTTTCCAACAAAGTTAAAATCATTCTCTTCTGAACTTTATTCTTTTGTCAATGATGGTTTTTAATCCTATGCAAATAGCAGTAAACTATTTATCTTCTATGAATATATACTTAATATAAATATATATTTTATATCTGCAGTACGAGAAGCAAAAAACTTAATCCCCATGGATCCAAATGGACTTTCTGATCCATATGTGAAGCTGAAGCTTATCCCTGACCCTAAGAATGAAAGTAAACAAAAAACAAAAACCATCCGTTCCACTCTCAACCCACACTGGAATGAGTCATTTACATTGTAAGTCTGATCCCGTTTTAACTATATATATATTTCTGAACTATATATAAATTTCTGAACAATTAAATACTTTTTGCCAATACTTTTCTTATTTTCCTCCTTTTCTCTGTAGTAAATTAAAACCTACAGACAAAGATCGACGGTTATCTGTAGAAGTTTGGGACTGGGATCGAACAACTAGAAATGATTTTATGGGATCTCTTTCATTTGGGGTGTCGGAGCTTATGAAAATGCCAGCAAGTGGATGGTGAGAATTGCTTTCAACTCTTTGGAGAAGTTGCACAGCAGATTTTCAGTAACGTAACCATGAGTCTTATAAGATTTTTGCCCTGTTTCATGTGCTATAAATTCTTTGATCATCTAACTAAAACTGAACACTTAAGTAACTAATACGGTTTAAATACTCAAAGCAAAACGCATGGTGCACAAAGTTTCTACTTGCAGCCAGCAGTTATTTCAAACTCCCTAGTAAAGACAGAATTGAGTACAGTGAGCCCAAGTTTGATTTTCATTACAGGGATCTTGCTCTAAGTATATCCTGATGAATGTGAATCTGCATGTTTTAAAGTACACGGTAACTGTTTTTACAAATAGTCATTTTGTCTAAATGCTCGTCTAGCTCTTGTTTTTTCTTCCTAATCATGTGTCCACTGAAAACCCACTAAAATAATTTTGCTAGGTTATTGCAACACTGGATGATAAATGTACAGCCCTATTGGGTGGAAGTTTTGCTGGTAATTCTGCTAAATTTATCAAATTCACCAAATGAAATATTCTGCAGTATTCTGCTCTCTGTTTATGCAGTCCCTTCATACCATCTGATGAAGTAAGCTGTTGCTTATGAAAGCTTGTGCTCTACATACATCTTATTTCAAGACTTTCCTTTAGTCTCTAAGGTGCATATCTACCCTGTCTTCTACCTCTCTCAACTTCAGCAGGGCCAGGATTTCACCATGTTTTCAGAGAGACCTCATATCAGGAGTTAAAACATGTTTTTTGATGAGAAAATAAGTTAGTGCAACTTTCCCTATATATTCCATAGGTACAAATTGCTTAATCAAGAAGAAGGTGAATATTATAATGTCCCAATTCCAGATGCTGGTGAAGATGGAAATGCAGAGCTGAGGCAGAAATTTGAGGTAAGATTAAATTATAAATGGGCAGAACAACATACTGTGCACCTCTTATCCTTTATAACATAATTTAATCAAATTCAGAAAGAGCTGTTGACCAAGAATAGGGATGTTAATAATTGAAAAAGAAATGTTACTACCTGTCACTAGTTTGTACTTCGGGGTTGCTTACAAGACAAGGAAAATTGTTTTAGTCAATCAGGAGTTCAAGCTAAGGGATTGAGGGTTTTTTTGCACATTTTACTCCCCTGCAGTAAATAGAGTTATGCCAGTCAACAAGTTGGTATTATAGACATACTTTTGATAAATTCCATATAATAATTCAAGTAACATTCTTTTTAATTTTTATTGAAAAACCTGCCAGCCACCATCATTAGCATTTGATAATTTGAAGAATGAACTGCTCAGACCCAGTAGCTTTTTTAATTTAATCATTTATAATTCAGAGCTTGAACAGTAATTTAATGCTCAAGGAAAATAACTATTCATTAAGTACTATTTATTTAGAGCTTTTATGATATTTAGAGGGTCTAATCTGAGCCACTGAGCCCGCTAATGCAGGCGCAGAAATCTTAAGCTAAGTAGTGTTCACATTTATGCACAGGAAAGAAAAACTAGAGCAGGCTCTTTCTGCCTACCATGGTACAAACTGCAGTAGCTGGGGTAGAAGGTGCAGGCTCACAGAAACACCTGAAGGGACGTTGTCTGGGAAAGCAGTATACCCAGCGACTGTGCTGCCTCCTCTAATTACATGGGTCGTTTCAGCCGAATCTTTACTGTACAATGACCCAGCTGCACCAATAGCAATAAGGGCAGGGCACAGACCAGGACAGCTTGGTACTAGTGGCCCAACTGGAATTAACTCTTGTGGTTAAATAAGCTCATCAGCCAGGTCCACAAACTCCTGAGACAACCCTGTCCGCAATATCATACTTCCTGTTTCCTAAGAAGATATTTGAGGAATTGACCCCAGTTACTTGGACTTGAATGGTGTGTGCATGGTGCGTACATAATACTAAGCCGGTTTCCTTAGTCTTGATTTGGCAATTTTTATATGAATGCTACTTTAGTGTTAAAAAAGACAGATTAACCCAAGAAAGTGGAAGAGGGAAAAGAGGCAGGGGGCGCATCTATTTTCAAGTCAGAAAAAGAAACGATGCCAGTACTACTTCTGAATAAATGTGCGATCAGCTCTATGCCTTTGATCCTTGGCATCAAGTAGGATTTATATTATTCATTTGAGAAGTGTTTAAAACTTGAGTTCCTTTTTTTTTCTTTTCCTTTACTAATGTACTTTCTCCAGCATCATCTTATTTTACAGCATTATGTCTCTTCCTTTTAAAGAGCATGTTTATATTTTATCCCGTCTAGAAGGGTCTGCTACAAAAACAGACAGCTTATCCCTTGGGTTTGTCTGTGCATTATGTTGTGTTTTGAATTAGATTACTTTGTGTTTGTGTTTATGTATTTATGATGATTATTGTTAATGTAGAAAATTACAGCCAAGAGAATAAAGAGAATTCTTGTTAATCATCAATTTGGGGTATTTACCACTAAAAATGCGAATTAAAACCGTGACAGCCATTAAATACGTTACATTTGCTATAAGTATTTATCTGTATTGAATTTCATCCTGTTTATTTGAAGCCATTTCTCCAATTTTTCAAGGCCGTTTAGCTCACAACTCCTGCCCTCTAAAGTGTAGGCTACCCAACACGGTATTGTCCACAAATTTACTAAATGCACTCTCACTTTCATCCTTCAAGTCATTAATAAAGTTTTTCAAACTAGTAGTAGTTTTATTATGTACTTCCTTCGATTGCTTAGAAGAACATTTTGAAATACAGCTGAAAGCCATAATGAAATCAAGGTATATCACCTCCACTCTTCTCCTTAGCTATTGGCCTATCACACTGTCAGAAGTTGCTTGAGCTTGATTGATTGACTCTTGACAAATTTATAGTTTCATAGTAGCTAGGGTCAGGAGGGACCTGAACAGATCATCTAGCTTGACCCCCTGCCACAGGCAGGAATGGATGCTGGGTTCACAAGACCCCAGACAGGTGATCGTCCAACCTCCTCTTGAATTTGCCCAAGGTAGTAGGGGCAAGGACCACCTCCCTGGGAAGTTGGTTCCAGATTTTGGCCACCCTAACTGTAAAATATTGCCTTCTGATCTCCAACCTAAACCTATTCTCCATCAGCTTATGACCATTATGGTGGTGGATGTTCCTCACCTTGTAAACTACAAGGTCCCTACAACATGATCCAGTCTCATTCCAGGTAATGGAGTTAAACTGACTAATCTGTAATTTCCTGGGTCTTCCCCTTTTAAAGATGAATGCTGTATTTGCCTTTGTCCAGGCTTTTTTTCACTTTACCTCACCGCCATGAGTTCATGAATATAATAGCCAACAGCCCTGCATTTACATAACCCAATTCTTTGAATATTGTAGGATGAATCTCATCAGGCCCTACTGATTTGGAAATAGCTAGTATTTATAAGTAATCATTTAACTTGTTCCTTCCATATTCTAAGTTGTATACCTGATTTCTTGTCCTCCATGCTAATTCTGCTTATTATCTCAGATAGTTGACCTTTTTGGTGAAGATGACAGTTTAAAAAAAAAAAAAAAAAGGAATTGAATACTTCAGCCTCCCTCTGCACCATCATCCACAATTACCTTCACCTCTCTATTCAGCAGGGAACTTAGACTTTCCCTGGCCTCCCTCTTACTTCTCATACATTATAGAATACTTTTTGTTTCATTTTGTGCCCTGTCCTTTATGATTTTGTTCCTACGTGCTTATTTTGTACTTCTATACTCTTCTTTAGTGATATGGCCAAGACTCCACTGTTCGTGAGCTTAAAAAAAAAGGCTTTTCCACCTTTTCCTCCTTGTTTGGGTAGAACACTATAGCAGGCATGTACTGTCACAACACCCTTGACATTTTCCCTCTTGACCTTCACCAGACACTTTCAATAGGTCTACCTCCCGTTTTCTTGTGGACCTCATATGGAGAAATCTCACTTATCTATTTCTGAGTTCTTTTAAAAAATGATTGGCATACATTAGTGCATTATTAGGCGCCCCATTCCCAGGCACATCAGATTTCAAAGAATACTCCTGGCTGATTGCCAGTCAGGTCAAATGATGGACTGGTCTTGAAGCTTAGTGCCTTGGGTTCTGCTTTCATGAGAAGTGTGACTCTATGGGTGGGGGCAAACAGAAAGGAAACTCAATATGAATCTAACCATTTTGTATTGATCATTTGATAGCCAAAGGAATCTTATAAATCTAATTGACTGAAATGGAGGAGAGCTAATTTAAAGCTATTTTGTATGGTTGATATTCACAGATGCAGCAGGCATTCTCCCGGGCAGAGGTGGTAGGCAGGGACTAAGTGGCACTTTCCCTTTAAATCCGTGGCTACTTTGGTCATGAGAACACATGAAATGTAGGGAACAGACCCTGCTCTTTAAAAAGAAACTGCTGTTACGTTCATGGAGCGCACGAGCAGAGTCTTCCGAACAAACAAAAACTTAAAGAATAAAAAAAAATTGTAATCTTTAAAATGCTGCTTGAAAGAAATGTTGGAAAAATGGCCACACTTCCTATTAAAGGTTATATTCAGAAAAAATGTCACTGGCAAGAGTATTGGGGTGCCTGATCCCCAAGGCATCAGCACTCGAAGGCAAATTCAGAGCAGTAAGCAGTTGGCTCCAGGTGAGCTACATTTCTATTAGCTGACTTGCAAGTTGCTTTCTTTAGAAATGGAGATCAGCATATACCGCGTGGCTGTATTTCAGGTGCTGGACACCGAAAAGAGTTTCCAATAAAAGCTTGGTTGTACTAGGCAAAGGTTTCATTCTGAAGTTGAGGGGTTACAATAAATATATCATGTAAGCCATTTTCCCTCCTTGTGAGAATTATGCTTTTGGCACCAACTTAGATTTCTATTTGTAGATGCATTTTTAAGAGGACTTACAGCAAGCATTGTGGTTATAAAAAAAGAATAGCAGTCTGGATGTCTTAATTGTGGAATTTTACGTTGGTAGCTAGACATTTTTGAAATCTTAAGAAACCCTCTCACAGAGCAAATGAACAAGAACCGTTATAGCCTGTGAGCGTTGTGGGCCTGGTATAAATGTCAGCTCTTGTCTACTTGTGTTAAGTAAGATTGTAAATAAATAATACCTTTCTTTTCCTCCGGTACTGCAGACTTCTACATGTAAAATGATTTTTTTAACGTACTGAATTTAAAAAATGAACATCTTCTTGCTCTCTACCTTTCTCCCAGGAAGGCACATTTGTATGGGCATATACTGCATAAAGCCTTCGATTTATTTTGTTGTCCTCTTAAAATGAGCCTAGCCTAGTCTAAGACAAATTTAACCCTCTTTTCACTGGTTTGCTCAGATATCCTTGCATAGTATATACATGGTGCTGATTCGAATCATCTCTCTTCCTATTGTGACCTTATGCTTTCTCTCTCCCTTTAATTTTAAGTTTGTTTATTCATTTATTTTATGTAGACTATGAATGAATAGGGAGATATTGCCCAGGAACGTGCTGCTGTTTGTGTGTCAGTGATACGTTTTAGATGAATGCTTTGTTCTACAATCAGTTTCCAGTCAGCTTTGAGAGCCTTCAAGGAAAGACTGATGATCCTGAGAGCCTTTCTAATGGAAAATTCATTGTAAAAGAGCCCCAAAACAGGACCAGATAGAGCAGAAGAGAGTTCATAACTGAGAAGATAGCTCAGAACAGGTATAGAAGAATAGAGCATATTAGGCACTCAACATATTATCAGGTTCTCAGGTTATGTTCTGTGATCCGCTTTCCAATCCTGATACACTGATACAAGGTTCTAGTTGACTTAGTTCTGTATAATATTATAACACCTTTAGAAAATTATTACAAAATAAGTCATTTCTGTGTAATGAAACGCAATATTACAAACAGAAATGGTGATGCTGTTTAAAGCAAAAGGACAAGTTTATGTTCTTATATCATAAGATACAGCAATTGATTAATTGAAAACAAAATAGGTTATTATGGATAAATAAGAATAATCAAGGATAAGAAAATGGCATTGAAATGTACACACCACTTTAGCTATAAATATTTGTGACAACCCCAAGAATAAAATTTGAATATCCAGTTGAGCAGAAGATGACAAATGGGCACATTTTGCAAGATACAAAGAAGGTGAAGGTCAAGAACTGGGCACACCTGTTAAGAGACAGAAGTTAAAGTTTTCCAAAGTACCTGTATGTCTTAATTGCCTAAGACACTTTCTCAAAAACAACTTGAGTCAGATTTTTTAAGTGCCCACTAAAGCAAACCCTTTGAATGCAGGGAAGGGTTTTTCAAAAGTGCTTAAACAGGTTATGCACACAGACCCAGATGTGTAAATGTATTCAAGTGTTAAGGGGTGCAGATAGTGGGATTTTTCAAATCAATGGAAATTAGATGCGCAAGAGGCATAGGTGTGCATCTTAGGCCTGAACAGCTTAGAAACCTGGCCCTAACTTCCATTGATTAGAGTGAAAATTAGGTGCCCAGCCTACACAAGAGTTTTGAAAATCCCTAGAGACATTTATTTATATCTTTATGTGCTTTGAGCATGTGTAGATGAAACGAGAGACATGTGTGCACAAAACTTTAAAGCAGGTTAAATGTTTTTGCACCACTTTAATGGCTTTGGTGTTTGCAGGCATCGGCGGCGTATCGCACATTAATTCCAGCTGCTGTAGCACATTTGGCAGCGTAGTGCACCTTAAATTACTTTGAAGTGTAGCAAAGTAAAACACCTCTGAGGAGTTTTCATTTGCTGCCCTACAGCCGCAGAGGGGAGCACCGGGCTCCATGCGGCTCAGGGTATGTGCAGGCAGCCCATGCAGGCAGCTGGGTAGCAGCCCGGGAAGGCAGGCTCCACCAAAGCGGGGGGGAAAAAAAAGGGGCGACCCTGATCTTTTTTTTTTCATTTTCCCTGGAGCCTGCCTGCCTGCCTGAGTTGCACAGGGACATGGTCCTCGCTCTGTGGCTGTGGTGCCCCTGGGACCACCCGAGCTGGGTGCCTGTGGGCAGATGCTGCCTGGGGGGAACCACCACTGCCACGGAGGGAAGCGCCTGCAGCCCAGGGACCGCTTTGCCCGCCAGCAGCTTGCCCTCCCCTCCCCGGAGAGGCAAGTAAAACACAAGTGTACATGACATGGGGGTTTACTTCACCCTAAGTTGAAGCGGTGTTTTTAAAAACAGACTGCTTCAATTTAGGGCAGAGTAAACCCCCGTTTCATCTACACCCGCCCTTCAGTGTCCCTGAAAACACAGCCTTTAGCAGTATGAGTCTCATTAGAAATCAATGAGTCAAAAGCCCCAAAATGTCTACATCACTTTGTTTCAGGGATAATGTTGTATCTGTGTTGGTCTAAAAGTACAAGCCATCAGCGTGGTAGAGGGTGATATCTTTTATTAGACCAACTAAAGGACTGATTGTTGGTCTGATAAAAGATATTGCCTCTACCACACTGACTGCAAGTCACTTTGGAAATTAGAATTATTATATCCTGAGCTACTTAAGTACTTTTGGAAAATCAGTTACTTTTAGCAATGGCAGAGGTGACCAGAATATTTAATTCTTTGCCTTATTTGTTCATAAAGGAGGAGAGAGGATGTCCGTAACAGGAATGCATTTTCTTCGAGTAAAAAAGGAATAATGAATGGAAGAGACACACCAGAATAGGTAATAGCAAAATCAGTTATTGAATATTGATAAGATACAATAGTTAAATGGCCAATTTCTGAAGATGAGAAATGGTGAAAAGAGAAATTAGGACAACTTTTAACACAAATATTTTAAAGCGCATGTGGGCTAGGGATGGAGATAGAATTAAAAAAAAGGACTTAGCCAAAGACGTGGGATTAGATAGTTACCTCCCCATGTAGGAACAATTCATATCTGTTTCTAGAAAAACAATAGGGCCCTGTTAGTATATGACTGAACTTGCATAGTGCATTAGTCTAGGACTTTTCTTTTTTTTAAAGACAACATTTTTAGTTTTATGCACAGAATGGAGTTTGGGTGTTTATCTTCTGTTGAGTCTGCGAGTACTTGGCAAAGAGGTTTGTTTGATCGGGGAGCAATGCCACAAAAATAATGCTGCCTCCTTGAAATGTAGCTTTTAAGCAGTTATTTTCAGTGCTGACAGTCCATCGAAAGGAAACATTTTTCTGAATTAAATGTTTGTAACTTTTATCAGCTTCTTCGTTCTAGTAGAAAAAGTTGGGTTTGCCAATGAGCTCATCAGTGAATTTAGCTGCCAAACTATAAGGCCGCATTGCATGGTAAGCTGAACTGGGCTATACGAGCCATGCTACTTCGGCAGAGCTGTGTTGTAGAGCGGAGGCTGTGTCCATTAGGACAGGTGCAGGCTACACGGCTCTTGTCATTCAGCAATGCCAATTAGCTCCCCTGAAGTGACATTGCTTCTGCTTCAGGAGCCAGCCTGCCTGGAGCAGCGCAGCATACTTAAGGGCCTGTTGCCAACTTCAGTGAGTTTGCTCTGCAAAGTTGGTCCAAGTCTAAGATGCATCAACCGAGCATGTAACAACTGCAGTTTTTCAGAGGCTTCTATTTTGGCCAAATTCAAATGAGATGTTCAAAGGTATGTTCCTTGGACAAAGACCTCCTCAAGTCGCTGCTCAAAAGCATGGAGGAGCTAGCGTTTCTTAATAAAACAATTGCACTTTTTTTTTCTTGGAAAACTTCTTTTCCTGTTATTTTGTTTTTGAAACTAACTGAACAACTTTATCTGAAACTTTAAAACAAGAAAGAGAGAGAGAAAAGGGTGGGGAAAGCAACAATAAAAACTGTGTGGGAAATATGAGTCCAGATAGTTTATATGGTAGCTGAAAACCAGGGTTTTCTAATCTAAAGTGTCAGCTTTATGCTGCCTGTAGAAAGACAGAGAGAAATGTAGCTGATTTGCCTGCCTAAACTTCAAGCACTGATGGATGGTGAGAGACATTGTGTACACACTCTTTTTCCTCTTACGCCTCCGTTTGCCAGCACAACTTTGCCACCCAGCATTTATTTAGAAGGTCCTTGTCCAAACAAATATAAAGATAAGTCTAGAAAATCACCAAAAAACAAAAGATTATAATTGCACTGGATGGCTGAGTTTTCCTCCAAGTTTTAAATGTCACCAATTTAAAGGTAGTTCTCTGTGAAGCCATGACTCATACCCAAGTCTGCTCTTCACAACTTGACTCTCTTTTTTTATTAATATTATTATCCCTTGGATACCATGTCTTGAAAAGCAGTACACCAAAAAAGAAAATATTTTAGTTTGGTCTACATAGTTAAAGAAAAGAAAAAAGAAAGCAAACAGTCTCTTTGTCTAAACACTGGGAAAAGTAAGCATTCACTAAGGCTATCTTGAGCTAACTGAATAAAATTCTCCATGGGAACTAAGCCTTATCAAAAGCTGGAAGGTACTTTATCATGCCACTAACGACTAGATAATTACCTTTTATGTAGGAGTAATAGGATTCTTCTTTCCACGAGATTCATCAAACTGTAAATTGAATTCAATGTATAGCTATCCTAAAAGATAGCTGTGAACTAGTTCAGGTAATAAAATAAAATTAACCCAATTTGGGGGGGGGGGGTTGTTTTTTGTGGTTTTTTTCTTTTTTACTTGCACTGAAATAAAAGCTATTTTGAATGTAGAAAATGTTGGTTATTCAACCTGTTTAACTTACACCAGATCTAAACATGCTGATGGATAAACTCCAGATCCCTGTCTGATTGTATCTATAAAACATGTATCCGTTGTCCACTGCCCTGAGCTTACTGATATTTTCACAACGCTTTAGGTATCCAAAAGCTCACAACATACATTTCCTTCCATAGCTTCGGAAAAAAGCGGCATTCAAAACACATCCTCGATTCCAGTAGCACTACGAAAACTTCTTTCAGATGAGGGTAGTTTTTTGAAAAATGTTTTTTACAGAGCCAAAGGTATGCTTTTCACTTGACAGAAGTGTATTAAAAAGCAAGGATTATATCCCAAAGAGAAAATAATTCCATTGAGATGCCACACAAAAAGAATGTGGGGGGGGGTGGAAAAAAGGAAAACTATAGTAAAGTAGGACAATTATTCTATTAATGAAACCATGCAACGAGCCAGTACGGACTTCAGCATCACTGACGTTTATAATACTTACAGGAATTGCACTTAAAAGACACTGGTTACTATTGGTTACCATATGAAGTACTTAAAATGGGATAAACTGCACTAAGTATAGGAAATCATTGAATTCTTCTCTATACCACAGGTAACTATCATACTTAAATATCCTCATTTGGGACTCACCCATTGCTCCAGTTATGTACCAAAAATAAGTTTATCAATGTACTCATTAGGCAGACGTTTATGCAGGATACATCTCTCCTGGTGACCTGAGACGAAAATGTACTCCTGAAACATCTGGAAGGAAATGCAGCACGAAATTAGCCATTATTTTCCATTTTATTTTGCAGGTTTTGACATGGAAGTTTTTTGCTGTGGGGAATGTCGGGCATTATTCATGCACATTCCAAAATGAAACTCCTTTGCCCCCTAGGCATATTAAGAATAATTGTAGCTGCTCATTAATTGTTTCTGGTAAGGTTGCCATGGCAACTTCCAGCAGTCCCAGGTGTCCCCATCGATGCTGACTTGCAAATCTTGTCTGCTGCAGTATACAGTCTACGTGCGTGATGTCATATTTTTAAATGGCATCGGTGCTGTTTTATAAGGCCCGAGACCCTACCCCCTCCTCCCTCAATTGTGTAAAATAATAAAGTCCTATTGTGCTTTGATTGGACATTTTTTAGACAATAGGGAAAAACTTTGTTCCAAAAAAATATAGAAGTTAGTTCATTGTCAGCCAGGGTCCACTTTCATTTTGCTTTTTGATTTAAAAAAAAAAAAGTCTTAAAATTAAAAACAACAACCTGTATTACAGAGTAGGGCAAAAGATAAATAGTGCATTTCCAGTATGCTTCCTCATCAATTGATTTTAGTTTTGAGGATAGGAGGATCGGTAGTAACAGCTCAGTGACTGTTTTTTCAATTAGCTGAAGGTGTTGGAGGGGACTGGGGCAAGGGAAGCGTTGTTTCTGTTTTCGAGAGAAGCCTCTCTGGTTTCCTCAAATCACTTATTATGGGGGATATTCACGGTTCCTTCCTAGAGGCAAGCCTAATACTTATAACCAATTATACATATAGAGAAAGAATAAGATTGCTGTTATCAATTAAACGCTGCCTTAAAATTTCCTATTATATCCTCCTAACATAGATGTTTTAAAAAAATAAGCTGGATTTAGGGGATATCCTAGTCATATATTTTCTTCTATAATTTTTTTCTAGGGAAATTAAAAATAATCTACTAACTGGAACCAGAGCCCATAATCTGTGGACACATTCATTAAGTGTAAAATAAATTCAGGATAAGGACAGCCTGCACTAATGTACAAAACTTGGATAATTCAAGTGATCCAACAAAATGCCAGCCATTAGGAGGAAACACATTGTTGATAGGAGCTTTAATTAGAGTCTGCGGCTGGGAGATACGCAGCGGTTCCTCTTTACATGTGCTTTTGACATGAAATATTTTCATTCATTTTTTCAGTGCAACCTGCTGCTGCTCCTTACAAAGTCAGTGGGAGGTATGCCGTTGGCTTTACATGCAGCAGAAACACTCGGTGTCTCCTAGTTCGCGTAGCCATTCAACATTTGCTAGACAGACCCCAGCAGGCTGAATCTAGGTAGCGCCTACTCTGTGACCTTTGAGAAAACAGCAGCTGAGCCCGTTTGCTTGGGGACGTGCCCACATCCTATGCTGTCCTACTTAGTACTAATTGGCACTTGTCTTGCAATTTCTTTTGGGATGCCAAGGACTGATTGGACAAGAAAGATACCCTGTCATCTCTAAGGGATCTCTCTTTAAGTTAGGGTTATGTGCAATACCGGAGTAGTGTAGAGAAGCAGATATTGCTGCATCTCATGATGCATCTGACCTAAAACTGTCAGTTTTGTACCATTCCATTGAACTGAATGAATGACAGCAATAGTATCACAATATTTTGATTATCATCATCTGTTCAGGATAACTCTTGGTCAGTATTAGTGACAGCAGATGCAATTTCCACCTAGTTGTAAATATTACAAGCCCAGTACGCCGATCCAGCCAAATGATGCTTGGTTCAGGGTCAAGGCAATATGAATATAGGGGCAAGCTACCTCTATGCTGTGTTTCCAGCTTCACAGTTCTGGACCTGATTCATTTGCAAGACAAACTGCACAGAAGTCTCTCATTTACTCATCTGCCAATGGGCCAGAGGGAGCTGGACTGAATAAATAGCCAGGGTGCAGCGGCAGCCTGACCTCAGCCGGTTTTACTGAGGCAAGGCCCTTTCCAGGGACTGATGCAGAGCTGCCACACACTTTGCAGCTGAGGGATTCCCTTTACACAAGGGGGATGTTAAAGCACCTGATTTAGCTGGTTTTGCAGCTGCTTTGTGGAATAGTAGAAATACACTGAGAGGAATGGCTAGGATCTGGCTGCAGGCCTGCTTTGCACAGGCTAGTCACACTACACAGAAAGGAGAAAGAAAATCAGAAGTTTAGAACCTCACTGGAAGATAAGAAAAGTACAGTTATTAGTAATATTTTTGTGAAACACTCATGATATCTTCAGCAAGTTTTCTTTTAATACGATTGCTTTATGAGCCAGAGGAAAGTACCTTCTGAAGTACCAATGTTTAGTTACAAGCACCTAAAATATTTTGTCTATGGCATTTAGTTATACATATGCAGAACTGCTCTGGAGATGCAGAAGCATATTCTTTTGCTATAAATATATCCTGTTTTGGAGTCAACTTGAACATGCAGTGCAGCACTTTCTTTTACTAGACTCGTGGGTTAATCCTAGAATAAATCCAAACTTGCAGCCATAAATCTGCAAGTACATAATTATATTAAATATGTTCCTCCACAGTGCACAGAGAGCTAACATTGCTTTGCATATATAATATAAATGCAATCCAGGTGATGTTAAATGGTATTTTGAAGTGTCTGTAAAACTTCAAATACAACTAGACTTCTTTAGGTATTATATCATATTGAGATGCTAGAGGAACTTGGAATGATAAGAATTCCTTTAAGCACTTTTCAGCATATCAGTAAGAGATTATCATTGTTTCACTATAGCAGTGATGCTCAACCTTTTGGCCCCGCAGGCCAGATGAGTGGCGCAGGGCTGGGCCACAAGCCAAATTGGGCCCTGCTTGGCTTCAATCAGCCTCTGTATGCCCAGATCAGGCTCTACACTGGCCCTGCATGCCTGCAATGGGCCCCATGCACTGGGGACTGGGTCCTGGCTCCCCCACACAATGAGATGAGACCCTGGGCTGCCCCCACACACCAGGATTGGGCTGTGGCACCTGGTGCTGCCTCCAAGTGGCCCTGCATGCCAGGATCAGGCCCTACGTGCTGGGATCAGGCTCTGCCCTCCGTGCTGTCTGCACCCAGCCCTGCACGCTGGAAGGGGGTGTTGCATTACCCGGTGTGCCTGATCTAGCATGCAGGGCCATGCTGTCCACCCACGGGTGCAGAAATTTGGCAGCAGAAGAGCAGAACTATTTCCCCCACCGCTGTGGGGAGCCCCACGGACCCTACGACACAGCTCTGGAGGCTGAATCTGGCCGTGGGCTGGGGGTTGAGCACCCTTGCACCATAACTATTGCTCTTCTCAGATGGACAACGCAGCTTCAAGTTTTATGCTTTAGACCAATACTAGGTGTGTCATGGCCTCTAAGTTAATCGGAAAAGAAGCTGCTGCATGCAAGCGATTCCAACATTAATGTGGCACCGATTTCTGATGTCCATTGCAATCTCCTCATTAGAAGGATGCTTTGTTTCCTTTTGTAACCTTCGCTTTTAACCAGAGCTAAACAGATTAAGACAGTCTCAGTTATAGACACAAGTTTGGGTCTAGAAATTACACTACATAGCTAGTATTTTAGCAGAAGACACTGGTGGCCATTTCAGTAGCTCAGGAGCTTTCTGTTAAGTATCTGGTTGGTTCCCAAGCCAAATGCCTTCTTCTAAGCAGAAACGCTGTTGTTTTGTGCTCTTGAACGGAAGCATCTCTTAATTTCTTTCAGTCTCTGTGCAAAGTGTATTTATAGCCAGGGGGGACCATTTGCTAATTCTGTAAGCCTCTGGGAGATGCCTATATTTCTGCCCCCAAACCAGAGTTTGATACCATCTTTCACTTACGTTTTCTTTAAAAAGAAAATCAACTCCCTAGTGTCTCCATATCTAACAAATACAATTTCTAATTTTGAAGAAGTACCTGGAATTTCAGGCAGGTCATCAATTTTAATGTAAGAAGAGGCAAAACTCTGTTCCTGAATTCTGCATCCTGTCCTAGTTTTTCAGAAGTCAGATACCAAACTATTCTGAGATGGTGAACATCCAGAATTGCATTGGCATCTCAGTCCAGTGTTTTCACATATAGATACATAAGGTGCATAATATTGAATATATCATTTGAAACTGCATACATTTAGTCACTATTGAATAGTTTGCAAGACTCTGGAGAGGGTGGTTTACTTCTTTTGGGTTTGCATCACTGCTTAAAGGAAGAAGTTCCCATGTGCTCTGAATTGGAGGTTTCCTATTTAGTGTTCACCTCTGAAACTGGAAAACTTTGAAATTATGATCCACATAATTTATACTAGATCCCAGTTCTATCAAGTACAAGTCTGAGTTATCAGTGAGACGTCTCTGTGGGTGTTTAAGATCATGGGAGACGAAAATTATATGTAGAAGAGTATGTGAATAACTGTTACAGTGCTGTAGCTGTGATGATTCAGGAATTACGTGAGAGGCAAGGATTTCTTAGGGTGGTATCTTTTACTGGATCAACTGCATAGTTGTGACAGAAGCAGATACATTTAAGAATGCAAGACATCTTTCTTCAGTTCTGAGCAGTAAAAGCCAGCACACGCACGTCTTTGCCTCTTGCAGGTTTGGAAGAGGCTCTTTGTTACAGGTAATAGATAGTGGGAAAAAATATCACCAGCCCATTTCAGTCAAGGCAAAGATCACTAAAGGGTTTTGTATCATTGCATTTTTCTAATGTAGTTTTGACATTAAGACTTTGGTCCTGTTAATGTTTACACATGAATTTACATGTACACATGTGAGTACTTCCAATGACATCAGAAGTGTTGCATACTTAAGGTATGTGTTTGTGGGATTGGTGCCAGATTAATTAAATGAGTAGTATAGACTGCTTTAGCTGTGTCAGCTACTTTACGAAGTGACGAGTAACTTGTACTTCGCTGTACCATACTCTAACATAGTCTTTGCTGCCAGGGTTGTTATCTCTGTGTTTCCTCTTTTCTGATTTTCCTATGCTCTGCGTACTAGTCCATTGTGGTACTCTTTCTGTTAAGTATTGGAGATGCTGCTATGTACTGTGTTTTATCTTAATTTACTTTCTTCTGCTACTAATTGTTGTTGCTTTGCTTTGCAAGCCCTTTACTAATGAAGCAGTTTTTCTCCCTCTCCATTTCTTTCAGGGCTGTCATATAAATTTCCGCCTCTTAAAGGTAGTTTTCTCCTCCATGTTCACTTGCACATTTCTTCACAAAAACTCCTTTCTAAATGTTTCCAGTTTCTTCAGTTTGATTTAGTATCATTTTTATCACTGTTTAAGGATGCACTTGATTTTTTTTTTCCTATGTTATGTTGCTCTGGTGAATTTAAAAAAAAAAAGTTTATTTTTGACGTTGGTATCTTCCATAACTAGCCATAATGTTTTCCTGAGATTAAAAGTTGACAAAGAAAAAGTTGGTCATCAGTGCCTGAGTAGGTGCACTGTGCCTTTCTTTTAAAATTATCTGTTAAATAGATGGATACTTCTGTAGGAAAATGGAAACAGTGCATCTTTAATTTGAAAAACAGCACAATTTTTTAGTTTGTGTGGAACTTGCAGTAAATTCCACAGGTCAGATAACACTCATTTTCACTGTATATTTAAATATATATGCCTACATATTGTATAGCATGTGTATATTATGGTATAATATACTGCGTGCATATAATTTTATATGTAATCTGTAATCTATTATACCATAGGATATAGTACCCATAAATATTGCACAGATGCCTTGGTGCCTGGATTACCAATTCACCTTGTTTACTTTCCATTTTAATTATCCCACTGATGCTGCACCTCACTGAATGAATTATTTTTGTTAAAATAAGTCTTAGCACTGAAACACATCTTAGCATTGAACTATATTTTTAATCTTTATATTGTTCTAGAGAAGCTGTAGACGAATGGCATGAAAGTCAGAATAGTGAATTTAAAAGTCAGGCTTTTCATCTTTGAGGTCACATGTTTACATTATATATGCATGATTTTACCAGCTGTTGCAATATTGGGCCTTAAAGTATAAAAATTGCCATTTTGCATTGCCAGATATTTCACAGTGCATTAATCATGTGACTTATCATGCAGCCAGATGTATGGATGACTTTTTGTATCCTTTTATTTCACTTTTATCCTTTATTTGGCATCTTTGCTTCAGAAAAGACTCTTCAGAAGAGACTTGCCCTTTCTCAATAGCGTCCTTGTTCGTGTGTCAAAACAAACCAGCACTCTGGTCTCATCAATGAAACTTGATTCATACAGGCACGTTGCTAGTTCCTCTGTTTTAATACATTCCCACTGGAGAGGACTCTAACCTGTTTCCTATGGAATACTTGCTAATACAGTATTAACACATTTGTTCACTTTTTAATGTAGGGTTTTAATTATTAGTAGATATTATCGCCCAAACTTCATGTAAAAAGCAAATGAGGAAACCAAGGAATTGCAAGACAATGTCACAACAAAAGTGACCCATGCACAAAGCAAAGGACAACCTGAAATAGCACATCTGGAAAAAGCATACAGAACTGTAGAGTGGAAGAAAATGTTACTATTACTGATCCACACTGTCCAAAGCTTGAAATGTGCCATGTAGGGTGGGAGTATTTCGTTATCAACTTCCAAAGCCAACAGATGCCCCAGTCGACTGTAGCTAGTAAGATGCTGTTCATGGATGGGCAGTCTGTAACTAACACTTGCTCATGGTTCCCTTTGCATTGTACATAGGGATGAGATAATCCAGGTACTACTTAATGGCTATAATTAACATTTGGCTAATGTGAATTACATGAGCATAATTCAATCACAAGAAAATAGGACTTGAAATATGGATCTGATGGCACAAGTCCCATTTTATCTTGGCCAGTGCTAACTCTCAGAAGGCAGTGATTCTTCCATTACTGTTTTTATTTTTCTCACTAAATGTATTACTCAAAACTCCTTCCCTTTCTTTTGTCCACAGTCATTCTGCTTGCTGCTGCCGCCAATGCTGTAGCATCGTGGACTAACATAAGTTCAAAACATTGTTACATGCTACTTTTTGCAAGCTAATCATTGCTGACGTTAGGATCGTTTGGAAATAATTTTGTAAATAATCAGTTTATCTGGGACCACCAGGGAGGTTGTGTTCCCAAGTTTACAAGACTGGAATTGAAAAGAAACAGCAGGGGCAGACCAACCAGGGTGGCTGTGTTCTGAGGATTTATAACACTCCCAAACTGAATAAATAACAAGAACAAAAAAAATCAGTATTTTGGGAACATTGTGAACTAAGCCTACAGTATTTTGTCTTAAATGGCTAGACCCCATGATTCATGAAATTACAGGAGTCTGGTAAAAACAGCTTTAAAAATCAGACCTAGTTCTTTTTTTTTGTTTACCCACTGAAAAAGCAGAGCATTTGTACATAGATGTTGTTTGCTTTTTTCATCTTTGACGCATCATTTGCAGAAGCACATCTATTCCTCCTTTAAAAAGAATGACTTGTCTCTGTGGCATGACCTTATCAATTGACATTAGTTACTGGCTTCCAATTGTTATAAAAACCAGTGACGCTCTGAGCTTCAAACTCTGGGTGCCCAGTCTGCTCCAGGGGAGGCTGGGGGCTGGCACAGAAAAGCCTGAGAGAGGCAGTTAGCTATGTTAGTCTGAAGTTGGGTAGAAGGCAGGGTAGAGTTGCACCTTATAGACTAACTAAATCAGATAAGGTCTCTGCTAATCTTTTCTGTGCTTTGCCTAGGTTTTGAATGCCACAGTCTTGCAAATTAGTAGGAATTTGCATAATTTCTTTTCGAAAATGGTGAAGCATCTTTTTTTTTAACCCTCAAGGAGTTACTGCTGTGGGTGAGGGTTGATAGTACACACTGCACTATAATTGCTTTTGCCTCCTCTTGTCTTGCAGGATATTTTTACCATAATTCCCAAATACCTTCCCCAGACAGCACATTTAATTATGTTTCCATCTAGTTAGACACTCCTGCTTTGCAGAGGACACAGCAGTTAAGCAATAATGTTGGAAAATAGAGTAGACTCAGTTGGCCACAAGTTTATCACATAGATAAACTCATCAACTACATCAAAAGGGTATCTGGAAGGTACTGCATAAAGATAAAAATCTTTCCCTCCTCAAGTTTTACTGAATCGGATGTTCGAGAGGCCTGTTACCTTGGACCATGTTCTGCATCTCTCTTCTCAGAACAAATGTGTCCTTCCCCAGAAGGGCCCCAAAACTACATTTTTCTCTTTTCTGTCCTTTTTTTTTAATGGTCTATATTCCAGATGAAGAGTATGCTTTTCTGTTAACCTTGATCTTCAGAAATAATTTTTCCTGAAGTTTCAAGCCACGAGGGGGCAGTAAAGAATAAAAAATAGTTGCAAATTGAAGAACAAGCTGTCTTTTGAAATAGCTATAAAGGAAATAATGTAAAATAACTGTATAAATGTGTGCAAGTGAAAAATGCAGTAGAGGTAAATTATTCTGTTATCAGTAGAATTAATCATTATATTTGTAGCCCCCTTTTAAATGTATTCAAGAACTTAAATTTTATTGGCATTCATTCTGTTTTAATTCATGTATAATATTTAGTAACTAACAGCCAGATCGTGTAAATGGAAATGCCTCAGAGTTCCCCCGTGTGACCCTGATCCTCTATTATATCACAATACTTTTAGCAACCTTCCTTTCTGGGTCTCCGCTCTGCTTTATGTATTCTGCAAGGGAGAGTGATGGCCTCATTGGCTAGGTACAGACATTACACATAAACCGATTAAGTGATCAGAAACTGGTTTAAACCTGTAAGAGAACAGATGTTCAGTGCACATAAGCCAGTTTGAAAATGGCTGAAACTGGTTTGAGAGAAACCTGGCTGAATGTATCAGACTTAACTGATATGGCTCAAACCAGTTTATGCAATGTCTAGTCCAGACACCTTGCTGGTTTAAGATAAACCAGACACCCCCAGCATCCCAGCATGCTCTCTGGGCTGGGCTGGGTTGGGGCTTCCTGCTCCACAGCAGGGATGTCTCCTCCCCTCTTCTCCCTGGTTGCAGCTCCAGCAGAGACTGCAGGTACAGCAGCGCCTGCCTGGCTTATTCCTGCTCCCACCCCTCCCCTTCACCACTCCCTGCTGAAGCAGGGATTCCCTCTCTCTTCTGCCTTACACAGACACCTCTCAGCATTAGCTAGCAGAGCACATGCTGGCTACGGTCCATGCTGCGGGAGACAGGCAAAGGCAAACAGGTCAGTGTTCACTTAGGACTTTTTGGAGCTAATCAACAGGTAGCTGGTAAGGTCCCCCTGTTCCTTCCTTGCAAAAAGTTGTCTAAGAAGAGCTTGAACTAATGAGAGAAGCTTTTGTTTTCTTAATAGGAGGAAAAACACTAAGTTAGGGGTGATAAACACTGTGTTATCAACTCCTTGCTCAGGGGGAAGGGGGGGGCCCTAATCAGAGCATCCTGCTGGGGCCTGGTCACACCCCTGCTCAGCTCAGTACTGTGGAAGGGAAGGGAGGGCTGCTCTAGTGCTCCCCAGCTTCAAGCTTGAGCCACTGCAGGCATGTGCCAGCATTTCTGAAATGAAAAGATTGAAGCAAAGTTAGAATCAATTCAGGCTCAGGCTTTTTGAATGTCTGTCCCTAGCCTTTGAAAACCACAGGTCACTAGGCAAAATGGTTTTACTTTAAGGCCCTGATCCTTCCAGCTGCTGTATACAGCAGGTTTAATAATAAGTGCTTTAGAAGACTGGAACTAAACAAGGCAGTTTTATTCACAATCCCCTCTTCTGTAATATCTGTAATGGCTAATAAGCTAAAAAAAATGGAATTGGGGGGGGAGGGGGGTCAAAAATAGCCCCTGCCACAGCTGGTGGATGACCACACCACGGCTGTTCCATGCACTAAATCTGTCCAGAGTGCAGAGCCGCCCTAATATGTCTCTGTAGAGAAGTTAATGCACAAGCCATGACACAACAGAAGGAGGTTTGGCACACATTCGGGAACACTGACATGATGCTAACATGATAACAAACGCAATTTATCATGAAGTGAATATTTGAATACTCCCTTAATCATAATTTTGCTAAGTTGTAGGTCATAAAATGTGTTTCATGGTTGGGTGCCAATATGATAATTCAGTTGTAAAGAATTTTATATGTTGAAGTAAAAACATGTATCTTTGGACATGGCATGAGCATTGTTACATGCAATAGAGAAAAGCATATGCTACTGCTGAATGAAGCGCTCCGACCAGTAGATATGATATAATCAATGGGGGAAAGAATGCCTATGGGAGAAATGGGATGAGAAGGCAGTAATTCCAAAAAACATTCTGCTGTTCTTTAGCTGGCACTGATTTGCAGTCCTTTACAGTTCTGACAAGAAAAAAAGTTGTCCATTTTTCTAAAACATTTTTTTTCATATTTGCATATTAGAAATTGGCAATGCAAACAGGACTGCTTTTAGATGTTTATATTTAATTTGAATTGAAAGCCATTATCTGAGACTGAAATGGATCATTTTCATTGATATTTTGCACTTTTCTTTTGCTACTCCTCTCTTATTGATGGTGTCATGTTCCACGATAGTAAAATCACACTCACGAATATAAACTCTCTATGGTTGCAGCTACTGTATGTGGCTCTTTGTTTTCTTTTGCCTGTTTTAATTTTGTCTCTGGCCATTATTAATTTTCATTGGTCAGGATGCAATTCACTAAAAGGTTTGTAAATCAAGAATGAAAAATATCTGTGCAGGTCACACAAATCCTTGGGAATCTAAGGGGTAAGGTATGTTCCAATATAATTGTTCTCTTGTCACTAAGTATGTCACTTTTGTCTTTTCCCATTAAAGGGGAAGTTCATTATTCATTTGTTCTTAATTGAAACCATAGACAAATAAGAATTGAGTGAGAATATGCAATAAAAAAGATATGAGAAAAGATGGACCAAAATAGGAGAATATAAGAATAAGAAAAAGCCAAGAGCAAAAGGAGAATGGTCAAACAGATTTCTATTTAATTGAAAACTTAATGCAAAAACACCTCCCCAAATACCATAGTAGATGCTTTCAAAAGAAGAGAGAAACTGCACAAGGAAGGGGATGGGCCTCCCTATACTGAAATTGGTTGCTAGCAACACAGTACCTGGGGCTGAACCTGCATACAGTACTTATTTCATTGAATGCTTTGGTCAGAGCTTTTCAGTCTTTAAATAATCTGCAGTTTGGGGTATATTTTTCTGGGTGTTTTTGTTTTCTTTTGTTTTTCGGTTTTGTTTTGTTTCCATAGTTACTGTGCTCTCTGATTATACATGTTGAGCTTTCACTAAATTATGGTTAAAATAGTCTCGTTAAAATACTTGGCTCTTGCTGGGGTTAAAAATGGGCTTCTGTCATTCAAAATGATCAAACCTCCAATAATTAAAGCATATCCAATGGGAAAAGTTGATGAAGATTCCACAGCCAGTATAATTATATCACGGTTAAAGAATAAAAACATAGTAAAAAAGAGGCCACAATGGTGGGGAATATTTTGGCAGACAAAAAAATTGGGGGAAAACCTTCATTTTACATTTGCTGGATTTTTTTTTTTTATAACTTATTAAAGATTAACAGACAACTAGATTTATCCAAATCCCTTGACATTTGGATAGTTTAGTGTTCAGTGAGTAATGTCTAGGTACTCTTTGTGTATGTATCCCCACTTGGACTCAGTTGTAACTTTAGTACTGAGCTATGCTAACACTTCTAGTCCGGAGCCCAGGTTCTTTTGGAGTCAGATAGGAGCACAAAGGCAACAACGCACTTTACTCTACTCTTGAAATCAAAGACCAGCGTATAATAGTTGTCCAGGCCAGGCATTTTGTTACTTCTTTGTATATCCTTCAATGCAATCTCTAGTTCTTTTGCATCCTATTTTACAGAAATCATTATGAACAAGGCAGCCTAATAAGTAAGTGCCTGAGGAGGGATTTAAGCTGGCTTGCCCCTTGACCAGTGAAAAGTAGATCATCATGTTGATATCTGGAGAAGAGCTTTATGCCATTGCCTCAAGGGAAGAAGAGCCTCTTACTTACGGCAGGGTGAACTGTCCAGTCCAGATGATGGTATTAGTGCTCCAAAGGAGATGGTGTTCCCAGTGCCTCAGGCTACACTGGCTCTAAGGTCCCATTCGAAAAAGGAAGAGGAGAGGTTTTCTTCTGCAATGTCAGTGTTCATCCCATCAGGCAGATGCAGCACCTGACAGGGATGAGTGGAAGAGATTTAACAGAGGAATTATAGCGGTCAAATTCTGGCCCTGTAGAGGTCAATGAGGGTTTCACTGTTGGTTTCATCCAGACTGAACTTCTAGGTACAGCCTGCTTGCAGAGCTGTTAGGTGAGGTTTAACTGTCCTTGGAACAGTTCCGGTTTTCCTGAACTAAGCTTTGCCATGGACTTCAGTCAACTTACTGCATTGTTTTCATGTTGCTGGCATCCTCTTTTAAGGAAATAGGTACGTGATCTGCCCAACTGCAGGGTCTTTGGGTGGATATATGCCTAGGTTTTCAACTTTTTTTGGTCGGGGTACCCCTGGCGGCTGGTTGAGAAGCGGGGAGTCCCATGGCGGCTGGTCAACAAGGCAGGAGTGGGGGAGTCACCCAGCAGCCAGTTGATGACTGCGGGGGGGGATCCCCTGCGCAGCGGGTGGCAGCGAAAGTGCCACTGCCAAAACCAGAACTTCTGCTGGCTTCTCCACGCCGCTGCTGCCTACCCCCTGGGCCCTTCCAAAGTACCCCCGGGGTATGCGTACCCCCAGTTGATATGCATCATAGACATATATCAGCTCTACCTAGGTTAAGAAGTATATTTCTCACCAATATTATGGTGTTTATACTGGAACCTGAAGACAACATTGCTCTCCGTTATTACATTATTCATTCACTATTTATATCTGCATTTGCATAGGCAAAGCAGACCATGCTAAGAGGAATCTGTTGTTGTGAAGACAATGCTGATCATTAATGAGCAGCAGAGGTGTCAGTCTTGAGGAGGCAGAGCGGCAGGGAACAAAGCTGTTGATTTCTCTGCCCAGTAGGTGTCAGTGGGTCAAGTAAATAAAAGTGGGGACATGAAGATGATGATTAATAAGCAAAGTAATGTATGTGGTGTTTAACCTTTAATACGGGGAAAAAACAACTTTCCTTTTATTGTTTTCTACACATTGGGAACCACGTTAGTGATAGATCTCTCCATTGTGCTTCTTGAACATGCTAAGGATGAGTTGCTATGACAACAGAGAAATTCAGTACATTTTCAAGTGAACTGCATGTTACTGTTGCAAAGTCTTATGTTGTTTTGAATATTGCTTTTTCCTCTGAAATTGTACCTGATGGGTGTGCAGTGGTGTGTTGAGGGAAGCCTGCCACTTTACATGAGGGCTAGATCTCGCCTTTTCTGGTGTGAGCCTACATTGTCTAAGATTAATATTGCAAAATAACAAAGAAAAAGGAAATAATGAGAGAGAGAGAGAACTCATGTTTTAAATAAAGAATAATTATGTATCTCGTTGCATTAAAGGAGCACTTCTGGTTTTGAGGGTAGAAGGTAAAATGTTTGAATTTTGCTTTTTTTTTAACTTTGCTATATGGGTAAGGTGATTCATTCAGTCTTTGCAGATGTTAATGCCTATGATTCTGTGACAAGAAGTCATCTAGAGAGGTCATCTAGGCTTTCAGATATGTTGTTTAGCCCCATTCAATTACATTTGCAACAAAAGCCTTAGACTGTGTTGCTTTTTATAAAAAAATAACACCTGAGAAGAACTGAAATGGACATTTTTTGCAGAGGTGAAAATTGAATTAAGTGGGGGGACAGGTAATCCAAAATAACCTCTTCCTTTCCCAAGTCTTGCTCTGAAATCTTACCGCCACCACAGAGGCTTTGAAGGAGATGAGTTTTTCATATACAATTAATGATAGCTAATTATTTCAACACTCATTTTTTTTCCTAGAAGGGTCCCCCCAAAATCTGAGCCATCTTTTCAAAAAACTGTCCAAAACTGCAAACTATCCAAGGCTAATGCAATGATTTATTTTATAACATGCCATAAAGAAGCTTGGAAAAATTGTGCTGCGTATATAAAGTATGTCTCACCTGTGGTTGCAGGGTAAAAGAACTGCCCGTGATAAGGTGCGTCTAAATCACAGGAAGTAAGATGATATGCATGTCTTGTTTTCTTTCAGATTAACACTTCTACTATCAGTGCAGACTAATTTATTCTTAAAAAGCTACTTTCCTGGTTTGTTTGCTGCAAGCTGGCTTTATTGTGGCAATTCTGGTTTTATATTAGAAATATTAACCTAAGTAGTCAAAGCGCAAAGTGAATTGAAAATGAATGCAGAACATGGAAGGTCTGAATGAATTTTAACTAGCTTTATTCCAATAGGTAATGGAAGCTGCAGATTCAAGGTAGGATTTTGCTATTCAAAACTGTGATTGTGCAAAGAAAAAAAAAAAAAGGGAATAGTATTTTTAAAATCCAAGTATCTGTTGTTTTCTAATTAATAATAAAAAAAGATTTTTTTTAAACTAGATTATTTTTATTGATTGATAAAAGAAAGAAATTACTTCATGCACCTCTTCTTCCTTTAACTCTTCACCAATTCTTTCCTGTTCTGAAAATCAGAAAAGTCTCTTGGATTCATGACAGTCTATTCCAAAAGCTTTCCAAATATGTAATGTGCAAAACGCTTGGTGGAATTTGGCTCATGATAGTTTAAATTGGGGTATTCAAGTATGTCACATGGCTCCCTGATTTCCAGCTATTAGGCAAATCACTAACTTGCGTTAGATCTTTGGCCGTCCACATGTGAAGGGGAAATGATCATTTTCACGGGCCACTTCCCAAAATTGAGCGTCTGGTAGGGAAAGACCAGAAAAGCATGACCAGGTCCCCTATGCCCTTAAAACCTGCAGTGACTTCCAAAAACACAGAATCTCTGGGCAAGTTCCCTTTTGTAAATGGTTATTAAGAAAGTCACATTTCAGCGAGGAGTAAGATGTCATAATGAGGATTGTGATACAAGATAAGAAAGTCACTAATAATGTTGAACTAAAACATACTTTATATAGTTGCAGTGGAGCCTGTTCAGGATGAACTGGTCGCCTCAACTAATAGTTCCTTTTTTTTCTTTTCTTTTTTTGTCTTTTCAATTTAAATTTGTATTTTATTCTCATTTTCTACTTAATAGTGAGGGTAAGAGGTGGCAGTTGACATCTAAGGCCTGCATCTTACTAGTGACCAGCTGGTTTATGGGTCTGTCTTGCAGGGGAAAGTTTGCAGATCAAAGCCACAAGGATCTGATCCAGGAAACCTTACTGACTTGAATTGTGCTAATGATGAGACTGGGTTGTTCGCATGCATAAGTGCTCACAGAAGCAGGCCTTAAATCACCGGTCTAGTGCCCAGTGCTGCATGAATGACTGCCTGTTTTGGAAAATAAAACCAAAGCTAGGAAATTTCAACAGCAAGTAGTCCATTGATTTTTTTTTTCTCTGTGACTTAGGTGCAAGTACAACATAAAAATCGTGCAAATGAAGCAGCAGGCTCTCACAGAGATCTAAAAATAGACAGGGGTTTCTCAGCAAATAATCTTTAAACAGTATTTTTATACCCTTGTATTAAACCAAACTCATTCAAAATTTATTCTCTGAGAATGAGGTGACCCTTCATTTTATAAGACACAATCAAGTATATAAATGCTTCCAGAAGCAGAGTAATTACTTGATTACTTATTCTCTTTTTAGTAATGTGTGATGAATATATTTGGAACTAATATAAAAAAGTGAACATTGACAAATAATGATGTGATTACAGAACAATTACATGATTATTTGTACTTGTAATAGAAAAATTGTTAGCAATAATTATACTTCTGTAAACAGTAATCTAATTAAAGCTATAAATATTCTTTGTAGACTGCCCAAATATGTAGTACATAATACAATATGTAATTAGAGAGGTCTGTGTCTCATGAATGGGCGCATATAATTGCATTTGTGTATGAAGTAATATTCAGAAGTAGAAAATCATTTTGGTGCTGTATATTTTTGGCTCCATATGTCAGATATAATATAATTTTTAAAGGAACATTATAACTAGCTCATTTTTCATAACTCCAGGTTTTAAATTCCATATCTTTGTCTATTCTTAAAATGAATCCACCTATATATGGGTGTTCTGCACAGTATTTCTAAAGATACCAGAAAGCTCCCAAAGTGCCCTTCATCAAACAAAAAAATAATAATGTGCTCAAATCCCATTGACCTTAAGAGAATTTAAGCACTTTCAGGTATTTTACTCCTTTGGGACCCCAATACTTGTGTTTACTTGCTGTCTACTTGCTGACTCTTTATAAGTGTCTATGACTTATGGCAGTACGTCGTTAATGAGGTTTCAGATATTAGGTCTCAAGATTTTTCCTTGATCACGATACTATCTTATGTTCTGAACACAGTAAAAAAGAAAAATATGTGATCATAGTGCATACACACACACACACACACCTTTATCATGTTGTAGAGATGGGGCATGAACAAACTAAATGCAATCAGCTAATAATTGCACCCCTGTTCTTTGCTGCCATATTGGCACGTGATCTGTCTCGTCTACAGTCTGCCTTTGGCTGCACTAGTGCGCAGCATAGCTGTGCCCTGCTCAAGTGGCTATTCAGCATTTATTTCAGGGTGCCAAGGAGAGGTGCCAGAAGTTCTTACTGCTTATCTATATTGCTGTAGTATCCACAGCCTCAATCAGGAGCCATTCTGCCACATACAGTGAGAGCGTATGGTCAGAGATATTCCCTGCCCCATATCTAAATTCAGATGATGCAACAAGGTGCCATGATGGCCAAGTCAAGTAGAGGTAGCATACTGATAAAAGCAACAGGAAGATGGAGTGTTCAGGTTTGAGTGTTTCATCATTTTTGTCATTCCTTTTATTTTTTTTTAAATATTAGTGATTTGATGCGCCTCACTTTAAATGTGAAACTGGAGGCATCTTAAACAACCCTGACTTCTCAGACAGTGAGTGCTATTCTGCACTTTCTGACAGTCAAATAAAAATAGCTTCAAGGCTACTCATTTGGAGTGAAAAAAATCAAAGGTTCTCCTTTTCATTTTTCACAACACATCATTTCCACTACCACTCACATGGTATACTGTAATCAGAACTGTGTCCTGTTCCCCTGATGGGGAGGTTGTTAAAAATCGCCTCCATCTTCTTCCTCCTTCAACGCTTGTCTTGGCATAAATTAACTAATTTAGTATTTATGGGAGAGATTCTGGTGACAGAACAGTTAAGGTGTCCTCCATGACTCCAGAGGCATGAGTTCAAGCCCTCCTCTGGTCTTATGCTAAAAGTAGTCCCCAGTTGATTTGCCTGCAAATGATCATTTGGGCAGCTAGATGTGATGCTAGGCACATCATCCTCTCATGTGGCATTGGAAACTGGTATGCCTTTAAAAAAGAAGGCCCATGGGCCATTAAGTGTCAGCATTACTGAAAGTACCAGTTGTTGGACGAGGTGTAAGAGACTGTTCCAAAGCCACCATGACCAGCTCTTGAATGAAGAGTAGGAACAAACTATGGGCCACCTCTCCACCTTCAGATGTGGTGGGAACTGCTATGCACAAAGTAGCCTGAGATATGCTTTCCGCCAAAGAGACAGATGACCACCTGGCCAAGATGATAATCAAGACACTATCCAAGTGCAAGATGATGATATTAAGCACTCATGCAAACTTTATTAAAGCCAGCTAAAGTGTTGCCTTTAACAGTTTATGAATATCATACTCTTCAATTTATTCTTTCAATTCAGCCTACAGGACACTTTCAAGTATAATATGGCTTGGAAATTTCACAAAGTGCACAGGTGATGTAAACCACTGTAGCCAGTTCTTTCAGGAGGTAACAGCAAATCAGTCCTAGGTGGATCAGCCTGTAGTTCATCACAGCTGTACCTTATCCCGGGTCAAATCCTACACCTCTGACTCACATAAATCTAGTGGTGGTGTCTGCTGGACAGTAGGAAAGTTGCTATATCACTATTTGCGACACTGCATCCTCTTGCAGTGTTTGCCCTTGATCTCTTTCATCTCAAATCCCAGCACAGGGTCCTGTAGGAGGTGTTGGCTGCGTGTGGAATATGTCGTGGTGTGGGTTTAAGCATTGTACATGAAATGTCTCTGATAGAAAATGCTTTTTGTTTTATTGTTGTTGGTTTTTGCCCTGAGGACTCTTTATCCTTTCCTTGGGGGTGATAGCCCCAAAATAATTAAAATTGACAGTGCTTATAGGAAGAAGTTTTCAGTTATGTTTACAAATGAGTCTACGATATGTCATCCAAGAGAATAAGCTCGTTTTATTGAAAATGCTGTTTAATGGTTATGAACGGTTCCTGTTCCCACCCCCAATTGCATGGTTTGTCATGTTGAAGTGACAATAAGAAGTTATTCTATTTACTGTATAATAAATGACTGAATTCCTCTTTAGATTTAGTTCAGCAATGCATAACACCATCTTAATTGCTTTTCATCCCAGTGAAGAAGGTGCTAAATAATCTGTGGTTGTCATAAAAAAGTGAACTGCCATGCTGTAGAGATCAATCAGCTATCAAAAAAGCTAATTACAAAATAAAAAATATTCTTTTTTAAAATGTTAACTATGCTAAAGAGACAAGAAGTAAGTTTTGGGGGTATTTTTAATTCACTGACTTTGCTGGAAAAAAAAATGTAGATATAAACAGACATAAACTTCCCCGATGTTTAAAACAGGGTTTTTGGTTATATATTGAATATTATTGAACCATGTAGAGTATATCATAGTAACTGATTCTGCAGAGCAGTGTGAAATTTTTGTTCATTCTGGGTTTCCTGTTTATTAGGGGTGTGCAAAGCAGGCCCTATTCGATTTGGATTTGGATTAAGGGACAGTGATTCAATTCATTGATTCAGATCACTGTCCCTGATTTGAATCCAAATCTGAAGATTCGATCAGTGATTTGGACACAGACACAGCTTTAAATGTTTTTTCTACATACCTCGAGATACTAGCGCAGCTCGTGAATGCTGCAATGCTGGGGCGCATGGAGAGTCCCACAGGAGCGCGGGGGGCCCTCCATGTGCTCAGCGGCAAACCTGGAAGTGGACCAGAAGTATTTCCAGTCCACTTCCAGGTCTACTGGGGAGCGCAGGGGGCCCCCCCACATTGCCCAGCTTCAAATCTCTGATTTGATTCAGAGAGATTAAAGGGTCTCCTGATTCAATTCAAATTCAGAGATTAGGTCACCGAACCCTAATAAAAAGTTCCTCCTAGTCTCCAATCTGAATTTCCCCTGCTGAAGCTTTGAGGCCATTGCTCCTAGTCCTGTCCCCAATGGTCACAGAGAAAAGATCATCTCCATCCTTTCTGCAACTGCTCCTCAGGTATTTGAAGACTGTTATCAAATTCCCCCTTAGTCTTCTCTTCTCCAGGCTTAACAACGCTAGTTCTTTCAGCCTTTCCTCAAGTCTTGCCTCCCAAGTTCCTAATTAGGTTGGGTTTTTTTGCTCTGTGTAGGACCTTTTCCAATCTGTCCACATCCTTCTTGAAGTGTGGGGCCCAAAACTGGACACAGTACTCCAAGTGAGGCCTTACCAGTGCTGAAGAGTGGAAGAAGCACTTCCCTTGATTGTGAGTGGCACTCCTCTTAAATACAACCCAGTGTGCATGGCTACACGTGTGCCGGACTGCCAGTTGTTACTGTGCAGTCCTGGTGCCACACAAGTCATTTCTGATGCCACTGCACAGTAGCGTTAGTGTCACAGTTCGTACCCACTGATCTTACATCACTGTAGCTCATCGCTATGGCGACATAGTGTTTTGTGTAGACATGTACAGTATGAAGTAGGGGTCATCAAATGAAACTAGTAAGTAGTAAGTTTAAAAGTAACAAAAGGAAATTGTTTTTCAGACACCATGTAATTCAGGTGTGGAACTCATTGCCACAAGACGTTGTGGAAGCTCACAGTTTACCCTGATTCCAAAAGGGATTGGACAGATTCTTGGAGGAAAGGTGCATCAGTAGCTATTGAGCACAGGAGTTAGGGGGACAGCCTCTAAATTAGAACTTCTTAGACCGTAAAGGTTGGAGGCTGCAAATGGGAGATAAATAGTGGGGGGAAAAACCCTGGTCATATGCTGGTCACTCTTCCTGTCTCACCGTATGACACAGGATACTGGGCAAGATGGACCCACAGTCTGACCCAATAAATGACAATTCTTTTATGCTGTTGACTTTTTGGGGGGGGGGGTTATTTCATATTGAGCATCCCTACAAAAGATCTTGAAACACTTAATTAGAGGTAATGAGTACTTTGCAATACCTGTTTACCAACCTTGAAGTTTGCACTGTACTTTCAGGACGGGTTTCAGACAAAGAGCAACAAAAAGAAGTGTTACTTTTTGTTTTACACTCTTCTTTTTTAGTTTTGTTTTTTTAACTGTCCACAATGATTGGACCATTGGCCAAGATGAAAGGTAACTGTAGACCTTTAGATGGCTATTTGCCATTAATTGTCACTGTTTAGGTCATTTAGGTTTATGCCCCTTTATTGATTTGGAAAGACCTTGGAGAAAGCACTAAACTTTTGTTCAGGACTCCTTCTAGGCTGGAAGAGTGGTTGCTCATTTATTTCATTATGTCCATGCTGCAGTAGGATTTGGAAAATGCTTCTAAGTCCTGAGTTCTTTTAGCTACATAATGTTTTGCATGAAGTATGTTCAAATGGTAAAATATTTGATGTCATCACTGGCACATGGCTAAGTTCACATACAGCAGATATTAAGTCTTGTATAAGATACCCAAATTATAAAACAAACTGTGGAATCCATTTTTTTTTTTGCAGGCTAGTGAAAGGCAAAAAATGTCCCCTCTTCCCCATTCTCCCAATACTTTCTTGATGTAACAAAAGTCAAATTTTACAACAGGCACTGTTTCTCTGTAATGCCTGCAGAGTATTTACAAGGACACTCATCTCAAACTCTTTTAAATAAGATTCGTAAAAAGTCACGTGCGATTTACCAAGCCTTTTACACTTGGCCTCAAACCACCCATTTATTTTTTCATATGTCCTGCATACCTTATTTTTTATAAAATTTCACTTAAAATAACCTGATATACCACAGTACACATTTTTGGTAAAGTTCTTGTGTCATGTTTGTACAGATTAGATATATTTATCTTGAATATTTTTAACTTTGATATTATCACATTTACAATTTCATAGATTTCATAGACATTAGGGCTGGAAGGGACCTCGGAAGATCATCGAGTCCAGCCCCCCGCCCAAAGGGCAGGAAGTCAGCTGGGGTCATAGGATCCCAGCAAGATAAGCATCCAGTTTCATCTTGAAGGTGTTCAATGAAGGCGCTTGAACAACCTCCGGTGGCAGGCTGTTCCAGACCTTGGGGGCTCGGACAGTAAAGAAATTCTTCCTTATGTCCAGCCTGAAACGGTCTTGTAGTAGTTTGTGACCATTCGTCCTCGTCATCCCTTGGGGCGCTCTGGTGAACAAACGTTCCCCTAGATACTGGTGGTCACCCCTGATAAACTTGTAGGTGGCCATCAGATCACCCCTGAGCCTGCGCTTTTCCAGGCTAAAGAGCCCCAGGGCTCTCAGCCTGTCATCGTAGGGTCTGCTTCCCTGACCCCTGATCATGCGCGTGGCTCTTCTCTGGACTCTCTCAAGCTTCTCCACATCCTTTTTGAATTGTGGAGCCCAAAACTGGACGCAGTACTCCAGCTGCGGCCTCACTAAGGCCGAGTACAGGGGGAGAATGACGTCCCGGGATTTGCTTGAGAAGCATCTATGGATGCAAGCCAGCGTTTTGGTCGCTTTACTAGCCGCAGCATCGCATTGCAGGCTCATGTTCATCTTGTGGTCAATGATGACCCCCAAGTCTCTTTCTTGCATAGTGCTAGCCAACATAGCACTGCCAAGCCTATAAGGATGCTGCGGGTTTTTTTTCCCCAAGGTGGAGAATCTTGCATTTATCGGCGTTGAACACCATCAGATTCTCATCCGCCCACTTGCTGAGCCTGTCCAGGTCAGCCTGGATCATCCTCCTGTCTTCTGGTGTGGATGCTTTGCCCCAAAGTTTGGTGTCATCGGCGAACTTGGCCAGTCCGCTTCTGACTCCCGTGTCCACATCATTAATGAAGATGTTGAACAGTATGGGTCCAAGGACAGAGCCCTGGGGGACCCCACTGGTCACAGGACACCACGATGAGTGACTTCCATCAATTACTACCCTCTGGGTCCAACCCCGGAGCCAATTTTCCAGCCAGTGGATCGTGGAGGACCCAAGGCGACAATTGGCCAGTTTCTCCAAGAGACGATCATGGGACACCAGGTCGAAGGCTTTTTTGAAGTCAAGATATATGACATCAATCTCATCTCCCTTGTCCAGGTGATAGGTCACCTGGTCGTAGAAGGAAATGAGATTGGTCAAGCAAGACCTACCCGCAACAAACCCGTGCTGGCTATCCCTTAAGAAGTCGGCGTCGGCCAGTCCATTAAGGATGGCCTCCTTAATAAACTTTTCTAAGATCTTCCCTGGGATAGAAGTCAGGCTGATGGGCCTATAGTTAGCCAGATCCACTTTCCTCCCTTTCTTGAAGATATTGAATGTTCAATATAAGTGTGATAAATTGCATATTCCCAAGTGCTCCTTATTCAGCAAACTGAGTAATTGCCTCTATTTATGTTCAGGCAATTAGCTTCACAGTGAGAAAGATATTTTGCTTTTAGAAAATAAAATGTTCCAAACCCCAGAAACAGCATTGCAACTTACCTGGAGAGTAGCAGAGTGAATTTTCCCCACTTAATTAATGACTATGGATTTAAAATATATACAAATATTAGTGTCTCAGGACACTAATGTGTGTCTAAGTCTGTTCTGCTAAGATGACCAGCCAGCCTTTTCTGGCTTTAAAGATTCATTTTTGTCCTCTCTCTCAGCTTAGTGAGAATTGAATTTTCCCTGTAGTTGTTACTTATGAGAAGCCTGAAATGCCTTCTTGTTTGCAGCCAGCAGAGGGCATGAAGCTTGCTAAGAAAACTAGTTCCCTTTTTGGAGCTAACTGATGATCCTGACAGCAGGGCTTACTGCCAGGCCACCATGTACTGCAGCAAACACAATTTGGGGATCAGGAGTAAGATCTTAATCATACCCATTCTACTTGCTAGTGCAAGGGAGCCCAGGATCACGATCCTGGGATTCCCCTGCTCCACCAAGTTGAAAGCAGGATGTGCACAGGTCCAGGGTCAGGGCCAACAATCAGCTGATTGTTGTCTCTGGCCAGGGATTGCACCAGAGTCTGGAACTGGGGTCCCTGCCTAGCCCTGGCCTGGACCTGCTACATGTTCAATTTAAGGCATCTCACAAATGAAAAAGGTTCGACATTGTAACAAGTTATGGCATTGTAACAAGTCTCTACATTATATGTGGAACCCTTTTATGGCTGGTTTGCCATTTTATGGCACCTAAAATTGGGTGCACATGTGCCATTTATGCCATGATTGACATGTTAATCACAACATAAATGTCACATGTAGAGGGAGCTATGAATAAAGCATCTATTAATGAATCGTTTATAAATAAATGAATATTATTGTTTCCAAGAAACTGATATTTTGCCCCAAATCTTAATAATTTAGAATGAAAGGGATGTCGAATAGTGTTTGCATCCTCAGGCACGAAACTGAGTGGGAAGAAGCCATATGTGCAGGGAGCGAGCTCCAGCAGTGCTGCTGAGCTGACAGACTGGGAGAAGAAGTGTGCAAGGGGATCTACTGGTCCTGCCATTTGGTGTTCGGAGGCAGACCTTTCTGGCTCTGCAGAACTCCTGTGAAGCCCGTGGGGGTTTGTCAGCAGTTGTATCTGCTATGAACAACGCAGTGTACTATCAGCAACTTGCACTGAAAGGTATTTGGGGCAGGAGCTGTCTCTTACTGGGTGTTTATACAGCAGTTCTCCCAATGGAGCCTGGACCCTGAATGGTGTTTTTGGGTGATATTGCAGTACAAGTAGATAATAATAATAACAATAATACAGGATAAAATCTGAAAATACTGTTATTCTTAAGATCTGCTGTAAATATAAAAGGAAAAACATTCAGGTTTGTTGAAGACAAAAAATCCTGTATCTACTGGTGAAGTATAACACTTTACACACACGTGAAAGGATCCCAAAACAGCCTTCCAATCATAGCATGGATAGAAATCTAATCCATGAGCTGGATTTTGACTGTTTCTGAAAGGAGTTATAAAAACGGGCTGGTAGCTGAAACGCCCTGCCCCAAGCAGTTTCCTCCAGTCCTGTATTCTTACCCTTACTGTTTAGCTCTGGAGGGAGGGAGATTTCCATGTGCAGCACACAAGGGTATGTTCTTATCCAGACTTTGAAGCTGACTGTGGGATTTTGGACAAGTGATTTAACCTCTTGATGCCTCAGCTCCCTTACTTGCAAAATGGTAAGAATATGCAACTACTGTACCTTCCAGATATGGAGCAAGGAATAGCTAATATTGGAAAGTGTCTTGAAGATGCAAAGCTCTTTTGTCCACATTAGTAATCATTTAGATGGGTCAACTCACTGGATCCCCTGTATAGCTGAGGGGGAAAAACATTGAAATGAGAGTAATGCCAGCATGAAAACGTCTTGGATTCATTTCTGCTAGTGTGTGGGATAAGTTTGAGGAAAGAGGGGAATTTGTGTTGTTATACCTCACATTTTTATTTGGTGAGTCTCCATTTTTTCCTTTATTAACTCTGAGGTTTGAAGTGCAACTTAACTGAGCAGTTTTATCTCATTTGTTGTATTCATGCTGTTGCAACCTTCTACAAAACAAACTATCTTGCCAACTTAAACCTTATGTATGCAATATTGCCCCTTCTGCCCTAGATCAACGCTTGATTGAAATCAAACTTGATTGTAATGCCCGTCCAAAAGTGGCCACGTTCATTATCATTGTCCGTCATAATATGTTGGTTTTTAAAAGTGGAGGTTATTTTTCACAGTGCATGTCACACACTTCCTAACTGTTGCTATGCAGAATGAACTTGAGTATAACATTCAAAAGAGAATGTATTGAAGAGTGTATCCTAAAATACACTAATGAGATTACAGCATGAGCACTCTTTATATTTAAAAGCAAAAATCACAAATTAGCCTGCTGTTGGCATGAGATTTTTTTTTGTTGCTTTGATTATGCTTTTCTAACCAGATAAATATCTGCTTTTATCTGGTTAAGCACAGACAGTTTCCTGTTTTCATTCACTTAATAATGTCAAAAGTGTTGTTGGAATGAATCTTTAAATTTGTGTTTGTGAAACATTTTTGTTATGCAGCCTTTTTCCTGAGAATGTAGCCTTGAGTCAGTCATCTCGCGTTTTACTGCAAAAACAGTCTGCAATTCTGACTGCAATACTCCTTTACTTCCCTAGAAAGCCAGACTTGGGCCAGCTGGTAACAAAGTCATTACTCCAAAAGGAGACAGGATTTCCACTCTACCATCCAACAACATAGATAACGTACAACTGACAGATTTCAACTTTCTCATGGTGCTTGGCAAGGGGAGCTTTGGAAAGGTAAGAAACATTGAAATCCGTTCTACCTGCTTTGTTTTTAATTCAGAAATTAACTAATAATTCTGCTCCCAGGTATGGAGACTTAGTAACCATTGGAATGAAAGTAAATGGTTAATCGAGTCTGCTGGAGCGTGGCAAATACTGCCTTCCAGCAACCTCCTGTGTCTTATGCATCGGGGTGTACTTGGTAGCTGTCTTGGTTTGAGACAAGAAGACATACAAAAAATTATACCTTTTATTAGACCAACTGGGAAATCTTGTACCATCTATACTTTTCGCAGACGAAGGGACTTTGATCCCGTAAGCTTGCCGAAAAGAACCGTTTTCTTGCAATTTCGCAGTTGGTCTAATAAAAGGTATCCTTTTGGAACCAAGAGTTCTAGTTGTTTGTACGTGTCATCTGTCAGCATTCCTGCCCTTAAAAATGGCGGTAGGGGTGCTTGAGCTAAAACTCGTCGAATGAGCTTTAGTTCAAGCACCCCCACCACCATTTGACATGCGGGGATGCTGATACACAAGACAGTGGCACTTTAATGAGAGTGGCTCTGAGAGCTACTCTAATTAAAGCACCGCCCCCCTCCCCCCCAGAGCCCCAGGTCTTTAAGTCACAATCAAGCGCCTTTCCGAAAGGGGCATTCTAGTTGAACGTCAAGTGGTTGGTCAAGATGTTGGAACTGCTGAACTTTTGTGGCCCGTGCTTACAAACTAAATAACAACCCCTTTCACTATTAAGAGCTATTAATTCATAAAGCCAATAGGAAAAAAATGCCACTGAGTTCCCTCAAGATTTGGAAGAAGGATAGTGCTATGTTTAAACACTCTGTACTTGCTCTGTTATTCATTTATCCATGCATACTACGGCATCTGATAGCCTGCAGAGGGCAGTAAGATATTTTCATGTCTGCAAAACTGAATTATTTTATATTGACAGTTAACTGGAAGATATCAGATGTGGGAGTATTTGTTTTCTGTAGTATGAAATTGCCAAGATGAAACCAATAAATGCCTTGACATTCAATTTTTGCAGGCCAGTTTTCAAATATTAATGCTATAGTAAATAATGGCATTCTCTATGTAGCTGCCTGGGTTAGCAGATGAGCCTACAAGTGCCTGTCTTGTGTCCTTTGGCATTGATATTGGTATCTTTTTGCAAAATTTGGATGCTGGGTTAGGTGACATTTTAAAAATTCAGTTTCCAAATTCCTGGTAAGTTTAAGAACATTAATTCTGACAAAGCATCTCCATGTTTTGCTGTGAGTTCAAGCGTCCAGACTTTGGGGTTCAGACCTTCCCAAAGCTGAAGAGGATTGTGTCTTTCTGTTGCCTTGCCAGGAGTAGCCTGAGGCAGCAGTGTTTGCAATGCGTGTTTAGGAAACATCACGACGATGAATCCAGTGCCACTTGTTTGGTACCAAAAGGGCTACTGCTAATTTTGGCTGTTTCACCAGGTGGCTATACAATAAAGTCTGTTTTATAAAGGAATTTACATGGGGTCTGACATTTTACTGAGTCTTAGGAAAGGTCTCCATGATTAGCCTGCGAGCCTTGGCACAGGTGTCACTGTAAACAGTGGGTTTGCAATGACTAGTACAGCTCGCTGTAATCGGTGAGTAATCATGCTATTTTTGGAGCTTCAGAATAGTCGGTACGCGCCAGCAGAACGAAAAGTGGAGTGCCATTTACACATTTCCTAAGGCTTATGAGTCACCACCTTTCTCTGACAGCGAGGAAGATTTTCACCCTGTTATTTCTCTTTGTACAGGTGATGCTGGCAGACAGGAAGGGGACAGAAGAGCTGTACGCAATCAAAATACTGAAAAAAGATGTGGTGATTCAGGACGATGATGTAGAATGTACCATGGTTGAAAAGCGAGTCCTAGCACTACAAGACAAGCCACCTTTCCTAACACAGCTGCACTCTTGTTTCCAAACAGTTGTACGTGGTCTCTCTCTCTTTCTTCCTCACCAAATATTTTTCACAATTTAATTTTCTATTTAAGATAATATTCTTATTCATATCATTTTCAGTAACACTTATAGTATCCAACTCTACAGAGCTCATGGGTTCCTGGCACAGAAAGCAGTAAAGAAATAGATATCCTGTGAGATCAGCTAGTCATAAAAATAAGTTATAGTTTTGAAAATATCCCACGTTCATTTTACAGGTATTTTCTCATGCCGTATTCAAGGGGTCTGTTAAACTAATGGGTTTATTCATACATTCAGTATCCATATACAGTAAGTGCTTTGGTACAGATCCACAAAGTTTATTTGAATACCTTAATGCCCATAGAAATAATTAGGAGTTAGATGCCTGAAAAACCATCATGGATCTGGGCCTTAGTATTCACATACTAGTGATCTAATTATTCTAATTTATGTAATTAGATAAATGTTTAGGAATAACATAATGGGATTTTTATGTAATTGTCTGGTTATCCTAGGATAAGGAGGCTGAAAGTAGGTACCTGGCCAGCAAGAAAGGAGTTTAGTACTTATTGCTTCCCTAATGTTGTGGTTCTGTTTTATATAAAACATACAGAAATGTCTACCAAAGCTGGAATAAAGAGTAGGATTATGTAGCAATATGAAGGCCAGGAGGTGACGTACACCTCAAAATATGGTCCGGGCAAGGCCTACTTTAAAGCACAGAAAAAGATCTGTGATAGACAATTTGTTTGTATGTGGTGGGTTTTTTATGCTGTGGACACTTGCCTTGGATCTGGATGGAGGCAACTTAACTCAAGCTCCAAACCTTTGAAGGTTGAAGCACATCTGGAAAATGTATGAACCTTTATACACATTTCCAAGGCTGAGGTCTCATTTGGCATCAATTTTTGACCATTCAGCAGTAATACATGCAGTTATCAATCTGCAAATGCATAACTTGGAAATTAAAAGTTGTCTCCCATTGCTAGACCCATAAACTACAGAGCTCCCCCCTCCTCAACTTTTGCATAACTTCAAAAGACTAGGGCAAAATAACATCTACCATAGCTTGAAGTTGTTGAACATTCAACAAATAAAGCATGTCATGATGTGACTGATTCATGGTATAATTCTCAGTATTCTTAGAAATATTTTAAAATTCCATTTAATATCTACAAATCTCTGAACAGAACGTGGCCCAAATTACTTTGATTATGTGAATGCAAAATATAGAACTAAGTACCAAATTAAACTTAATAAAATATGAATCTGAGGATTAGTGCACATGGAGTGTTTTTACTTCTAAAAAATTATTTTCCCTGTACATTACTAATATATGAAAATTATTGTAATAAAATAAAAGAGCTTCCAGCTAAAAAAAACCCCAAAACCCCCTTAAACCATGCTCTAATTACATATGTTTTGGTTTGTCTTCAGTAATAATCTGAGTAAAATTCACAACCCATTTGTCCAATATAGTTTTTCCACATTTACAGCTATATTTTAAATGTAGAAACTCAAAGGAAAAAGTTTAGTCTTTGCTGCCTAGAGGAACCAGAGAAAAACAGGTTGCTGTTTGTATGCACACTTGGAAATAATCACATACCATCATAGCGGGACCATCTATAGGGTGACCATCAGTCCTGGTTGGAAATACAAGACATCTGGACTGCTGCTTCCCCTCCGCGCCTCCCAAGTCAGCGGCGCGCTGCAGGGAGACGTGGAGGTGGAGCGGCAACTTGCCCAGCCACTTCCCCGGGACACTGCGCCACTCCCGTAGACTGCGCCTCGTGCACAGGACATTTCTTTTAATCTGTGCCCCATGCTTGGGACCAGCCTCCAAAATCAGGAGCTGCCCCGGAAAAAATGGGACTGATGGTCACCCTCGCTGTATAAGAACTTAGATAGACCATAACAAACACCTTTGCCTCATTTAGGTAATATTTTCATAAATATTCATCTGTTTGCACCCAGTGCTGTGAAACGTTGTAGAGGATTAGTAGGCAACTGTCAATCCTTCTGGATCGTGGTGTATGCATGAGAGGTCACCGGGACCCTCGACACACACACCTATGCAGGAGCACGGAGGAGCGGAGGCTGCCCAGAGCTTTCATCCCCCGTCAGACCATTGAGACAATGCAAAGACCACACCAAGTCCAGACATGCGGTGCCTCAACAGCTGTAGTTACATGCATGTCTGGGAATTGAATCCAGGTCTCCCGTGTGGCAGACAAGGATTCGAGCACTGCATGTTAGCAACAAAAATTAAAAAGCTGGATGTGAAGGGAAGAAATGGCACGACCTGCCTGTCTACAGTAAAGCATATGATTAGTTTCTTTCAGTTTATTCTTTTTTCCTTGCACATTTCTCTTGCTGGGAGTTTTATAATAGATAATTTATAGCAAGATCTTAGAGTTGTGGTTTGCCCGATTAATCATTTTACCCAGGGCATGTCTCTTAAACACAATCAAGAGAATTGGAGCTTTTAAATGCCTATAAACCTACTGAAATCTTAGATGAGAACAAGTTACTGAGCAATGTGAAAAACTGTTGGGGAGATTTTTATTTTTAATCAAAGATCCTGAGGCAAAGAGCGAGTAAGGTCTGAAATAGTAGATTTTAGTAATAAGTCTCCTTCCTGTCTGAATACATTAGACTGAAACTTTTGATTAGATATTTCAGGATTTGGGCCCTACCTAAAGCAAATAAAGAAAGCAGAAAGGAGCAGTAATTATGCTCTATGCGACTACAAGGATGAGTACTGCCCACCCATCACTGATGCTTTCTGGATCACATTTGAACTGCTGATGATAACATTGGGTTGGTTTTTGATCATGTCACCGCCTGCCAAAGTATCCTGCACAAGGGTGCTCAGTTATGAGAGGATGTCTGACTTTTTATACATTGGAGCTTAGGTACCTATACACAAGTGTATAATATAAAACAGAAGATTTCACGGAGGCTCAGCATCTTTAGCTTTCTTTGACGTAGATACGCTTTTAAGATTGTTTGAGGTTAGACTCATCCGTAATAGTGCAGTGGCCTCTACTGATATACTTACCTTTTCAATGCTGTTTCCTAGGATCGTCTGTACTTTGTTATGGAGTATGTGAATGGCGGTGACCTCATGTATCACATTCAGCAAGTAGGGAAATTTAAGGAGCCACAAGCAGTGTGAGTGTTCGTTTCCATTTATTTCATTTTGCACCTTTGAGAATGCAGTATCCTGTAGAAACCTGCTGGGCATTGTTCTGTCTGGGCTGGTGCAACCTTTGCCGATCTGTTGACCTTCAACACAATACTGATCTGAAAATGGTATGTGCTGATTTACCACTGGAGGCAGATTATTTAAAAAACAAACAGCAACAAACTCACATTGACTCAATCCAGATCTCCCAAGTAGTAATGTTTCGGACAGCAGGAAATTAAATATGTTATTACTGATTCTAGTCATTCTAAATGGGCACTACAGTGAAAGACAGTGGGAACTGATTAAAAGTTATACTATAATAAAGACTTAATTAGTAATTAGGAAGAAGTTTTAGAATTGTGCTTTATATTAAAATTCTATATATAAATCATGTGTAGAAATAAACTAATAATTAATGGATATTTTAATAAATATCAGTGGTTAAGCTCTTATGGAGTCCAACAGGCCAGGGGGCTGCTTCTAACCACCTTGACATATTCATGTTTAACATACTATTAACATCTATGAATCATTTATGCAACACTTTACAGTTCATTTATGAATGAAACTTTAATACAACATTTGAAGACTTGTTTTAAAAAATGCAAGAGTGTTAAAAAGAATTTGGATTTTGGATGAGTGAAATAAGGCAGAGTTAATCTGAAGTGAAGATTTGATCTGTAAAAGACAAATGATGACATCTGACCCAATGAAGAGCTAAAGAAAAGGCAGGGGAATCTGAGGAATGGATGGATCCTCATCTGGTGTAAACTGTCAAAGCGCCATTGAAAGCATTTGCACTATAAGAAACTGAGATCTGGGGTCTCCATTTGCTGCGGAAAAATTCAGATTTTCTATTTTAAAGGAGAAAAACATGGGAAACCATGGGTTTCCCCTGACAGACTGGCAGAGGTGTATTTAGAATTTATTTTATTATAATAATTGAGGCACTGGTAGGCTTCCAAATTGCTTTAAAATTTTAAATGTATCACTACATCATTTTGTTCCACTGATATCTGTATATACAGTGGCGTCATGGAAAAACACAAATTTGGGGGATTTTAATCGGAGAATTTCTGATTTTTATCAGAGAATTTGGTATTTTTAAACAGAGAAAACCAGGATCTCTGAATAAGTTACCCCGGCTGAGGCCCTTCCCCACCCAAGAGTTTTTGGTGATACCATCCCAAAGAGAGTGTTCCCACACAATTCTGAACCAGAGTTTTTGGAGCAAAGCTGCCTCCTTCTCTTATTAAACTTAATAATTAATTTAGTCTTTTAATAGCCCTCTTCTGTGCAATTTGCACAAGTGCACAGCAACTCTGGCTTCAAAAGCTTATCAGTATTATACACGATTAAACTACATTCAGCAAGTACATTTTCTGTGGTAGTTATTCTGCTAGCTGCATGTAATTAATCCATTAACATTTTTATAAAGGAACAGTAATTTTATAAATGATTTAACGCAGTGTAAATTAAGTTGTAGTGTTAGACAAATATTCAGGCATGATCAGATGTTGAGGAATGACCTATTCAGTCATATTACGTATTGGATACCTGTCATGCCATCATTGCACCATGTTGCTCTTAGTTTAAGGGCAGGTATACACATGATAGGATCTGACACGTGAGTCAGTCAGTCACGCCTCCTGTAATGCCACATGTGCATCGCAGGAGGCGCGATTGTAGGATCCAGCATAAGATCCTAGTACACCTTCTTGCCCGTACCTGGGGAGCCCAGAATTGCCATCCTGGGCTCCCCTTGATACAGCAAATAGAGGGCTCACAGCCTCGCTATGCCCCATATGTAGTCAAGGCTGTAAGTCCCAACAGCTGCAGGACTGCCATCTCCCAGCTGCAGAAACACACAATGCACCCCCAGAGCTGGGCGATCATAGCCGTGCCCCACAGCTGCTGGGCGCTGCAAGAGCTGAGAGTCCCTTAGCTGCAGCACTTCCAGCCCCAGCTGGGCATGGTGCCCCCCTGCAGCTGGGAGCCCAGTCAGCTGATTGGGCTGCCAGCCACATGGGAAACCCTGTTACACATGCAAACTAAAGCTGGATAGCAACCAGCTATTAAGTTAGTACACATTTTCAAGGTCTAACTTTATAAATGATTGGACCCTTTTATAGTATGAGAGGTACTTTGCACATGTAGATGGTCTCAGTTTAATTGCACAGTTACCCAGTTAATTGCACAAAAGCTGTAAGTGTAGAGGGTGCCTAAGAAAGATTCATATTCTTTGCTTCTTTTGTCATGATATTATCAAAGAGTTTAAATTAAAAACAAATAATAGTTAAAATCAAGTTGATCCAGGGTGTCATTTATCCTCCCTCCCTCCCTCTATAGGTATGTATGTGTGCGAGTAAAATTAATAAGGTAGCAATTTATACTCTTCTACTTGCATTCTTTCGCATATTGGATTTAAAATACACTTCAGCAGAGGAAAATTGTATACAAATAAAAACACAAAATTCTGCCTTTACAGGTTCTATGCAGCTGAGATTTCAGTTGGGTTATTCTTTCTCCATATTAGAGGAATTATTTACAGGTGAGTACTGACCAACACAAGTCATTGTTATTATTCAGCTCTTAGGAATATCCCAGATGGACCTTTGTGTTTGGATTTTTAAGCAAGCAGTCAGTGTTGAATTCACTGTTTTGTCTTTTACAGTGGTGCAACCAAGTAAGACTGCCTGTCTTAGATATCATATCGACGCTGCACTTGACAGTGTTCAACTGGAAATATTTAAGAGTACAATGCTTCCTGTTGTTCGGCCTCACATCACATCACATGTCCAAATTAGTGTGCGTGTGCGCGCATGTGCATATTTGTTTTTATGCTGTTGACATTTTCAGTGTCCTTATAGTGCTTTTATCCTCCAAATGTACCTTACGCAACCCTGTAAATAATTCAACTGCAACATGTTTCTGTAGAACCAGAAAAGTGAACATAAGAGCCTTGCCAGTTAGGAATTTGGGGAATTAGGAATTCTCTGCCATGTATTTTGGGAATGGGGATTTTACTAGGCAAAAGTAAATTCATAAGGTAACAGAATCAAGATGACCAAAACATTTTAGGGTAGAACTAGATCCTCCAGTCTTTGACTCAGGTGCATCGGACAGTATTTGTCAGATGCCACTGGCTTCAAAAGGAATCCTGACTTATAATAATTTGAGCATTAATTCCATTTTAATCTTGTTGAATGCTGACCTTTAATTAAATATTTACTTGTTACTTACTGCTTTTTACTCATGGAGGGTTGGCTTCTAGGAGCAGCTCTCAGACTTTTTAATGTTGTAGACCACATCTGAATCATGGCCTGGGGTACTTCCCCGTTAATATGTGATCACATGACATTCCTGCGGCAATGCAGAATATACGCTCTCTTGTCCAGCTCTAATGGGACTTCTTGGACCTTATGACAAGATTTAATCTCACTGTCCCATTTTTACACTGCTCCCCTCAATATGCTACCAAACCATCAGATCATTCTTCCTCATCCTTCCCCAGACAAAAATTTGACTCTCATTCCAAATTTGATGCATCTCCTTCCACCCCAAGGTCTTCACAAAGTATATGTAGTACAATAATATGCAGCCAATCCTGGGGGGCACCACACCTATGGAGAAAGTGTATGAATTGTTATAGGACAGAGGCACAAGCCCCTATGTTTGCAGAAGATGCCATGAGATACTTGATATCTCCCTAGAACACGCAGAAGTCATGACTTCTCCCTAACACACATGCATGTACACAAGCACACAATGGCCCAATTTCTCTTAAGATTTAATAGTAATGTACTATGACTCTTCATAGAGATCTGAAATTGGATAATGTGATGTTGGATTCAGAAGGACACATTAAGATTGCTGATTTTGGAATGTGCAAAGAAAATATGTCAGATGGAGTAACGACCAGGACATTCTGCGGGACTCCAGACTACATTGCACCAGAGGTAAACGTTTAACATTTTAGGTATCGTACGGCTTCTCAGAAGGAGTTTGTGAATATACTTTTAAAAGTTTCTGCCAATAAACCTCTGACAGTAATAAAGCTGGCTGCTTTTTGTATGGTGCTGTTTTTATTTCTGCAGGTATATAAGAAACCTTTGTGATTTAATAAAATAGCATCTATAAAAATTCATTTAGGGAAAATCTAGTGCATTAGAAATATGAAATAGGGTTTCTTTTTCAGATTGAAATTCAGATTATTGCTCATTCCAACAAAAGGCTAAAAAAGCAATAATATATCATCTTCAACTGTCAATCCCATGCTGTCAAATTTGTAGCACAGAGCTATCAATATAAAATTCCTTTGCACTTAGTTTTAATTCGTATAATATTGACAGGCGTTAATGAGGCCATCATTGGGAGCAAGCATAGCTTCATTAACACATCAGACCATGAGTTTTTGCAGCTGCTATAAAATATATCCGTAGGCTTTTGCAGCATTTCAGAAACTCACAGGTGTCTTATTTCCAACAAGAGACTAATGAATTCCCAGAGTTGTTGACCAAGTTTTCTGCATAGCTTCTTTACTGTATTGCAGATAACATCTTATGAATGGTACAGTCTCCATGATGTACCGTTTTAGGATTTGAGAAAATTTTAACCAGCATGTGGTAAATCAGGACTTTGATAGACTTGCCATAACAAATCCATAATGCTTCTGTAATTCCCCCGGACTTATCAAGACTACAAAAAGAGCAACATCTGACCTACATACTCTATATCACATTCCAGTTAGATGTTTATAATGAGATGTTACTTCCACCTGTATTGTGTCCTAAAATCATAGCTGTGCTAATACTGAGAGGACAGCTATACTTTAAGGACCTGTTCTTATTTTGTAAGACTAAATGGCAGTTTTCCAGCCACATAAGTGCCTTTTTGGCTGGTATGCAGTTTGCAATTCTGTTACCTATGTATTGTGGACTTGTAAGCAGTGCAACACCTTGCCAGTGTGGCACCAACATAGGTTTGTCAAGAACAAGTCATAAAAAACCAACGTAATTTCCTTCCATGCCTGGATGAGACGTCCTGTGGATGGAGAATAAACAATATATGTGATGCATCTTGATTTGACTTAGTCCTTTTGCATTGTCTCACACATCCTTTTAAGATGGGGAAATTATTATCTAAAGAAAACTACTATAAGGTGGGTGCACAACTAGCTGGAAAACTGTATTCTGAGAAGTTATCACTGCTTCACTCATAGACTGGAAGGCTGCATCAAGTAGACGTCTTCAGGAGTTGGTCCTGGGTCAAGTACTGTTCAGTATGTTCAATGTGGATAATACAGTACAAAGTACACTTACTGCATTTCCAAATTAAACCGAGCTCAGAGGGGTTGGTAGCACTGTGCAGGGTAGAATTACAATGCAAAATGATGATGGTAAACTGGAGAAATGGCCTGAAATAAAAAAGGTATACTGCAGTAAGGATGAGTATAAAGTTCTACTCTTAGGTGGGGCTTACCAGCTACATACATACAGAGTGAGGAATGGGGGGGCTCGGCAGGAGTTCTGCAGAGAACGTATCTGGTGGGGTATAGCAGATCACAACATGAGAGTCAGTAGTGTTCTCCTAGTAAATAAAGCAAACACTATCCTGGGATGTATGAAAAAGAGGAGAGCCATAGTCAGGCATTTTGGCACCTTCATGCAAGTCATGTGTAGAACACCTCCCTATAAACGATTTTGTAACGTTACTTCCATTTGATTTGGTGCCCCTCCCGGTGCAAGGCCATTGCTATGGTACTGAAGAAGAGTACAGTATGTAAAAACCATGGAACAATCTTTCCACTGTACTCAGCACTAGCAAAGCCTCAGGTGAACGCTATATCCAGTTTTGGGCATCACAGTTCAAGAAAGATATAGACCAGTTGGAAGAAGGCCATCAGAGGTCTAGCAGATAAGATCTGTGAGGAGGGACTGAAAGAATTAAGGTTGTTTTGTACAAAACAACAAAGATGGAGGAGTCTTCAACTACATATAGAGTTACTGCAAAGAGGAAGTTTATAAAACTGTTCTCATGTCCCCGAGGAAGAGGGCAAGAAACAATAGACTTAATTGCAGCAAGAGTCATTTGGGTTAGACATTAAGAAAAGTTTTCTATCTGTAAGCTGAGTTAAGCACTGGACTAGATCACCTTCAGAGGATGTTGACTTGTCATCGTAAGAGGATTTTAAGAGGAGGTTAGGTAAATACTTGAAAGTTATTGTTTAGTTAGAGTTGATCTTACCCTGGGGACTATAAGGTCCCTTCTAGCCCTGTTTTCTGTGATTACCACATAAGGAAACCTGAGAATAGAGTCAAGGGCGTTATTTTGGGTGTCTTGTATTTTTTGTTTCAGCAGTTAGCTTAGGTATAGTATTGCATACAAAATGAGTGACTGGTAGTTTAGAAGTGATTTGAATATTTAAGTATTATGATCTGTTGTTTCGTGTGTTAACTATGAAAGAATATTGATTCACATCACATTTAGGCTTCACTTCAACCGTAACAGTGGGACTCCCCTCTTTGGAGCTGTACAAAAGGACCTGCATCCAGATCCAAGAGGCTTCTTTTTATACTGAATAGTAGGTTAGGAAACATTCTAGTTATATATAATAATGCTTAAAGTGAATGTTGTCATCTTTCTGAAAACGGAAGTGAGAAATTCAAAGTGAAACTGAGTTAATAGTTTATACCTGGGTAAAATAAAATGTGAGAGACTAAGAAACCTTGTTTTTTTATAAATAGTTGTTGCTGCCAGGAGGATGTTTGAATACTTAGATCAGCATTTCAGCTTTCCCTTTCAAACAAATGAAGCCAATGTAACAAATACTTCCAGTACTGGAACAAGTGCTCCACCTATGGACCGTAGTCTTATGCCAACCGATATGGGAGAAAGTATGCTCAGTGTACACTTAATGTTGCATTTCTCTCTAATTGGAAAGTTTGTTAAAAGAAAAAGGACTGTTGGTGAAATATTCCATAAAAAATTCACTTTGTTTTCAGCCGGCTGGTTTTCTTTGTGTTCTTAGACGTTATTAGGGCAAACACCATACTTATCTAAAATGATACGGTGAACTTCAACTGCTTGCTCATCCCATGCTTCACTTGCAATATTTGTTCTTAGGCGCTAGTTGGTTGCCTCCCGATGTGGCCTTGAGCTTGCACTGGATTATTAAAAAGAAGTATCAAATACCTCCAGATTTTGTGCAGTCAGCACTGTAATGGAGCTCAGCTCGCAGAAATTCAGGAAACTTTGCTCCTTACGTTGGTGAAGTTTTAAACGTGGGAAGGAAACAAATCAACCGAAAAGGGAAACTGATTGCAGCTTCAGAGGAAGGGACCAGTCAGCTCACCATGTCATGAGTGGCTTCTGTGAAAAGCTGCTGGAGGAATGAAGTGTAAAGGCAGAGTAAAAATGTTTTAAAAACCCAAACAAAAAGCCCCTCATAAACCTGACCCTGTCCTGGGACCAGAGAATTTATTTTCTCTTTAGGGGAAAGGCAGCAGGAGGATAACTTTTGCCTCATGCATCATTCTTCCCTAGCTACAGTGATAATCAGTTTTTTCCATACAAGGATTTTCCTCTGTCTAGTTAGACCTTGCTGAACTCTCCTCCCACATCTGGCAATACCGGAAGGGCAGCACGGTTGACCCTCACCAATACCCATTCCTGACCTCTCTCCTGTGGGGTCACAGGTCTTGAATCGGGGATCCATGTGCTTCTGTAAAGTAACTGTCTCCTTTTAAGCTTAAAAATCTCTCTGTAAGAGGGAACTTTCCTCATGCATCAAGTACATTGGAACTGAGGCATTTTTAATCATACGTAAATTAAGATCTGTGCAAAGGCTAAAATAACTGTATGCTTGTACCAGTTCTGACAGGCAGAACTAAACTGATTATCCAATGAAGAATTTTCATTCATGTGCTGAAACCAATATTTAGGGATATATTGGTCTAATAACCTTCGAATTGATTAATACTACTGTATCTCCTTGGCTGGTCAAGAGACTGGAGGATATAGATGTCAGCAAGATTAATAAAAAGGGATTCCCATAATTGACAACGTGAACTTCTGTTAGGGGTATTTATTTCTTTTAAACGTAGAGTTTTAGCAGCAGTCATTTTATGGTACCAATCACTTGCATTGGTCAGAAGCTGCAAGGAAGTGGAGAGCCACAAGAACAGATTTAAGCAAAAGGCTGCAGCTTTATTAAGGGAGCATTTCTCCCCAGCTCTACCTGCCCCACTTCCCCTCCACTCGCATGCCAGGCATTTATATGAGTCCAGTACAGGGAACTACTGGACTCACATCACCTAGCCTGTCATTGATAGTGGGGCCTTCTCACCCCCACCTGGGGTTCAGCTCACTCTTCTCAATCCTCTCGCCTTCCTGGGAGGACTACGGATGGTACCAAAGGCAACCTTGGTCTGCGAAGACTTCTAGGACTGTCCTCCCATGGGCACAAGATGCACTAGGAAAACTCCATGTGTCCTTGACAGGGAAGGCTAGTCAACACATATTACTACGACCTCAGTAATCCTGTGCTAGTTACAGCTTACAGCCTTGGGAAGAACCAGATCTGATTTCCTTTTAAAGCTCTTATCTCTTCCAGGTAAGGGGTTGGCCTTTCATTACATGTGCATGTAGTGAGCAGGACATCGAGGCTCTAATCAGTGATCAGACCCTTTAGGGCATTGTCTCAACTCAAGTAACAGTAATGAATTCTGTCCATACGGCAAGCTTTTATAGTATCCCATTACATTCACCAATGAATTCTGGTGTTAATGTATCACATTACAAAAATGGGATAGAGGAAACAGCATGTTGTTTCTCCCCACCCAGTGGGCACGTCTACACAAGACAATAACTCCTCAGTAGCCAAAAAATACTGCACAGTAGCGTCACCACAAACAGTGCTAATATGCCACTGCACACTGTTATTAGGCTGCTGTACAGTAGCGTTCTCTAAAAGACGTTTGCTGGCACTACCATGCAGTCAGTCCAGTTCCTGTGCATTTATTTAGTAATTGCTAATACAAGTAATAAGTCCGCAGCAACGACTGCGCAGTAGCATCTTGCGTAGACGTGCCCAGTGAAGAGAAGTTTCAGATCTGTCCGGACTCTCTCAATCTGCCCTACCTTAGTGAGGAAAGGATTCAGCAGGAGTTAGCAACTGTTGGATTCAACAGGTTAGATCAACGGTAGATCCAGGATTTTGTAAAGGGGGGGAGGGCCAAGAGCAGCGGCCAGCACTGCAGAGGTGACTGCACCCCTGGCTCCCAGCTTCCACCCCCTCTACTTCTTCCCCTCCCCAAACAGGACAGGCAGACCACCCTGTGGGAGCAGCAGCTGGGCACTTTTCTTAAATAACTGAGTCAGATAAGATTGTCCCCCCACCCTTCCCCCCGACAGACATTTAGGTACCCTCTCCTCTTCTGTGTGTGCTCGGCAGCATGCCCCCTGCCCTGCCGCCACTGCGGCTATTGATACCCCGGGGGCGGGGAGAGTTTTAGAGCTGCTTTTGCCTTGCTCCGCTGGGCTGCACAAGGAGCCAAGCTCAACTGGAAATGGCAGCAGCGGTCAACAGTCTGGTTCCCTCTCCCTGAGCCTGCTGTCAGACTGGCAGGGAACGCCAGACGGGAAGGAGGAACCTGCCTGCCACTGCTGTTACTGTCCTGAGCTGAGCCCGGGTCCCCATGCAGCCCAGCTGGAGCAGGATCAGCTGAGCCTGGGTCCCTGTCTAGCCCGGCAAGACCAGCTCTCGAGCTCTATCTGCCCCCAGGGAAGCAGGGGCATATGGGGGGAGGAGAGGGAACCTGTTTCTGAGCAAGGAAGGGAAGGGAGGGGGACACAGACCTGCTTCAGGGACCTAAGACAAGATCCTGGCTGCTGCTCCTGTGGTGCGGTCTGAAAGGGATGTGTGGGGTAACCATACTATTGCATCCTCTTTGGGTCCGCCCCTAGGTTAGGTTAAGTGTCTGAGCATAGTATCCCAATTTACCTAATTTCTGCCCTGGCCATTATCATGAATTATCATTTTCTGCATTAGGTGCTTCGTTCCTTAGGAGGGAGGTAATGCCTCCCTTATTAACAGTGGTAGTTGTTTTCAAAAAATGAATTGAAAATCTGTTTCACTTCTTGGAAGTCTAAGTAGCTCGACATCTGTATTATGACAATGAAGCCAATAGACTTGCATCATTCCCCCAATATCTTGCACAGCCAGAAAATAATAATTCAGTCCCCTCAATTTCTGCTTTGTTTTAGGTTCAGAGTCTTTTTTCCATGACATTTCCCAATGCATATTTTTAATAGCTTCCACGTGTTATGTGTGAATGCTTCTTGTTGTATGCGTGATAAGCAGGTCAGCAAATTAATACTGCAGGTTGTTCTGCATTTTGGTTGTACCGTATCTCTAACCCCATATTAGAACTAAGCTGGCAGTTCAAATGGGGTGTAGGTAATTAGGACTTGTAGTTCATTACAAAGCCCACAACACTCTTTTCAAGGTTCCAGATCAATGCAATAAGTCAACCTACTCTGTGCTGTTATAGCATTCCCCAAAGCAATGAATTATTCTCAGCCCTTTTGATTTCCATGTGCAAACATATATGTTCTTAAATAATTCATGGCAGTTCTAGTCAGTAATAAGTACTTTATCATTTAATGTAAGCATTACATAAATAAGTGAGCTTTTCCGTTAAGAGTGCAGCTGTTTTTCCCCACAAGAGAACAGTTGAGACTCCACTTCCCATGGTTCAATGGAGAAAGTTTAATAAACACTTTGAGCACAATTTTCTACAGTAGCCAGGTCATTACCAGTGGGACTTGCTACCCTCACATGCTTTGGAAAATTCCACTTTTTGATCAGACATCCTATTGAGCCTCTCAGCTTCCAGCTGTGAGACCATACAGCCAATTTGACCACTCACCGGCTCAGGCCTACTGGCATATATAGCATGTGATAGTATTTCTCTTCCATCCACATGGTCAATACAAACAGGAACACTCTTGGGTGTCCAAGAGTATGTTAGGTTAATGAGGAAGTATCTGTCACATTGATTGTGTCTAACCGATTTTGAGATTCTCGTCTTTTAAAACTAGTTTTATTTACGGAAGGTTATATTTGATCATTGAGGACACTACTTAAAGTTAACACTCCACTTCTGGCATATCTATTGTGCAGCTAAGCTATCAGCCTCAGAAAATAAATGTTCCATGATAAAATAAATGTTTCCACACTGTGGACTCATGGACAACAGCAAAAGCTTTCCTTGGTCTACTCACCCATGGTAAGGTCACAGAGAAAAAGAAGTTGGTTCTGATCTCCTTGGTCTGATTTTTGTGACCCCCCTAGTTGAGAATTCATGGGACTGACTATTTAGGAGGACTTTCCTGTTTCTCTGTGGCATGTCTAGTATTTTTCCTATTCTCTAACTGCAGTATATAAAATGTCTCTACAACAGGCTACTTACAGGGAAGTACACTAATTGTACAAAAAGTTCTGCCCTTACATTTTAATGACCTTTCTAAAAAATAGTGCCATTACTCTGTGAATGAAAACACATTTTATATAGAGGAGAAACTTTTTTCAGGACAATGAAGTGTTTTTTAACATGTTTTATGTATAAAGGCCAGTCTTCTTTTTCTGGCTGAAATTTCGAAAGCGTTTGGCCTTTGAAGTAGCAACATTGATTTTAAATGGACCCCCTGAGAACTTCCTAGTAGATGGAGAAAATGGTAAGAATAATAAAATATGCCAACCACTATACTAAGAAATAGAGATACACCCAAATATATATTGTAAGGCTTTTGTGATGGCTATGAAACAGCTGTAAAATTAAGACCATATTTCTGTCTCACATTACACTTAAGAGTCTGGAATCACTTTAGAAGTAATAATTCATTTTATCTAGCTCTTGAGAAGAAGGTAGGTAAATAATTATATTCTGGTAAGCAGATGAGCTGAGGAACAGAATCCATAGCAGTTTACACAAAATAAAAGAGTAGAGCTCCTGGTCTCTTGTTCTGGACATCTCCTGAACTTAAACTCTATATTTCTGCCCCACAACTTTAAATGAATTTCTTAAAATGGTTTTCCTATATTTTCAGGTCAATCAGAGTTTGGTATTAATAGCAGCTACCAATAAGTAAAAATTATGCTTTATTAAAAAAAAATGTAATACAGTAGTTAAGATACAAGAACGGTAATGTAGATAGTTTTAGCTACCCAGTTCAGCTACAGTCTCATGAGTAAACCGTTCCAAAGGGTGATTGACTTCAAATTTCTTTGCTAAGGAAGGCTCCAGTAACTTCTGAATTGTCTCCTATTATTACCCTGGAGAAGACAGTAATTTTCAAAGGGGTCCTGTGGTCTTTGTGTACTAGCTAAGCAGTAGGGGTGTGCGAAATGGGCCATATTCAATTCGGATTTGGCCGGAATTGGGGACAGCGATTTGATTTGTTGATTTGGATCGCTGTCCCCAATTCGATTCAGCTGAATCCAAATCTGAAGATTCGGACACAGACACAGTTTTTAAAGTTTTTTCTACATTCCTCAAGGTGCCAGGCGCAGCTTGCGAATGTTGCAGTGCTGGGGCAGATGGAGTGTCCACAGGAGCACGGGGGCCCCCCGCATGCTCGGCAGCAGGCAGCAGATCCAGAAGTAGACTGGAACTACTTCTGGTCCACTTCCGGGTCTGCCGCCGAGTGCATGGGGGTCCCCTGTGGCCCTCCAGGTTGGCAGTCGGCCATGGGGGGGACCCCAGGTGCCCCCCCAGTCCCAGAAGGGGCCGGGTTGTTGAGCCAGGTGGGCATAGGGGGACCCCCATGCACTCCCTGGTGGATCCAGAAGTGGACCGGATGTGCTTCTGGTCCACTTACGGGTCTGCTGCTAAGCTCGCTGGGGATCCCCCCGCACTTCTGTGGAACTCTCCATCTGCCCCAGCATCGCAGCATTCATGAGCTACCTGCTACTTAGAGGTATATAGAAAAAACCTTTAAACACATCCGAACCGCCGAATCTTTCCGAATCTCTCTGAATCAATTCGGAGAGTTCCAATTTGATTCAGAGAGCTCAAAGCATCTCTTGATTTGATTTGAATTTGGAGATTTGGCCACCGAATTGAATCGGCGACCGAAGCTTCGCTCAGCCCTACTAAGCAGCCCTGTTTTGTGAACTAAATGGCTACTTTGGAGACTGCAAGACTTGTTGGTTTCGCTCCTCTTCCAGACTAATGAAGAGCAAGCGAGGGTGTGTGATCTGTACTCATCTTAGCAAACTGTTGCACAAAGGAAAACAGGCAGTTCCAGGAAAAGGCAAATACATTAAAGAATGCTTGATCATGTAACGATCTCTTTCCTTTCTTTGATTATCCTACTGACACACGGGAATTATGGCTTAAGGGTCAGTCAATCTTTCCCCTAACCTGAGAGGAGGTAACTGGAAAGTGCTGCGTTCTGAAATACCCAAGAACGTTTCAAGAATGATTTGGTGAAACATTGAAGAACTCAAACTATGACTGTCTAAATTGTGTAACTTTGGAAACAGTTGAGTATTTCAAGGTCTTATTCATACTTTTGAATCTGAGTTTTTGTAGAATAAAACTAAATTATAAGAAGTATGAAGATTATGGAGTCTGTCTGAAGGAAGGGAGAGTGAGGACTTACTGTTTTGACACAAGCAGCTTAGTGAAATCCTGTTGGTCTCCTGCCTGGCATTACTCTTACTGCTTCATTATTTTAATTATTTACAAAACCACATAACTTCTACTGAAGCTAATAAGAGTTAGGCTGCTAACCTGTTTTATCTGAGGAAGGGCACTTGATGGCCAAAAGCTTCTCCACCAGTGCTCCCAACTATACAGTTGATCCAATTAAATAGATGACTAAAAATCCTTGCTCCTAACCTGCTTTAGGCACTTTCGTAAATACTACTAGGATCCATGTGTATGTTTAATTGCTTAAACACTTCAGTGAATCCAGCTCTAAAATTATTAACATGAGAACCCGTTCATAGTAAATCCTATCGATGTCTGACCCCGAGTAAGGTTACAGGATTGAGTGCTCTGTGCCCTGAAGTAAAATGCATCTATTTGATATACCATTGGACTTTATTTAACATAGACATTTTTATTTTCGTCATTACACAGATTATTGCATATCAACCCTATGGAAAATCAGTGGACTGGTGGGCTTATGGTGTGCTGTTGTATGAGATGCTAGCTGGCCAGGTAAGAGTCATGATCTCCAGTATTCACTGCAATTTTGTCCCACTCATGTCTGTTCAGAAGACGGCTGCAAAAATGACTCTCCTAGCCCAGATTTTGACCCCATCATCCGTATCTTTTCACCTCTTCCCTGGCTCCTGTCTGTTGCAGCATGGAATATACCCGTTGTCATTTTCAAGGCCTGTCATGACCTATACAAACCCCATTCGTTGATTTTTCATTCAGCTTTGAGAGGTCACTTCTGCCTCTGTTTTATCCATGGTGTCACCCTCCTTCACTCTCTTGTTCAAGTTTCAAACAATTTCATCTTTTCTATCAATATGCCCCTCACACTTGGAGGCGCTCCCCAGAAGCCCTCCTTTTCTCTGATGCCTACCCAAAGCCTGACAGTAATGGTCAGACTCCATGTATTGTACGGCCATTCCTAACATAACATTACCTTCATGTATTTCTGAGCCTGTCCATATCCATCTGCAGCTGGAGAGTCAAAGATCCGGCCATGGAGCCGCATCATCCAGCCCCCTAATATTGGCCCTGAGTTTTGAGCTGACCCACACGCCACGCTGGAACGGCCTCACGTGCAGGGCCAAGACATGTGCGCACACAGCGCCTCCTCCACGAAACGCATTGCATGTGGCATCTGTCCTGGACTGCCTGGAGCAAGCACCGCCTGCAGCTCACATCCCAGACTGGACAGACCTGGCACCACACGTGCTGGATCTGGCATGTGGGGCCCACGGGACCAGCTCCCTGCCATTCATCTGGACTGTGAACCAATCCTGCACCATGCATCTGGATGAGTTAGACACCCCTAATCTGTAGTGTCCGTCCTTCTCTTTAGTTTGCAGTGTCTTTGGAGCAAGGACAATCTTCTTTATCTAAGTTTGCAGGCAGCTAGCACAATGAGGTCCTAGGAAGCTACATACAATGAATACTAAAATCTTCAAAATCTAATGAGAGAAACTTACTGCAGAGCCAAGATTAAGATAACAAGCCAACTTTAAAAGGAACTCTTTTATTCTCTTGGTCTAGGGAAGAGCTTTCCAAGTAACTTCCATAAATGTTTTAGCTAGAGTTATCTACAGAATTCCCTGAACTTAAGTTGGGTATTTTAATAAGACTTAAGTAATTCCTTCCCATGCTAAATTCATTACATTTTGTTTGACTTTTGAAGTGTAACAACTATGCTTTGTGTACTGGGCACTGGTTTTCATTCCTTCAAATTCTTACAAAGACCACCTGCCTCTCACTCATAATCTGTAATTACTTGCAAATTGTTCTCTTGTTCAAGATCTATGTATTTTATGAAGAAAAAAGTGTGAATCTTAAGATTTGATGGTAATACTCTATATAAGGGTTCCTATTGACACTTAGGCTTGTATATAAACACCTGCTAAAAGTATAGAAAGATCTGTGATCCAGCTGTGTCAGATAATATTAAGGGATCCAAGTTTGTTGTTTCCTTATTCTTAAGAACATCTGATATTCTCATATCTTTACTAGAATTTAATTCGTTTGGCGTATTTTCCTATTAGCATGTCTTACACTTGCAGTAAATACTAAATAACACGTTTTTCTATGGTGTCCAAAGGACATTAATTTAGCTGGTGAATGCACTCATATTACTTATTATTGCAATATGAATGTGTCATAGAAATGTGTAAAGTTATAAAACTGAAAAAGCCCAAAAACTGCACCTGAAGATTTATAGCCACTTCACCTGTTTGCTGCTCTTCCTCTGAATATGATGTAGCTGATTTGTTCTTGTTTGAAGGGCTCATCCGGGATGACAGTCACCTACATGCAGAGGAGAGAGTTTCTCTGAGGCCTGTGCAATGCTTGAGGCCTCCTGCAGCCGATAGGGACTGATTCTCAAAGGCATTTAGGTCCCTAACTCCTATTGCAATGGTTTTTATCCTTGCACTATGTTAAAAGCACTGTAACATGATGTGCACCCCTTAGAAACAGCATTTTCTTGTTATAAACCAAATGGGAGCATCATTAAAATTGATCTAAGAAAACAGCATTATTCCTTCTGCAAAGTAATTAGAAGTTATGGCACAAAATTTTCACTATGTAGAGCATTTTTGTTTGGTTAGAGTAAGATAACTTTAAAAGTTGTAATCAGTTGTAACTGATAAAAAAAAAAATCCTTGGGCCAGAGCAAACTTTAATTTAACTTTAATTTATTAGATCAGTTAAATTGAAAAGCAATGTTAACATTTTCTTTCTCCTTTTTTTCTTGAACAGCCCCCATTTGACGGGGAAGATGAAGATGAGCTCTTCCAGTCCATAATGGAGCATAATGTTTCCTATCCAAAAGCACTGTCCAAAGAAGCTGTTTCTATTTGCAAAGGGGTAAGCAAGTTGCTGCTATATTGCAGGGTCTGTTTTAAACAGGGTGTGTCAAATAACCGAAGTTTGCACAAAGACTGGACTTGGTTTTATCATCTTTTTTTTAAATATTCCATTGACTTCTATTCAAGCAGAAATATATAACTAGTAAATGCCAAAGTTCAAAGGTTCACTTGAACCCAGGTTCCTATCAGTATAGTTTAATTTAAGTGTATTATACTTAATTTAATATTAGGAGATTTTAAAAGTTCCTTTTGAAAGTCTGTTTCCCTTTAGGAGCTTGCTAATTAGAGAGTACATTTCCATTTCAAAGTGTACAGTACTGCTGCTTTTTCTGCAGATGTGTTTCCTCTGTGCAATTAGAATTAATATTGATCAAGATGGCATCAGGAATGCAAGAGGAGCAGCACAGATTAGTTACTGTCAGCAGCCTGCCAAAAAATTGCAGAATCTGTAACGAGGCATCTTGAACATGCCCAGAAAATTAAAAGGGAGATTGCATTTTATATGGCTTCAAGTTTAACTGATTGTTGAGGCAGAGTTGAACCTGTTCTGGAGGTACACAAGACTAAGTTGAAATGATAAGGGGCGAATTCAGACATGAGAAATGCAGATGTCAATCCCCCGCTTACACCATGTGTGCAGTTGGCCCTGTAATGGTAACCTTTGTGTAATGAGAAAGAAGAAAGAGTTTAAAGTGCAGCCTTTCATTTCAGTGCCTATATGTAGTTGCCAGCTTTCAAATAAAAACAAATTAACGCTTTAAAAACAAGTTACAGTTTTTCAGGAGGATTTTAGTGCCAAATTTCATCTCAAGGTAAGGAGCAATAACAATGCAACCTGTGGATAGTCTGTTACTCTTTCAACCCAAAAGTCACTTGAATCCTTTGGTGTTTGATGGCTTTATAGTTGATGACTAAACATCCTGCAAAACGGCTTGGCTGCGGGCCCGAAGGGGAGCGGGACATCAGGGAGCACGCCTTTTTCAGGAGAATCGACTGGGAGAAACTGGAGAACAGGGAGATTCAGCCTCCGTTCAAGCCTAAAGTGGTGAGTGAGATGCCAGATCTCTCCTTTAGAAAATTCGCTATCTCTAGTCAAACCTTTTCAAGGCAGGAAGAAAATATAATTTCATGGCATTGTGAGACTTCCATATCCCCGCAGGTGTGACATTTCTGAAGTCAATAACTGTGATTAGGACAGACTGCCATACAAGACTGTTACTCTTAACCAGTGTCATTCACAATCACAAAAAGAAAATACAAAAACGTGGCGAGTTCCAGATGGGAGGTTCCTGAGAGTGTGGCTGCACATATGTTTGGAGCCATTTCAAAAGGGAAACGCATCCGAACCATTCAGAAACCTCAGCCTCCCTAAATACTCTCAATTCTTCCCATCTTGATTGAACAAAGCACAAACTTTTTGACTTAGAAGTTTGAAGCATGCCTATATTCTCCTAGGTTTTCAGGAAGAGGCTAGATTGGTAAAGGGAAATGAGTAGTTTTTTGGGGTGCTGCTTGTCATTTTTGCCATGTATAGAGGGGAAGAGTATTTATAAGCTGTCTGGTTTATGTGCGAGGCCACTTATTATTTAATGTATATGTTTTCAAAGCACTGACTAGGAACAGTTGTAGAAATCCACATTAATCAGTGATACCCTTGGACACTGCAGGTACATATAGGAATAAGAATGAATGTTCATTAACATGCTCAAAATTTTATTTAGCTTGTAACATGCCTTATTGGCATATAAATGCTTGTTCTTGATGATAAGGAGAAAATTGATTAGATCCAAGGAAGGAGGCTGCTGAGGCTGCCAGGGATAAAGTGTTACATCCTAGCATAGTGTCTCTGCTCAATAGCCATTTTATTATGCTGCTAAATAAAAATGAAATGCTAGCATTCTGTTTGTGTGATCATCCATCTATTCAAGTAGATGGCAAATAACAGTGTGGTATAAATTTTACATCAATATGAATCTGGAACAGCCAAGTTATGAATAGTAAAACTTGAGTTATTCAGGCATCATTAAGTTTTATTTCCGACGCTACACTAGTATTTATTGGTGTATACTCTATGCCTGTTACAGAAAAGCAATTGCAGAAATGTTTTAGAATCAAAGAACCATAGAAAATGAGGGTTGAAGGGAGCTCAGGAGGTCGCATCTAGTCCAACGCCCTGCTCCAAGCAGGACCAACCCCAGCTACATCATGCCAGCCAAAGCTTTATCTCGCTGGGTCTTAAAAACCTCCAAGGATAGAGCTGCAGCCACCTCTCTGGGTAGCCTGTTCCAGTGCTTTACTACCCTCCTCATGAGAGTTTCTCCTAATATCCAACCTAAACTTCCCTTACTATAGTTTTTGAGCCCATTGCTCCTTGTCCTGTCATCTGCCACCATTGAGAACATTTTAGCTCCATCCTTTGGAAAGAACAACTGAACAGTCTAGCTCCAAACTTTGGGAAGTTTGTTTTTAATTGTGACGTGTACAGGTTTCAACGGGGGAGAAAAAAAAAAAATCACAATGAATTCGTTCAAATGAAAACATGTCTGCAGAGGACCAAAATCACGTTGTTTTTATTCCCAGCCAAATACCAGATTTGACAATCAAAGTATCACTTCGTGGCTAGAAGAAAATCCTGTGCAGCTCCAACCTTTCCAGTGCTGTACCGTGCATCTGACTTTTCAGTAGTACAATATGTACTCCACCGAGTGTGGAAGTTCACGGTTTATAGAGGTTACTGAGACTCGTGCATGCAACAAGAGTATCTGTACTGACTCCGAATAGTGCCTACCATCTGTTTTTTAATCTGTCTTAGCCAAGTGATGCTCTAGCATGACAAATATTTGGTGGCGATGGCAAGCTATTTCTCATGCTGCTGAGGAAGGGCAGAGCCCCCATCATTCCTCCCAAAAAACTGAAAACCACCAAAGCAACCTCATAAAATTGGCTCACAGCCCAGGGGCAACAACATTAAGCCTGCCATCAATGAAAGACATCATCTAACACATCTATGAAAGCAGAACTGCACAAAAGTGCAAAACCTGCACACTAAGCAGAGTCCCTACTGCGGCAGTGAGAAGTCAGGTGCGGATATAAAGTGAAATGCGTACGTGAAGTGGTGAGGAAGTAAGCAGAGAAATGCACGTGGTGCTGGGAGCCTCTGTCTGCTGTGCTCCAGCCCGGCAGCCAGCTGGGAGTTGCACTCTCACAATTCCTTCACAGACGCTTCTCACCATGCTGTTGTGTGTCACAATTAGAGCAGATAAATCAAATCCCTGTTATCCTCTCTGATCCCCAGTGCTCAACACTTGCTCCAGGGTTCAAGAGAGTAACCTTGGAGGATCTTGCCCCATACTTGCCAGCTGAAATTGTATTAAAGAGTAAATAGAAAACTTAAAATACAATTGATTCCAGTAACTTTTAATGGCAGAAAGCTGTATTACAGCTCCTACTTATAATACAACAGCTGTGCCGTCTCTGCCGTTGATAAGGACTTCTTTTGTTTATACAGGCTTCTACCAAAATGCACGGAGAAAAACTGAGCATGGTAGTCTGATGTCCTTAGACAATCGCTTTAAATCCAAGTCTTGCATTTGCACCTTCTTGTTACTGGTTTTACAACATACCGGTGTTCTAGGAACTGATTCTCTTCATAGTGATTTTAGGGGGAAACAGTCTAAGAACTGCAGGCTTTTTACATCAGCATTGAATTTTGTCAGTTTTCCAGAAAACTGTACTAAGTGAAAGCAGCTTTACAGCTGAAGTAGGAAGAGATGCCTCCCCCCGGCAAGTGCAGTACCAGAGAGCAGTGAGACTTGGGCAACAGGGTCAGACACGTGTTACCAACAGCTGAGGTTCCCACGGCACTTCCCTGTCTCGCTACAGCGCTGTGCCACCGTGGCTAGGAGGAGCATGACCATTTGTTTTAACATAACTATGTTGAAACTTAAAAGAACATTTTCAGAATGCCCTATAGGTTTGTGTTAACCCGTATACAAGCAACTTATATAAAAGAACATGAAAAACTAATTTTGCTAAGCTACTTTCCAGAAGGTTAAAATACAATTGTGTTTTTCCAAATCCTCTGGAAGTGTCCTGACAAGTAACTATTTCTTGTTGCTCGCTGTTTATCAGGGGGCTTCATCCGACAACAGATAACATACACAAATCCTTCTTTCCAAAGTGACTCAGGAGTCAAAGTACCACTGACTTTCAATTAGAGAGAAAAACTCAAAAGCCTCTCTTCTAATCGTTAGAACAAGCAGCTAGGAGGCCCATTGTGTCCTTTATTTAAATAGGTGCTCTTCAAGAGGAGAGGTACATTGTGTATAGAGAAGTGATGTTTGATGTTTGGACAGTTGCACAATTAAGTCCTGTCCTTGGTGGAAAATGCATTTCTCATTTGGAACAACCAAACACCACCATGTTAATGTGCACACCTCAGAATAAACTATTAAAAGAAAACCACGTCCATTTTGCTGAAAAGCATCCTGAAAGTTCAGCGTTAGACATACTTCTCGCAAGGGATAAGGTGTAAACTGGTTTTTTAAATAATCAGTTCCGTTACAGATTGGGATTTTTCTGACTGTTGCTGATAGATTATCTTGCTAAAGAGGACTTTTCACCTTCACTACAAGCAAAAAAATTGAAGAAAGGAGGTTTCCTCAGTCCTGCTTTAGTACCCATTTATCACTCATAAACAACCACCACACTTGATCCAGCATAACAGGAAAACCCATACGATGGCAGACATAATACTTGTACAACAGTCTCTAGCCCTGTTTTTTTTCCACACTGCCAATAATGAACAGTCCAGTCCCAGTACAGATTGGGACTTTACAGACGGAGGGCAGCTACGAGAAGAAACTTCTAGCTGGTCTTAGCATGGCGCCCCTAGCCTGGGTGCTTGTCCTCAATGCTGGGACGGCCCACTGCTTCCTGGCTACTTGACCAGCGAATGTCTGAATTCCTCCAAACTTCTTTGATCCCCAAAATTAAGCTAGAAAACTCCTATAGGATAGCTTTTCTTGCAAGATTTGAGATAATTCCTGGTGCAGATTGGCTCCGAGTTGCTAAAGTAACTGCGGCTAGCGCTGCATTTTATTACTTCGGTACTGACCAGTGGTGACGGGTGCGTGAACAGAGGTGAGAGACCAGTTGCCATCGGGGGCAGGACTTAAAAATGATTCCTCTTGTGGCCACAGTGATTTACACATCTTCATTTATAAGTATTTTAGACCGTAAGAGATATTTCTTAGCGTTTCAGCTTTTAGATCGGAAATGTGGAGTGTTCCTGAGGATTCAACTAAAGGGAGAGAGGTAGGTCTTTAGGTAAAGCCTTCTGACTGCTGCACCTCTGGCTGAGATCTTCAGGGTAGGCTCTGAAGAGATCCTACATCCTCGAAGGCTTGTGGGGGTGGGCAGAAGCTGAGCATCCTGTTTAGATAGCAGGTCTCTGTCTAGCGCCCCTTTGAGACGGGGGACTCTGCAGTCCAAATGCCTGAGACCCGAGTAATCCAGCTCTCCCAAGCACTGCCCCCAGTAACTTTTGCATATCCCACTGGAACTGTGGACCGTGGGGTAACCGTCTCACTTTTTGTGATCTTTGTGGCACTTCAAGTAACACAGAGATGGCACAGAATTCACCAACCAGTCGTGCTTTATTGGAGCCAGGCAAGAGCTACAAAATGGTCTAGAAAATAAAAGCGTTTGCCCACGCTCCTGGCTCAGCCTCCTTACCCCTTGTATGAGTCCTTTGGGTCTTAGCCAACATCATTGCAGGATTCATCTTCTCTTCCTCCCGCCTAGCCTCGTCTTCTAGTTCTAGTCTCCACTTCCCTTTCTGGAGATTCAGTCCCCCTGAATGGCTTTTAGTCTCACCAGGAAATGTATTGCTTAGTTACAGCCTACTGGGAAGACCAGTCAGGTTAATGAATGGCCTTGTTCCTGGCAGCTCCAGGTGGCTCCACAGCAGCAGCTGTGCTACCAGAGCACAAATGCCACCTTGGGAGCCTACCAGCTGCTGAAGGGACCAGAGAAGGCAGCAGAAGGCATGGGGATGTCTATACTTTCTCTCTGCCAGCCTTTATCCATGCAGCAGAGGGGTGTAGTGTCAGCGTATGGAGAGCTCAGCTGCGGTAGAGGAGCTTTGGGGCTGGATTCAGCTGAGTTCTTCTGGAAGAGCTTTGTAGACAGACACAGACAAACCAATCCAACTTCTCCTGAGAAAGTCAGAACAGGACAGGGGAAGAAATGCCACTGCTCATTTATATTTACTTACTAGTCTATTCTAAGTCAATGTTATGCTTGTGGAAGATGCCAGATAGCCTCAGAGACCGAATTCCTCATTTATCCACGGAGTACGTACAGCATGGGCTAGCTTGCACTCACTGCCTCGTGCATAACTTGAATGACACGGGAGTTCAAACTCCACAGATCCAGGACTATTCAAGCAACATCATGCGAGTCTTGAAATCCAAGCCAAGGAAATAATTGGGGTGGAGGGGGTGGGGATAAATTAGACACAATTCTAGGACCCCAAATGAAGATGCAGAACTTTACATAATTATCAGTGGCAATTAAGAGCTATTCAGAAAAGGACCTGAACCCAGGAGCCTGGAACCAAACCCTTTTTTTTCAGGAAGTAAGTTTCCAACTACTAGGAGGGTCTCTTGGTAAGTTTTAGACAACATGTGCCATGAAACAGAAAACGAAAGGACATAAAGCTGATATCTAATGACAAGCTAATGATGCAAATAATGTTGCTGTCTGAACACTCTAAGCAGTAATAAATGCAATCAGGCTTCTCATGGAACATCTGGATGAAAAATTCAGAATTGCTGATAAGACTTAAGTCATGCCAGCAGCATTTAACACCATGTAAAAATTAAATCCTTTCTGAAAAGGAATTGATGACAGAATTAAAAAAAGTTTGTGGCCCATCCCTTCCAAGCACTCTGTATGTTGCTCTCACCAGTGAACCTGAGTGGCCATAAGCAAGCTGTGTAGGCAGGACTTAATGAAGTTGCTGGTCATGGCTAATATGTAGAAGCTTTAGTATTCCAGAGTGCAGGTTGGAAAAGCTCCTTTAGAGACACATTTGCTAAGAAAAGATGCCAAAGCCATACATGCAGAATGTGCAACGGGCAGGTAATGCTCAGGCAGAGGAAGATGCTGCCTTTCATTAAATACAGAGTTAGCTCCGGGTCAACTATTAGCAATTCGTCGAGGAACATAAATATCCCCCATTCCATCCCTGTATACGACATTGCCTTAAAACCACTAAGCAGCAAAGCACAAACCAAGTGTAGGCCCTTAATTACGTTCTTTTGCAATGTTACTGGTATTTGACAAAAACATGAGCAGCTTGGGGGCTTTGTCACCATCCGACGTGTGTTCAGAATATCTTTATTCAGCCTGTCCAGCAGTAATGAAGCAGGTACAGGGCAGACGGAGGAGTCGAGATTTCTGCCCGTTATCAGAACTGCGTGGTAATAAGATTCAGGAGCCAAGCAGTTAGACTTCCACTGGCGAAAATTTGTTGTAATGGCTCGACTTCCTTACTTCAGCTAATATGTTTCTATTACCTTTTGGAAAAGCCCAGTCAAACCTTATCAGGCACAATTTTTCAGAAACCTGAAAGACTCTCTCAGAGCTCTTTAAAAACAGAAAAAGAAAGAAAACAAGTCTTTCCTGGAAGATTGGACTTTGAATTGACTGCCATGCTTGCAAATCCCTCGAATGCTAATGGTGGGGCTCTGTTGTTTTCATGCGACAGGTCTTCAGACAATTTTACCCCTTCACTACAATTTTATTCATTCTTATTCTTCAGCACTGCTGTACCAAAATGCATTGGCTTCAGCGGGCATCGAGGTGTTCGGTGAGCACATCTTTGGAAACTTGGGTGAAATAAGCAAACTAACACCTCTCTTTAATCAGCTGGAGTGCTTTTCTGCTTGTGCTGATAATAAACTGAACAACTATCTTGTGAACGCTAGAGTGTACAGCTTACTTGACACAAGGCATCTTCTACCCAATACAGTGAAGAATTCGTTGCAGCTCAATTTCAACTTTTGTGATGAAGTTCCTAGTATGTGTTAGGTGCTACGTATGTGCTAGAAGGTAACTGGGAAGATTATAGTGAGCTGTTGCCAAAGTAACCTATAAACTGTCGTTTAGCCACTTGCATTCCTCCAGTTCCTTCTGTCCTCCAGTTTGCATCAGTGTAATATGGATGGATGGATATGCTATGGATAGTGCACAGGGTTATGTTACCATCTATTGCTTGAATAGACCATCTGTATATTTAAAGATTGGGTCTTCATGAACAATATTCTCTTATTTCCAAGGTAAAGGGGACTTCTAGTGGCCTAGCATGTTATTCTTATCTAAGGATGAATGCAAACTTGATTCTTATAGTTAGTGAGCAAAAGTTACATAAAACTCCCAAGAACACTACAAAAACAAGAAACAAAACAAACTTTACAGAAATCAGCAGAGAGGAAAAGCACAGGTAGTCCTTTTCTTAATACTGCCACACACTAGTAAAACCAAAGAGTATTGAAATAACCCAGTGTACCATTCAGGATATTCAAAATCCAGTTCTCCTCAAATCAGCATTCTTTTTCTCCCAACCAGGTTAATATGCTCTTTCCATTTCCCCTTCCTTTCTCCTTGCCTTTAATGCAACTTTGCTCTCTGAGTGTTTTCTGCATTACTCAAAGCTTTCCTTTTTGTGAAATCCTGAGTGCTTCACTTTCATTTTCCAATTGACTCAGTTTCAGTCTGATGCACGCACAAGATCATAACTGCACGCCTGGCCGCCAGGAACAGAAGGTCCTTCCTGTTAGACTCCAGACAAGGAATTGTTGCGTCTTGAGCCCATAACAGCAATGTACTTACTCTGTTTGTTATTAGGATGCATCCACCGCCTTGACTTCCCCTCTGACTGGGGAGTCAATCTGGAGCACACACTGGTAATTCAGTTCTTTGGCTCTCCAGTCAAAACCTGGAGAGAGACAGGTGATCATAGCTTCCACAGTACTGTATGGGAGTGATTGAAATTACCTCTGTATATGCAATGGCCACAAGGACTTCAGTGATTAAATAAGGAGTAGACTGCACGTAAGAAGCAAGGATGGGACACTGTTCTTGTGTGTGCCTCCAGGAGGGCTGTTGGTGGGCGAATACCACATTTCCACAAGTGCAAATTCTGTAATACTCTAGTACAGTGATTTTAAACCAGGGTGTCGTTCCAGGGGGTACCACACACGTTGGGTGTTAAAAACATTCTGACTTCTTGTGGTCTTTCTGAGTTCACAGCGGCAGAAGAATTACTCTAGTATTTGTAGTCAAAAAATTAGTAAATGCTAGAGACTGGCATTTTCCAAGTCTTAAAAGGTTGACACCACTGCTCTAGTGGTTTGTCTATTGGGAGATGCCAGTGCCTGAACTTTTAATCCACACTCCTGCAGTTGCAACTACCACCTCTGTAATACAAAGAAGACTCAAATATCCAATAATACTTAATGCATGCAATCTTATTCACATGATAGTTCCCCCAGAATGTAGACATTGCTTTTTCATCTAAGGTAGGGGGAGCATTAGGTTTCCTCCATGCATCTCCACTGAATTATTTTTAGCAGTAATAGTGCAATCTTCTAATGTCACTTCAGAAGAGATCTTCCAGTGAATGGGTAGCCAGTACTGATTATACTTCCCATGCAGCGTGAATGTATAAAGCTTTGTGCACAGATGAAGCACAGTGCATGCCCTCATCGGGCAAGTATGCAGCAATGTACACAAACCTGTTCTGGACATATACTTGCATCAAAGTCATAAAAATGTAGCAAGCTATAAACCTATGACAAGTGGCTGTTAAATTCTGGAATTGGAGGACAGCTCTCCTGTATTTTAGCCCCGCTAGCCAAGCCATTCAAGCATGCACCCAGGGTTGCACACCCCCCTTACCTTGAGGGAGTTTGAACCTGCATCTCTGCCTGACCAGCTGAATACTCTGAATTCCCGTGCCACAAACTGGCCATTGCTTGGGTCTTTCTTCAGCATGCCTTTTGAAGGTGGCCTCCAGGTAGCCAAGAGGGAGAGAGATGAGGCCAGAAAGCAGACTAAAAAGGACATGTGGCTCAGTGAGGCAGCTGCTGCCCCAGAAAGGAGCAGGTCCTGGGTTTGTCTCTCCCAGTAGTGCTCATTGTCTCTCTTATCCACAGACTAGTAAGTGTAAAGGGCACTGGGTTCAAAAGCAGCACTGGAGAAGTGTCTGGATGATGCCAAGCTGGTACTGAGGAGATTTAATACTGTGTTGGGAAATACAAGAAATGCAGGCTTAGACGTCTTCTGGGCAAGGCAGGGGGCCTAAAACGTGGGTCTCTGGGCTAACTACTCAGCTAAGGGAGAATAAAATGTGGTGGGGTTCACTCTCTTCCCACATTTTTCCATGACTTACACTTCAGTACACATGCACATGTCCAGCCAGTTGCATACAGTGTATGCATGCATGCTAACACAGCCACAGCATAACAGTAGGGGCAAAAAACAGGTAGGTAGCTAGCTAGAAAGCTGCCACTTACACACAGTAAGGGGAACAGAATTTCACCCTTACTTCTTAAATATAAATAGTAGGGTGCAATCCTACTATGCCACAGATTATGAACATGTGGAGGTAAACTTGACACCAGCAATGTATGCGACACAGAATATGTTACAGGCAACCCCTGCTTAATGCTGTTTTGCTATAATGCTCATTTTTAATTGATTCCCGATTTCACTTAACGCTCAGCGAGTTTCATTATAACGCTCGTGGTTGCCATTAAAAACAATTGCAGTCACCACCTTGGGTCACCAAAAAGCTTCGGTTTTGCTTAACGCTTGGTTTTTCAGGAACCAATTAAAAGTGCTAGGTGGGGATTGTCCGTATTAACACTGTACAGTGACCTGCACCCATTTTGCTAGTGTTCAGTTAAAAGCACATAAGAAGCCTGACTTAAGAGAATGGAGAAGCACACATAGCACACGCGTGCACGTTTGCGAGATGAAGGTATAGATAGGTTAGTTATAATACCTTAACCAAACAAATTTCAACTCTGCTTCCAGTATGCACACTATGCCCTGTGGCAAATGGATCCAACTCTTCTCTTACACTAACATTTGAGAAAATACAATTCTCCTAAAGTTAAAAGTATCCCAGGCATTACATGAGCAACAGAGAACCAGACTCCATCTACAGGTTGAGAGTGTACTTTAAGAAGTGGTTACAGAAGGAAATATTGAAAATCTACCAAATGACTCGAGAGGTAAAGTGTCCTGTTTCTGGTGTAGTTTCACTGAAAATGTTGTTTTATGTGTTCTTTTCTATGCCAGTGGATCTCAGTATTTACGCCTCTTCCGTTTCTGCTACCTGTGCAAATGGACTAGAAAAAGGAGTGCTATTTTCTTTCTTACTTTCCACGCTCCGTTACCATCCATGTGTTATAACTTTCATTTTCTCTTCTCTTTGCACTGGGTTTTAAACAGGGAGAAAAATTATATCTTGGCTATTTGTCAAATGTGGGGAAACAACCCCCATCCTTAATAATTTGCCAAGAGATGGAGCTGTGAAGTGCCATGGTCTTTCTCTAATTTTTTCTTCTCCCTCTTACAGTGTGGCAAAGGTGCTGAAAACTTTGACAAGTTCTTTACCAGAGGACAACCAGTATTAACGCCGCCCGATCAGCTGGTCATTGCCAACATCGACCAAACAGATTTTGAAGGGTTCTCGTACATCAACCCACAGTTCATACACCCCTTCTTACAAAGTGTATGAACCTTACCGATACGAACAAGCCTCACAGTGGGAAATGGTCCTTAATCCTAGAATTTTTAGGCCTTTGCCTTGTTGATTCCAGTTGGGCCTCAAAATTGTAGGGTTAGAAGCATAGGAGGAAGAAAAAGGCCAGTTATTAAGGATTTGACTTTGCAACAGAGATATGTCTTAGAGATCATGTAATATACAGTGCCCATTCATTCAGCGTGAAGTCACTACTGGCTGTAGGTTACTCTTCTAAAGTTAAACTTTTTTGGTACGTTATAATACTTTCATAAACTTCCGTTGTCGTCCGCCCCTTGCCCACTAGCACTGGAATTTTTAACTAAACCACACTGGGGGGGATTTTTTTTTTTTTTTTAAAAAGCACAGAGTGGACTAAAAATCCCCAAACACCGTAAAATGGAAAGCCTTCCGATCTTAATGCAGATGGCATGAGAAGCGAGCACCTAGCCCCGAGGGACCGCTCCTCCTCGAGGGCTTCCCGGTGATTCCCGATAGAATGATAGCACAAGAGACTGAAAAGGAAGGGTAACCAGGAGGGCATCGTGGAAAACTTCAAACCAAAAAAAAAACCCAGTTGTTTTAAAAACACGAAATAAAGTCAGACTCTTGGGCTTTGTCAATTGATCATGTGAAGCAGAGACGAATGTAAGAACAGAATAGTGACCAGATGTTTTTCAAACATTGCAAATGACAGATGTTAGTTCAAGAGTGAAACTGCATATTTAATAATAATAATAATATTAATAATAATAATACTTCTATTACTTTAATCTCCATGAGATTATTCTGTGATCCAGGGTGCCATTCTTAGTTGTACTAATTTAATTTACAGCATTCATGATTTTGTTGTTAGCCAGTCCCATTAAAAATATTTTTGCTGTTTAAAAAAACCCCCAAAAACCTGTCATTTAGCTAAGTGTGCAACAGAACTGTAACTGCATGTGCCCTACTTGGATATATTTAATAGGATGCAGGGTAGGGTGGTAAGTGAAAGCACTCTATGCAGTGACTTACTGAAAGTACGTAGCTCAGTCACTTCTTGCTTTTCCCAGGATCCTTAGGAAAATAAAAATGAGACTTTCTAAAAAATCATCCCTTTTAACATTTCTTTAAACTGCTGGAGCTGTGGAATAATGGAGCCAATAAGGAAAAAAAACAAACAGCCAAGTTGTTTTATCAGTTGAAGGGAATTTAACGTTTTGCAGATGCTTCATGCAATGAAATTTGCATGTTTAGTGACAAACCTTAATAATAAGGGTTAATAATAAGCAAATCTATATTGACATAATCGCATCAAATATAAAGCGTATTATAAAAAATTTATAAAAACAAAATTGTGCTATATTTGTGAAGGTTCTTGTTCTGAATGACATGATTTAGATCTAGTTTAATGTTTTATTGCTCTCATTTTGGGGTTTTTTATTTTTGGATAGTTTCAATGGCATAGATTATGGTTTTTTAGGTTTTTTTTTAATGTAGATCTACTTGTAAACAATAATGGCTACCTGCAGGTTTTATACAGGAGTCGATTTGGCTGTCATTTCATGTCTGCTTTTTACTTGCAAAAAAGAGCAAAACACCTTATTTGCAATGATAGACACCATAATAAATACAGTCCTCTCCTCTCCTCTCCTCTCCATCACCTGGTAAAAATAATTGATATTTCCTCTTAGCACTTACTAGAACATATTGATTCAAAGATCAGTAAATACTTTTGTGCATATTTTAGTTTTGTTACAGCATGTAAAATGATGTTGTTGTTGTGTTTTCCTTTTCTTTGAAATCCGTTTGCCTTGGTAATGTTAACAACCTTGGGCACTGTTTGCCTCTGGACGTGCATGTCAATGCCAGAAGCATGTTGTCTCAATACCTGCATGCAGAGTGATGACCATTGTTCCAGCATGCAAACATACTCTCATGCAAAGTAGAACATTTGCCATAAGACTTACAATTGTATCCAAACCTGTAATGGGGGGAGCAACTCACTTATCCATTTTATTACAACAAAGCATTTAAACCGTGCCAAAAGAACCCAGACAAACAAGGTGGGGAAAAAAACACACACTATACATAAAGGGTCCAATCTTGCAAATTCTTCCTCATAGAAACAGTCATTGCTTAGCAAGTGATCGGTCACTCACTGGCTACTGCAGTCCAGCTAGCAGTGGGTGAAATCAAGTAGGCTTAAAACTAATGCACCTCTTCCGCTCTCAAAAGCTGTATTTTAGCATGTAAATGATGCCTAGTGTGGACATTCTCCATACGAATTCATTTGACCCACACCTAGTCCCGGTATGATCACTGAGATGGCTCACTGCACACCTGAGTGAATGCATTCACAACTGGACCTTAAATCAACAAGAAGCCCCGGTTACTGGAGAACTGAACCTTTTAAAAGCATAGAGAAGCAAGGGAGGAACACTATGGTCAGCACCAGAACCTGGGCTATTGCCCAACCACAGAAAATACTAAAACGAAGCTGAAGCCACATTAGAGACTGAAAAATTGTTCCGTGTCAAAATATTAAAAACTACCCCAGAGAAGGAGTTCTCTTGTTTGTCATTCATGCATCTTTTAAAAAGTGGGTATTCAATGTAAAGCGTGTTAACATTTACAGTATTTTGCAATCCTCTATAATTTTTCTAGTTACTTACCAGCATTTAACCTGACACACAGGATAGGGATAGCAGGATACCATGCCATAGATGATAGTAGGCCTGGCATATAATTACTTGGACTAATTATATTTCAAATAGCTGTGGACTCTTAATGTCACTCATTAAAATGACAGGAGCCGGTGCTATCTGTGTGGGTGATATCTGGATAATAGGTAATGAAGAAACTGTGAAAAGGAAGAGACAGAGAGGAATATCAAAGCACAAGAGAGCTAGAGGTAAGAAAAGAGAACCAGGGAGGCCAAGTAGAACGGCTCCATGCTAAAAACGGCCAGGAGATCAAGTGGGTTAGGTAAGCTAGAGAAGGTCTTTCTGCCCCAGGATCAGATGTCAGTGTTGAAGTGGAGGTCTATCCTTTTGGTTGCACACTCGTGTTTACTAAACAGGGCAGTCCATGGCAGAGCAGGACAAAGAACGGGTCCAACATCCAAACAAAACTCCTATTCAGGGCTTAGCTCATTTTCTATACTTTTTCTTAAGCACTTGCATTTACTCTGCAACTTTTAAAATTAGGAGCAGGAAGTCCTCTCTGACCTTGTTACCTCAAAGTTTCAGTGTTTGTGACATCTCACGTGTTCTTCTGTAGGCAACTGTAATGCTAACAAGATACCATGAGCTCACTCGTCCTGCAAGAACAAGACTATGGGCACATCGACACGTTGCCCTAGGGCGAGGTAGCGCCGCGCTGCATCACTATATGGCGCACTATGGCAATGTTGCAGTCACATGGGTCTACACGTGATCGTCAGCTAGGTCGCCGCAGAGGTTCACGCCCCTGGTATAGCATGTCGCTATGGCAACATAGCGGTGAAATCTTACCATGTGTCATGTACACGGTTCAGTAACCGCCTGTACTGCGCCGTGCTTTAATACTTCCAAAAGGAAGTACGAAAGCACAACACCATAGCAATGTCGCTGTACGGCAATGTGTAGATGTGCCCAATATTAGGCAAAGCAGTGAAAAAGGGACTAAATGGATGTGAGCCTTAGCCATTGTCACATCCATCACATCACATTGCTTGGAGCACCCCTTTAGACACAGGTTTACAAGGTGCATCCAATGGTTTGCCCATTACGTGGAAATTTATAAATAGAAAAAAAATGGAAGTGTGCAGCAAGAGTGGTCCTCATGCTATTTCATTACAGCTATTTATTTCCATGTTAGCTGTTTCCAAGACCTGGCTATCAAGTATTCATTGACATTAAAAATGAGGACAATTAAGTTTGAACTTCTCTCCCCTCACTTGAAGGCTACATCAGAAAACTTATAGAAGAAGAACGGAAACAATGTTGCATTCAGAAGTTCTAATTAGCCAATTGGATAAAATCCCAAGTGCATTCTGCTACCCTTGATTTTAAAAGGAGTTGCAAGCGCAGCTCGAGATCTGCCAACGTTGAGAAATATTGTGAAAACACTGTGGGCTTTTAGATAACAATCAATATTGTATATTAATTGGCTTGAAGGTAGATAAATGCAGAGGTGTTCTAAGAGCTTGTTCAAAACCTTGAATTCACGGTGAACTTTCAATTGAGAAGGCTCTTTGCTCTGGACTAAAATTCAAAACTTACTTCCCTTAGATAGATCTGTTTTTTGAAAAAAAGTTCAACTTCTTTCTCAGACTCAGAGAGTTAGGGCTGGAAGGGATCCCCAGAGCCCTTATCCAGCCTAAGCTTCTGCTCAATGCAGGGTTCCCCTGGGGAAACCATTCCAAAGAAATGTTCGTCTAATCTGCACTTAATGAGATTGTAAAATCAAATCCCACCAATGCGTGGTGGTTTTATAATTATCTTCCCAGTAGTAGAAGCCAACAGCCTCACCATTGCACCACAGACAAACTTTGCATAAGCAATTATTTGAAAGTAACAAGTGGCATATCACGTCATGCTTTGTGAAAACCTTTCTGTAGATATAACACCCCCCATATCTCAAGCTGAAGACAGGGAACGACTATAGAGATGAATAAGCTTTAGAATAAATAGAACGAGTGTTTTCCTAGCGGTGGATGAACCTACCCCTATACAAAGGACTAGCACGGGGCCTTTGGACAACTTCAGTAACTCTTAGGCTTCTCAAGGACTTTGCAAGCAGTTCAGTGCTGGACTCTAGGCCTCATGCTGACCCTGTGGATTTTGCTGTGGGGATAACACCCTTCAAGTCCTCATTCACATCATATTGACTTCAGCGGAACTAAATACATGGGTGAGGTAGGGAAAGAGTTTGCAAGAAAGAACCAGTTTTTCTGCAGTCTGTTCCCATGCCCGCCTAAAAATTACAATTCCAGCTCAGTCCAGTTCAGAAATGTCTTTCTGTATGTGGGGAAATTGCATCTTTTCATAGTTTGCAGAAATAAAATGAGGCTTGTTTTACAAGACATAAATGCCATAGAAAATTCTATTCAGAAAAACCATCCATCCGTTTCCAGAGTAACCTATAGCACACGTACACGGTGGTAATTTAAAGTCCTTCCTGCCTTGCATACCGAGTCTCTCTGAAGACCCTGGTACTCCTACAAAAGACAGCCTGAAACACTCATTTCCTGGCAGGACAGGCACAGTGTAAAGCCCCAGGCTGAAATTACTGATAACACTTGGCGGGTCAAGTTTTCATTCAGCGCACGTGGGACCCCATTTGATAAATACCAGTGATAAATCCTCGAAACTGGTAGGAATCATATTTACGATATTCGGTTTATAGTAGCCATGCTAAACTGCCAGGGAATTTCTGGAAAGAGTTAATGTTTTGTTAATTATCTTTTACTCCCAGGAATCATTAGTGTACCCGGGTTTCATCTCTTTACAAAGATCTCTGACAAATACCAGAACTTGGTTTCTTTGTGCAACAGGTAGGGAAACATTTAGCTACAGGGTAGTAAAACAGGATATATAGAAGCCAAGCTGCTTTCTTCAATTCATAATCTTAGAAACTCTGAAATGCTCAAGAGTCATATAAAATACTGACTCTGTAACCATGCACTATTTCATATCACCTAATAACTGTGCCAGTAATGATTGGTAATTAAACAGCCTTATGAATAACCTGCACTAAAGCCCTCCTGTTTGCAAGAAAAGTCTCCAAAGAGAGGGCTGCACTAGTGTTGCGAGTGCAGATCTGGAGCACACAAGTCCTAATCCCAGGTCTGTCACTGACTGCCTCTGTGGCCTTGGGCAAATTACTTATCCTCTCTGCCTGTTATCCCATTTGTAAAATGGGGATAATAATACTTACTTAGTCCTCACAACAACTTGTGAATGTAAGGACTGCTTTAGTTAATGTTTCTAATACATTTACTATAAAGGGTGTTATGTAAGTATTATTATAATTTGTAATATCAAATCAGTTTATTCAAGTCACATGGTGTTGCTGGATATACCATGCTATTTCTACTTTTTTATATAAAACTTTAGTAATTCTTCTAAAAACCATTTAAAACAAACAAACATTGATATTTCTTATAAGAGCTGGAGTCCAGCTTTGCTCTGATTAGTTCAAGCCGGATAGTAACGTAAAGTGTTGCTTTCTGAGTGTGTAGAAGTCAGTTGCACTACCTGCTTTCCAACTTCTGAGATATGTATGGTTAAAAAAAAATGTAAATGGAAGTCTTAGCAGAATTGATTATTGTAGAGCAAAATCCTCGTGGCTAAATAAAACGGTCACAGGTCTTTTCTAGTAACGCTCAGTAACATCTCCCAATTAAAAGGAGAAATGTTTTGTTTACAACTGGCCCAAAGAGGATTTTTTTTCAGCTGGTAATTTAACCAGATCCTGCTTTCAACTATCTTCATGCTTTTTTTTTGGCTTGTCTGTGACACTGTCTACAATTCACATTTAAGGAAAACAGTCCTAGGAAACTATATTCTCTTTCCATCAAGATTTAGTAAAACTTCAGTAACATCTAAAATAGATTTTAAACAGAGAAACCCAAAGCCTACAGCAACAACTTTTGATAATGGGCTTCCTAACCTGCCTCTATTGTAGCCATGCTGGATTTCACACCAGTTTTACTGGTAAGACTTCACTGACTTCCTTCTAAATTTCTATTAGCACCGGAGGTGCTGGTGGCGAAACTTCCCATTCGCCAGTGACTTCCCTGGGAGTCAGATTAGGTGTAAATCAGTGAGATAAGAACCTGTATTTATGTCAATGGAAGCAGATTTGGTCATTAATTTCTGCCTAGAAAACCAGAAAGTCTTCAGCTAATACCATTTCAATTTTTACAGTTTTTAAGGAAGAATTAAGCATTGCAATAAAAGAGATTTGTCTTTAATCCTTGTTAAAGATCTTAAAAATAAGATTTTTGAGACGATCAAAACGTAAGTTTGCCCCCCTCCAACTGAACAGCTGTTCTTCGGGCATCGTTCGCGGTAGGGCTCAGTCCTGCAAGGCGCTCAATTGCTCTGACCTTGGTATGGCAGAGTACTAATGAATGTATTTTAAATTGAAGCACATGAGCAGTCCCATTAAAACCAATGGAACGACTCAAAAACACTTGTAAAACACCCTTCAGTATTTTACTGGTTTCAGGACTAGTGTTCAGTAGCTCGCAGGACTGAGCCCATCAGCTGCAAAGCAGCAAAATAGTCAGCATGTAATGAAACCCATCCCTGTTCAGCAAAGCTGATAAATTCTTGCTTGCCCATAAGATGCACACGTTGGTCCCACCGAGCGCTTTGCCAGATCCAAACCAGAACGAGCAGTCTTGCTGTAACGATACACTTGTCTAACACTGTAACTCTCTTACCCCAGAAAGAGAGGGAAGCGATCAAACTTCAAGTTATTATGAATGTAAGGAAAAAAAATGAAACCTTTGTTGCCTCTTAAGCTTAAATATGCAGCTCACAATTACTTGTATTATAACCTTTTAGCCAGAGAATGTAGAATACAGCAAAAGCATCTGAAGTCCTTGCTCGTTAAGGTTAACATCCTCTGATCTTTTTTAAGAAGGGATAATGCTACCTATACTGCTGAACATCACTTTAAGACCCAAACTTTGTAAAATCCAAGGGAAGAAAAGAATTGTATTCTTCTTTAATTGCAAGATATTATAGAAAAAAATATGAAGAGGCCGTTCATTTCTCAAAACAAAACAAAATATATTGGAAGTATAGCGGGCACGCTTGATGTAAAGATTAAAGTTTGTAAGAATTAAGAAAAAAAATACGGTAATATTTGCTTGCATGATATGCTTTTGTTAAATATGAATTGTAGTTTGAAAGCAAGTGTGTATGAATAAAGATATCTATCATTATGTGGTGTTCTCTTTTTGGTGCATGTCCTTTGTGACATTTCAGTGGCAGAAGTCTTTGCTCCAGAGCGGAGGGTCCCAAAACTTTCTTCTTGCAAACCCCCTTCCAGATTTACCAGCTGCCCAGGTACCCTACCAGCATGATTTACATTTTAACTCCTTAAATGCCAAGTGCTATTATAATGAAAATTAAATTGGCGTTCCTCCTTGCTACTGGCCCCCCAAGGGGATGCATACCACAGGTTGGGAACCCCTGCCCTAGAGCCAAGTATGGATCTTACCTCAGCTTCAACTTTTCCCCCAAGCCATGTAGTTGTGTTAATCCAGGCACTTGGTTTAGCCATCTCCAAACTCACATCCAGGTTTTGATGAGATGTAATTTAGAGACTATGCTCAGACAGAGTTTGATGTGGGCTTCATTCAGGGTTGGACACAGTGCCAAAGTCCTGTTGATTCAGTGGTGCAGGATCAGGTTATAAGGGCCCGATTCGGGAAGACGTGCACAAGACCCACCTGCAAAGCACAGATTAAGTAGAGCAATTATGACTACATATTTTGTCAAAAGGGAGTGGTAGGCAAAGACTGTTGCTCAATGTTGTTTTGGTGAAATCTTCACAAACGAGGCCCAGACCCTGCAAAGGGACCTACACAACCCTATTTCTGCACCCACTGAGCATGGCTTTACCTACCTGTACCTCTCTGGATCCAATACCAGTGTCAGGAACAAGAAAAGAAATTGTGATGTTACTGAAATGAATGGAGACCAGCATCAGGAGGACCAAGATTTCAGGACACTTATTCTCTTTTCATTTATGGAGTGACACCACATAAAATGCCCGACAGGTAAACCAAGAGGAACACCCAATTTAGCTAAATCAGCTGTAAATATTATGTTTTGTAATAGTCACAACCAAAATTCAGTCTTTTAACCTGAAGATTTCCAGGGATTTTGTGGACCATTTAGGATTTAGCTAGTACAAATTCAGTTACAGATCCCAAAAACGAACCAAAAAAAAGACGCAACAGTTCCCCACCTCTTCACATCTCATCCAAAAGGAAGTAGAGATAATACAAAATGTCTAGATCAGCCTCCAGCATCTACCTTCACGAGAGAGGTCTTCACACGCTAAAAAGAATGAGGCAAAGTACACACAAAGAAATGCACATAACTGGCTCTGAACATTATTATTCACATCTATGAGTACGAGTGAAACCGTATTCCTGTATGGTGACTAGCTCTTGAAAACACAAAGGCAAGAATCGCCTGAATAAATGCTAGGTGCTTTAAAACAGACTATTCAGCAGTGCCATTTGACAAGACGCTCAATTCCACAGAGATCAAAAGTGTTTCATTTACTGGGGATAGTTCAGAGCAGGAAATAGTCCACACAATCCAAGTGTGGCAAAGGGCTAAAGCATTTTTTGTATTTTAGTAGAAATGCTAAATTCCCTACAACTTTTTGGACAATGTGTGCAATTGTACACCTGGCCTCTGCTTTTGTCATGACACTTCACTTAGGCAAGTCATGCAGTTTGTACAAGATGTGCTACACATTTACATTAAAGACATATAATTTAAGGGATCAAGTTTTCCTAGCTCATCTTGCAGTCAACATCACTGCTGTGATCAGTGTTTATAGGCATTCAGCAATGACAATGAGACTAAGCACTTGGACACACTAATAGCAGGAACTTCAGGTAAGTGTAACAACAGAAACAGCCCCCCTCCCATTTATCTAAACAGAACGGTTTGTTTGAACACATTTCAAGAGACATTCGTTGCTTTGCGGTAACAATTCAACATAAGTATCATGCTTTTCTCGTTTGTGTCTTGAAGCTTCCCCAATATAAAGGCATTTAACTATTTCCATTGAAGTATGCAACTTATGGGATGCATCTGTGATTTCATTAACCTGCCTACTCAGAAGCGCAGCCCTGTCACCAAAGTAGGGGGTGCTCCTGAGTTATTCCTAAAGTGTGGAAAATCACTTGTGTGAGTTTTCACAAAGAAAGCCAGAGATGTGGGAAACACCTTCCCTGTTCCTTTGAACTGATCTGCCAGGGAATGGACATGTGCTTCGGATAGCAAACCATTTTTGCAAGCGTAAGCATTAAAGTCCAGGAATCACTACCTGCTTAGATGCACTCTCCATGGTTGCAAATGCTACAATTTTGTCCCCAAAATGGAAATCACTGTGGCTCTCTCTTACCTAGAGATTGTGATTTGTTTTTTTTTCATAAAATGCTAAAAATCCTGACATTACAGCTATTCCATCTTCAGCTCAGGTACACATGGTGTCTGCTAGCACCGGTACTTGATTGAATGGCAAAGCAGCAAAACAAGATGGATTCCTCCCTTTAGCGAGCATGTTCAGCTTCTTGTTTCGGAACCAGGAAAGGGGCTGTATAATTTTTGATATTTAAGGATTCGACCATGTTGGGTCAGAGTTTCAGTTTCCAGAAATGTTTTTAGAAAGTTCTTATGCTTAGCTCATGAATGCTCCCTACGACTCTTAAAGGTGGATTCTACTGAGCGTATATATATATAATAGTGCCATACAAAACATGTTCCCTTGCACCTCTATCTCAGCTTGTTTCAAAATGACATCTCACTGCTCTTTGTCTTTGTCTGTGCAATGAATTCAAACACTTTCCCCCATCCATCCTATTAACAAACATCACAACTTTGTTTTGCTTTCAATTTTAAAGTCTATATCCCATTTTCACTGTTTCCTCAGCCACCTCTGCCTGTAATGAGAATTCATTTGACCGCATTTGCAATGACAGAGGACACGGTTTTTTTCCTTCCGCACTTGCTTTAGCACTTTCAGCATGGACATGCATCTTTTTTTTCCCTGCCCCTCCTCCCTTATCGCTAGGCACAGCCCCTGCATGCCTGCTGGACGATGCCTAATTTGCCACCTCTTGGGTGTCGAAGTTTGGTTTTTAGGATCCAAAAGTAATTCTGGTCTGAGGGTGGGGGACAGGCTGAGAGACAAGTTCTTTCCTGCATAACGGTAGTAGTTGCTGAACCTCCTACTCAGTTCATTACTTGTGTTATTTTTATACCCCAATAGGCTGGGTTTGCGCTCTCTTTCACATACGCACAGCCATTTAGGCTGCTGGATGCTACAGATGCATGCAGTTTCTAGCACAGACAATTTTAAAAATGTTTCATCTCTTCTCCCACCCCAGCCTCCCACTCTTTTCAGATTTCAAGTAATCACCTGCAAAGCAGAGTGGTGGGATAGGGAAGCCTGTTCCTAACATCCCACGGCTGCGTGGAGAGACGATGGAGCTCTGTCGACTCACACTAGGGCAGCGGCTCCGATTCTGTGCTGCGCTCAGCATGGCAGAGGCATCCGGAGATCAGGGATGTGGTGCACACAGTCCCCATCATCACAGCTGTTCAGATCACAGCTCTGAGCTACCTTATTCAGCAGCTGTGACTTCAATATGCTTTGGGATCAGGAGCATAACCCCAGTGTGGAAACCGAAGTGAAGCAAGGTTACCTCGCAAGATGCTGTGAAGCTTCATTTCTTGACGTTTATGATGGGTAGATTTATACAGTATCCTCCATGCAAGACTCTCCAAATTACTCTGTACTCGGGAGGTATGTAACTGAGTCAGTCCTCTACCCTTACCCTGCCTCTCCCAATATTGCTCTTAATGAAAAGGAAATATAGGCCCAACACCTGAAAGGGTCTTTACAGTCTCCGGACAACAGCTCTCAAGGATAGAAACATTTGCAGCTCTTCGCTCCGCTTGTCAGCACAACGTAGGAAATGAAGTGCTGCGTCCAGATACCGTGCAAGCATGTAGCACACATGTGCTTAACAAAAAGAGAAGGGAGAGGCAGCAGCAGTTCACAGGGCTGTTGGTTTTCAGATCAGGTAGAGCTCGTTAGAAGATAGGCGGCGAATTAGATTTCTCTCATTCTAACACGCTAGCCTTCCCTAGAGAAGCATGTGTGGGCGTAAAGTTATTTTGGACATCAGCCAACTTGAGATAAATTGTAGTAACCGCAGTGTGGAGAAACAGTAGCTTTACAGGAAAGAGCTCCCCAACGAGAATGCTTTCCGTGCATCTAAATAATGAAGGGTGGGAGGCCAGATACATTTGCCTTGAAATTTTACAATGGTGCTTTAAGTATAATTAGTTTTACACGCACACATCCATCAGCCTACTCAAAGCGACCCAAGCACCCAAAACTTTGGCATGAGAGAAGCCTGGATTTATAAATACTTTGCGGCCTGCAAAGCTAACCTCCACTTACCAGTAATTTAAAATGCAAAGGTAGGAGTTCATCGACTGATTAGATTGCATCCTAGTGGTCTAAGCCTAGGTTCAAAGGCACAGTACAACCTCTTTCAAATGAGACACGGCCTTTGAGGAATATTAACGATGCCTTAGAAGTCTTGATAAACAACTTGGGAGAGCGAGGGCATTACAGCTAATTTGTATGCCTCATCTAGGTGGCCACAGAGAAAATCTAGCAATAACCCTGGTTAGATTTACTGGCTGCTCAGTCAGTTATGATTGTTGCATTACCGCATTTTCCCTGGGAGTAATTTTTCCAATGTCCGTCACACACCAAGGACCATAAAGCTCAACAGAAACAATGGTAGATGTTGGTTCTTCTCACAAAGCCCTGCCTTCAGGTCGCTGGAAGTGCCGTCTCTGGCAGAAGCGACAGAGTGCTGGTCTTTTGCCCTGGGAGCTTCCATCCCACTGGTAGTGGCGGACGATCTGGAAGCCTGTCCTCTACACTCATTTCCAAGCAGGTCTTCTCTTTCCTCACATGTGCCAAAAAGGAAGCAAACGTGCTAAGCACTGTGCTATGGCCACCATCCGTTCAGCTGAGAAGGTCTGTGTGTCACCAGCACATTGGTACTATTCTGAAGCGTAGCTGCAAAATCCCACGATGCAACTAGCAGGGGCCCAGGACCCAACCTATTCCCCAGACACGGCAATGCAGCAAATGCAAACACTCCCACCCTAAGACCCAGATGTATGCCTTGCACTGGCTCGCTGCACAAGGGCAGATGTCACCTCCGGAGATCATTAGTCACTAAGCCAGCTTCAGGGGAAAACTTCCACAAGAAGGATGGTGCAGGTGCCCCTTATTTCAAGAAAATAAGTGAGAATGACAACTTCCAAATGACAATATCCCTGGTTGTCTCACTCAGTACACAGATTCCCCCCATTTTATGTCCAATTCCAAGAGCACTGAGAGGTCAACGACGCAACAGGCAAAGCAGCAGCTAAGCAATTGGAAGAAGGCAATGTTCCCCTGCTGTTTTTCTTTAAGGATTCAGGTACTAGACTGTTAAGAGCCCACAATACTTCTACAGCCTCAGCTTTTTGACTGACACCCAGTTGGGTGTATGAACTAATTCACCAGAGGAAGTCACCCAAGAGTAATCATAGGCCTACCTAACTCAACAACAGCAGCCCCATGGCACGGACAACATGGCCTGACAAACACAGAGAGGGAAAAGACAAAAATCATCATCATTTTAAGTCACCTGTAGCATCCCCTGCCTGCATGCTGTAGTAGGAGCTATGAGCACCATGCAGCAAAATAAAAAGATAAACACAGTAGGGGCCCAGTTCAAGAAAGCGCTCGCACATCTGTTTAAAAGAAAGAGAAGTACCTGCTTGCAAGTGCTCCTGAAATGGGATGCTTTCTTGAACTGAGTCTGTACAAATACATTATTCCCCTCTTGAAGGGCAACTACATTGAAAGAAAGGATGCAAGAGGGGAAGAATAGAAGATGACAATTAGGGGTGAGGGGAAAAGTGGCAGATCTTATGGGAAAATGAGTCAACATCATCACCCCCTCTGGGGACTTATCCATTCTTTGACAGGATGATCGAGGTGGCAACTATTGTCAGACACAAGTGTTCATTGCTGATCCCTGAGTCAGCTTCCAACTTCCCACCTGAAGGAAATGCTGCTGCATAAAAGGGAAAAATCATAGAGTTTAGGTGCTATACCTGAGTGAAAAGAAACAAAATGGAAGTCGCCAGAGGTGTTTTCAATCCTATTCTCACCCTCTCTCCTCTCAAGGCCAACCAACACTCACCCATCCATTTTATTTCCTGAAACTTGCATTACACAGTCAGAAAGAGGGAAGGAAAGTCTGTGATTCATGTGGTACAAACATTGCACAAATGTTGCCTTCTGCTACGGGAGCTGAGCCCATGTCACAGCACAATGGCTGAACCGTGACACTGATGTTGGAAATGCAGCTGAGAGAGGATCTGTCTCTAGCTAATAGGGTGATAGTAGGAACACATGCTAATGTAGGACTGGTAGCGCTAGTTAATCTTCTGTCAAAATTATTTTTGTATTGAAAAGTAAGGTTTTCCCACAAAAAGGTGTTTTTTGAACAATATTTCTTCTGTTAATCAAAAAGCCAATGCCCAAGAAACAAAAACATATACATTTGGATAGGCGGGTGCAGTACTTTAGTGGACCTCTGCTTGCGCCACCTCGGATGCTCACCCTCCATCTAGGGATGTGTTCTTCTGCCACCCTTTCACCGAGAACTGTTGTGCAACAAGAGTCAGGTCACTAACTAGGGAGTTCAACCCATACAGAGAGGAGAATGCGAGCACTTCCATGAGGCATTGCTGCAGCATTTCCAAATAGAGATAATTTGGGGGGTTTGATGTTGGTGGCTTAAAAATGGTATTTAAAGGATTGTTTTTTGGGAATTGGCATATTACATACACACACACACACACACTAGAATGGCTCAGGATGGGCAGCAGGTGTTAATTGATTTCTAAAGCCCCGGGTCTCACACACCATTTTCTCAGCCTTCAGAAGCAGACAGGCTGTCTAACAAATAAGGACACAGTCTGAGAAACTGGGGGCACATACCACACTGTTCCATAATACGAAATAAGGTGGCAACAGCTCACAAGGCCAAAGAAGGGAACCTAAAATTCCTGTTTTGGGAAGGGTGTGCATGTGATGAGCTTGGAATAGGCTGACGGAACAGAACATGGACAGCATGATGACCAGAGAGAGACCAATCAGGGATAGCCATTGATGAAGAATCATCAGGAGGGAAGGAGAATACAAAAGAAGAGACTTGACAATAACAAAGGGTCCTCCTCCCTGTCCTCCTCCTGAGGGTCCCCCGGGAGGGGTCCTTGAGGTCACCGTGGACAGAGGGCACACCACCAGCCTCTCTCATCCACCCCAGCACACCACCTCCAGGCTGCTGACTTCTGACACTTAAGAGGGAGCTTTCAGAGTGAAGCCTGCATCCTGGCCAGATGTTTCTTGACTCTGATGCAGCCCAAGGACTGGTAGATATATAAAATTGTTTGATACTTTGTATTGTTTCTTTTCTGTTATCACTGTGTGTCAATAAATTTGCCTGTTATTGAATTAAATGATCATGGTCGGTCTGGGGGGAGGGGAAGGGGGGGACGGGACTGCCCCGGTCTGCCCCTGGAACAAGGCATTTGGGTCCTAAATCCAGAGCCAACAGATTTTTCAGAGCATTATTATATTTCCTATAGAAAATGTCTAAAAAAAAATCCTTGTTTTGACATTTTTCATGGAAACCACCTTATCTTGCAAACCCCAAAGAGATGCAGGTAATAAAACTAGATCAGACAGACAATAAAGGAGGAGTGGAAATATAGCTAGATGTTCCAAATATATTCATATCCAAATATTACTTTAGTCAACAGGTTTGTATTGACAAGCTTTCTTTTTCAGGCCTCTCACCCTGTTGATAAACCTGTGTTGCTCCCAGAAAGAACAGATAATTGTCTGAGCCTTGCTACAAGGCAGACGTCTCTCAATTAAGTTATAAATCAACCTTCTGCAAAAAGTTCATGTACATTTTTCTTTAAGCTTTGTGGAGTCAGGCATTTTCCCCCTTATTTCACTGCATGGTATACCCCTTGTCACACAGCTCTTAACAACGCTAAGCACAGATGCATCTCATTATCTGGAGGAATAGGCCTTTCAAATTATATGCAGCTTTATTAATAGCAGTAGAAACACTTCCAAGGATACCAGCCCTCTCCCCCCACCACAAACACCCTGCTTTTAACAGAATTAGTTTGCAGCTTCTCATGGACGTGTAACTTGGAAACAGTGAGCCTGTTTATTTGTGACTGTAGGAAAGGAAACCTTGTTTTTAAAAAAAAATAGTCTATGATAAGCAGAAGGGGAGGGCGAGGGGAGGAGGATAGTCTAGTGCTTTGGTACTGAAAGCCAGGACTCCAGGGGTCTAATCCAGGTATTTTTGGGGACAAGTCTTTTAGCTGGCCTGTGCTTTAGTGGAACCCCATCATTAAACCAGGTATAATAAGCCTGAGTGCTGTATGTATAATAATGAAACCTATTACATCCAACAGAAGCATTACGAGGCTTTAATAATGATCTGGTTCTGACGTGCTATCCACAATGTGACCTTTGAAGCAGTGACTGCCAAGGTCCATGGTAATTCTTTACATGACACGTAGCCTGATTTTCAAATGCCACGTTCTGTATAATGTATTCTTGGCTTTAACAGGAACACGCAGCAGAGACCAAGGTCTTGAAAGGACAGTGACAACTGAATAAACCCCTTAACTATCCAGATCATGACTAACACAAACTGGCAGGTAATTATGAGGGCAACCTGCACTGCCATCACCTGTGTTAGCACTTTTGGGTGGAGAAAGCAAGACATTCAGTCAATTTGCTGTTTGGCTGTCTTCTAAGAGCTTCCTACCGAGCCCCTCAAAGTCAGTGGGAGGGTTCTAGATCAGACCCATTAATTCACATCAGACGTGATAACATTTCTCACCTGGAGTAATTTCCATATGAGCAGAAATGATAACAAATCCCAAATGTAAGAAGTCAATTGAAGAATGAACGGCTGTGGCTGGGTTAGTGTTTACCTCCCACAGAAAGTCCATGGGACTTGGACACCTAATCCCTTTAGCGCGCTTCAAGAACTACAGCTACAGCAACCGAGAAGCAAGCACACATCAAGATCAGCCTGCAGCTCCCGCCAAGCAAACTCTGACGTTTTGTGCCAGCTAAAGGTTGTGACATGAGAAGAAAGGTGTTTTGCTACATCATCAAGGCAAACAGACTTAATTTAGACTTTCCTTTTCTTTTGCTAGCTCAATTTAGCTACCATATGAGAGCTGAGCGTCTTTTATTTTAAATGGATGCAATATAATTTCCCATCACACGCTCTGCTTTTGTATTTCTGAGTCAGAGTCTTTGGCAAGACTGCATGCAAAAGGAACTGTACTTTTTATCTTAGCTTTCTCACGGCATGTGGGTGGAAAAAATAAAAATAGTGTTCCCCACATCTCCTTGTACCCTCTCCACCGCTACCAGGACCTGTCCCAAAATAAAGATCCAAAGAAATCTGGGCAAGGAATAATAAAGCAAGGCTAAAATGTAGTGTCAGCCACTCAAGGAAGAGCATTCCCCTAATTGCTTTGGTGCTTGTGTGAAATCAAAAGGGACTTCAATGCAAGCAGCTGACCTCATGAGCCGGGTGTGCTGGGTGGTCTTTGAACACCTTGGAGACACCAACAGCTGTCTCGATTTTTAATACTTTGAAGCTAAAAATAACGTTCTGTTTTGGAAACACCTTAACGCAGACATGGCTTTAATGGGTGGATTTGAAAATTGTCGTAAATATTGATTCCTGCCATAGAGCTGCAATAATTAGTCTGCAATATCTGTTGAAAGATGTTGGACTTTTTACAGCTGATAGAGCATTGTGCTTTATACAAGTCAAGTTGTTGCTTAAAAATTACACCTTTATAGATCAGTAATAGAAAATGTCTGATTCCCCGTATAACAGATTCAAGACTGTCAAAACCGATCGTTCTCATAAGCTGCAGTAGGATAATTGCATGACCTTTTAAAACTTTCCTTTCAGTAGGCTTTAACAGGACAAAAACTGATCAGTTAGTTGAAAGCATGCACGGTTAAATAAAAAGTTTATAGCGATGTTGCAAAATATGAGGTACTGATGCATCAAATAAGTGGCAGAAAGAGGGTTTTCAACAGCCACATGCAAGTTTCAATCATTGTTGGTGAAAGCAAATGAGAACAATCGTAGCGCTAATATTTTGGAAATATTTCAATTTACACCAAGTTTAAAATGCAGTGGCTGACCCCAACTAAGAGGTTTCTTTCCATCATGCAGTGGTCTCAGCTAGCTAGAACTGGGTAGACGATGGGTACTTTACCCCTGCAGAAGACTGTGATGATGATAATGAAAGGATCATTTTTATTGAGATTTTATGGGAAAAGTGCCAAAACTGAAACTCTTGACATGTTTACCCCATGTCTGTTGGGCACTGTAGTAACATACCTCTGCCTTGTCCCCTGCTAAACCATCACGGGACACACCGTACAACGAGAAACCTGGCTCCTGCAGGGGAATGGCCAAGGCACCCAAACTGCATCTCTAGCAAGGCACTGCAGCAGCCTTTCCGAACCGGTGTTTTCCAGAATTGCATCCAAAATTTTAGTTGTCAGGTGTTCACTTTTTTACCCTGTGGTTTTTCATAATACCAAGAGAATAACTGAGATTCTAGCAAAACAAAATCTCAATAAAAAAAAATATGTTTTGCTGACTTTATCAAGAATGTTAAACACCGGTAGCCTTTTCTGCAATCCATGGCATTTAGTAGCCTGTGTTACTGCAAGTGCTGATGGACTTTGGGCAAGTGCAAGCTGGCAATCATTCTTGAGGATACCTGGAATCAGGGCACATCTGAAGTGGCACAGAGACATTCACAGCTAACTGTTATGAAGTCTTAGGAAGATTTAGCATTCGTGTATTCAGTATTACTTAAACAGTCCCATCACTAATGCAGCTAGGAATTTGAATTGTTAAATTGTGGACTGTATCCATGCTATAGGGTGCAACAGGAAGCTAGCAACATCTATTCTGGAGTGATTTCATTCTTAAAATAGTGTAACACAACTTTCTCTTAAACCAGAAGAGATAAAGATAACTTTCTCAACACCAGGCACACCCCTGCCCCAAAAGTACTCCAGCTATCTGACAACATGCCCAAGCTCCCCCTTCATCAACCCTACTGCTCTGCCTGACTGAAAGAGGAACCAGGATCTTTATGGTAAAGGATCCTGAGCTCTCTCAAGAGATGTCCCTCAAGTCTCTCGGACAATAATTTGGCTGGCTAGGCAGCATTACATTGGACCCCTGGGCCATCAAAACCAATCCCCTGCATTCTCATATAGCTATTCCTTAACAATTCCCCCAAATCTCCACTTCAAAACATCGCATGCAATACCATGAATGCCCTTAACCATGCCATAAGTAAAAGCACATTCAGGGTAAAACAAAGGCATGAAGGAAAACCCCCACTAACTCCTGGCAGTAAGAGACCCGACACACAATTGAGCAGTTTGTATGCCATCCGGGAGAGGGCAGCCTTGTACCCACACCGCTGTTTATCGAGTGACTTCCTTCGAATTTCCAGTTTCATCCACCACAGTCTCACGGCTGCAGAGAAGCGTCCCATTTTTTTCAGTTAAAACCAGAACAAAAGCTAGTTGCACGTATAACTACGTATGTTGCTTCTTTCCAGCAGAGGTAACCTTGGAGGCGCTTATACACGCAGAACATCACCCAGTGAACCTGCCTGTCAATAGCAACCTGACCAACATACTAATGTGCCCTGCGATTTAAAGAAAGCCATATATCTCCCTTCCCCCACCAATCCCAGCTGGCTCTAAGCTTTCCTCTGTTGAATTATTCAAATGGTAAATCTGCCCAGCAAACCACTCTATGGAATGAAATATGCCTTGAAAACAGCCCCAGTAATGACAGGCTCTAATGAGGGCAGGTCAAACACTTCTGGTGCTAGTGGAGGATGCTGGGCTCAGCCTGCTTTAAACATCCTGGAAAAGGACCCTGCCCTCCACAAAACTTAGCACATGAGGCCCCCTTATAAGCTCCCAGATAGAGAATGATTTTTTTTTTCCTGCCATGTCACCATTAAAACCTGTGCTTTACTTTCAGTATTGATTAATACTTTATGGGTTTACATTGAGGCTTCCCAATACATGTGCATGATGCAGCGATTGCTACTGCTTCTAGCATGGTTTGGCTCTGGTAGCGCTCTGGTACCAGATGTTTTTCAGCCAGAAATGAGAGCTCGACCTGAAGAGACATCAGACAGGGCAGCTATTGCTGGGATTTCTCTCCCCGCTTTGGCATTTGTTTGATAACTAGACATGTTCAGTGGGTGGGTACCTTGTTTCCTGTCTTTTGATTGTTAGGTCCCTCAGATAGTTCCTTCCATTCTGGACAGTGTTTAAAAGAGCTCACGGCTCAAAACCATCCCTCAACCATATGCAGAATATTTTGTAGGATCAGGGCTTTAGAAATGAAACCAACCCAAACTGTGCAAGGCTTCCACTTACACCAAAAAAGGGAAAAAAAGTTCAAGTCATAAATAGTAAGATATATGGAGGTGAAATATAGTTATTTATGCTGACATTTGGGCACGAAACAGCACTGGGAAGTTATAAAAGAAAGTATTGGGAAACCAGTGTGGTCTCAGCTGTCTGGAGAGGGTGCAGGGTACTAATTAGCCTGTCTTTTACAGAAGAAGTAATTAGGAAACTGCTCTGCCCAGCACCCTCCTACAAAAAATGTTTCTTCTTCACACTTTTAATTTTTGTATTAATGGGGAGACTGTTGCTACGAGAAGAGGCTTACGAAGGGCTGGTAGGAAGGGAAGAGAGCCAACACTGCACTCAGGTGCCAGGTTGGACTCTACCTGAATAGTGTCGCCGCAGAGCTTTAGAAATAACTGCAGCTTGGCAGGAATGCACCCAATGGCTTGTCTACATGTTCATCAATGTGCCGTAGTTACTGTGCATTAATTCAGTACTTCCTTAATGACGTGCTAACTGAATGTTCAGTAAGTACGTTTACTGTGCAGTAGCACTGGCACATGGGTTTTTTGTAACACTAACTGTGCAGTAGCTTAATAACACTGCGCAGTAGGTTATTAAAACCGTTTTTGACCAGCTAGCTATTGCACAGTGTTATCTAGCTACTGCGCAGTGAGTGTCTCGTGTAGATGTGCCCAGTTTGCTTTATAAATATTTATTCATTAATTTAGCCTCACATAACTCTAAGTTAGTTATGTGCTATCCCCATTTTACAGATAAGGAAACAAAGGCTACACTGTTACTTAGGGCTGACTTTAACGTCATCCTCAAGCCCTCCATACCAACCATGTACACTTTAAACTCCTTAGTTTTGTGCTAGATTGTAGCATCAGGCAAGATTGTGCCACCAAACTCTGCTAACTTCCAGCCAGGTGATCATCTGTGGTCCCTCTTATTGGAGAAAGGCAACTCAGGGTAAGGGGCAGAAGCAGGAAGCAGATCTTGAAACAGTGGCTGTCAATACCTTGGCTGAGCCATTGCTCTTTTTAAATCATGCCCATCAAGAGGGACTCCCTTTCTTTACAGGTCTTCAGACAGTGTCAGTCTTCATACTGTGTTCATCAAGGCACAGCTAGCTATTTTTAACATACTTTGCTGCCACTGTTTCTTTCCTCCTAGTAATAGGCTAAACTAGAAGACTAGAAAGACAAGTCTACAGATTTCTTTTATGTTCCAGTGTTTATTTCTCTAACCCATCTGGCAACAAAAGAAAATAAACTTAGGCAACAACATCTGTTGCTCCTGCTGCTCTCAATTAAGTTAAGTTAGTTTAATCATTTCACGAAACCAACATCCATTTGCAACAGAGAACCCATGCCCTGTTACTTGGGGAGTAAGGTAAGGACAGGAGAGGGAATGGTGGCAGGGAGCCAGCAGGCTCAGCTGGCTGTGACTGCAGGAGGGGAGGCTGGCCCTTGATTGACAGGGAAAGCCCTGTGCAGAGCTGCAGGAGGCACGGCTTCCAGCCACATAAACCCAGGGCCTGATCCAGAGCAGTCAGTCTGGCTCTGGGAGCTGCTGAGGAAATTGCTGCAGAGGAGCTCCTGGCTGATGCCTGGACTACCCCGGCAGTAGTGCATGTAGGATGTTGCTGACTGGCCAGGGACTAGGACTCAGGGTAGCGGGGAACCTAAGGGCCAGAGCCTGAAAAGGTACAATCAGGGGCCCAGAGCAAGGAGACTGGGGTCAGGGGCCCAAGCCAAGCAAGGTGGGCAAGGGGTCAGAAAAGGCCGAGACTCAGAAGCCGGGCCAGAGGGAGTGGGCCGAGGCTGGCAGACTGCAGCAGAGTGACCAGCAGGCTACAGCTAAAAGGCCTGAAGCCTGTACAAGCTGGTGCATGAATCTGGAGTGACATCTGTGAGGCATGGGCATGATGGGGTGGATGGAGGTCCCAAATTTAGTCATTAAGGCACATAGGACTGGAGAGAGTGAATACTGAGATGGGAGAGAAAGCGAGCACTTAGGCTCACTGGTCTCCAAGGGCAGCCCCCTCAGTACTTTATCAAGGCACGGCAGGCAAGGAAGCAGAGTGAGCTCCTGGGAGGCTGGAGTGGGAGCAGAATAGGACAGGGTTGATTAAAAGAGGGCATATGGCAACCCCCTGGCACCTCGCCTCTTATACCATTGCTTTACCTTTCTGGGTGTTATTCTACCTTTTCAGAGTGACTTTGTATATCTTGCCACACTCATATTAGATAGGGATAGAAGAAAATCTGACAAGGGCTGGGCACCTGTGGGCTGAAATCACAGCCTGTCTTGCACTGTGACACTTCCATCCACCAGACTTATCTTGTCTTGCATGTAGATTATAAAGTCCTTAGGGATGGGGGTCTTTGTTCTGTGTTTGTGATCCACCACTGGGTTTCCTAAGTGCTACCATAGGGCTAGTGAGAATGATGCGCCTAGAGTTACATAGTACCCAGCTCTCAGATAGCATTTTTTTTTACCAGTAAATCATAAAAGCACTTTACAAGGGAGGTCAAGATCATTATTCTCGTTTTACAGATAGGGAAACTGAGGCACAAAAAAAAAAGACATCATTTGACTAGAATCAAGGAGGAGACTGGTGTTGCACCTAGGAATAGCAGCCAGGTCTGTCAAAGCCAGGCCTTTGCTTGGATTACTTAGTTGTAAAATCTACCTTAGCATGGCATTTTGCCCAGTTTATCGGCTCTGCCAAGTGGCCATTCTGCTTTTAGTAGCCTCGTTAGCACATTTCACAGCAGCTGGGGTATGGGTATCCAGCACGACACTGTGCCACTTAGATCCAATTCAGGATGTGGATTTCACACCTATGGAACTTATCCGAGTGAGGCGGATGGAGATCCTTTTGATTTACGTTGCTGAAAATGCAACCAGAACCAGGGCCATAGCTTTGTAAGTGACTTAATCGACCCTAAGTATCAGTGTCAAAACCAAAATGTGTGTTAACAATGTTAATGAACGTGCAGAAATATTTGTCACAACATAAAACAGAACATCCTCAGCAATCCAGGAAACACACTAAATTGGTGGTACAGATTAGCATAAAAACAATGTAAACAGACAAATGAATTGTATCTGAATCATCCTAGGTAGTACCCAAGCAACTGTTCCAGTAGATTACCTCTTAGGAGAAAACTAGAATCTCTTTTGCTTAGAAATGGATGAAGCTAAGCCAATTATCGTATTAAAATAACTCAGGCATGGCTGAAACGAGATTAAATCCCAGCCCCTGCCTGTCTCCATAGCCGTACGTTACACTGAAACCAAAAAGACTATTTCCAATTGCAAACTCGGGCACCACTACTCAAAGCACCTCTTATGTGGCTCCTCATGGCTCTTATACAGACCATCTCTACATGCCACATGCAGGGGCAAGCCCAGGGTGTGCTGCATTTAGGGCCAGTCTGGGGCATGATGCATGTGGAGCATGGGGCCATCCTGAGACCCACAGACAGCACTGCTGGCTGGGCAAGAAGGCCCCGCAGGCCATTTCTCTGACACCCCTGCCCTAAGAAGATGAAGCATGAACAACAAAGATAGTGCTGGTCTCAAACAGACTTCGAGTTTGCAACAGCTTGTCCAAAGCATTGTATTAGGGGCCAATGTGAGAAACGTTAACATTAGACCGAAGTAGCAGACTCAGGTGCCAAAAGAAACAGAGAAATGAGCTGCAGCAGCAGAGCCAAGCCTCCCTCCCCTTCCCCACTCAGCCCCACTGATCACCTGCAAGGACTGTGGAAATTCAATTTGAAATCACAGCTCTGTGGCTTGGGCCTCCCTCTAGCAAAACCAGATGCTCCCTTATAGCAGAGGCACAGGCTTTTAGTGTTGCCAGATGGTGTTTCCCCCACAACAGGTATCCTGCCTGGGCACACACACAGAGGTCTGTCATATACAATTAACATTTGACTACAAACTGAATGGTAAAAGGGGGTGCAGGCATGAGGGTTGACAGGGGGTTGTGGTGGAGGGATGCTCACACAGGTGTAGAGGGACACACTGCATCCAGAAACAGTAAGGTGTTCAGCTCCCAAGACATCTGGGGTATCCCTCCTTCAGGTCCTGGGGGCAAAACTAATGAGGGCCCCTAGCCTATTACAACCGCGCATGCTTGGGCTTTTCCTCCTCCCTGGCCAGCTCGATACCGCAGCTTCCACCACTCACGTGCCCAGCCGGGCCCAGACCAATGCAGCACTCAAGGAACTGGGCTGGGGGCTGTTTGGCTAGATGCAGGCACCCCATACTCCTTATCCTCATCCACTGCCCACACACCAGCACCTGTGCATGGCACCCTACATCTAAACTGTCCCATATCCCACCTCCAACATCACTCACCCTCCAAAAACACCTGCCACTGCATTCCCAGTGCCGCAGACGTGCTTTTAATCACATCTACCTCATTCCCCAGCCCTGCACATGCCCTATAGAAAACTCCACCCCAAGGTCCCCATCCCAGAGCTCACCTCCCCCCCAACACAGGCCTTCATGCATGGCCTTACAGCCTGCTTCCCCCCAGTTTCATGCACAGCCTCACTACCTACCTCCAACCCCAGAAGACTGCTGTTGTCTCAAACAGTAAACTGCTCTCCTTCAGTCCAGTCACAACTCTGTTAGCTCCCTGAAGACACAGGTGGACTTTTACACTAGATTAAACCGGACCAGACCTCCCCTGCTCAGTCTCAGAGGGCAAATGAGCCTAGCTACTCACTTGCACCTGTGCAGGCACTAATTGGCCTAAAGAAGCAGGGAAGCTCTCCCCCCCTCCCCTTGCAAACACCGGGCACAATTCTGCAAAATGCATATTCCTGCCTACTTCGTAGGAGTTCGCTCTTGACTTCAGGAGGGCTGGGCTTTCTCCCAAGATATGGTAATTAAATATTAGTTTAGCTAAAATATCCTTACTGCTTCAAAGCAACTATACACAGGGGACTATTCCTCACTGGGCTGCAAATCAGATAATCATTTGCATCTGTGCAAAGTGAGTGCCAGTTGTGAAATGTGACGGGAACAGCAAGGCTGCCTGCCCATTTTGCCCTGCGCTGCATAAATACCTACATAAGACCTGGGGAGATGGAAAACTGGTCCAAATGTGATGTTGTATGTATTTATGCATAAAGCCAGAAAAATCAGATTAAGGCCTAATATGTATATTCCTAAGGGATTATCTGCATGTCTGCTGAAGACCTAGTATAGAGTAATGGTTAATTATATCACTCTCTACAGACTCCATATTCATGTTAGAGTTGGAATAAGACTGGGGAGTATCCAGGCAACTATTACAGATTACTTTTAAAGAGGATAATAAAAGCTCTCCTGTTTGGGGGGCGGGAGGGACAGATGAAGCTAAAACAATTGCTGTATTGAAATAATTTGGAACTGAACTAAGATGAAATCCTAGCCTTTGCCTGGCCCCAGAGACTTTTGGGTTTGAACGTCATTCATTTCTACCTGCAAGAAAATCACCACTCCCTTGCCTCTGGTTCAGGATGCAGGCTTACTCAGAAGCAGGGGCTGAAAACCATGCAAGCCGGACTGCTCCTATTGAAGCCAATAGCAACTCTCACTGACTCCTGCACGTGTGGAGAGTGGTGAATGCTGAGCTCTTTGGAAAGCCAACCTTTAAAAATGGATTCCAGTCCTTTTGCTCACACTGGGCATATCTACATGTGCTATTACTGCACATGAATAAACCATAGAGCTTACTGCTTATTGCTCCTGAACATGTGCCCAGGAGCAATTAACTTTGGAGCAATAAGCTCCATAGTTTATTCATGCGCAGCATGTGGTGCTGGATCAGAGCAGCCAGGGCTGCTCCCCCCCCAGCACAGCATGCTGTGGAGGAGCTGGTTAGGGCAGGAGGGAGCTTCAGTGTGGCACTGGCTGGCAAGCAGCCTCTGCACAGAAGCACCCTTGTGCCCCAGCCAGCCCCTCCGGCATCTACACATGCATTGCTGCAGGGGATTTTACTGCGCTGCAGGATAGCATTTGTACTTCCAAGTAGTACCCTGCATCAGGGCAAATTAGTTTATTTCAGCCTAATAGAGGCACATGTGTAGACGCCGAGATGGTTACTGCACAGCTAATTAGCTGCACAGTAAATATATTGTGTAGACGTGACCACTGAGTAGCATTATGCTCTGTTGGAGTCTGCCTCAGAGACAGGGAGGTACTGCTCTGCAGAGGTGAAGGGATTTGAAGGTATTCCTTGGGCTAGGTCTGACTCACAGGTTTGGTCCCAGCCTACCTAGTTTGGTTAAGTTATATTCTTTACAACTAGTTGTGCCACAACCACTAGTATGAAGACCCTTATACCATGACAAAGGGACTTGACAGCCATCTACCTTGCTTCTCTTCCTTCAGTCTCTTTAATATTAGCATAACCTCATCTCCATGAGGGCATTTGAACTGCAGCAGGAGCAGCTAGAGCAGTACAATTTGTATGTGCACACAGCTGCCTTCTCCTATGTCTTACCTAGCAGGCAAAAAACAGACATGATCAGATGGGGCTACTCTAATGACACAATTACACGCGATTGCCATGAAGAGCAGGCTATGGGGCACCTCTTAGTTTGCCAACTCCTTGATGAGACCTGTGTGAAGGAAGACCTGTAACAACAGAAAGAGCCATTGCTTGTGCACGATTCTGGAAAAACGTCTAGTTTGCAAGAGGGACATAAGGAGAAGACCTAGGAGGCATCAGTGCCATCCTGCTCCTGGTCATGACCACAGGGCGATGGTGGACTTTCTGCTTCTACAACAGGCTAGCACACTGTTTTACCTTTATTTTAATGCTGAAACTCTAACAACTGGATGGATACTTTCTGTCTTATCTGTGATCTCTGATTATCCCTCAACTCTTTCTTCAAATGCAACCGAATCTTGAGGGGTGACACGATGTTCTGTTTTTATTTTATGAGATGTTTCAGCTATAAGGAAGAAAGTAAAGGCTGAGTGTTTTATCCATCAGGGTCTAGGCAGTGACTGAGAAAAACAGGCTGAGGCCATTATTGTATCATCATGGTATGTGAAAGAACAAACTTAAAAGCACAATCATGCAGAGTACTCCAACTAGCTTCAAGTATCAAGGACAATAAAAAGTCCTTTTTCAGAGACGTAGGGAGCCGGAGGAAAAGCAAGGGCGACATCGGACAAAGCAACATTGGAAAAAGCCAACCTATTAAATAGGTACTTTGCGTTGGTCTATCATCAGTCCCATGGGACGCCCATGCCCACTACGGGACAGGGAGGTCCGGGTGAGGGTGATCCCCTGCCCTCCATCAATGCTGACTTCGTGAACACCTTGAGAGGCTGGACACCTTCAAGTCAGCCGGCCCTGACAACCTACACCCTGGGGTACTCAAGGAGCTGGCGAGCATCATAGCCCAGCCCCTGGCACGGATCTTGGAGAGCTCCTGGCGCTCTGGTGAAGTGCCTGAAGACTGGAAGAAGGCCAATGTGGTGCCTATCTTCAAGAAAGGGAGGAAAGTGGATCCGGCAAACTACAGGCCCATCAGCCTGACTTCTATCCCGGGAAAGGTCTTAGAAAAGTTTATTAAAGAGACCAGCGAAACTGGCCAATTGTGGCCTTGGGTCCACCACTATCCACTGGCTGGGGAATTGGCTCTGTGGTCGGACCCAGAGGGCGGTAATAGACGGAAGTCAATCATCGTGGTAAATAGCAATCATATTAATTTGGAAGGACTTCTTTGAGGTGACTTTGCTGGACTTTTTGAAGGGTACTTGACTGGAGTCTTCTCAGGAGTCTTGGCTGTGGGTTTTTCTTGAGTCTTGTCTGCTTTCTTAAAGAAAGCGTCCAAGGAAGTTTGGACAGATCTTCTCCAGGGAGATGAGCGATGCAGCAAACTCATTCGCTGGCGTGGTGTCGCTTCGGATCAAGCGCTGTAAAGTCGAAACTGACTTCATAAAGGTGAAACAGGGTGTCAATTTATAAACACTGTAAGTGCGAAATGTTGTAACTCCAAATGTTGTAAGTCAAGGACTGCCTGTAGTTTTACGCATGTAAGCTGTCAGTTCAGAGTCCGTAGGGAAGCAGGTTTCTGCCTTGCAGGATCTGACCACAGGGCTGTAATAGCTTAAACTGAGCCCTGTAACTGCATGAACAAATCAGTGCTAACATACATCACCTTTTATTACAGATATAAAGCAAAGTAAAGCATATCCACTAGTGTTAATCAGCATCGATACACTGACTTCAGCAGAACCAATGCCAACTAGCACCAGCTGAACACCCCAGTGTTTAATTCCCTTTAAATCATACTGTTTAAAATTACTAAGAGATTGCTAATTGTTCATCCTTTTTTCAGGCTAATAACTTAGACTCTTGGCCAAATCAGCAGAAATTGGTAATATCACCAGCCCCGTGTATGAAGAGTACAATGGGGAAAGTGGTGCTGCAATGTTTATTGGGAAGAAAAGACCTTACTCTAACTGATCACTTGCTTTGGCACAAAAATTAACAAATTACCCTTTTTATTTCTGTACCTTCTCACCAGCACTTTGCATTGGAAGCTGACAAACTGTGCTTATCTGCACTGCATCCGCCAGTACTACTTGATACTGGACTTGAAAACACCTGGCATCCTGCTGCCAAAGCAGCTGAAACAGAAACATGTAAACGTGCAGTATTTAGGTACAGGGTCCTTTCAAGGAATGAGCTCTAAGTTTAGATCTATCAATACAAATCAGACCTGATCCACTAGGCTCCACCCTAAGCTCATAGCGGTTGCTGAAGCCAGACTGCTGTGCACACAATTCCTGTGTTTTAGCCAGACCTCACGTCCAGCTCACAGACTGGATGGTAACCTTATACTCTGTAACACTGTTACTGCATTTTTAATACTCCCTAACACTGATACTGGGGGTTTTAATACTCCATAACTCTGCTACTGAGGTTTTCAATGCTCCCCAACACTGCTACTGGGGTTTTTAATAGTCCCTAACATTGGCAATGTGCACGCACCCCCTGAGCATGGCAGTACACCTCCTATGAAAAGGTTCCACCGACACGGCCAGCAGCATCTGTGGGCAGTCACTACTTGCCACCCCACCACCCTCTCCCCACTGACACTGCTGGCAGCATCTGCGTGCGATCTGTGATCACTGCTGGCCACTGTTGACGCTGCCAGCAGTGTCTGCGGGTGGTCACTGACCACTGATCAGGACTTGCCACCCCTCCGCTGCCAACAGTGCTGCAGCTGCCTGCAAGAGTTCCCTGCTTACCACCACCACGCTCCCGCCACCAACAGAGCCTCCGCTGCCTGCTGGAGCTTGCTATGCCCCCCAGCCTCCGGAAGCACGCAGCGTTCATGCTCCCCAACACTGCCACTGGGGTTTTTAATACTCCCCAACACTGCTACTGGGTTTTTTAACACTCCATAGCTGCTACTGGGGTTTTTAATAGTCCACAATGCTGCTACTGGGGTTTTTAATACTCCCCAACACCGCTACTCAGATTTTTAACACTCCATAACTCTGCCACTGGGGTTTTTAATACTCCCCAACACTGCTACTGGGTTTTTTAACACTCCATAGCTGCTACTGGGGTTTTTAATAGTCCCCAACACTGCTACTGTGGTTGTTAATACTCCCCAACACCGCTACTGGGGTTGTTAACACCCCGTAAGTCTGCCACTGTGGTTTTTAATACTCTCCAACTCTGCTACTGGGGTTGTTAACACTCCCCAACTCCACCACTGGGGTTTTTAATACTCCCCAACGCCACTACTGGGGTTGTTAACACTCCCCAACACTGCTACTGGGGTTGTTAACACTCCACAACTCTGCCCCTGGGGGTTTTAATACTCCCCAACACTGCTGCTGTGGTTGTTAACACTCCACAACTCTGCCCCTGGGGTTTTCATACTTCCCCAACACCGCTCCTGGGCGGGGGAGGGGGCTGTTCTCGTTGGGTTGCGGCTCAAGGACATGCCATGCTAGCAGGTGGGGTCTGCCACTAAGTCACTGCGTGACCTTGGGCGAGTCACGGGCTGCGTGTGTTTCGGGGGCCGGGGCTGCCGGAGGCGGGGGCGCCGAGTGATGCGGGCTGGCCGCCTCCTTCCCTCCCCGAGCTGGGCGCATAAAGCGCGACTCCGGCTCCCCTGCGCCCCCTTCCCTTCCCTTCCAGTCCCCGCGCCTCGCCTCCGTCGAGCCGAGCCGAGCCGAGCCGAGCCGGGCAGGGAAGCCGCAGCGTCCGCTCCGAGGTAAGGGCTGGCGGGGCGGGGGAAGCCGGAGCCGGGAGCGGGACCCCGCGTGTGCTCGCACTGCAGCGGGGCTGCGGGCTGGGCGGGCTGGAGCTGGGCGCCGGGGGCTGCTCCCCAGCCAGCCCCTTGTCCCTCTGCAGCCCGGCGAGCGCTGTCGCCCGCAGGACCGCGGCTCCCGAAGCAGCCGGGGAGTAGGCAGCGCCACGCGCTCGCTCGCCCTTCCTCTGCTGTCAAAACCTGGAAGTTTGAAAGGTCTTCGTGGAAGCGCGGCCCCGACAAAAACCCCATCCTACAGGGGTTTTGCATGCAGCCCCGCTCCGCCTGCTATTTGATACGCCCGCTGTCGCGCCCTGGTGTGACTTGGTTATTTGCTTCCCGCTGGTTTTAAGGGAATTAATAGTAGCCGGAGTTTGGGATGCCTGGAAATGCGTGCGGCGGGCTAAGAAAGGCAAACCTCAGCGGCTGCGACCTGTTAAGAGGCCTAAAGGTGAAAGGCAGTGCTGTGTTCGAACTGTCCGACGTACTGAAGGTGCTTTAGAGCGAATGTCTTTGTTTTGGCAAATTTATGTCAGTTAAGGGGTGTTTTGGAGGGACATTTTTACTGTGGATACAGTTATGCTGGCGTAAAAATGCTCTAGCTCTGTGCTGCTCGACCGTTTGGCCCCACAGGCCAAATGAGTGGCACAGGGGGCCAGTCTGCAGGCCAGATTAGACAAGATGTGCCAGCCCTGCACCGTGTGTCAGGATTGGGGCCCCGGGGCCTGGCCCTGTGCACCAGGAGCAGGACCCATGCTGTCCTGCACCCTGATCTCACATGCAGGGCCACAGATGCAGGGCTCCCCTGTGGGTTAGATGACATGGGGCTGGGCTGGATCTGGCCCACTAGCTGGGGTTGAGCACCCCTTGCCCAGACCATTATATTTCATTTCTTTTGCTGAATAGGAGCAAACTAAGCCCTTTCATACTGGTATAATAGTCTCCATACTAGAAGGATTATCCCACTCTCCCCTTGCTGGTGTAGTTAGAGTAATGTGATTATTTTTTTTAATGTGTGAGTAGAACAGACTAACGCATGCAAATCTGTCTCACTTGAATCCTAGGCTTTTACTCGTAGTGTTGCTCTCAACCAGCTTAATGTTTGTAAAAAGCAGCATGGTCTGATCTACCCTGGACTTCTCCCATAGGGTTTGTTAATGCATTCTAGCAACATACTTCTGGCTCTAGCTCAGACAAGGTCAGAGCACTGAAGGGTCTCCAGGTCCCCAGGCTGGTCCTCGTCATGCTGGGGGTGGGAAGGGTGAGACTCTGACAGGGAACTGAAACCACATTATTGTGACCTATCCCATAGGGCAGGGGTAGCTGACCTATGGGACAGGTGCCACGCAAGTGGCGTGAGCAGCCTCTGTGGTATTCAAAAAGCTGGAGCCTGAAGTGATTCAGTCTTTTTACAGGTTACTCTAACCTGCATAGATTGAACCGATTTGCAAGTGGACAGACATCCACTTTTGACTCATGAAATGCAGGCACATGTCTGCAGTGGCTCAGGCCAGAAGCTGGGGTGCGCTAGAGCAAACCCTCTGCTGGAGGGCAACAAAGCTGAGGGAAGCGGGGTGGCCAGGCCGGAGTGTGACTGGGAGGGGTTGAAATAAACCCCCACTCTGGCCTGCAGGGACCCCAACCCGGGTATGCCTGGTGGGGAAGGGGGGAAGCAGCTGCAGTCAGGGGTCCCCATCCCCCCCCACCCCTGCTCACTTGCTGGTTGGAGGCAGGGGCAGGGCCAGACCCCCTTAGCAGAAGGGGAACTGGGGGTTTAATCCCCCCATTGTGTGTGTGGGGGGGGGTGATGGCACAAGCACTGACAGGCTCTGCTCATGCACCTGGGGCTGTGAATGCCAGACGTCAGTAGCCTGAGGGGAAGGGGGTGTTAATCCCCCCTTTGCAGGCAGCAGCAGTGTGGGCACTGACTTGCACCCTGGGCTGAGTCCCTCCGAGGAGCAGCCAGACAGCCGTGGGGAGGGGGGATGTGACCTGGTTGCAGGGAGTGGGGGAGCCTGACTCACCACTGCCTCCCGCTGCAGTAGCGCGGGCCAGGCTGGGGCAGCAGTCTCTGCCTCCCACCTCCAGCCCCACACACTGCCATTTGCAGGTGGGCAGAAGCACGGCTCCCTGCCCCCTGCCTTTCCCGGCGGCAGCAGTGGAGCGAACAATAGCAGTGGGTAGAAGTAAGGCACCTGTCACCCATTGCCTGCTCACAGCAGCACCTTGCACTCAGGGCAGGCTGCTGCAGGCAGGTGCTGCCTACACCCCTGGACTGCAGGGCCAGGCCAGGCTGGACTAAGTCGTGGCAATTCATTGCCTCCCCCTGCTGCTGCTGCCCACATTCATGGCCCGGAGCAGCCCGCCCCAAGTCCCTGGCGCTGCCACTTCGCTGGATCCATCCGGGGGGGTGACAACATCAGGGCTCCTGGCTGCTGAGGATGGAAAAGTCCCTGCTGGCATCTGGGGGCAGGACCAGCCCTGCTCCGCTGGAGCAGAGACACTGCCCAGGGCTGAAAAGCATGCTGGGATGCTGGTGGACTCTGATTTAACTTAAACCGGGAAAGGGTCTGGGACAGAAGTTCCATAAACTGGTTTGACCCAAATCAGTTAAGTCTGATACTACACTTAACCAGGTTTATCTCAAACTGGTTTTGGCCATTTTGAAACTGGTTTATGTGCACTGAACTTATGTTCTGTTACAAGTTTAAACCAGTTCCAGATCACTTCAACCAGTTTGTATGTAACTTTTGTCCCTACGCTGCGTGGCATGCACCCGAAGTTGCGGGGGTGGGGGATGACACAGGAAGCCCAGTGGCAAACAGGGCAGGGAGCAGAAAGTAGAGCAGTATATCAGACAGGGGGCACAGGACAGCAGCAGATCAGGCAGGGGAAGAGGATCAGAGTGGCACTTGGGGACAGTACAGGGGCTAATTTGTGGCACACCTGCCTAAAAGGTTGGCTCCGCTACCATAAGTGAATTAACCATATAAAAATGCCAGTTTTAGAAATGTATCCTCTGAATTTTAAACCCTTTAAGAAATTCATTCTCTCTTTCATTTCTATATCCCAATCTGGTTGGCTTTAACTCTCTATACTCATAAAATTTTCAGAAGAAAATAAAGAGTTTTTCAAATGATTGATTTTAGGGAACCCTCTGCTAACAAAACAATTTGCAATTGTAACTAGGTTTGCTTAGGAGCCGTAAGCACTTTCTTAACGTGGGTTAATCACTCTAGCTCTGTGGAAGTCAATGGAGCTACAGTAGCCGTGGTGGGTATCTGTCCCCTACATTGGGAATTTCAGTTCTGTCACTTCCAAAGGCAATCCATTCTTCCTACATCTGTGTGGATAGGATACATTGACGTTGGTTTACATTCCTTGAAAGATTGCCTACCAGAGAGAGAAAAACTTGAGTTTCACTTTGTCACTGGTGTTAGAACCAATAATGACAACACCATGGTTCACCGCATGATGCAGTCTTGATCTGTGAACACGAGGCACACTGACGTGCAGCAAATATCAAAATGTATGGTGCCCAGAAAAGGAAGGGGGTTAAAAACAATTTTCACTGTAGCTAACCTGCTGAAGAAGATATGAATTTGAGTAAGGCTGCTTGAAAAACACCCAACCTGGTTGTTAAATGAAGTATAATAAAAAATGTTAGATCATACGTTGAAGTTCGAACAAGTGAATTGAGACAGGGTCTGTCTTCACTTCTGCAAATAGTGGTTATTAAAATCCTCTTGGAACTGGTAAGACAGAAAGCTGGAGAGCTCTTCCTGAATACAGAGGACTCTTGACTGGTTGTTCAACATCGTGTAAGCATTACCCATCTCGTCTCCCTAGCATCTACTTCTTTTGCAGACCTGAGAAAGAACATTTTGTGCCTGAAAGCTTGTCTAATACTTCTCCCGACTCTATACTTGATCCAGTATATGATATTACCAAACAAAGCTTGCTTCACAACCTCTTCAGGCTGACATTTTTAGCATCTTTCTTAGTTGTTTGCTTTTTTTCCCCAGGCATGAATTAAACCTAGCACAGTCCATTTTCCAACTCAAATACAATTGTATTATTTTCTGACAAGCAACAGGAAGCTTGTTTGCTTTGTATGGAGCTCTGGTTTTCTTTGCAGTGCAGGCGCCCTCCCAACCATTCATTGCAACCCCCTGAATGAAAAGGGCGGGCGGCAGGAGAGGATGGCTTTTCCGGACTTGTGGGGGAGGATGATGTGCCCCACCTTCCTCATGGAGGAGACGACAGAATAGCATGGGGGGAGAAAGGCATCACCTTAGCTGATGGAAAGCCCACTGGGTTCAGTTAAACCATTGGTGTTGCAGCCCCTGACAGTACCAGTTATTTTCTCCAGTGCTAGAAGCCAGATCTTCTCACTCAATGCCTTTTTGTGAAGGTAACAAGGGGGGATAATTTAACCCTCAGAAGAAAGCCCTGCTGTAGGAGTTAGCATTGTTCTACCGCCATGCCTTTTGTTTCCAGGCTTTCCTTTTGCATTCACAAATAACGCATGCTTGGGCTAATTTTGGAGATAACTGTGCTGTTATTTTTGAGGTGGGGCTGCTTCATACTGCTGCATTGAGATTTACATAAAAGTCAAATCCAGTAGAGTCACATTCTCTGTCTGTTGAGCTCTGACAAGGTAGGAAAATGATAGGTCCACATCTCGGGCTACCAACAAGGGGTCCTCACAGTAGCTCCAAAACGAAGTGCTAGAGTAATTCTCCATGTAATTATCAGCCAATTCCTCCAAGGACCCAGTCTGGTAGTGAAGGATGTCCTGGGCAGAACAGAGCCTTGGTTATATTCTCTTCTCATGCTCCTTAAGCAAGTAGCAGGACTGGGCAGAGAAGCCACTGCATTAACTGAGGACCACTGGTGGTCTTCCCAAAGCCAGATTGTTCAGCTTGAGGGCTGCTTTGAACCAGCAAAACTCAGCTGGAAATCCTCCTTGTGTCTCTTGTGCCTATAGTTCTTTTGACTTCAGTGGGTGTGTCTACACAAGATGCTACTGCTCGGTTATTACTGCGCTTTAATTTAGTTCTTGTATTGGCAAGTACTAAATAAATGCACAGTAACAGGCGTTACTACACAGTAGTGCTAGCAAATGCCATTTAGGTGACACTACTGTGCAGTAGCCTAATAATACTGCACAGTAGCATATTAGCACTGTCCATGCTGTGACATGTTACTGCACAGTATTGTTCAGTACTGAACAGTCAGCGTCTTGTGTAGACGCGCCCAGTGAGACCATTCCCAGGAGCAAGGTTTTGGTCATCAGAGTGTTCTGGGATTGGAAATCTTGTAGAGAGAAGAAACAAGCATCTTCCCCGAGAGCCCTTTTTCATCTGCCATCATCTGACATGCATCTGTCCAGAGGGGTGGCCAGGAGATGGGCAAACGTGCATGTGCTTGTTTCTCCAATTCCTTGGAGCACTACAGCAGCAGTTGAATATACTCGCTGAACCAAATGAATCCCTACCTGGCACAGTCCATGCCTTGGACCTTGAAACGTCATCTTCTACTTCAGCATTGTGAGAGAAGAAAGGCAAATAATATACCAGCCTACCAAAGAATTCATTAATGTGTATGTATCTATATGTATATATGTGTGTGTGTGTGTGTGTGTATCAGTAGGGTACTGTCTGCACAAGCATATGGTACCAAAAGTACCCAAAACAACCCATGAGATGGAATGAATACCATTAATTTATTTTTATTTTTTTTATAATTCACTTTAGTAAGTCTTAAAAGACATGGGTTTAATGTGCCAATGTGCAGTAGAATTAATCTATTGCACATTAGCATCATGTAAAAGATGTGCACCGGCGCTACTGCACAGTAGCACCAATTATGTTATTACAGGTACTAAACTTAATGCGCCATAATTACCGCACATGAATGCATGTGCAGATGTGCCCACTGAGGGGTAAGAGTCTTAACTAGCATTGGTGGAACTTGAGTTCCTAAGCCACTTAAGGACTTAAGAAAAGTTTTATCCTTAAACTTAAGCAGCTATGTATTTGTTCCTGGCTCTTACTAAGAAAGAAGGGCTTACTCCATTGTGTAACTTGGCCCATTTTGAATTCATACTAAACAGAATTTTGTCTCCCTTAGGATGGACATTTCATCTGTAGCTTAAAACTACTGCTTGTTAGTAAGATAACTCATTACGTCTGTGCTTACTAATGATGGAAGGATGTTTGGAGGTAAAATAAAAGTAATATACAATATGGCATGCATTGACCCAAAGGAACTCGCTGATTAATTTTCTTGTTCAATGCACACCCACCTATCCTATGCATCTGGGTGAAATCCTTCTTCATAGAGAGCAGACGCTTAAGTCTGTCAGGAAGAAGCAGGGAGGAAACCACCTACCTCTGCTGACAGCAAACTATGTATGGCTCATCACTTCTCAGGAGGAATCCCTCCCCACCACCCCAAACCACCTTGAAAATATGCCTGGCTGGGGATAGCTTTATGTATTGCATTTTTCCTTTTCTTTGCAAAGCGTGGTGTGTTGTGAGTTATGAATGTCAGTGAGTTATGAATTGGCAGTGTCCCAGTAGGAAGGGGTTGAGCTCGGGTTCCTAGCCACCTCTGCTCTCCTTTACCCCAAGGTGTCTTGCCCCAAGTAGCCATGTGGTGTGAGGGAGAGAGATTCAACAGTTTCCGGGTTGGAGATAGCCACTGGACACAGCAGAGACTTTCCTAGCAATTAACAGTGAGGAACAGAAATTGTGGTGCAGACCCATGTGAGGTCCTGTCTTTCTTTCTCACCCCCAAACATAGGAGGGCTATAACATATTCCTCCACCAGGAATACAAGGAGAGAGGCTTTATTCTTCCTGGAACATGTGGCAGGATCCATGCTAGAAGCAGGACCCTTAGACTTTGTTCTCCATCTGCTGATTGGGTCTTTGTTTCAACACGAGGAGCTTGTACCCTCCAGACGCGCACCTTCTCCTAGCTGGACCAGCTCACGTCAACAAGCTCAATAAATGAAGCAAACATGGAGACCATCCAGGACATTCAGACTCCACCGCATTATGGATTTGCAATCAAATCCAAACCAGAACAGCTTGTCTGAGTAAAAGAATATAGTGCTCCTGGGAGCAATTCTGGACACCAGATAAACGCCAGGTTATTTGTCAGAGAAATGAATAGAGCAATAAGTAGTCAGAGAAAGTAGCTCCACTAGATGACAAAAGCAGCTAGTTAGGGTATTGGTAATGTCAGACTGGGCTTCATGAGGTAAGAATAAAGGATCGTTTAAACTCTTTAAACTTAAGTAGCACCTTCTGTCTAAAGCTCTTGCAGAATTATAGGCACACACATGAATTTAACCTCCCAACCCATTTACCCCTCCTCTCCGTGAAGGAAAATTGTTCCTGTTTAACAGGCAGGGAGACAAAGGCATAGCGAGCTGTCAGTCCCAAGGCCAGATGAGTTCTTTAGGGTGTATCCACAATAATAGTGAGGTTACCCTTCACCTCCTCATTTATTCTTACACTACAGGCTGCCCCACAGCCATCCACTGTGCCACTTGTTCCTCAAGCAAAGCCCTTCTGGAAGTCCAACTTGTTTCTCCTTGTCTGGGCTTGCTCTTAATTGCTGGTTGTTCTGCAAGGGCCAGAAGTCAGGAATAAGGAGTTATGGGCCTGCCACTGGCAGATTGCAGAGGGCAGGTGAGGAGCAAGCAGGCTCAGTCTTAGAGCCGGAAGCTCAGCAGAGATCACGGCTTGGGCTAGATTGCTTCTAGGGATTTTCATTGTAGATGGTTGTTTGGTTTGGCCTTGGGAGGAGGCTCCAAGGTCAACCCTCACTAGCATGTATATATTGCCATAGATTCTCAAGCCATTGTCCATCACTGTACAGCAAAGCAACTGTATGGAAATGAGTAGCGAGGTCCTGGAAATCCCAGGATATGCATAGGTATACATACAGGTTATGCAAAAGTGTGATTACTTTGAAAGTGCAGAAAGAGCCACAATTCATTCAAGAAAGCAAATACAATAGAAGCAAATCTAAGCAAGTGAGAAGATTGTCTAAACAGGCATGCATTCGGTTGAAAGCAGCTGAAGTTTCATCCAGCGGAGAATGACTAGTACTAAGGTGGTAGAAACCTTACTTAGACCCATATGTGGATGCTCTGTCCCAAGCAAAGTCTAAGCCATCTGTTTATAAGGATTAGCAGCTTCAAGGATTGACATATTATTCAGATCCAGAAAAGCTGAGTTTTTAACTATAAAGAAAATGTTTATCAGAGATGATATTTAAGTCAGATGGTGTCAGTGCTATTGGAGTCAATATGAGGCGCTTCTACAAGGGTGCAAAACAGGATCACAATGAGATTAAAGCAGGGGTGTTGGGGAAAGCACGTTTAAACCAACAGGATGAAATAGCAGCTTCCTTTCCACCAGCTCTCACATGAGCACTACGTCTATGCACCTTGTAGATCTTCAATGTCTAACTAAGAGCGTGCTCCAAAACACACTGCATCATTGGGATCTTTCCACTGGCTTTAGTAGGGTCTGATAAGGCCCTATAATCGGTTACTGTAGGTCTGGCAGTAGGTCTAGCTCTTGCTTTGTCTCCAAACTTTTTTATACTTATGGACCATTCCTTGAGAAGTGTACAAGCACATTGTTTCTTTGTTCCTACACAAAAATGCTGTCAGCATCGGTGAATTAGGCCTTCCAGCAGTGATGTTACTGTAGCTAATTCCCATTGCATGTCAAAACCAGTTTACCTGTTATATTCTTAATTTTGCCCAATTATTGCCAGTCATGGGATAAGGTGCTAAGAGCTAAGTCCTGTGGTTCATATCCATGGGTAGTTTGCTGCAGGGGTGCACTGCCTGCACATTTTGTAAAAAATAACCATTTCTCCTGGGATGCTGACTGCAGGAACAAATCAGTCATCTGGGTTAGTTTCATGTGTTATAATGAACACGAACTTGCAGGCTTGCTTCCAGGTATCAGTCAGAATAGAAAAGTCAGTTCCTTAGTTAAATCTGTAGCATCTGTCATAGCCAGTTCCTGTATATCTTTAAACAGATCATTGTCTCTTGTCGTGGTTCCCAACCACTGGATCTCACAGTTATAAGCCCCCTGGGTCTGGGTAGTGACTGAGAACTTCCTAGATCTGGTCTCTCTGCTGCATATTGACCCGGGGCTGGGCACATGACTTATGAGGACAGACTGAGGGAACTGGACTAATTTAGTCTAGAGAAAAGAAGACTGAGGAGGGGATTTAATTGCAGCCTTCAACTACCTGAAGCAGAGTTCAAAAAAGGATGGAGCTGGCCTGTTCTCAGTGGTGGCAGATGGCAGGACAACGAGCGACAGTCTCAAGTTGGAGCAAGGGATGGTTAGGTTAGATATTAGGAAGAATTTTCTCACCAGGAGGGCAGTAAAACACGGGAACAGGTGACCCAGAGAGGTGGTGGAAGCTCCCTCCTCGGAGGATTTTAAAACCCGGCTAGACAAAGCTTTGACTGGGATGATGGAGTTGGGGCTGGTCCTGCTTGGAGCAGGGGGTTGGACTAGATCTGGTCCCTTCCAGCCCTCATTACCTATGACTCTGTATCCACCGGCAGACCCCAGGTTCTGACACCTTTCTTGGGCAGCGGGACCCCACAGCCTAGCCAACCCTGAGCCTCTAACCAGTGCCTCCGGCCAAGCTTCTTACTGGATTAGGTGCATTCACCCAGAGCCAATTGGCTGCAGGATCCGTGGCTTCTCAATTAACTTATTTTAGAGAGAATGTGGCAGTAAAGTACAGGCTCAGCAAAGGACTCTTCCATACACACACTTTAGTCTTCTATTTTTAAGAGAATCAGGCATGTGAAAAATAGAAAACTCTTCCATGTAACACAACTCTACAGCCCTTTGCCCCTGAATTCTGGGGTGGGCCTGAGTCCATCGAGTCAGGCAGCCCTTCTTGCCTGTTTGGCTCGGCGCTCTTGCTCCTGTCAGGGCAAAAGCCCATCTGGCTTCGAGAGCTTTCTTTTTAAATAGCATCTGACACTTTTCTGGCCTTTCCAGTGCCACTGGGAACTTCCTAGGCTTCAACATTTCCAACTCCCCAGTTGGCTTCTGGGTATCAACTCCCTTCAATTCAATGAGCTTGCTGGTGACAGAGTCATTGTTTCTACAGCCATTCAACGCTGCCAGCCCTTGATGGCCCTGTCACAGTTTCCCAGAAATAGCCTGTCCATTCAGTGTCAAGTTCCTCCTACAAAAATGAATGCTTTGAGCCACAGTCAAAATTAGAGTCAAATGGGAGGTTGAAGCTTAACAGCCATTCACCCAACTAGCGCAGTTCATAATTTGACACCGATATTGCCTTCAAACTGCACAAGAGCCATTTAAAATTAGGCAGTAATATATAATCACTGATGATCAGAAGATCACTCTGTTGAACAGTTCAGCTGAAAACTGAAGGGCCTGAACTGGCTATTGCAATCCTTGCTGCACCTTCCTCATGTGACCGTCCTGTAAAGAAGGACCGTCCAACTGGCGGCCTGAGGGCTCCTGTGGCTGCCTCTCTCACAACTGTGCCGTCGGGTAGAGCCTAGGGAAGGCCTCATGTGGCTGGTTCTGCCTGTGTGGAGAGGGGCCACGCATTGCCCGATGAGGAAGTGGAGGCTAGAGGCTATGCACCACCCAGGCAGTCCACACACTCAGGGGGGGATCCCAGGGTTTCATCCCTGCAGCATCCTGTCAGTGCGGTGTGCAGGCTGGGGGTTGCATGCCAGTACCATGTGCAACACCTGGCTGCAGGGAAGTTGGACAGCCCTGATGTAAAGGGCCGTGGGACAACATCAACAAGACAAGCTAATTCCACATAATTAATCATTCTTCAGACATGCCCTGCCCCAAAGAGTTTACAATACGAATGCACAAGACAGTGGGCATGTCTACATGTGCGCCGGACTGCGCAGTTGTTACTGCACCGTCATGTAGTACTTGCTAAAACTTAAACGAGTACTAAATGACTGTGCAGTAACAACAGCGTAGTCCAGTGCACATGTAGACGCATCCACTGTCTTGTTCATTTGTATTGTAAACTCTTTGGGGCAGGGCTTATCTGCACAGGACCGAGCACAATAGGGCCTCAATCCTGGTACTTAAGCAAGTACTAAATTACTGCGCAGTAACCGGCATTACTGCGCAGCCCTGATGCTGCACATTTTTTTCCCCATGCTACTGTGCAGTAGCATCGGCATCACGGTTCATGCCCACTGACACTATGTCACCATAGCAATGAGCTATGGTTATGTACCTCGTCGCTACAACGACATAGCATCTCATGTAGATGTGCCCAGAGAAAAGCTGAGAAGGGCTTAGAAAAGGGCAATGGGGAGGATTAAGATTTAAAGTGTAAAACCGAAGGGTCCATGGGGAATAGCAACAGACTTACCTAAATTCCTGCAAGAGTTTTCCTACTGTATCTCCTGGGACCTGAGCATTCAGTCCAGGAAATGAGAATGAAGTTTACTGAAATTATGGGAGACTTATATTTTGAATACATCAAAAGAGTCCTGACATTATTTTATGCTTTAAAAACTGCAGTGAAGCCAGATAACATATAATGATTGGTAGGATGTCTTCCAATACGTTAATTGGTGAGTTAAAACAAAGAGGCGAAGAAATCTTCACCCGGTGAAGATTAGGTTCTGTTTTCATCATCCATCTGGAGGCTTGCAAGAGGCTTTTTTAGAGCAGGTGCACAAACCCCCCCGTACTGCCATGGGATGGCTCCACATCTCTCAGTGGTAAAGCTATCAAGAAGCAAAGCTTTCACTTAGCCAGTTTATGCTAATGCCACTTGAGCTGCTAAAATGCTAATCTGAAGTGTAGACAATACCCTCGTTCTCTCGTTTAATGATGATACTGTTTCAGTGCCCAGTGGCTTTGTGGTAAGGCAGGATTCTTGGGGAAGGTGGAAGTACTCTCCTCCTGGCTGACTAACAAGGCATCTACTCTACATTAGCAAGTGTCTTTTAATAAGACATCCTGGGTAGAGGTCTCCTAGGCTTGTCTGCATGCATGTGCACGCACACCCGCATATATATATATATATATATACACACACGTACACAACCATATGCTGTTTGTCTGCAGGGCTCATTGTTCAGCAATTAAGATGGTGCTTGGAGGATTTTTCAGGCCTCTCCCTCTTTTAGGTCCTTTTCACCGGGAAAGGGAGACCTGTTTCATAAGATGCTACAGATGTTGCTGTTCCCAAGCAGGAGCTGTGGGAGATATTTGAATGTGGGAAGAGCCCTTGCATTAGTGCAGGCACCCCCCTTCTCAAGCTCTGCTACTGCCTGAGTGCCAGTACTTGTGCGTACCGCGTGGGACGTAGGAACCTGAGAGAAGGGGAGGTGGAATTTCAGTTGGCTCTCCAGGTTTCCTCCACTACTGCTTAATTTAACTCAAGCTGTCATGCCGCTGTAGCTCCAGCTATTGCGTCCCATCTGCATCAAGCACTCAAAGCAAGGGGCAAGCAGATGAAATGCTGAGCGAGAGCTTAATCCACCCCACTGCTCCTACTAAAAACAATGATCCTGGCGCATCCCTTGCCCACACCTTCCATAACTAACCTCTTTTCACAGTGAGTTATTCTTAGCTTGTCTGTAGGAGTGCAACGTCGTAACACAAAGGAAGTTCATGCTTCAGTGTTTTTAATTTGTGTCTTATGCAGGGTTAAAAGTGCCTGCTTGACACAGGAAAAAGCACATATATTTTTTTTTTTTCAAATCTAGATTAAAACATTTTAAATGGCTTGCATGGCAGGATACAGAACAGCTAATCTGCCCTGCTTGAAGACTGTGGAGCCCTTGAAATGCTCAATTAGTTATGGAAGAAACAGCTTTAATTTCTCTTTCTAAATACAGCAAGTGCCTTAAACTTGTCAGGAGTATTGTGATTCAGAGTTGAGTCTTGTTTTTAAATGGCTTAAAAGGGGAAATGCGTGAGTTAAATCTCATGCTGCGACTAATAAATCAATGATATCTGCCTGGCTTGCAAATTTGTGTTTGGTTCCCCAAAATGTTTGTGTTGGGGAAAATATGCAAGAAAAAGTTTTGACATTTCCTGCCAAAATGCTTGGATATTTTCAGCTGGAAATGATTTCCTCTTAAAACTGAAAGCCATTTTGCATTTTCTAAAATCCTAAAAATGCTGATAATCAAAACACAATGTTTTGCTTGAGCAAAATTGAATTTTTTTTTACTTTCTAATGTGCCAAAAATGTCAACCAGTTCTTGTTTGCATCACCCCTAAATGCATTTTTTTTTATTCTTCAGAATTAAAAGAATTTGCTTCAGGCCAGTGAATGAAAAGGTTGCGGTGATACTGCAGCCAGGAAATATGCAGGGCTCAAGGGTTTTTGATGATACCTTTATTGGACGTGTCTACATGAGATGCCAACTGTGCAGTAGCCTAACAATACTGCACAGTAGCACGTCACAGCACAAACAGTGCTAATACGTTAGTGTGCAGTAGTATTAGGCTACTGCACAGTAGCACAAGTGAACGCCTTTTTAGTGATGCTACTGCGCAGTAATTCCAGTTACTGCGCATTTATGTAGTGCTTGATTATACAAGTATTAAATGTAGATGCACATTAACGAACCACTGCACATTAACGAACACATAGACATGCCCACTGAGTAGTTGGGAGAGATGTTAGAAACGTTCTGAGGTACAAAGTGCCATTCTTCAGGTCTTCAGCCCCACACCTGAAGAAAAGCATCCTGGACCTGGAAGCTTGTCTAATATCTCTCCCAAGTATGCAGTTGGTCCAATAAAGTTATCACCAAAAAACTTTGGTCCCAGATCAAATGCATATGTAGACGCACCCTGTGAGAAGCGGTCTGCTTGCAAGTAAATGCTCCCGAGCAGGCACCTACATGTGCAGAGATGTGGGAGCAGATTTGCTGCTCCTAGTAGCAAACTGTTTCCGCTGTGTCCCTGCAGTGTGTCTCTGCTACCATCAGGGCTCTGGCCGCAGCTGTCAGCAGCCATCTTTTAAGAGGCAGCCCAACTCTGCTCCCTGACCAGCCACTTTTCTGGCAGTGAGCAGTGTGCAGAGGCCAGAGCCAGGACACAACAGCTCTCTTGCCATAGCCCCTCCCTCCCCATGCCATGGCCGTTCCAGCCCCTGCCCCTGGCAGCCATGCCCAGCGTCCCAGGCTCCTGCTGGCCCTGGTGCTGGCCCCTGCTGCAAAGGCCCTGGGCAAGCCAGAAAACCCATCAGTGGGGGCCAGGGCACTGGGTGCAAGAGGCTCTAGCCAACCACCTTCCCCTGCACTCCGCAATGTAGCTCACCTGGACAGCTGCCCACCCCCAACACCACGCTCATATTTATTGAAAAACACTTGTATTGCCCTCGCATCAAACAGCCCCCACCTCCCTTCTCCCTCCCCAACAACAGAGCCCCACTCGCTCCCCGGGGGCTGTGGGCCACTGGGTGCTGACCGCAGGCAGCCTGCCTCCCCTGCCCCATTCCCAGGCAGGACCAGGCCAGGCTTCAGACCCCGCTGCCCACCTTCTACGGCAGGCCAGCCTGTTTCCTGTGTTACCACCAAGTCCATGGCTTGTGGGGTGTGGAGCTCACCAATAACTGGGACACAGAGCTGCCTGCACCCCCACCCTGGGGCCAGCTCCCCACGGTGGCACCTCTGTGCCCCAAGCATGCTCCTGCTGCACATGTCCTAGGTGCAGTGCGAGGAGCTGTTTGCGTGGACCAAAGGGTGCCCGACCCACTATGCCCTGCTGCTGCTGGCCATGGTGCCCCAGGAGCACCAGCACACCTGGCATGGGACCCTGAGCTTCAACAGTGCAGGGGGCAAGCTTGTGTTGCCCTGCAACCTCTGCCACCGTCTGAAGGGCTGCGTGTGGCTGTGCTACACACCCCTGTCCCCTGAAGCTGAGGAGGACATCACCGCCGGCATCAACACATTCCTCAACATGTGAGAGGCCCATGTCCACCTAGCTGCAGGGGCACGGGCTGCTCAGTAAAGTTTTGCACTTTCTCCCACCTCCCTGTATGCATTGAGGGGGAACCCAGGGGCCAGGGGAGTGTGGGCAAGGAGGTGGGGCAGGGGCTGGGGCAGGTAGAGCCCTCTCCCCAGTGCAGGGCTTACCACGTGGGCAATGCTGGTGTGCCCGGCAGCTCCAGCCAGTCCCGGCAGGGCTTCCCCCTAGGGAAGAGCTGGCGCTGCTGGCAGCCACCAGTGACATGGCTGGCCATGCCTTGTGACTGGGGCTGAAGTCATGCAGCTGTCAGGGCAGGCTCTGGCCTGGGCTCCCTGAGCTGCTGCTGGAGGCTGGGGGTGGGAAATGCAGCAGGATGGGCTGCTGGCAGCCTGAGGGACCCTCCCCTGGCACCACATCACCGCAGATGCCAGGCTGGTGCAGGGGCTTGGGCAGACTGCCCATGCTGCAGTAGACAACATGGCTGCAGCCTGGGTCTCAGGGTGTGAGGATGTCTGTCTGTCAGCTGCCACAAAGAGCATGGTCTTGCAGGCATGCCCCAACTGACGGTTGTGGTCGGTGATGGTAACCTGCTGTGCCTGCAAGGCCTTTACCTTTATGTGGCACTGCCATACCAACCAGTCGTTCCCACATCCAGCCTGACAGCCCCTCATAGATGTGGGTGTTGGAGCACACACCCTGTGCAAACTGCTGCTGCACCTACACACCCTCACAGTGCCACGAGGTCACTGGTCTTCTCCATGGACCTGTTGGGGCCCCAGGAGATAGCCTGTGGCATTGGCAGTGATACCATTGGTGCTCCCATGCCAGGTGTCCGGGCCTCTTCATGGCTGTCCCTGTCCTGCTTGATCTGGGCACCTGCCTGTAGCGCCCGGCACAGGGTAACAGCATGGGACTAGCAGCCACGTAGCAAGGCGATGCCCCACAGCACTGCAGGGTCTGGCCAGGCTGCTGGGGTTAGCTGTGGGCAGCTGGAGCTGGCCCCAGTGGCCAGGAGCTGCATGCAGCTGGGACTCAGTGCTGGCAGGCCTGGAAGGAGCCTGTAGCACCCTGCCAGGCAGCAGTGCTGGGGTGCAGGCTGGCTGGCACAGCTGGGCTGCAGCCTGTGCAGGGGGATGATTAAATTTGCTCATGACTAAATTTGCTTCTTTCATTTGCAGGTAGCAAATTTACATGCAAGTAGCATCATTTACTGCACACTAAATATGTGCACGTGTAGACACGCACTCTTACTGTGCAGTAAACTATACTACTGTGCAGTAAAGCATCTTGTGTAGACATGCCTATTGAAGCAAAAATCAGTTTGCACCACAGGCACCAACTTTTATTTTTCTGGAGGGGGGCGGGGGAGAGGGCTAAGATGATGGACATGTGGAAAGTTTTACACATTTCAGGTGACAACCTTCTTCCCAAGGGAGGCCAAGGCCTTCAGGTCCCCACGTACTCAGCCCCTATGGGTTACACAGATTTACTCTCGACTAATAGTCTGCTGCTCCTTCCACTATCCCACGATCCCACTGCCTCCATTAATATTATTCTCTGATGCAATCTTACTACATTCATTTTTCTGGGGTTTTAGCTCTTGTTCCTTTATATTTATACTATCACTCCTGCTGGCAAGCAGTACCCATTGTTCTGCTTTGTAAGGGTCTGACTTAGACTTTTAGTAATTTTGCCTCTGATTTCAGTGAAAACAAGTCAAAACCCATTCTCCGAAACTGCAGTTTAGGAGTTCTAATGTGGAAGATAAATGAAGATTGCTAGCTTTACTGATGACAATCCTGTAAATATCTATAATATAAAGGGAAAGTGCTGCTTATATACCTAATACAGTAGTACATATAGACATCAACAGATTGGTAACATTAGGAGTAACACAGCAAAGTGAGACGTCTGCAGTCCTAAAGTGAAAGTCCCAAACGGGTGCATCTACATGAGATACTGCACGGTAGCAGTTAAAAATAACCATGCAGCAACTGGTCTGCGCAGTCATGCTGGTTATTGCACAGTACTTGCTGGTTAAGCAAGTACTAAATGACTGCTCAGTAACAACTGTGCAGTCTGCCGCATGTGTACACATGCCCAATTTTTATTTTCTTCCAGATTTATCTTCTGGTCTCTACAGTGATAAATATTTCTCCACTGTGATATGCTAAATAATCTAGCATATTAAAAGGTAACATTTCAAATGGTGTCTCTTATTGGGAATTCATAATATAATACAGCAAGTTGATGAATATTGTATGCAGGCCTTTGTATACACGGGCTGCGTACTGCTTGTCAGGACAGAGGTATGACAGGGAAAGTGTCAGACCTTGCTAGTGATTCAGACACAGACTTCATGCCTGGGTTGTAGATAGACATCTCTACTTCACCATTGCAGGAAGTGCTCCAAGGTCTCACCTAATTTTCTTTTGACTAACACTTCCACATCAAATCGCCAGGTTTGAGTCTCACGGTGACATGTAAGTGAAGTTCCTACTTGTCTTTTCTTTTTTTTCTTTTTTTGAAACCCTTGATGTGTGTCCCTCGTTTGAATAACTCCGACTCAGACAACTGAAACGATGACGTTTCTCGCGTGGTCTGCAACCTCCTGCCCAGGAGCCTGCTTCTTCCTGTGCGCTCTCAGCACAGTGGGCTGGTCCTGCACTTCTGAACTGCTGCGCACCTGAAGCACGTGCATGTGTGGCGTGCTCTGTACGCTGACATCCGCTGCCTCCTGTTTGCTGATGTTCAGAGTACGGTACGGGCGTCTTCTGCTTGGCAAAGCATTTGGTGCTGCCTGGCAAAGAGGTGAGGTTCCTAAGAGACAGGCTTAGTTGAACAACCCAGGTGCTGTCCTTTACAAACAGGCTCTCTCAGGATTATATTTCGATGCAGCAACTAATTGTTAATGAGCTCTTGAATGTAAGCATCTGGCCTAACGTGGAGTTTGTGTGCACTGTGGTGTTTTTTTCTTAGTAATTAGAAGTTTCCAGGGTCATTGAAAGTTAGGCGCTAACATTTGGACAGCTGCGAATGCTATAGCATGGTAAATACGTCTGACACGTACAGTGAGAGAGTCCACTTGAAGAGAGAAAGCAGCTTCCTGAACAAGGAATTGGAATATGTCTCGGAAGATGTGGGTTCAAGTCCCACGTCTGCCATAGATGCCCTGTATGACCTAGGGAATATTGCTTACTCCCTGTGCTTTGTAAAGTGAGCACTGAGATCCTTCCTAATCTGAGCTGTTGAGGAGAAATTCAGTTATCTTGGGGATAAACTCAGAGTAATGAGCAAATCTGAGGCTGACAAAAGAATCCATTTCAATGCAGGGCATGGACAGGATGCAGTAATGGTATCGTGCATTATTACACGATGGGGATGAAAGGCAATATTGTGCCACCACGTTCACCGAACACGGGGCATCCTGTGCACTTAATGAACTTGGAGTCCCCCAGAAAAAACAGTGCTGGATAATGCAATACAGATGTCCTGAGCAGAATGAGATTTGTGCCAACAACCTTTGTGTTGCTGCTTCCTGATTTTTGAACACCTCACTTTTCAGCCTTGATATTCTTTCAATGTAGGGGATATTTTGGGGATGAAATGATATTATTAGTATTGTTTCACAGAGCGCTGACAATAGTCTTCACACCATGGATCCACATTTAGGCACCTAGGTAAGTGGCCTGATTTCTTTAGAGGTGCTGAAGACATGTCTCACTTTGAGGTTAATTGGAGCTGTGGAGGCGCAGTTCCTTTGACATTCAGGCCACTTTTTAGGAAGCCTAATTTTCGGAGACCAATTTTTTTTTCAATTTTGACTACTGTTTTTAAAACAATAGAAGGGAATACATGAAACATTGCTGTTTTCAAAAGGCTTCCATAGCCTCAAAATGACTGGTTTTTATTTTGTTTTGTTTGGGGGGTGTTTTGTCTTGGTTTTTTTAAATTTTTGTTTAACCAAACTTTTAAAAAGACCATTTGAATAAGATCCAAAATTTGGAAACAATAAAGGGAAAAGGAAAGCTCACCCCTCTGAACCAGTCAGTCTCTAAGCTGCCGCCCTGCCCTACCTTCTGCCTGATTTCAGACTAATGCAGCTAACCTCCACTGTGCTCAGAGCCGGCTTGCCCAACAGCGCTTTACTTTAAACTCGGCACGTTCCTGTGTCAAGCCCAGCACATGCCCTGAAGAGGCGGCACATCAGCTTTAGACTAACTCAGCTTTAGATACAAGTGCCAAAAAGCCCCACTCGAGCGCCTGATCTGTACAGATACTGCAGAACTGGGGCGAAGTAACGCACTGCTTCTTCCAGTAAAGTAAGGTTTTCGTGTTAAATTTTTTAATGTCTGCAAGTAGCCAGAAGTTATGAGCAGTCAAGTGAGACTATTAAAGCGAAAGATCCAATGTAACTGTAACTAGATCACTTGCAACTGGGCAAACACCATAACTCTGTGCTCACGATTTGTTTCTTTATAATTATCGTTCAAATGAAATCATCTCAACTGCTCCTGTGCCTGATCAACTGCAAAATGTAATAGGATTATCCTTGGTGTGGATTAATTTAGAGTTAAGAGACTCATGGCCAGCCAATTTTAAACCTCTCATGAGAACTTGTGAGCCACATCTCTCTGCCTGCTCCAACAATGGTAGTCTGATATTGCTTGTCATGCTATTTTGAGTTGGATTTGCAATACAAGTTCTCCACCTCCTCATATTTGTTCCCATGATCTGTTCGGTACACAAGCACTGGGAGATGGTACTTGGATTTCAGACTGCTCCCACTTCCTTTCATTTATTTGCAGGGAAAGGAGGCCCATCTTAGACCCATCAAAAATAGGATAGCTGTTATACTTCTTGTCATACTATATTTCTTTGCTCTCCTGTTGTATCTGTTTTGTTCCACTCTGCTGAGTTCATTCCCGCTCTTCTCACCAGCACCGGAAAGGAGTCTCAAAAATATTTCTAAGCCACCGTAGTGCACACACCTTATTAGCACCTGCATGTCCACAGTTTGTAAATGGGTTGTGGGTACTTGGCACTTTGGGAAATCAGGCCCCATGACATGCACATAATTTACAATCCTTCTCTTGTTTCTTTTTTGTGCGGGCTTGCTGCTTCTCCGCTGTGGATGAGGCTCCTGATGCACGGTTTAGATTTCACTTTAATTATCTCTTTCATCTCGGAGGATCTCAATTAAAGAAATCAGAGCAAAGTCGATGCCATCTGTCCAGCAAACTTTGTCTTGCACAAGCTTTTTTAATAGTCAAATATTTGTTCCCTCTGAGCGTGTTGTAAACTCGGTGGTAATTGCTATTCCATTTTGTAAGTGAGGCTCTATATTATTTAAGTAATTAATGATTCCATTAACTCCAGTAGTTCCAGCAGTTTAATGGCTGCATCCATGGGGAAGGGAGGAGGTTCACTGAAGAACGTATGTCACGCGGCACTGAGCTCCCACTGTTGCATTGCATCCTGTTCTCTAATCCGAGTTTTGTCTGCTACAACCCTGGCTGCTGCTTTTTCAGGCCAGGCTAGACACTGCTTCTGGATCTGGGCTTCCGGACACATTCTCTGGGTGCAGAGCCTCTATTCAATATCCCTGCTTTAAAAATAATAATAAAAGAGAGAGAACAAAACATTTCTAATTATTTTAGTGCATTTGAAGAGCTGCTGAACCCCTGTGGTTTCTCCAGTCTTCTCATGGAGTCTAATTATTGGGCCACAGGCTGCGCAGAGGCTCATCACTGTAATTGCTTCTTCACAGCTGTGGCCAGCATGAGCCTGGTGCGTAGCTCATACTTTGTTCTGAGATCCCTTGAATGGTCTTGGCGCTGTCCAGCCTGGACGCACCCTGAATCGGCCTCTCGAGATCCTCCAGCGGGTCTTGTGTTCTCTCTGAGGTCTGGATCACTGTCTCCGAGCTGGTCATGAACAGAGTTTGCAAAGGGAAGTCTGAACCAGTCACAAGTGACTTGCAGACAAAGCACAAGATGCAAACAGCTTTATGGACAAATAACAAGCCCCTGTGTAGGAAGCCTTCCATTCAGCATCCTCGCCACATCCACATCAAGAGCCCTTTAGGTTTCAGACTCTGTCCTTTCAATGTTTCAAGACATCCTTGTCTTCTGGTCACACACTCCCCAGCCCCTGCCTCCCTGCCCTGGCTGAGGGGAGTCTTTTTTATAAAGAACCAGTGAAACCAGCATCGAAGCCTTGCAGTAACGTGTGTCGGTGTGACAGGAAAGCTGCCCATGTTCCAGGTTGAGCACACTTGCTTGCTGTCCATTTTTAGCCCACAGCTGAATGTATGGATGATCCAGTTCACTATGGAAACTACTGAGCCAGTGTGAAAGCACTGTGGTTTCCAGATTGAGCTTCATCATCTAGTATAATATTTTATATCAGGGATCTTGGAGGAATGGGTCTGAACCTTAAGGCAGCCTCCTGAACTTGGGTGAGCAGTGACAGAAAAATGTCCATGGTAATGTCAAAGGTTGCTGGAGGGGTCTATCCTGGGAAAGGACATGCGCAATTCCCATTAGGAGACATATCTATAAAACAGGAGGAAACGTGTGTGAATTGCAGATTATATTCTGGACTTCCTGTATTTGTCCTTGGCCTCGTACCAAAAAGCAGTGACAGTTTTACAATTCAGTATCTTAAATCATCAGGACTATACAATTAATTGTTTTCACACTGACATCATTAGGAACCTGAAAAATCTCCTCTTTCCAGTGGTAGGATAATGTACAAGGGCCTAAGGGTCATTTAAGTGCCTGACTTCTTTGGGAATTCAAACCTAATTCTCATTTTTGCCTTTGAAAATGTCCCTTTTAGGAGCCCTGTTAATTCACAAGGCATTGGACTTTTAAACAGCAAATTCTTCTTGTCTTCGTTCTTGTTTCTTATCCCCATACTTATCTCTGGCATGATGAGAGCTGTCACTGCAGTTTGGAAGCCCACATCCTGAACACTAATAAAGTGTCACTCAAACTCATCAGAGGTGAGTTGTCAGACTGAAATGGGGGAGAAGAAAGAAAACTGGCAATCAGAATGGCATGATTCTGGAGTCCAACTTCTGGCATCAGTGCTAGAAATATACCAGTGAAAGAGTAGAAATCCTGTTAGTATGATTTTCCAAGTCCTCGTCCTAAACAAAGGATCGGAAAGAAAAAATATATAGTTTCCTGCATCGCAATAAAGACTCGCTCCTGAACACTCCTAGTTGGACTTTTAGGAGCCCAGTACCGCTCTAAGGCAGGCTTTTAGTGCAGAGATTTTTTGATGATACGTGACCCTTGAATAGGATCCAGTTTCCTTCTGCTGTTTTGCTAGTACCGGCAGGAGTGAAATGTAGCTGTTTTAGACACTGCGGTTAGAAAATCTGATTCGGGGACGACTGCAGGAGCAGAACTTAGAAGGCTCTGAGCTGGCATAGCCACCTTCTTGGCATATCTTTAAGGAGCTGAAAAATTACACACTCTTCTTAAAGAACCACTGGTTTCCTCCTCGCTAATTAAAGGATCTGGTTTTGCAGTCACAGGAAGGATTCATGAGGAGGAACACAGAAGAGGTGATGAGGGGGAAAGGCATGTAAGTAAAGGATGGATGAGACTCCTTAATACACCATTCTGCGTACTATCCTCCCCTGATGCAAGTGGGGTAAAATTGTCACGGCCACTCCAGGCATATCTGAGGATGCAAATCAAAGCTGTCTTTCAAACAACAATCTCTTCCCCCCTCTATGACTGCCAGTTCCTTTTTGGCTTCTTGTCTCCAGGACATCAGAAGAAGTGCCAGTTCTTGGACATATATTATGTATATGTTGCAGTTGACCTTCTCCGTAGGGATATGGATGTCTTCAAACCTATCATTTCATGTGCACTTCCACAGTGTGGTTGGGTGTCTGGAAAGCAATGGTATCTCTGATCATGCCTGATCACTGTCCTCCAGCATTTGAATGAAGGGAGCAATCAGTATGCTGTATCTTTATGGTGTGGCTGAAAGAAGGTAAATGCCCATAGTCGCTGCTGGGAATATTTATTGTCCTGGTTTCGCTGTAGCTGACAGAGCCATTAAAAATGATATATATAACCCTTTTAGCAAAGGTATAGCGGAAGGGCTTACGATACCATGCGCTAACCATACTATGTGATGGCACCGTTCTGCACAGGCTACATTTTTAAAGCGACAGCCTTTTTTGAAGATAAAATCAAGAGTTTCTGGGCAGAATCTATTTCCATAAAGAGCAAATGCCTTAATTTAATAAAGTGTTATGGTTGGTATCTTTCTTTGGTGATGAAGAAGGAAAATTGCTATGGTGGTATTAGCTCTGATGGAATATACAAATCTTTCCTACCAAGATGTACTTAATTCATTAGCATTTAGCATGGGGCATGTGTGTGTGTGTAATATATGCACATATAAATGGGAATAAGTTGCTGTCTTTTGAATTGCTTTGTGAGCCTTCTGGTAGTTCAGTGTTCTCTGTTTTAGAAACCAACCAGAGCACCAGTATGAACATATCATTAATCTTTGTATGCTGCATATATTCAATAAATACAGTTATCATATTGTACTTTACCTGTTCAGTTCCTTCATGTTACTGTTGTGCAAAAGGCAAAAGACACTTCACTTGAAATTCTGTTTGTAGCCTTATGGGGAGGTTAATGTATTTATTTGATATCAAGGAGAATATACATTGTAATAAGCTCTGGTGCTGAAAGGGATCCGACTTGTTGACTGACTTATAGACACAAGACAAGACTGTTTAGTGGCAAGACGTACTTAACAAAGCATCGCCTGCTTCTCAGGTTAGTAATCATGAGGATGTTCTGATAGACGCTTTCCCTTGGAGACTCTCAAAGTGCTTTGCAAACTGCAAAGATTTATAGCACCCCTGTTACTTACTGTAAGTAACTATTATTGGCTTCATATTTAAGGGATGGGAAGAGACCCATGGGTTCCTGACTTGCATCTTTCTTCCCCCAGCCCTGCTCACATCATTTAACCCCATTCTTTTTTCTTTTTCTTTTCTTTTTTTGTTGCAACATAGCATAGCTCAGGAATCCTGCATGATATCTCAGTGATAGGAGGCATAAAATACTTTTGATAAATGAGGCTCTGACGTGGGTTTTAGTACATAGACACTGCATAAGCAATAGAATCATGGAAAATGTAAAGCTGGAAGGGAGCTCAGGAGGTCACATCTAGTCCAACTCCCTACTCAAAGCAGGACCAGCCTCAACTCCATCATCCCAGCCAAAGCTTTGCCTAGCCAGGTCTTGAAAACCTTTAAGGGTGGAGACTCCACCACCTCTCTGGATAATCTGTTCCAGGGCTTTACTACCCTCCTAGTGAGAGAGTTTTTTCAGATATCTAACCTAAACTTCCCTTGCTGCAGCTTGAAACTGTTGCTCCTTGTTCTGGCACCTGCCACTAATGAGAACAGTCCAGCTCCATCCGCTTTCAAACCCCGCTTCAGGTAGTTGAAGGCTGCTATTAAATCCCCACTTAGTCTTCTTCTCTCCAGAATAAATAACGCCCAGCTCCCTCAGCCTCTCCTCATAAATCATATGCCCCAGACCCCTAACTATTTTCATTGCCCTCCACAATTTGTCCACATCCTTTCTGTAGTGGGGGCTCAAAACTGGACACAGGACTCCAGATGTGGCCTCACTAGTGCCAAACAGAGGGGAAGAATCACCTCCCTTGACATGCTGGCAACACTCCTACCAATGCAGCCCAGGATGACATTAACCTTTGCAAAAAGGGCACAACGTTGGTTCATATTCAGCTTAATGTTCACTGTGACCCCAGGTCCGTTTCTGCAGAGCTGCTGCTTAGCCAGTCGGTCCCCAGCCTGCACTGGTGAAGGGGAGTGTTCCCTCCTAAGTGCAGGACTTTGTACTTGTCCTTGTTGAACAGATGCATTGAATAGATGAATAATATCTCCTTGATGAGAATAGTTATCTCTGCATACTTTATAGCCAGCTATGCCATGCTTTGCTTTGTGTTCAGAAAGCCTGCGAGCATTAGAAGATCGAGTATAAAGCTGTGCGCCAGTCAGGTGGCATCTGGTTCAAACTCTACATCTGCTTGGGCAAAGCAATAGCATAAGACCTCGTGGCGCAATGGTAGCGTGTCTGACTCCAGATCAGAAGGCTGCGTGTTCAAATCACGTCGGGGTCAAATCAGACTCCTAGCTGGATCCCTGTGTCCAGGAGTTTATTTCTACTTAAGTAACTGAGGGAAGTGGGAAAAGCTTGCTGCAGACCTTAAAGAAAGCAAAGCTGGAAGCAGATTTGCTGCTGCTATTGTACATATTCATGGTGCCATCTTTTTTCCCTTCCAGCTCTTCCTTCTGGTCACCTCGAACCCTGATGCTTTTTGGAATGAGCACGTGTGGCAGGAAGGCTTTGACTCTGCTCAGCAGTGTGTTTGCTGTCTGTGGCTTGGGCCTCTTAGGAATTTCTGTTAGCACTGACTATTGGCTCTACCTGGAAGAAGGAATCATCCTGCCCCAAAATCAGTCCACTGAAATCAAAATGTCACTGCACTCTGGGCTCTGGAGGGTCTGCTTCCTGGCAGGTATGTAAAAAGAAACTTGCACAAAGAAACACTGACTGATAGCATTGCATGTGGTCTTAAAGGGAAAGGGCCGTCTCCAAGAGCATGCAACTGGGAGCCAGGAATTTTAGCTCCTATTTCCATCTTTGCCACAGACGTCCTGCGTAGCCTTGGGCGAGCAACTGTGCCAGTTCGTATCTCAGTTTCCCTAGTTGTCAAATGAGCAAAACGTCCTTCTCCCACAGGGGAAGTGTCATTCCTCAGGATCAGGTTGTAACCGTGCAGAGAAGTGGTGGCACACAGCTAGGGTGCCCAGAAGCACAGGAGAGAAGGAATTACTCCCAGCCACTCTGACTTCCCTGGTTCTTCACAGACTTCATCAGCAAAAGAGCCTGTAATTGTTCTGGGCTGAATGATACAACATTTTCAGAAGTCAGCTGCTTTGTTTTGTTCTTTTCCCCCCTTTGGGACTGTCAGTAAACCAAAACCATCAGTCCTTCCTACACCTTGAGACAGCAGCACTCCCCTGGGAGGTATTGGGAGGTCCCAATCCTGCCCTTTTTGTTTATGAAAGGGCCCGAGATGCACGGGGAAGGGGAAGGGCAGGATCATAACTGTGCAGTCCTGTTCTGCAGGACCATTGCCAAGCTTGCACCCCTGGTTGAAAAGAGTCCCGGGTAGCAAAGCCAAGATAACTGCCCTGAGGGGTCTCTGTCTGTGGCAGGGCTGGGAATGTGTCTACGTCTCTTGCGTCCTGGTGATTTTACCCACAATGCTTTCCTTTTATATTAATAAGACATTTTATATCAAATGTTAAACTTTTGGCCTCCTCATCCGACTTCTTTCTACCCAGTTTATGAGTGTATGGTCTGAGGATATCTCCCAGACTGGTAACTAGCTTTCAGGGCTTTTTCATAGTAGAGAGCAATGGTTTATATTTAGTTCATTAAATAAACCTTAATAGTGCAATCATCTCACCCATGCATTTACCACATCTTGGAGCTGTTTTTTTCTTTTCCACTGCCTTCCCAATACATTTTCTAAATGGCCAACACGATGGGAATGCTGTATCAATTGAGTTGACATATTTCTGAGCTATACGTGAGTCCCGCTACCACTACTCCCTTGGCTATCATTCTTTCAGCAGTGACATTTTAAAAGCCAAACAGCTGATCCCTCAAGGATATAGTAATGGATATTTTCACCAGACAATTGCACTTAGGACTCAAAGAGCACCAGAAAACCCCAGGTTTGCTTTATATATCCGGAAATGTGTTTTATTTTAAATTCATTATAATTTTAATTAAGTTAGAAGCATGATTCAGATTCTCCTTCCTGCAGGTGAGGAGCGTGGCCGATGTTTCACTATAGAATATGTCATGCCCATGAATGTGCAGCTGACATCGGAATCAACAATAAATGTTTTAAGTAGGTAATTTTTTTTATTATATCCCCTGTTCTTTGCAGCCAGCTAAAGTGCTAAAAGGTCACAAAGGCAGACAAGGTTCTTTGGGTAGATGTGATATTTTTTATTAGACCAACTAATAGTTGGAAAAATTCTTCTTGCCAAACTTTAGGGCACAAATGCCTTTCTTCAGCCATAGGGAAAGTCTGGTGGTGTCTCTGTGCTTTCCTGGGTAGCATGGAAGCCAAAATGCAAAGTGCAGGCCTGTGAAAATGCCAATGTGTGACAGTAAGGTTCAAAGGGAACAGGAGACAATAGGTGTGCAAAGGCAGTTGGGGGGCGGCGAGGTGATAACATGTAGCTGGTAAAATGCAGACAGTTTACCTGAGGTTATCAGATGGCAGGCAGGTTATCATGTGCCATAACTTTATGACCTGCCTGCCATCTGATAGCCCCAGGTGACCTGTCTGCATTTTATCAGCTACGTTTTATCACCTTCTCCCCCTGCACCATTACCTTTTCACACCTATTGTCTCCCGTTCCCTTTGAACCTTACTGCCACACACTGGCATTTTCACAGACCTGCATTTTGCATTTTGTCTTCCATACTACCCAGGAAAGCACACAATCACCACAGACTTTCCCTATGCCTGAAGAAGGATGTTTGTGCCCAAAAGCTTGCAAAGAGCAATTTTTTTTGGTCTAGTAGAAGATATCACATCTATCCAAAGAACCTTGTCTGCCTGTCTTTAGACCAACAAGGCTACAACCAAACAACCCTAAGGGTCACAAAGAAATCCCTTCAAAACACTGAACATAGAGAGAGACTTCCGATTCACTATTAATGGTGTGTCGTAGTGCAGGAGCTGGCGTTTACATGCAATTCCAATTGTTACGAGGTGAAGTGCTAGACATGCTCCTAAGTATCTGTCTCCCTCTGAAGGCAGGAAGCTCACAGGTCTAGAAGGTGTCAAACTTAGAGGCGCGTCTACACGTGCAATTAATTCAACTGAATAAACTCCGGTACAGTTCGTAGTGGAGTTTATTGCTCCCGGGTGCCACGTTTACACATGCACCTGGAACCGCAGCACATTGAGCCAAGTCGGAGCAGCCCTGGCTAGCAGGAGACCTAGGGGGCCAGCCTGCCAGCCTGGGGTTGATCCAACCTGGCTCAAGGTGCTGCAGAGGGGCTGGCTGGGGTACAAGTGTGCTCCAGTGCAGGGCTAGCCAGCAGGCAGTCCCTGCACTGAAACACCCTCATGCTCCAGTCATCTGGGGCAGCATCTACACATGCATTGTGGCACCCTAAATAATGCCACTGTAAGATAGTACTTGTGTTTACAAGTATTAACCTATAACAGCGTTTATTAGTTTACTGCGGTTTAATAGGACTGCACGTGTAGACACCGAGACTTTACTGTGGAGCTAATTAGGCAACTCCGCAGCAAGCATCTTGTGTAGATGTGCCCAGAGAGATTTTTCCTGTTGCAGGAGTTGTCAGGGTCTGTTACTTACTGGAGTACATGGGTTTACAATTGCTTCTTACTGGATGAATAGTTTGCAGGAATGTCTGTCCTGGTATATTTTGTATGAGTCTTCTTATGTTGAGTAGTCCCAGTGAGACAGCTTAAGGAGGGAGTGGCTCAATTCTCCCTGTATATTCCTCTGCCTTTGCAGCTTTTCAGGCTGATTGAACCTTGATGACATGTTTTGATTTAATAAATACAAGGGTTATATGCGCTGCAGGAAAATACTGTAGTGGGTGGTCACTGATAATGCTGCATGTGGAAACCAGTGGGAATTTGAACATCAACAGATGTTTGCTAACCCTACTTCAGTGCAAGTGTGGGTAGATGTACAGAAGAGTGAAAGAGGATGCTGTTGCTCAGGTTAGCCCAGCGACACTCACCCTGCACTTTCATTTTTTTCCGTCTTTTTAACATTTAGAGATGATTCGATCTGCCACACCATTCCCTTTAGTCAGTCTCTTTTTCATGTTCATTGGGTTTATACTGAGCAACATTGGACACATTCGGCCCCACAGAACCATCCTGGCCTTTGTATCAGGAATCTTCTTCATCCTGTCTGGTGAGTTTTATTAGCAAGATATGACCCTTGTGCTTCCTAACTCATCTGCCTTGTTTGCATATGGAGAGTAAGGCATCTACCTTGTATTTAAGGGGGAAATAATAGGAAAACTCTGCAAATGTATAAAGCTGCCATAAACTGGCATTAATATTTTTTTACCATACTCGTATTCAAAAGAAAACCCTAAATTTTAAGCTACATCTGTGCCACAGTTTTTAAAGTAGAATATTCCATTTAAATCTATTAACATTTGCCATAGACTCAGTGAAAAAATCTGTCAAGAAAAATGGCTTTATGACTAAATGGAAACTTTTGGAAAAGAGTCCTTCTGAACTTTTTCAAAAATTTGGGGGGTTTCTTTAAAAGCTTTTTGTGAAAATATTCATAGGGATAATACTTTCCCAGTCAGCTCTGCTTGTGAGCCTATCCCTTATGATATAGAATCATAGAAAACAAGGGTTGAAGAGACCTCAGGAGGTCACATCTAGTTCAACCCCCTGCGCAAAGCAGGACCAGCCCCAACTACTTCATCCCAGCCAAGGCTTTGTCTACCTGGGTCTTAAAAACCTCCAAGGATGGAGAGTCCACCACCTCTCTGGGTCACCTGTTCCAGTATTTTACTACCCTCCTAGGGAGAATATTCTTCCTGATATCTAACCTAAACTTCCCTTGCTGCAACTTGAGCCCATTGCTCCTTGTTCTGTCATCTGCCACCACTGAGAACAGTCCAGCTCCATCCTCTTTTGAACCTCCCCATCAGGTAGTTGAAGGCCATTATTAAATTTCAACCCCCCGCCCTCCCCTCAGTCTTCTCCAGACTAAATAAGCCCAATTCCCTCAGCCTCTCATCACAAGTCATGTCCCCCAGCCCCCCAACCATTTTTGTCACCCTCTGCTGCACTCTCTCCAATTTGTCCACATCCTTTCTGTAGTGGGGGACCGAAAACTAGACACAGGACTCCAGATGTGGTCTCACTAGTGCTGAATAGAGGGAAAGAATCACTTCCCTTGATCTGCTGGCAACGCTCCTACCAATGCAGCCCAGGATGCCATTAGTCTTCTTGGTACCAAGGGCAAACTGCTGGCTCAGATTCAGCTTATTGTCCACTGTGACCCCAGGTCCTGCTTTTCTGCATATCTATATAATATAGATAAGGTTCATAGTACACAAGTCTTAGCCTCAGAAATTCCAGCTACTAAACAAAAGAAAGTCCATATTAATATTACACTGCATGATATAACTTATGATTAATGATGGAAAAATATTTGATCCTGAAACAATTTTGGTACTTCCAGAATAGTTTTAGTACTCTCTAGATTATCTTTTAGCATATGTCTTGGTGCCTTTTTGGGCTCAGAGGACTCTTCACTGGGCCTCCAGGTCATTCATTATGGGATAGAAGTGCTAGCCCCTTAACTGTCTGGCTTGGTACTCAATTGATGTCATGAGATATGGAATTTTGCTCTCAAAATCTTGGATTCCCATGTTTTAAAATACAGGCCATTAATTTCTTATAGTAAATCAGACGCATGAGATTTTGGAACTTTAAAATAATCATTCTCCATGAGACAAGTGAATGTTTTATTCATAATGTTAGCATAGTGCTAAACAAATAGCTGTGACAGCTAAGTCTTAAAGCATTTTTGTACACAGAGTACTTGTAATTCAGAAGACCTTGCTTAAGAACATAATGGTTTGACTACAATGACAAATGCACCAGTTAGCTCAATGAGGTGAAGCATGTTTCTCTAATTATTCTAAGTGCAGCCTACTTGCTTTAAATTTTAGGTATGTATTTTGCCTTAAAAGAAAAAGGAACATGAACGTTCATATATTTTTGCTGGGGAACATCTTCCTGCTGTAATTCTGCCCCATCTCTTTCCAGGTTTATCTCTTGTGGTGGGGCTGGTATTGTACATATCCAGCATCAACGATGAGATGTTGAACAGAACCAAGGACTCTGAGACTTACTTCAGTTATAAATATGGCTGGTCATTTGCTTTTTCGGCTATCTCTTTCCTTCTGACAGAGGTAGGTACTTGCCCGTGTGAGCTCTCTGAAGCGCCTGTAAGACCTGTGTTTAGTTCCCAGGAGTTGATCATTAGTCCAAGCTTCGTAAAAAGGCTATTATGAAGAGCAAGATTGTGATGGGGCTTTTAAATACAAGATCATTTCATCATTCATATAGGGAATGCATTTGCACAGTAAGAGAAACAAAGGGCTTGATCCTAGGACCTTCAACTGAGCCTGCATCCTTTGTCAGATACTGCAATGTAGCAGACGGCATACATCATTCAGGAGGAGAATGCTTTCGTAACGGGGCTGTTATCCTCGCTCTATAGAGGGGAAGAGAAATGAAATTTCTCTGTGGCTTTACTGAAGTCACTAACAGGGCAGGAGGACCCTAGTTTCCATGCACCCACATTGCTGTCCTACTCTTCTGTCCAAGTTCACTCCATCGTTTCATGGACATTTTCTTCCATGGGAATGCCAATGCAGTCCAGAAGTAGCATTTGCTCCTTAGGGTTAACTGTAAGGCCAGTCCTGTTTGCTACGAGTCGCAGCTTGTTTCTTTCTCCCCTTCAGAGTGCCGGCGTGATGTCCGTTTACCTGTTTATGAAAAGATACACCGCTGAGGAGATCTATAGACCTCACCCTGGCTTCTATCGCCCGCGGCTTAGCAACTGCTCCGATTACTCCGGGCAGTTCTTGCACCCAGATGCTTGGGTACGCGGACGTAGCCCGTCTGATATTTCCAGTGACACTTCCCTGCAGATGAACAGTAACTACCCTGCTCTACTTAAATGTCCAGATTATGATCAAATGTCATCTTCCCCGTGTTGAATGGCAATTAACTCCTTCAGCTACTTGTGATGAGGAGCAAGCCCCCACTGTGTCCTGACTTGGTTTATTGTTTGTAGGCCGCTCTTCCAGGACAATTGTCTATTTATAGGATAGTCAACCATGTTAAACATTGGCTAAAGAGATTTCTTTCCAAATGATGCTTACTTGCATATCCTCATCCTCCAGCCATTGCACACACATGGCTCCCTTTGAAGAGAGTAGCAGCTTTGGGTGTGGAATACATCCAGGATCGGGCTTAGCAAGTATCTGATCTCAAAGAACTACTACTAGGAAAAAAAAAATGTTTTTTGGTAGGCAGCAAAGAGTGTGTTTTGATGGTATCATTTTACTGTGGATTTCTTGTCATAAAGGATATGTGTACATTTCTAACTAATAGTAACAATTACAAAAGTGCAACTTGCGTCTTGATTTGAGATTTACTATGATATATGTTTCATCGTTGCTGTGTATTATTTCTAATCAGGTAGTAATGATCAATAACCATCCCAGTCAAGTATACCTCACTATGGGATTTTCCAAAAGCTATACAGGAGTTAGATGCCCGTTTTCCATTGACTTTTGATGGGATCTGAGAACAAGCTTCTTTAGCATCTTCTGCAAATCATACCCCCAGTCACTCATGTTAAATCTCTGTCCACTATGACCATGGTGTTACTTTATACTGTTAGTGCAAACTACTGCTATCACAAATGCAAACTATTGAGGCCAGATCCACACTTGGTATAAACCTTCAGAGTTCTCTTACTTCATTGGAGCTATTTTGGGTTACCGCAGATAACAATCCACCAGAGATGCTATATCTCACAAAAAGGGTATGCATTATTTCAAGCTGTACCTATTATTTATATTACTATATGCCTTATTTTGTCTCTTTGTTGTTCTTAAAGTCCATGCAATCCACTTTGGTCTTGGAAGACTGAGAATTAACAGTGTGTGCCTAGCAATCTATTGTACATAACATTCAGAGAACTGAAAGGTGAAAATCCATATAGGGTACTGTTATGAAAATGATAAGATTACTGAAAGAGCTGTGTCAACTGTACAGTTTCTAACCTTGGTTATTTTTTTTTACCACTTTGGAAAATGTTGGTTTGTAAATAGCAAAATCCTACAGGTGTTCTTTGTATATCTGAGTTTTCAGTTTGACTGTACTATTTTACTTCAATTAAAACAAGTGTAATGTACTGACTTGCATTCTCCTTGCAATGTGTTAGTAATAAGCATTGCTCTATTTTATTATTTTTTACAAAATATTCCAAAACACAGTCCTAATCTTATACTAGGCCCCAACAGTGTGGACTCAATGCATACTGAAGTCAGTGGGATTCCTTGCCCCAAGTATACGAGTCTCTGCTAGCAGATACAGTATCAGGGCTAATCCCTGTCCATTCCCTCCAGGGCAGAACAATAATGTATGTACAGTTTCATTTATTACACTACACAACCAGCGCATCATTTTATAAATAGAGTTTTATTTATCTCTTAATTCCTGTGCTGAAATTTCACCAGAGCCCCAGTGGCTAGTACTTAGTCACAGACTGCAGAGGAATGAATGAGGTGCTTTTGTGCCTTGTAACCACAGTGAATTCACTGGGACAATTAATGAAGTAACTTTCCCTTGTGCACTGGGATTTGTAGGCTCCAGCTCCAGTCCACACAGGGTGCGTCTACACGTGCCCCACTGCGCAATTGGTGCCGGTACTGCACAGTCCCGGCAGTGCACGAGTCGTTTCCAACCCTACTGCGCAGTACCTCATTGCTACTGTGCAATAGTAAGTGCCTCCCGACACTGTCGCCATAGCTTGTCAGTACAGCAATGTAGCATCTCATGTAGATGCGCCCACAGTAATGTTACATGTCACTGCAGTTTTGTTAGCTGTTAAATTTTCTGACTTTAATTGTTCATCTTGTGAACATTTGCTTACAGAATGAATTCAGAACAGAACCATTTTTATCTGTGTGAATTAGGATAAAATCCTAATTAAGGAAAACCTCCCCCCCAAATGGGGTGAAATAGGAGGGAAAAAAATTAATTCCAGAAGAGAAAGCTATATCCACATTTGTCAAAATAAGTGCCCACTGAACAAGGCTACAATGGGATTATTCTAAATCATTGATGAAGAGTTTCCAAAGTGAACTGTCAACTTAATTTTAATTAATTCCAGCATCTTTGTGTTGAAACCTGAGAAATACTGATTGTTATTACCCGCGCCTGTTAAAGAAGGCTGGGGACAGGAGAGGAGGAAAGAAATCATCCTTATTACAAAAATCTTCTGCTGGGCTGCTTAAAGCTCAGAATAATTCATGAGCTCAGGCTATGAAAAAAAACACTGCATGGATCATTTTGCCTCCAAATAGAGTTTGAGCTCAGTGGAGGTGTAAAAGCTCCTCTTCAGGGGCCATATCTCTGCAACACAAGTTCTAAAATGTTTGTTTCAGGGTGCGTGAACAACTTGGGTGACTTTGAAGAGAGATTTTTTTTGTTCACTAAAACTTCAGGTGCAAATTGCTTCCCATTGCATGTTATTTCTTCTGGGCATATTTCAATGGGAAGCTTTCTAATGGCTTTCATAGGAGCTTCTTCCCATTCACAAAAGTTATGGAGGGGCGCCTAGAGTCCGAATGAGGGGTTACTCAAGTCCAAAAGGATTGAGAACCACTGGGTTAGATTTAAGCACAAGTGTAAGTGCTGTGTTGAACTAGGACCCTCAGCTGTCTAAATGGCTGCAGAGATGCCTGTGGGCAAGTGTGCTGAGTCTGGCTAACTCGCTGCTTAAACCTTCACGAGGATACCCCCAACCCTATTCCTCTAAGCAAGAACAACGCCAGTCAGTCTGCCTCCATCAGCATGTAGCACACAAATGCCGTTGCTTCTGCGCTCCTTGCTGGGAGAATAGCTCTAGCCCAGTTTGCTGGCGTTGGTGCTGCTACTTGCTGATGGCTCAGATGTTGCTTTTGTTCTCTCAGCTACAATAGTTATTTTATACTCTTGGTTGGGTTGTTTGAGAGGCAAACCCCAGAGAGAGTATTCTGGACGCTCAAAAGAATAGCGATCACTCAGAAGAGTTGTTTCCCATGCCTGTGTTCACTAAGGCAGTAGAGCCCCAAACGGTATATAAAAAATAAACCAAAACAGTAAAATTGTTATGCAACACATTTCTTTAGACTGGCCTAGAGATCAGATTTATATAAGGAGCTCAAAAAAGCCGAGGGTAGAATTTTCCTTTGTACTGATTTGATTTTTGCAACTTAGAAATCTCCCAGTTTTTACAGAACATCTGACATATAGAGAGGTTGCACCTTCCACAACCTCCCAGTTTTTACCAGAAGTTGAGAGGTAAATTAGAAATATAATTGCTTTATTTCACTGGCATGCCAAGGGAGAACAGCTTTGTTTTACAGCTCCACAAAGGAGTCCAAACTTCCATACATGCATTCAATGAACCTAGGCTGGTTTGAATGCATGATCGCTGAAAGAATTGCATCAAATGTCTGGTTCCTACCTTGTGCCATGCAGGGAAGTGTGCTGCTGGAAATGGTCGTTGTCATGCTGCTCTGTGACTCTGTGGATCTTGAGCTCTTGGAGAATCAGCTCAGAACAGTGAGTTCATGGTTGGCTGCAGTGGGACATCAAATGCATAGCATTTTGCAGGAGGTCTTAACATTGGCTGAACATTGGTAAGAATTGCAACAACCGCCAACCTCCCTCCATCAGTCTGCAGTGCACGGATGTGGTTGCAAATAGCTAAGTCGCATTAGTGCACATGTACATGCACTAATGCGCATTAACGTGGTGTATGTCAATGGACGGACACTGCGTTAATGTGCATTCGCTTATCTGCATATGCAAAGGCACATTAAGTTTAAGTGTGCATAAATGCACATGTAGACATGCCTATTTGTTGCATCCTACCCCATCTGTACCACCAGTGATTCCCATTCCTAGATACCATTTCTCTCTTTCTCTCACTCTCATCTCAATATTGCCTCCTGTTTCTGCATCCTCTTAATATTGGTTAGTTCTAGTTACTAGAAGGTAATAAATAGGAAGCAAAGGGAAGAAGGATGGTCTTGTAGCTAAGGTCCTGGCCTGGGACTCAACAGTTGCTGACTGTGTCACAAAGTATGCTGTGACTCCGGGCAAGTCACTCATGCACACTGTCTCTGTCTTTCTCAATTGCCTACCTAACGAATGGGAATAATACTGCTTCCCATCTAGTGTTATGAGGCTAAATGTCTTGGAGATGCATTGTTTTAAGTCAGATAAGCAGAGACTCACATTTTGCACAGAGCAAGGAATCCATGCTTGAGGACTGTCAGGCGACTGTGTGTGTGTGTGTGTGCGTGCGTGTGCGTGTAAATGTGTACTTTCAAAGAACATTTTTTCCAACTGCTCAACTGGTCTAATAAAAGATATCACATTTACCCACATAACCTTGTCTGCCTTTGTCCTTAGACCAACGCGGCTACAAGCAACACCCCCACTTTCATAAGCTCTTATGCACCAGGCCCTTCACATTGTTCTCACCTAACAACAGGGCTTAAAAAATCTAACTCTGCCTTGTTTCAATTAAGGCTCCCCTGCTCTCCAAGGCTTTTAAATCCTACTTCAGGCTGAAGCTGTTTCCTTCACCTGCCATCAGCCTCCCACTCAAGATACACAAATGCATTTCAGCAGGTTGGGTGACATATGGAGTTCGCGACACTGGGAGAAATTCACAGTAACTAAGAAATAGCATGTGGGAGGTAAATGAGCCTGCAGCCTGCAAGGGGCTTGAGGAGTCTGGTCACGAAGTGGAGCGTTGGGTTGCACATCTGCAATGCTATGCAGCCTCTTGGAGTACACAAGGGGTCACCCCCCCATACACTTTTAATCACATTCTGGTTTTTGTAATGACAAAAAGAAGTGGCAGGTAAAACCCTCCTGGAGATTACTGTACATTTGAGATGACTGATGCAAGGATGCCCTTTTGGCCTCTAGCTGCCCAGTCCATCCAGGATCTCCCCTCCCTGTCTCCCAGGATGTGTTGCTTGTCATTCCCTATTGCTGAACTACTACAAAGCTGCCAGGTTAACTGGAGGTCGGATCCAGGTGTCATTGAAACAAAGAAATTACAGGATGCTTTAATCTTTCCATTTGTAAATTAGCTAGGAATATCCTTAAAGCCTCACACAATATTGAGACCAGCCTCTGGAGGAAAGAGGCTCATTAGATGCTGGCAGCTGTTTGATTTATCGGCTAGAAATGCCATAAATGTCCATAAATGAGAGTCAAGCCTGGGACTGTGCCCATTCACTCTAGTTACAGGATTGCCACAGTGTTAGAGCACCTGAGTATTAGAGCCATTATTCCTGTTTTACAGATGGAGAAACTGAAGCACACTAAGTGACTTCACCAAGGTCATCCATGGTCACTGTCATATGTCCACTCTCTCCCATGTTAAATAGAAGCAAAACCAGGGTAGTTTAACTGTTGTTTCATTTGGGAGTCAGCTGCCTCAGATCAGCTTGCATTTACTGCAGGATAGAGTGGATGCATGAAGCATTTACTGCTGATTAGCCAATGCTTGATTAATTCCACTCCCCTTCTAATTTCATATAATTTGTTCATTCATCCACACCCCAAGTGAATGTGCCCTTTCCTCCCCTGTGCATGTAAGACTGAACAGTTTCTTGTTTGCCCTGGGAACACTTTGGTGCTGATAATAATGCTTGACTGCGGTCTGGTCCGCATGAAGGGGGGCAGGACAAATGAAGCCTCAGGCACTGCTGGTGCTGAGGTATTCAGAAGCTTTCTGGGATGTAACAAGACCTGATAATGCACCTGTGTGAAAAAGGTGGGTGTACTCCCTCAGACAAAATCCAGAGAGAACCTCTGCTACACTGTAGACATGTCTACATGTGCAAATAATCCAGGAGCAGTTTACTCTTGGGTAGACTACTTGAGAGTAAACTCTCCTGTGCACATGTCTACACATGCAGAGATGCGGGAGCAGATTTGCTGCTCCTAGGAGCAGACTGCGTCCACGCCCTGAGGCCCTGCAACAGGCCCCTGCAGCAGCCAGGGAGAGCTCCAGGCTTCCTGGCCCCATTGCTCCCTGCCCGGGCTGGCTCTACCACCGGAGCCTGGGTGGGGACAATGTCCCCCTGCCCTAGTAGGAGGGAGCTCCCAGGGCCTGCTCCATGATCGCGGGGCTCAGTCTGGGAGATAAGGATCTCCCATCCTAAGTCCCATAGTTGTGGGGCCAGGTGGGGAGATCCCTGCTGCCAAAGCAAAGGGACATTGTCCCAATCTGGCACATTTGCTCCCACCCAGGCATCTACATGTGTGCTACTGCGCCGTAACTACTAGCAAGTAAATTTGCTACTTGTATTTGTAGGTAGCAAATTTACTCGTGATTAGAACCAATTATTGTACAGTTAGCATCTGCATGTGTAGACACGGACACTTACTGCACAGTAATTAGCTCTACTGCGCAGTAATGCATCTTGTGTAGACATGCCCTGTCTGCTTGTTTCCTCCCAGCAAGAACTGCCTGCATCTTCTAAGCACTGATTTCAGTGGTGCTGTCTCAGAGGAGCAAACAGGAATACTGGGTTGTATTACATTTTACATTGTTATGTGGGGTACACCATACAGGATCCTTGCTGAGGATCTTTGTCCAACTGTTTTAAGACCAATTATCCAGGTTGTATATTAATTTTGTGCACGCCTCAGGTGGGCTCAACTTAATCTGAGGAAGAAAACAAGCCTCATTTCCTCTTGTTGCTTATTAGCCATTTAAGAAAACAGGCACTTCTATAGTAGGAAATTTCTTCATAAACAGGCAAGCTGTGTCATCTGCAGCAAACTTTCTTCCACTAATAAGAACATTTTTCTTTTTTTCTCATCGCCATAGCAGATGTGAGATGAGATTCACATTCTGTGAAAGAGTGACATTCCCACATAAATAAAACGATATAGTATTTTCCCCTTTCTGGCCCAATTAACAGGGACTCTTGGTAGGCTTCTTTAAATGGTAGCATAGCTTTGTTTGTTGTGTGGCTTTTTTTAATTGTCTCATATGTTCCTGTGAATAATACCAGCTCTTTGAAGAGTCTTTCTTGAATTTGTCTTTCTGCAAATTGGCTGAGCTTCAGCTGGACTGTGCATGTTGAAGCCTCTGGTTTTTACCGTATGAAGCAGAATGACTCTTCACACTGCCCTTAATAAAGCTGCTTGTTTTTCCCTAGGGAATAACATGGGTGTTAATGGGCATATCCCATTTGCATTACAGCAGCCCTACTTAATTTTAATTCTGGAGCAACTTTTCTCATACTACTTGCAGGTGTTCTTTGTTCATCTGGCCTTTCCTTAACACACCATTGGGTTTCTTTATCTATATCTATTGTGTGCATCTCAAAGTGCAAGCTATTCATACCCTGGATATAGCTGCTTATAGAAAAGGAAACATTGCTGCCTTGCTTATCTTTATCAAATGTTTGTAATATAAAATATAAGTCATGTAAGACACCTTAGTAGACAAAGGATATAGTTGGACTGTTGATGAAGGCGGCAGATTAGCTAAGTATATGTGTACATGTCAAATTGCAAAGTGTTCACCCTGCTTATAGAAGGGAAGGGTTTCTGCCTTGCTTTATAACTTGGTCTCCACCTTTGTAAAATCTTACCTATATTTAGAAACAATCTTCTCAGTTCTTAAGCAAAGGTTACAAGAAAATGCTCACCTTTTCTTCTGACTAAGCACAAAACCTGGGCTGCATTCTGCCCTCACTAAAATCAATGGAAAAAAACTTCTTAACTTTAAAGAGAACAACATCAGGTCAACACATATGATACTAATCAATCACACATTCAAGTTACCCATAATAGGGTATTACTAGATGTGCAGCCATGCTGTTTTTATAGTGCCAAAAAGGTGCATATTTTCCTACTCTACAGCAGCTGGGAAAGGATCTATATGCAGAAGTAACTTTAACTGCTTCCATCCATGACTGTGCCACCAAAGAAAAAAAAATGGGGCAGTGTACGTGGTGGCACCATGCATCACCCAAAACCAGAGCCTGGCTGGCTGGAGCCACACTCCAGCCAGGTTTCCTGCTGCAAGGGCACCCTGCCTGCAGCTCCCAGAGGCCCCCAGGACCCCAGGCAAAGCTGTTGGGGCTAACACAGTTGCTGGGCCAGCCTCCCCTACCCTACCCAGAGCGCATGTGGCATGGGCCACTGCTACTTGTCCCCAGCAAAACACACATTCCCAGTCATCTGGATGCAGCCACTGATTTCATCCCTAGGCTATGCTTTTGGCAATGTGTGCTTATCTGTCAATCATAAACAGGGTCCTAAATTTGGTAGTTTGCTGTGGCTTGCACCACAGGCTTGAATCCAACAAAGGCCTGGAGAGGGGATGAAGGGCCAAACCATGCACTCCTTTGGACTGGCATAAAGTGAGACTCCATCAAAGGGAACAGAGCCATCTGTTTGAGCATCTGCCAGGTTTACACCAGTCATTCCAAGGGCAGGATTAGGATATGACCCTAGATTGTTACTACCTTACTTCAAAGCTCCAGTCAATCACCACATTTTGTTTCCCATGCCAGTACAACCTTCCTACATCTCTGGTCAATCCACTTTGTTACAATGCACTTCCTGAGACGGGAAAGACTTTCTTTTCTTAATATATGAAAGCTGAATTTCAATCGAACAATTGAACACTTTCTGGTAGGGCTGCCAAGCTCATTTCCTAGTGTTGCATATTAAATAATACATTGAATCTAATGGGGAGTTTTTAGACTTTGGATGCTTGCTACTGTTGTGTTCTTTAGGCACTATTATGCATTTTTAATCAAATAATCTGAAAAATACTCAAGCACTTTCAGTCTCCACAGTCCAGGTGAAAGGTGAATTATTCATACATGAACTGTGGTTAATACTGTTTGAAAATATCCAGTGCAGGCTTTCAAGGTTATTCCCCAATAATCCATCAATTCCAACAACATCTGTTGATAAACGTTTTAGCTGTGATGATGTATGAATGCTTTTAATGTTTAATTCAGGAAAGTGCAAATCATACCCATTTTTTAAAAGAATGGTCCTTGTGGGAACGTGGGGAGGTCTTTCATGACGTTACTACATTCAGAGTTGCAACCATTTAATTTAAAATGTAGCTTTAGACAGGTTTAATTAACTAATGTGGAAGGCTCTGCATACTCTTTTAAACTAAACTAGAATTAGCCTAGTTTAAGTCAATTAGGAAAAGATTTAAGATGAAGATAAGTTGCTTTGAATTTAAGTAAGTGTGTCCAAACTAGCTTAATTGTATTGATTTAAGTCAAATAAGCATGTATGTAGACAGCCTGAAACTGCAGATTTAGTACTTCCTGGAGGCACACTTCTGTGTGTGCTTACACAGAAGACACTTAAGTACATATTTATTGTTTAAGGTGCATTGACTTCACTAAGGCATAAGAAAAATTACAGACATACACATTCATTAAGTACTTGGCTAAACAACTGCAGGTTTGCTGCATGTGCTTAAGACGGGGCGGGCAATTATTTTGGGCGGAAAGCCACTTACTGAGTTTTGGCAGGCCATCGAGGGCCGCATGACAGGCAGCCAGGGGCAGATAAATATTAATTTTCTTAATTTTGGGGGGCCCCGCAGGCTGGATAGAATAGCCTGGTGGGCTGCATCCAGTCCCCAGGGTGCTTTATGCCCACCCTGGCTTAAGAGGAAGTAAAGTATTACCAAGTCCTCTGTGGTAGATTAACTGAATCGTACAAAAAGAGTGCATTAAAGATAAATGCCCATAAGTTTCTTAGACTGAGTTTGATATCTGGTAACAAGGCACCTCTAAAAAAATATATAACATGGGCCACCTTTATATGTGCGCATTTACTGCACAGTAACCAAAATTACTTTGCAGTATGTGTGCACATCTACACATGCACTCCTGTATTGTGCAGTAAATATGACCACTTACTCTGACTAGAGTGTAAATTTGACACCTGCATCATGCAGATATCAAATTGATGCCTGATTAGTTACTACACAGTAACGCACATGTAGACATCTTACTGCACAGTATCACAGTGTGTGTGGACTGACTTGGGGCTAACTTTAGTCCCAAGTCAGTCCACACACAGCATTAATGTGCTTTAATGCCTGCACGTGTAGACACTGGCCTATTCTTGCTTACTGCGCAGTAACTTACTGCACAGTACATTTAAGCCATCATAAATGCACATGTAGACACATCCATGGAGACATATATGACTGGTTTGCATATTAACAACCATCAACTTCTCCTGCAATTTCAGAGCAAAAAATAAAAATTCGGTGGAGACAGCAGAAAGATGTTATTTAAGTAATGGGAAGTACTTTAAATGAGTGCTGCAATAAAATTCAGCTTCTCTGGTGATAAGCTTGTCAGTTTTAGTTTAGGAGGAAGATATAGATATTTCTAGAATCAGGGTAATGACGTCGTTACAAGCCCTGCAAATGAAGAAATGTATGTTGTCACCTCAGTGTATTAGACCAGTTTCTGCTTATTAACGTATACGAGTGCAGTGTGAATCTATTGCCATTGTTATTTCATGCAAACACAGCTGAGTGCAGAATGTGGACCTTACTTTTGAAATAATCTCATCCTCCAACTAGTGTCATCAGAGACTGCCATTAATGATCAAGAACCCAACTGAGGGCAAGGGGAATAGAGTTTCATTAGAAAAAAAATAAGAAATATTAGGAGAGACTACAAATTACTTGAGAGTTTAAATTGATGTTAGATTTAAAATAATAGAAGTTTTATAATGCGTTGCTTAAAAAACTTGAGTCTACGCAAAATCAGATTTGGGCTTTTGCTTTTAAAGGAAATGGTATATTTTATTACAGATGTGACTACTGTGTCTGCTTCTTGAAAGCCCTGCCTGTTGCCCTGGGAGTGCTCTGTGAATTTCAAAAAGGCTCCATATTTATGCAGGACAACAGCATTATATATATTTAATATTATTATTTATAATTTAGATAAATAGCTGAGGGATCTTTGCCAGTGCAGAACAAATACAGATAAACCCTCATCAAATTATTTATTTTCATATAAATTATGTACTGTCAAAACTGCTCTGCTGCATTTGAAGGTTAAGTCTCCCACAAGGAAATGCAATATCTGAAATGTATTTCAATCAGATGACATGATTAACAAGGCCAAAAAAAAAGAAAAAGACTGCCAGATGTGAATTTTCTATTGATAGGCTTCAGTATCTCTGCTTCAAAATAGTTGAAATAGACCCAATAAAATATATTATTTGTATCCTTCCATGTAAAGTAGGTCATATCCAAATGAGTTGTATTTTATTCATGTAAATACATTCCTAAATTAAAAATGCAATATTGATGTCTATACAAACACAAATACATGGGGCTTGAAACTGGGTCAGGACAGCTCTGGGATACTGCAAGGTCCAGGCAGACCTCTTGAATAAGCTACTTCCCATTGGATTTTGTCCTGAGCTGAATATTGGACCTCTGTTCATCTTTTAAGATGTTCCACGTTTAGGGAATTTCTCCTCTATCTTCCCTACTAAGAGTTGGCCATCATCTCTAAATACTCCACTTTTCTCCAACCCCATGGTGAAAACCCTAATACTGCTTCCTCTCTTTCCAAATAAAAATTGCACAGCACTAACAACTGGGGCGAGATCTTCAACAACCGGGCAGCTCATGAACACCCCACTGACACAGACCAGAAATCCCTCCCCCTGACTCAGTTGCCCCTTGAGTTGCTCGGTGAAACCTTTGGAAAATTTCTTGTCCTCAAGGCAATGTGACATCTACTGAGGGGTTATTCAGTGACTAAAATATGAAGGAAAAAAGCAGCTTGAAACTGTGTCAGGTCTTTCTATTGGAACAGGTTTATTAGAGCTCAGTCTGCTGCTGGTGGGTGCGAGGAAGCAGCAGAGCAGCCAGCCTTATTTGCAGGAAGGAAAAATGAAAACATTTAAAACTCTAGATTGAGCTACTGTACAAGAATAATTATGGCTGCTATTTTGAGCAGTTGTTTAATAATGTTAAGCCAACGACAGCCTGAGATTATAACATTGCCACCCACGCGCTAGTTGGGTTTCTTTCTTCTCCACTGACTGAAGTATATTTGCATTTTCCCAAACATGTGTTAAAATTTTGTTCTTAAAAGGCTCTTCAGCAAGCCAGGAATTTCAATTTAAAAGTTGTTGAACACTTGCTCTAACATGGAAAGAGAAGTCAAGGCCAACTGTATACCATAATAGGACTGTTAGATCTGTACAGCAATATCTGTCCACATCTACAATGGTAAACGCACAGGCAGCCACGTATAACGAGAGATATGTGTGTGTACATTATTACTAGGAGTATGTGCAGTATGCACATGCATTCAAGTATTGATCATCATAGGACTAAAAATTAGGCAACCCACTTCACTGGCCTGTACCCTTCTATTTCTGCCTGCCTCCTTGCTAAACCACTTTTGAGTTCTAGAAAACATGGCACAAGAGCTAGGCATTATTACTACATAATATTATTGTGACACTTAATATTTCACCTTTCCTACATGTAATTAGCACAGAGCTCCTTTTACAAAGACTGTCTCCCTTGAAGACAAGTAGAATTGCAAAGATTCAGGTCTGTATGATACTGATTATAGCTATAATTAGAGTTGCATATTGAAGCAGTCCCAAGAGACTATGACTGAGCTGTTTCAGAACTGCCAAGCTGCCAAAGCCTGGATAGGAGGCAAAAAAAAATGACAAAAAGAGTGAAGAAAAAATACAGAGCTAGAAAGAATGTGGGGTTTCCTTTATCATCATTGCATTTCCCCCACTAATTACTAATATACAGCAATAGAAAGTGGGTTAAATCAGACTGACCTTCATTCAGGTATGAATATAAGTATTCAGATTAATTTTAAGTGCATGGTTAAGTCTATTGAAAAGCATCCAGAAATAGTGATACTCTTCTGAATGAATAATTCTATACTAACTAGCGGACCACATGTGGAACCGCTCACTATGCTGCCCAAGCATTGTCCTGAGATAGAGGTACGAGGTGTTGTCCTTGCTCTACATCTTCAGTTTCCAGAGCGCCAATCTCCTTTATGTATCGACACCCTTGAAATCATTATGAATTGAGAACAAATAGCCCTCTGCCCAGATCTCAGAGCATAGCCCTGTCCTTGTTTCAGATGACTGACATCTACACATAGCTTTCAAGGTTTTCTTGACAGTTGACATTATTCTTTTTATTAACAACATCCTCCCTGTATCTAATTAAAGCCATTAGGCCCCATTTTTCTATGCTGGAACCTTTCAGCAAACAAGATGTTGTGAAGTTTAAATGCAGTTTAAAAGACTATTACACACAGATCTATTGGCTTATCACATTTATTCTGGGTTCCTTGCTTTTTGTAAGATATCAGAAAAAATACCAGAAAAATCAATTAGGCTTAATCTAACTCAGGGTAATAATTAAACCTTGCAATGGTCATAGCTTCTTTAAACAGCTCAGTTTTAAAAGATTGGAGTGTAAATGGTCTGAACATTTCCTTTCCAATATTTAAAATGGAAGGACTAAGGATAACGAACTGGGCCAGGCTGAGAGAGAGTCACATGGAGAACTGCAAAGGCCCTTTGGAGAAGCAGGCACTCCCTCAAGTGAAACAATTGATTTCAGGTGCCTAAATCTCTTAGCCTTGGCAGTGGTTCTGCCGCATCAAGCACCCCCAGCTGGATGCTCAATCGCCTGCTGAATTTGCACTCAAGTACTGGGCCCAAGTGCTGTTTTAAGCTCCCCTGGGTCTCAGCAGGCCCCCAGCATCATCTCTGTGTTTGGCCTCTGCTACACTTCTGGGGCACAGATCCTCTGGGGCAGAGGGATGCCGCAGCCCAACTGCCTTAGGCCCCAAAACCAGTGCTAGCCCCTGACTAATCTAGTCTTCATGCCTGACTAATCTAGTCTCTTTCTATGACCAGGTTACAAAAACACCTGGACGCAGGAGTAGGGGGGTTGACGTTGTTTACTTAGACTTCAGGAAGGCCTTCGATACGGTATCCCACCCCATGCTACTGAACAAGTAAAGAGGCTGTGACTTGGATGACTACACAGTCCGGTGCGTGGCAAATTGGCTACAGGGTTGTACCCACAGAGTCATGGTGGATGGGTTGGTATCGACCTGGAAGGGTGTGGGCAGTGGGGTCCCGCAGGGCTCGGTCCTTGGACCGATACTCTTCAATGTCTTCATCAGTGACTTGGACGAGGGAGTGAAATGTACTCTGTCCAAGTTTGCGGATGACACAAAACTGTGGGGAGAAGTGGACACGCTGGAGGGCAGGGAACAACTACAAGCAGACCTGGACAGGTTGGACAAGTGGGCGGAAAACAACAGGATGCAGTTCAACAAGGAGAAATGCAAAGTGCTGCACCTAGGGAGGAAAAATGTCCAGCACACCTACAGCCTAGGGAATGACCTGCTTGGTGGCACGGAAGCAGAAAGGGATCTTGGAGTCCTAGTGGACTCCAAGATGAACATGAGTCGGCAGTGTGACGAAGCCATCAGAAAAGCCAATGGCACTTTATCGTGCATCAGCAGATGCATGACGAATAGATCCAAGGAGGTGATACTTCCCCTCTATCGGGCACTGGTCAGACCACAGTTGGAGTACTGCGTGCAGTTTTGGGCGCCACACTTCAAGAGGGATGCAGATAACCTGGAGAGGGTCCAGAGAAGGGCCACTCGTATGGTTAAGGGCTTGCAGGCCAAGCCCTATGAGGAGAGACTGGGGCACCTGGACCTCTTCAGCCTCTGCAAGAGAAGGTTGAGAGGCGACCTTGTGGCTGCCTATAAGTTCATCACGGGGGCACAGAAGGGAATTGGTGAGGTTTTATTCACCAAGGTGCCCCCGGGGGTTACAAGAAACAATGGCCACAAGCTAGCAGAGAGCAGATTTAGACTGGACATTAGGAAGAACTTCTTCACAGTTCGAGTGGCCAAGGTCTGGAACGGGCTCCCAAGGGAGGTGGTGCTCTCCCCTACCCTGGGGGTCTTCAAGAGGAGGTTGGATAAGCATCTAGCTGGGGTCATCTAGACCCAGCACTCTTTCCTGCCTATGCAGGGGGTCGGACTCAATGATCTATTGAGGTCCCTTCTGGCCCTAGCATCTATGAATCTATGAATCTATGATACTTCCTAATTGCAAAAGTGCTTGCCCTTTCCTAGAGCTCCACTCCAAGGTACTTCCACCTCAGATGCTGTGTGAACCCAATCTGCTCTTCCCTCCAAATACACGGGCCAGTTGCCCTATAGCTTCCACCAGCAACTAGGCAGCTCCAAGGGAGGGGAGGTTTGCTGCCTTGAAAGGATAGGTAGGCTGAAATCCTGAAATCGGTGCAATTCTAGTTGATCTGTAGCTAGCCCTCAAACAGATCTGTTGGTATCTTGACTGCATCGCTAGGCTGCTGTACACTTCTTGGACCTCTGAATGCCACCCGCTGTGCAGGAGACAGGGGTCCACTGGAAAGGATGCATTGCACACTACCAGTACATCTTTTAATTAGACAGACATCCCTTGACATGGTGATGACATAAGAGAAAGGTAAGTTCCTGCACAATGGATAAGGATAAAAGCCTGAAGTTTTTCTCAAGGGAAAAGTAGAGGGCATAAAGGCGTTGGGTTTGATATCAATAGAGGACAGAGTAGCAGAAAACTGGAAAGTCCTCTACGATAGCCACCCTATATGCCACACATAGAGTTGCTATATGCTATGAGTGGCATGCCCCATACTAAATTGGTTGCACTTCCAAGGCGTAAATAATTCATAGATGTAGGGGTCTGAGATGGCTTCCACTAGAGTCAATGGGGAGTGGGGGGATATCAGCCATTGTCTGTGAAGTATAGAAACCTTTAGGCTGTTCTTTCTTGTAGGTAAGTCCTCCATGCTGATGTTGAAAGCTATTTGTGACATACAGTGAGAGATTTAAGGCGCTCCTTTTAGCTAACCGAAGAGAGTGTAGGAGATGGCAGTGTCATCTATGCATCTATACAAGATATCCATGACTAGATGGTCTTTCATCTAGCAGACAATAATGAGGTCCATGGCTGGAGGCAGATGCTGAACAAATTCCATCTGGATATAGGATGCAGATGGCTATTACGAGTCTAACTGTCCATTCAATGAACCAACCATGACAGTTACTAGGCTGGGTCCAGGAACCATTGGGTGATGTTCCCTGGCCTGGGCTATGCAGGTTGGATGACATGATTGCAATGGTACTTTCTAGTCATAAAATCTATGCACCTGCTGTAGGCAGCTTAGGTGGCAGCCGGCTGGAGAAAAAAGGGTAAAGGGTACTTTTCAACCCATTTCCCCTACCTGAACTGCATGTGAGCATCTGGTTCAGTTTCTCTAGGGACCCCACACATCATCATGCAATGGAAACTGCAAGAAACTTGGTGGGGCCACATAAAAAGATTGCCAGCTACTCCTGCATACCAGCTGTGGTACTCTCCGCTGCAAAGTCTGGATCAAATATTCATGATCTGAAATGATTGCAGATGACGCTCTCAATTTTTAAAATGCCTTTTCATGTTGCCAGGAGGTTACACTTCTGACAGGCTGCATCAGATCTAGTAATGCAGCCTAAATGAACATGAGGAGAAACTTCAAGGAGCTTTACTAGCTCGGCTGTGGAATAGCCCCCCACAGGAGCAGGCGGAGGCCTTATTGACTGCAATATTAAAGCACTAGTAAAGGTGCCATAGGGGATAATCCTGCATTGGCAAGGGAAGAAGCTAGGCAGCCTAATAGGTCTTTGCAACTAATGGTGTCTATAATCCCCTGAAGCTCAACCCCGCGGCTTAGCAGGTGTTATCCAGCTGGGTATAAGCAATATGCCCAGGGATAGGCAGTTCTGTCTAATAACCAGAGTACAGAACTGGTATCAAGGTTCCTGAAGGCTATAGCTGACTCCAACAGGCAAATGGAAAACCCACAACATGAAGAAAAAAGCCAGACTACACAGTGACATCTACTGTACAGATATCACCCCCAAGTCCCTTGCTTTTCCAATAGATAAACCTTGTAGTCTCCACTTTCCTACTTGTGCTGCGGGATGATCAGTCCAAAATGTTCTGACAAGGGTTTTACATCCTGGTGTTGATAACGCTTGAGCCTGGCCCACGCTTGCACCGATATATTTGATACCACTTCACGGGGGCTACAAAACAGAGAGGCAATGTCTCAGTCTCTCCATGCTTTTTATCAGTATCCCCTCAATGCAGGCTTATTCTTGAATAAGGACAAACCAGTGTCCTAAATTTCTTTCCCAAGGCCACAGAATCAGTCACTGGATCAGACTGCAGAGTGCTGGTGCTAAAGGGTGGCATAGATAACCCGGGATACACCGGGAAGAAAGGGGTCTATAATTCCAGTACACACCTGGTAGGGGCGGTGGACCAGAGGGGTCTGTGCATCTCGGGAATCCTTCTCCCCTGGGGCAAGCCTTGAGGGTCATTTCCCTCAATCCTGCTGACAAAATGGGGTTTTGGCAGAGGGTACAACCACATATTTTAATCTCCAAGTCCTTTGCTTAATCCATAATGTTATATTACATTTCTGAATCAAGAATCCGGGACATTAGCTTTGCCTTTGGAAAGCATGTAAATGCACATGGCTACAAAATATTAATTAAGCAGTGATCTTATTGTGCAGGATAGAGAATAGGTGGTGATATAGCAACCTGGATCAGTTTGTCCGAACTGCGAATCCCTCTTTTCCGTCAGCTCCTAGACTCTCTTGCAGACCATTTCACAAAGTGCTAATTCATCGATAACTCCCTGACAATACCAGCCCATCTCTTCCCTTACAAAAGAAAAGCAAGTTGCAAATATCCCGAAATTAATTCCTCACTCAGAAAAGCTGAAAGCCACAGGATTTAAAATTGGGTGCTTTCACTGGTGCTTTTATCTTCCTTTTTTTTTGTGTGTGATTTACTGGGATTTCAGAGTTAGTGGCATGGAGCAGATCCCACAAAGAATTGATGGCAATTGAGACGGTAAAGCGCATTGTTATACAGAGTTTATTTTTTCCTGAAAGAGAAAATGATTCTTTGAAGAATAGTTGGAAAGCTTTTCTTGTTCTCCTTCGCAGCATTAGGAAGCAGATTTCCGGTGCTTGTTTCATAGCACCCTCTTGTGTATCTAAGGGGAAACAGCCAGCTCAACACAGTTTCTTTCAAGGCTTTCCCAAATGACTTTTTATGGCCACTGTTCTCCAGTAAAGGATCTTCTGATTGATGGGCATGTCATTAGGATGCTGAATGCTAGGAGCAATGGCAGTGGCTGTCAGGGAGCTTTGATTTATGTTTTTCTGGTTTATATCCTCTTTTAATTTATGTCAAGGTGTAATAATAGGTTAAACTTCCAGGCATGTAGAAGCTCAGCTGCTCTGTTTGTCCAACAGAAGATATGCACCAACACTTCACAACAGAGCATTATTTATTCCAAGGGTATCCAAAACTGACATTTTTTGGAAAGATATAGACCCAGTTTGGAGTCAAAATTTAGGTTAAAGAAACTTAATAAAACCAAACATTATGAAAATAATTTTGGTATTATATACAGACACCGAAGCATGTGTGCGCATGCACACACTTTCATATAAAAAGCATTCCCTTTGGTGGACTGCAACTAAGACAGGAACCAGAAAGAAAAAGAAGTGAAGAGCTGAACCTAACAACTCCTTCTTTTGCCAGTTGCCCCATTAAAGTCAGTTGGAAAAGGATACGCTAAGTCAGGACACGTCCCTCCCTACCGGTGAACAAAATTCTCTGATGTAAAGACAATGACACATTTCAGGGGTGCAGTGAACCCGGGGGGGGTTGGTCCAGCTCCTCTCATCGACACCACAGAATTGTAGGTGTCATTGAAATGCTTTTATCCATCGATTCTGGAAAAATGTGATGGAGCCATGCCACTGGCACAAACCAGAACCTGAATTTTGAATATCTCTTCATTGAAGTAAAGTAACCAACTGTCCCAAATTTTCTGGTATAATCTCACATTTCAGGGTTGTCCCAGTGGCTAGGAGGAGTCCCTACAATGGGATTTTTGTCCCAAATTGGAAAAATTGGTTCTGGCTCAGGGATGGGCCATATTTTGTTACATTTGCTGAAAGAGCCCAGCATATGCCACCTACACCAGATGAACACACCTGTACTGCTTCCAATTCAGGAGGAAGCTCTGAACTGGGAACAGTAAGACTGCATTCAGAGAGCCAGAACCGGAGCTAATTAACACTTCACTATGGTGACTACAGCAATCAGCGCTAGAAGTGATGTGAAGTACTGGTTCCAGATGTCTGCAGAGCATCTGGGGCTGTGTCCTAGATTTTGCTTCTTGCAAGTTTATCACTTTATTTTGGGGAAAGCTTGGATCAGCATCCAAGCTGTCAGGTTGGACCCATCTCCCATATAAACAAAAGTGAAACCCAGACCAAATGGCTCTAAACTAGGTCCTGCTTATCCTACTAAGTTCAATTGTTGTCATTTCAATGAGGGTTGGGGAAGACATACAACAAGGGCACAGATGGTAAAAAGGAAAGAAGGCCCCAAAAATTCTCTCTCTCCAAATCAGCAGCACCAGTGAAGCTCTGTCTACTCCACATACGACTTTTAACCTGTCTCTATAAGCTGTATCATATTTCTGCCAATACAAACCATGTGAATAAAATTTGAGGGCCTTCCTGGAGATCAGAAAGTACCACAGCCCTTTGTAAAGTAAGCCCTTTGTGCAGGAAGCACTTTCTTTAAACAGTACCGCAAAGAACTCCTCTTTCCAGTCAGTATAAACTCTGCATATGTTTATATATATTAACTATGCTTTGTTGTGTTGAGGTTTGATGTTATAGTAAACCTGTTTTGACATTTCTGTCCCTTTGATGGGTGAAGTAAATAGTCTGTTCATACAGCTTTTACTCAGGAAAAGCTTCCATGGACTTTCTGGAGGTTTATCTGGCAAAAAAGCAGCTCTGCCCTTAAAATTACTTAAGAGCAAAAGAAATGAAAAATTGCCCAAGAAACTGTTGTGGCCGTAACAGGATAAAAATGCTTCCCCTATCACTGGTTTAGTATGTATCTAGAGCCATGAATACAGGCAAATAGCTCTCAATTCTCTAGTTCTGTCAAAATATGAATTGGTTGGGAGTTAGGAGGTAAATACTGAGACGCCAACACCACGGCCACTTGCTATTTCTTGTGCAGAATGCTGGCTCTGGCTCTTAATGTGTCTAAATCAAACGCAACTAGAGAGAAAATGCCAGCAGATGACAATGGGATTCTCCACTTGGCTCTTGTCTTCGATTGAGTGAACCAACAGACCAAACAATCTGTTGTTTGTACTAAAACCTAGTTGCCAATTGGAACCGGCAAAAATATTTGAAGGAAAAATTCTAGGACCCGCAGATAGGATGACAGAGAATTGCATCAAGGAAAAAAGACCCAGATTAAAAAATGCTATAGAAGGCAGAGAAGATGTTATGACCTGGGAGTGCTACAGGAAGAGCCAAGAAGAAGGGCTACAGAATGGTGCACCACCAGGTTACAGCAGGATTAATAAGGGACATAGAAATGCAAGCGCTCTGCAGGGAAGGTGAGAAAAACAGAGCACAGAATTAGACAGCCTGGCAGATGTAAAGGTCCAGGAGGTTAAGTGAGTTATTTTTTTTAAATCAGCAGCAATTAAACATCAAACTGTAGAAATACAGAGGCAGAGCAGGAGGCAAAGTTTAGGTCAGTAAGTTCTGGACAGAGAGGGATAAGTGTGTCAGGAAGTTTCTGAATAAAAGCCAAACACATGGATGCAAAATTCGCAGCCAGCATCCAGGTGAGCATGACCTCACCAGCTGAAGAATCATTTCCATATCCTATCTCAAAAAAGCTGTTCCATATCCTTCCTTTCCTCCTGCTCGTTTATCGAGGGCATTTTGGAGGTAAATAATTTAGTGCGTTCTTTAATTTTTTTATTCATCAGCAGCCAAGGGCACACAGTGCAGTGGGGATGTTTGATGACACTCTGATTGGAGGTGCTGGAGTCCAGCTGCCAGATGCTGTCAGATGTTATTAGTTAGGGCTCCACTGGACCCTGACTTCCATGCTATAAAAATCCAACTTATGTCATTAAAATGAAAAACTGCAATCATCCTGTTCCTTTGGTCACCTGGATGCTCTGACAGCCAGGCCCCGTGTATGCCATTTCCATGGTGCCCTGGAGAATGCTGCCCAAAGCACAGCCCTGCCCATCTGTTTCCACTGGCACACATCCAAAGCAGGTGGGTCATCCCCCAAGAGCATCTCTCCCCCACTGCTCTCAAGCTCCCCTTTCTCTTTACTTGAGAGTGGTGGCAAGGGTGCCCTCAGGGTACTTCACTGCCTCATTTCTGGGTTTGCTGTGTGCAAACCAGGATTGTTGGGGGCAGCACTGGGTAGGCAGGTGGTACTCTCAAGTGTCCTGCAGAAGGGATATAGCCATGACCTTAATGTCCAGATGTTTGGGTGTTGTACGACAACCAGAGTGTGTCTTGCTCTCCTCTTGCTTTGTTTGCCTAACATCCACGAGTAGTACCAGATGCATGAACACAAAAGGCTTTTTAACCTGAAGAGATGTTTCAATATGCCCTTGTTTCTAAAACCAGTGTCCACTTCCCCTTGTAGGTGATTTCTCATCTGGGGAATCTCTCCACGTGCAGTTTATGAATTTGGGTTGACCTCGATTTGCTGTTCCATTCATATCTCAGTTTCCGTTGAATCTGCCGCTTGCTGTCAGCTCTCACATCTCGTAATCTAAGGGCAATGGGCTAAAGTGTAGTTGCTCCCATTCAAATGAGATCTGCTTAGGACAATGAGATGGCTGAAGCCAAGGGAAATGAGGTTGATTGAAGAAGCTGGACAGTGTTTTTGGACTGTGGAAAATCCCCAAACCAGATCAAAGAAACCAGTTGTTAAAGCCAGACCGTATCAACCCAGGGGGAAGAGGGGAAAGAAGCAGCAAAAGAAAAGCCTAGGAAAAAATGTAAAAAGAGGAACAAAAGAGGCAGGCTTCTCTAGCACTTGGGATTGTTTCTGACTATGGCAGCAGGTGAGGAAGAAGGAAACTGGTTGAACGGGAGAGAGAGAGTCCGTGATTCACATGCGAGCAGAAGGGCATCTTGGACTCCTGGGAGGACCCTTATCTAATGCTCACAAGTAGTGAGGAAACACAGGCAGACATCCTGCCTTTAGGTTTCTGTTTTCTATATCTTTTTATTTCTTATGCTAGTTAAAGTAAAGAGCACCTGTGCTTAGCACCCCTTACAAAGTCTGAGAGCCCATTTGCTTTCATCCACCCATGATGCTGAAGACTGAACTGAAGACCCAAAGCACCCACAAGGTTGGAAATGGGGAAAGGCGTTGCTGGAAATTCGGGGGCATCAGTCTTGGGCTGCGGAGCTTGGGCAGGTGGTGCCATTTCTGTGAGGAACAGACGGGCGGAGAGTTGGTAGCGTGCTGGAGGGGGCCAGGGAAGGAGGACATGTTGCAGCCTACTCTGACCATACAGAGCTATTGCAATGGCACTCAAATGCAGCAGCCTCAAGACAGTGCAGTTAGGGAGAGCTCCTATGTGACATCCATATAGAGGCTGAATTATCTATTAGCCCAGCTAACCCGAGACTTTCAATACAGCCATTTTTTTCCTAAAGAGAAATTCACAAACATATCATGGGAAATCAGCATGGGTCTTGATTCTGCCAGTGGATCCATGTTAATGAATCCTTAGCCCTCTGTAGACTACTGAAGTCAGCTGTCCTCCAGTTGATCACAGGCATACATCTTCATGGCTCCTGCTGCAGGACTGGGGCCAAAGAGGGAATGTGTGACTGTGTCAATGAGTGGCTGCTCACTCCCTCTCTGTGCACACCAAATGCCAGGAAATCGCAAAGTAGCTGCTGGTAGAGCAGGGCTGGGTGTGCACTGAAAAGTATAGCCAAGACTAAGACCCCGAAGGGGACACACCAAGCAGTGCCTACCTTGCATTTTTTACTTTGGTGTGTGGGAAACGGGCATTATTGGGTAGGGTAGGTTTATTTGGTGGGAAGCAATGCTGACTAAACTTATTGGTGATTAGAATGAAATATGTCTACGCTATGACCAACAGGCCGCCAAAGAATAGACTGTGATCACAAGAGGATTCAAGAACCATATCTACAGAGGCAGACACTGACTTGGGATCCTCTTGAGTTATCTGTATTTTCTCTTTAAAATGCTAAAAATATATATTAAAAAAGGACATCTACTGGAACTCAGAGCTAGAGATCTCTTCAATAACCCCTTCTATTATTAAAGAGAAGGAAAAATAAAGTGTTCCTTGGACACCCAGTCACGCTGTGTCACTATAAATCAATTCCTATAAAAGAAAAATGTGAAGTGGTCGTAATCATGACCTGATGGTATATGTTTTAGTCTTGCACTCAGAGTTTTCAGTTATGTGCACTTTTCTTCCACCCTAGCCCAGCATGGCATCTGGTTTGTCTTAATAATACTAGCCCCCTTCAAATGCTTTAATATACAGCATATATAATATAATATACAGCATATATATGTGTATATATATATGTATGTAGCATATCTCAGACAACCTGAAAAGTGTTTTCTCAGATTCTGTCCTTTCCCTTAAATTCAGGACTGGCTTGCAGGGAAAGCCCTGCTGTGTTTGGAATAGTCCGTCCTGGCTGCTTTTTTTGACATAGTCCAGACTTTTGTATTTAATCAACTTTTGTTTAAATTGCAAATTGATGTTTGTTTCAAATTGTAGCCCCTCTGGCTAAGGCACTTGGTTGTAATTTAGAACTTATACCAATGTTGGCCATAGCCTCTTTATTTGGGAATGGACTTTCCCTTATAAAGGAGAAATGCGAAGCCTATGAAATGCCCAATCCTGAACCATGCTCTATTCCCTTTTTGCCCTAGGAAAGCAGCTAGCTCTTCCTCTTTGCAGGTGATCTTTTACCAGCTGGATGTAGATTAGAGTTGCACTAGGAAGGTGCCACTGTGGTTAAGGCATTAGAGTGAGAGGGAATGAGAATACTAGTTCCTTTGCCTTGTGTATTTATATAAGTTTTCTAGCCGTGGTCCTTTTCTCCCTCTGGGTACAAACAACACCTTGTACAGCAGGGTGGGACCTTGGTCTTGGTTAGAGCCTCTAAGTACCACTCTAAGATAAATGTTATCACTTTCTCCTTGTGACTCACTTGTCTGTAGTAAAATACATTCTCGTGAAAGACAGGTGTTTTGTCATAAAGGGAAAACTGTCTCCAGGAAGTAGAGACTCTTTCTGCCTCAATGTAATGTCAACAGAGCCATCCCAGTAAGAAATGCCAGAGTCTAATTAAAGGACTACTTACAGTAGCTACAGATTTATTGCCATTCGACTTCAACCTGGCAGTCCAATCTTTATTGTTGTCTCAGTCACAAAGCTGAGGACTTTGGAAATGTTGTCCGTGTTTGATAAATAAATGCCACGTGATTTTAGTCTTCCTGCACATTTACTTTCTCTTGTCTCTCATTTTGGTTCTTTATCTTATATTTAGTGAGGACAGGTTGGCCAGCACTCTCCAACTTAGAAGCACTGGTTATTCCATTCTTCTTTTCTAAGGTTTACATCATACCTGCTAAGTTTGTAAATGAAGTTGGCAAAGGTACTCTACAATTCCTTTGTGCCCTGTTTTTGATCACTTGACAAGACATCCGTGTGTAGGCGAATGTCTCCATTATGAAACAAAATCCTGTGATTCATCAGTATGGCTAAGAGCACTTTAATTTCCTCATCGTATAGCCACATGCAGCTGTCATTTTCAATTTCTGCAATGAATGTAAGGCGCATTCCTGTCTGGGTTTTCCCTGGAAGAAAATTCCTTTCATCATCAATAGCATCCAGAATATGACGCCTTTTAGCATATGCAGTGCTTGTCTGTGTGCCTGAAACCACAGCAGTGATGCAGATCATTTTCTGCTACGTTTGCAAAGTTTCAGTGATTTCCACTGCCTCAGCCTCACTTCTCAGATCTTTGTTTTACCATAGTTATGTCCCCGTCTGCAGTGTGGGAGTGAGAGTGGACAAGAGAAATCAGATGCAATGCAGAAAGACTTCTCCCTTTATTTCATAGCTAATATACCTTCATAAGCGCACATGAAAGCATAGATGAAAAATAATCTAAATAAAAGTTATATCCCTGCAGGAACAGAAGGTGGCAGAAGAGATTGCTCTGAGTCTGTTTTTGGAATGGTACAAGTATCTGGAACATTATTTCTGAGTTTAAAAGATTCCCTTTTTCCTTTGCATGTCATCAGTTTTGTACAGACAATTCAGTGACGAACAATAATTTCTGGAGTTTATGGGATTTTGGTATAATGCCTATTCTGATAACTCCAAAAAGATAGCATCTAGGCTATGAATGCACTCACCTTGCTAACAAGTTCTGTTGTTATAACTTTGAGTTTCGATTATGAATCAGACATAAGCTTTTGTTAATTTTACAATGCTTATACTACATAAAATATTTTAATGAGGTGGAATTATGCAAAGCTAGGCATAATGCAGCCCTCTTCTTGTTTATACCAGTCATTCACTGATGACTTTTCTTTACAATATAGCTAGGTGGTAGTTAATATGAATGCCACTTATCAAGAACAGATTCAAAGACACAGTAGTATAACTAATCCTGAGATGCCTATATGTTAGGATTTCAAATGTAGGCAGGAGAAAATTGTCTTTTTTTCACACTGATTATACGTTGTCAACCGTATTGTGTTTCCAAGCAGAATTGCTTCTCCATAGTTTGCAGTGCTGATAATCTTGCCTGATTCTGCATTTTTTGGGTTTCTAAGAACCCATTGCTTGAATATTGCACGCGGGGGGCATGTAGATTGTCCAGCCAGAGTCTATCAAGTGCTGGATGCAGCTGCTAATGGAAAGAGTCAAGGCAGTAGAGCACACAGCAGTGTACCCTCATTAGCAACAAAGGCCATTGCAAATGCATCATCCCCGTGCTTCATGAACTCCGCCACCTCCTGTCCCCTCCACACTAAACCATACTGTAATTGAGAAATAGATGTTGGAGAAACTGCCTTACTCTGCACAATCTGCCATGACAGCTACACTTCACTGGCACAGGGTTCCCAGGGTTTGTGCTCCGTAATTTTGAGGCACTTAGACATATAATTCATGAATTAAATAGGTAGGCAGACAAGGGAACCTATGAAGACTTTGCATTCTGACCCAAATACACACCTAAGGGCTCCTATCCTCCATGTACAAGTTACTGCTGGGAGGTATGTAAACAAATACGGTACCAGTAGCTCATGCCATGAGTCTTGTTTTGTGGCACAGTTGTTGTTATTTCTTTCAGAGTATCTAACTTAACTCAGGGTTTTAACTTGTTCTGGAACCTGTTTCTAGTGACCTCAAGGGGCATCAGAGTGGCTTTACTGTTGTATGCAGTTTCATAGATTCATTGATTATAGGGGCTGGAAGGGACCTCGCAAGATCATTGGGTCCAGCCCCCTGCACCAAGCAGGAAAGATAACTCGGGGGTCAGGTGACCCCAGCGAGGTGACTGTCCAGTCTCCTCTTGAAGATTTCCAGGGTAGGTGATTGCACCACCTCTGGAGGGAGCTTATTGCACAGTCTGGACACCCTGACTGTGAAGAAGTTTTTCCTAATGTTGAGCCTGAATCAATCTTCCAGGAGTGTGTGGCTATTACTCCTAGTTTTCCCATGGGTGCCCTGGGGAACAGTTGCTCACCGAGCTCCTGCTGTACTCCCTTAGTGTAGCAGTAAGCTGCTACCAGGTCCTCTCTCACCCTTCTTTTCCCCAGGTTGAAGAGTCCCAGGTCCCTCAGCCTTTCCTCAGATGTCTTGCCGTGCGAGTCTCTTATCATATGGGTGGCTCTTCTCTGGACTCTCTTAAGCTTTACTACATCCTTGTTGAAGTGCAGTGCCCAGAACTGGACGCAGTACTCCAGCTGCGGTCTCACCAGTGCTGAGTAGAGTGGAAGAATCCCCTCCTTGGTTTTGCTGGAGATGCATCAACTGATGCACGCCAGGGTATTATTTGCTTTGCTGGCTACAGCATTGCACTGCCGGCTCATATTCATACTGTGGTCTGTTATTACCCCCAGACCTTTTTCATTCATGGTGCTGGTCAGTTTGGTGCTGCCAAGCCTGTAGGTGTGTTGGGGGTTGCTCATCCCGAGGTGGAGCACTTTACATTTCTTGATGTTGAACTCCATCAGATTCTGATCCACCCAACTTGCCAGCCTGTCTAGGTCCACCTGTATCTGTAGCCAATCTTCAAGCGTGACCACGCTTCCCCATAACTTGGTGTCATCCGCAAACTTGGCCGGTGAGCTCTTCAACCCCACATCCAAATCGTTAATAAAGATGTTGGAAAGTATTGGACATCTTTATCAATGATTTGGATGTGGGGGTGAAGAGCTCACTGGCCAAGTTCACAGACAACACCAAGTTATGGGGAAGTGTGGTCGCGCTTGAAGATAAGCTACAGATACAGGCGGACCTAGACAGGCTAGCAAGTTGGGTGGAGAAGTTACTACAGGTATCTTGTGGTGCTGAACAATTTAATTTTCTCTCCAACTGGAAAGTTAAAATGACTCCATTTGGCAAGTAGGTTTTCTACCACCACCTCTGACCTGATGAGACTCTGAACCTATTGTAGATTTGGGCTTCTCTTGGAGAGTGTTGATGGGTGTGACAGGAGAGAGGAGGTTTAATTACTGCAAAGAGCTCTAACTTCTGATAAGTGGAAGCTGCTCCCTGTCTGATCTCTGAGCCCAAATCCTTACACAACTGTTATCAATTGTAAAACAGTGCTGGGTTTCAGTGGGGTCAAGACACAGGTAAAGGAAGTAGGGGTTCTGGAAGTTTTCTCCTGTAGAAAACAAGCATACTACAGAAGACTAGAATGCAAATATGCTGAGGCAGGTTTGCTCAAATTATGTGTGGGTTATTTGGTGGAGGAGAAGGGATATTAAGGAATGAATCCATATTTAGTCTCCTGTTTATAGTTAATATGCTTGCATGAAAATGAGTGGTATATCACCCCCTTAACAGTAGGAAAAGAGGAGGTGGAACATGGAAAATAACAATGATTCCCAATGAGGTCTACCTTGATTAAAAAAATTAATGAGTTCCTTTAGTTTTCAACAGGAGAATACTGTAATTATGTGCTGTATTCTTAACTGCACAAACTACCCAGCTCCACTATCAGTCATGCACAATATGGCAGGAGATCCATCGCGTCTGAGATTCATGGAGATACTTTGAACCTGGCAGAAAGGTCTATGAGTTGTCATTTCATCTGCAGATTCTAGACTCCTCTGCTCTTGGCCATCTCAGTTGATCGCCTCAAAGTTCGTTAGTCCAGGCAAATTTAACAACAAGAGTCAGGGAGAATCTAGGGACCTCCAAAGGCTAATCCTCTAATTTCAGACCAGACTCTTCAAATCTTGCACGTGGAAGAATTTGCGTCTTCTTCACCTCTGTCCAGAGAAAATACTGACATATATTGGGTACTGCAATAAAATACTGCTTCAGGACAAATCCATTTTAAGTACTCCTAATACCATTTCTCAGAGCAAGTGCTCTCAGCCTGTGGTCATAATCCAAAGAACCACAAACAAGTATCAGGAACCACTCACAGCCCTTTTCATTTTTTCAAATGTGAAGTGATTCTGGCTGCATGGATATAAGTTTCAGGGGGCATGCAGTTTCTAGTTCTCAAACTTTTCCTTTCTGTATGTCTGTGCTACAGCTGTCACAGAAACCTCATAAGGATGGACTTTTGGGAAGGGGTGTGCTTAAGCAAGTGGGGAGTCTTGTGGGAGCCAGCACTACTCTAAGAGAAGAGGCATCTGGGCTGTGGGCTACCATGTCTACAAAGGAGCGACAAAGTGCCTGTTCCCCAGCAATGTGTTAGAGAGGAAACAGTGCTGCGGCCTAATTATCTAAGGGAGGCTAGAGAGCTGGAGTCCAGATACCTAGAGATGAAACACAGCAGCCTGGTGAGTGCCTGGCTATGGGAACCTGAACTAGGGATGTAGCACCTTTTGCATTGGCAGAGAGAATGCAGCGCTGTGATAATCTTACTGAGCAGGATGTGGCAGCATGCAGATAATTTGCCTTTTTATTAGTATAGGACTTCAGGAAAGATTTCCAAAAGTAAAGTATTCAGCTATGTTTTAGATGCAACAGTGAAAAAAAGAATCTGTATCCAGATCCTGTCCCTGATGTAGTCGAGGAGAACAAGCAGGTCCCTTCCAACAGGGCTCAAGCATGTGCCTGAAGTCAATAACTAAGCTGCCAGACCTGGGTGCAGAAACACAAGTAGTTTGTAGGTCTTGTGCACACGGGTAATCTGGGTTTGTTTTGCTTCAGAAGACATTCGGAAGTTAGCTCAGGGCTGTATCACACATACTGTGCTCAATAGTGGGAGGCCTGGGTCTATCTTGATTTAGTTGGTCAAAGTTAATTTGCATTACACTAGGAAAAAAATGAAGATTAGGTCAGGGAGTGTGGACACACCACACATTTAGAGTAGTGTAACTTATATCAGTTTGTACATTTGTGTCCGAAATAGCTAGACAACCAGCTCTCCAGAGGTAGCTGCCTGAAGAAGGCACTATTGGACTGCCTTGCCTTTCCCAAGGGTCATTTTTTCCCCAGGAGTGGAGTGACTTATATCCATAATAGTACAATTCTTCTCTGTGCCATCCTCAAACATACATGTCTGGCTGCATCATTAAACAAATTCTGGTTCTAATTACTTCACTGATCAGTCAGCTAACGTCCAATTTCTATGGATATTTTTGGTAGGAAAATGTTTTCAAATAAGTTGTATGGATGATGGAAAAAAATGTGGTGCATTTCATTAATGCTCTTTTAAAGATCCAAAGGTGTTATTCAATAAAAGGATTAGAACTGGCATTTCATATCACCTTTTTTAATAGACCTTCTACTGTATAATTATTTTATAAAGACCTGGGTTGCAGAGATTTCTTCTAAAACTGTCTGGGCTCACTATGAGTAGCAGCTTCAAAGACATTTTTTTTCATATACTGTCTGGTGTGTCAACCTGAGCGTAATTGCTTTTCCTTAAATGAATTGATAATTTTTGCCTTAAAAATAAATAGAATACCAGGGTAATTTTTTTTTTCTCTTTTGACAACATTAAGCTGAAGCTCAGGAAGACTCAGTGTAGGAGGTGTCCGTTATTTAATAAATCTGTTTTTCCTCTACCTGAATTTGTTTCTGAATAATATATTTTACCATGAAAAACTATTTTCATGACACAGATCTGAAATCTCCTAAGTAGTATCCCAGTTAGGGTGAAGTTTGCAATAAAATTAACTCTTTGCAGGATTCTGTTTTGCTAAGGTGACAATGGAGACTTATCTCGTGTCCATTTTAGTCCAATATGCACTTTGCATTCATAGATAACACAGCCACGGGCTGGGTAGCAGCCAGCTGAACCCACTGCCACAGCTTTCAGGGGAAAAAACGGCTCATATTTGCATACGACATAACATGCTTCTCAGAGTGACGGCTTTCAGTCAAATGGCACGGGCGCCCTTTGATCTTCTGAGATTCAGCTCGTCTAGATTAGCAGGAAATGGTAACGAACCATAACATGGTACAAAGGTGAAGGGCTTTTATAACCCTAATTAGTTTAGGGCAAAATCCTGAGGCTCTTTTCCAGTTTTTGCATCGTATGTATCCTGACAAAACTCTCAGGGACTTAATTTGGGCTAAGCTGAATACGGCCTAGGGTATTTGACCATTCATGGGGCAAAATTAGCTTTGAGATGTATAGTAGCTTTCTCTATCCTATATCATAAGCTTCTTTCTAGCTGCTGACACGTATTGTTGCACCATGCCACTTTGCACTTTCCTTTCCGAACAGGTTTTCCAAGTTGTCATTCATAAATGACTAGCCACATGGTGTGCCAATTTGCCGCTCTCCTCCCATTTCCCTTCAAGCACTTCCCCCTCAGTACAGCCTGACATATTAGTAGGGCATCATCCAGTGTCTTGCATTTGGAGGACAGAATGTGTTTCCAAGTACTGCCAAAAAGTGCAAGATTAAAAATCAGAGCACACGCGAGTTGTTTGTAGGACTTGGCATACCCAGCAGGGAGATTGCTCACTGAAGTGGTTGGCTACAAAATGAGGGCAAAGGTCTGGGTTGACTGAAGGGGGGGTTATCTCAGTGCAAATAACTGACTAATACTGATGATTTTACAAGGGGCTGCAGGAGGGCCTTAGTTAACCTCCTGGTCATGCTCGATGCTGAGCTCTTAAAGAGTGATCCTGGACAGCATCTCTTCTCATCACCTTAAGAAAAGTTAATAGATGTTGAAAATATAAATAGAGTTTCACAAATGTCAGTGTGAACCTATTAGCAAATTTTGCACTGTATATGAATGTGTTTTCCTTAGATGACAAACTTGTTTCAGGTTTATCAGGCACTATCCTATTGAGAAGTTTTTGCATGCTTCAATAAGCTACCTCAGTTCTAGAAGCATCACAGCTGGTCACAATGGGCCAGACCCTAAATTCCTTGCTTGTTTTCTAGTTGACCACATACAGGCAAAACTCCCATTGGGCATGATCTGCTTCCCACTTCCACCTGGAAATCATTCAAGTGACACTAGTGTGAAGATTTTTTCAGTGAAGAATCAGATCCCATCATTTTTGAAGCCTATACAAGCGCTAAAGAGGTGCTGACTCTAGTTCAGTAGTTCTCAATCTTTTAAGATTCAGGGCATCCCTTGTCAGGCACAAGGCACTGCTCCATCAATTTGTAAACCAAGCAGTACCCCATTTCAAAAACTAGTTGATTTATTACAGCACTTACTTCCATGCAGAGCAGCAGCCAAACATGGAGAACATGAGCCTGACCTTATCTGCTTATTCTCTTACACCTAGAGCCCGCCCCTATCTGCTCCCTGGTTGAGAATCACTCTAGCTGGCTGAAGTTGCATTGCTCTTCCTGGCAGGTCTGAGTATAAGGAAATAGTGTGATGACTATTGTCACGGAGCAGGGTCTCCATGGGTAGCCGCGATGCCCCTGGTGGCTCCGTGACCATGCAAGCTCTGCCCTGTGGGTGCCCTCTTGTCTTGCCTACCACATCTTGCTGGTAAAATAAATCAGGAGGCTGCCTATGGGCCTTTGCTTGGCCCCAGTCTGCTGAACCTCACTCAAGCTCACAGGTCTTTGGGCCCTTTGCTGGGCCTTTCTTCAGCATGGTACTGCACAGGAAACCTCAGACATTATGGACCAATTGCATGGCTCCAACCTATCCTTACCATGTCTCATGCATCACAAGTGTTACACAGTTGTTATACCCTCTGTTGAGACTTTGTCCTATTCAGACTCCACCCCTTTAATATAGCTAGGTCTTCTAGTCTAGACTCACTGTGTCAGGTCTGATTTTGAGGCACTAGCTCTCATCAATCTCCTCTTGTCACCAGGAGCCTGGCCCTTGTTTGCTGTGCCACTTTGGTGCTGGGGCTCTCCATCCCTCTGAAGCTGCACCCCTCTGGTGCTGGGGCGCTGCTCAATCGTGTACCCCCCTCTGAGGCCTCCTCCTCTCCTAATAGCCTCATTCCAGTCCACCGGTGCAAACAATAACACAAACATAAGCCCCTGGACTATAACGTAACCATAACCAAAAAAGACCATGCTCTGCCTCTTTAAGAAAGCAAACTTCTCCCCGTGTAGTATACCATGTGCCTCCTAGCCCTGGGTACCTATGGGCTCCTGGAGCCTTATTGCACGTGGAGGTAGCAAAGCAGGCAGCCAGATGCATGAGGCAGCTCTCTTGCACAGGAGCTCCTTCTCCTGGCAGTTGCCAGTCCCAGCCCTGAGCTTAAAGGTCTCCTGGGCCCTTCTTCCTTCTGGTGCCTGCAGGTACCAGCTAATTGCCTTATTAGCCTGTTACTCAGGCAACCTACAGCTGTGGAGATCTGCCTAGCCTGCCCCGCTCCTTTGCTAGGCTGCTTCTGCCCTTCAAAGGAGCAGGTATACTTTAGCACCCTGTGACAAGCATGATGAAAATGGTTCTAGCCAATGCCCTCTGGTTTATCTGTTGGCATAGTTAGGAGGTAAAGTGAATGTGACTTATTTTACCATTGCAAATAAAGATGTTAGCAGCATTAGCTCTTTGGATTGTTTGAATTATATCTATCAGGATAGCCATCTTTCCCCTTGTATACTTGTTTTGTGAAGACAACAGTGACTGAGGGATCAAGGTGTGTGTGTGTGGAGGAGCTGCTGTCTTTCAGTATGTAATGGATGATCTCTTGCTCTGCTATGATCTGTCTAGAGATGAAAATCAAAAGCGAGTAAGAATAAGATGGCATATCTGCCTCCCTGCTGCATCAGAAAAAACATCAACAGTAAACAGCTACCCATGAGAGACAGTATTATATAGCCAGCTGCTGGAAATATGAATCATTCCTTTAGCAGTGCTTATTTAACTGGATTGTGTGAGGCAGGGATAAGAGCAAAAGAGAACCAAAAACACCTAGTTGTAATTGCCAGATTTGCCACTGACTCGCAAGGAGAGCATGGGCAAGTTACCAAGTCACTTTGGGTCTCAGTTCCCCCTCTCTACAAGGGATGTAATAGTATTTCCGTATCTCATAGGATGTTGGATGGCTTGATTTGGTAATGCCTGCAGAACACTTAGAGATGATTGAGTCCCTATAGGATAAGTGGGAATTAGTACAGAGTTGGTTGTTGACTGAAGTATAAATTGGAGAACAAGACAAAGGCTTTAGTTTAAGAAATGCAACACACTACTCTTATTTTTCACTGAACATCAATCTATTAAGTTATCTGACCCACTGAATGACATTTTGACTCCGTTACTCATTTGTAACCATCGGATGGCAATACATTCATTATTGATCTGTTCAAAATTAAGAAAACATTTGGTGTGCACCCAACTTGTCTATCACAGGCCATAGAACTCCCAGTGTTGAATTGGAAAATATTACTAGTGCTTTTGCACGTAGATTATTGATTTCACATGCATTTGTCTTTACTACATTAGTACCAAATCTGTCTTTTTTGAGAATCTGTGTACATAAATGGAGTCTGTTTTGGGGAGCTCTCTAGGTGGCTCATGGGTGTGGCAAGGTAGGCATCCCTCACTAGCCACAGCTAGCTCCCCCTTGCCTCTTGGCACACCACCTGCCCATCTTGTTGGTAGTTAATAAAAGATATTAATTAAGGTAAGAGGCTGCCCATTGTTGCACCCAAATATTAAAGGGGTATCCACAGCTCTGTTCCACCCTATACCACAGCCCAAGCCTCACAGATGGCATCTCAGGCAGTTTGCTAAACCGGTGCCTTTGCCCATTAGCTGCAGACCCTAACTGTGGGGACCTTAGGCTTCCATAAGCCCTGGCTCCGTCTCAGGCCCAGTTGGGACCCCGAGCTTCTGTACTCATCATGGGTGTCCCTCACGGTAGGCCCCTGGCCTTTTTGACCCTCAGGTCCTGACCCCAGCATTGACCAGTCAAGTCCCTCAACAGGGTCTCCTCCTCCTGCCTGCACTTTCTGGAGTGGGGTTCCCCACTCCTGGCTCAGGTGCTCCTAGGAGCATGCCCGGCCCTGCAGGGTCGCTCCCCAACTGGCTTAGGCACTTCCAGAAGCTTACCTAGCCTATTCTTCTCCCTTGATGTTACCCTTTGCACACACCACAACAGGTGCTCCAGGGTCTCACAGGGACTCTCACTCCCCCCCTGGAGCATCAGATCATTGTTTGGCAATTGCTGTTATTTTCAACCCACCTGAGGGTGAGGGCTGGGGTTAAGGCGCCCCTACTCGCCTTTCACTGGGGTGGTAACTGGCCTGGCATTTCCTGGGGGCTCCCACGCCACTGAGAGCCCCACCAGGCCACCCATTCCCAGCAGGGTGCAGTTTTAGGTCATGCCCAGGACCAGAAGCCTCCTAAACATCCCCTACAGCTTCTACCCTTACCTACAAAATGACACCAACAACCAAACAATATTACTACCTCTGCTGCTAGTAAGGAACTGATCCGGTTATATAGCAGCCAGGGATCTAAAATGGCTGCCACAATCAAGCACCTGCTGGCTGCTTGGCTCAGGCCCTTAAAGTGGCAGGCACCTACATATAATTTACTCAATAGTCTGCCTTTCCTTTTGAGAACATCCCGTGAATACTAGGTCTGATTAGTCAGGGTTTTTACATTTGTTTATACAGACCCAGATTCAGACCAGTTGAATCCTGGTCTCACTTCCACCAGTGTAAACTGAAAGTAGTTCCAGTGAAGTCAGTATACAATAAGAATATGAGTCTTACCAAATCCTACATCATTTATCTATTTTCCTGCCTACAGCAGGCATTGTTCTGGATTTTACATACTACATATGATTTGGTATGCGTTTCAGGATGTAATTCCTTATAATTTCACTTGGTAGAGTAAGCCTTGCCAACTGTGATTAGTCTTTTCAGATGTGTTCTTCTGAACATCCAGGTACAAACAGCTAATTTTAAACCATAACAGTTGAAACATTTGAAAAAAAAGAGTTAACTGCTACATTTCTGGAAGCAAACGCATCATTCTTATAGTAGGAAAATTTGCTATTTGCATAGGGCCACCCATATTAGGGAACATTTCTGTTCTATTTCAGATGCCAGCATGCAAATATGGACAATTTTAAGGTGATTTGGATGAACTTTCTACCCAACTGTATATTGGTGAGTGCTGAGAACTGATTTTGGACAAATCTCTTAGATAACACATTGCTGGGCAATGTCACCCTGCTATGAGTATTTGACCCTAAAGAACAGAAGCCAAATTTGTACCAGAGACCATAAGATTCTGGCAGATTTGCTGAACCATTTCCTACTGCAGTATTAAAGAGGTCTGTTGCCCAGGTTTTAAATACCTTGCCTTGACATTTACACACATTGTGGATTTTAATGAGCTCTTTTCTTTGTAAGCAAATTTAATTTCATTTTAAATGATACATTTTGACCCCTTTCCAACTGGTGCTAATTACACATGTGCTGGCTGATTTTAAACCTTGTTCAGAAAACCTATAAAGTTTATTATTCTTATTAAAAATGCCTAATGTGCATTTTTATAGGCCTTCAATTGGTCTCCAGTGAAACTAAACAGATAACAAAATAATTTTTCACTAAACTAATTATCAGAGTGGAAGATGCTAATACATTTTGCCAACTGTGACTTGTGCCTGCTCTGCTAGGATGTAAGAGGGTCATGGCTGTTCACAGAGACTTTACCTCTCTGTCAGCAGAAATAAGAGGACATATCTAAGCTTACCCTTGCTCATTCTTTTCTGCAGATTTTTAAGGCAGGCATGCTGTGCTAACTTTGCCTGTGCTTACTATGTTAATCAAATGTTTTCTTCCCTCTGAAAGGGGCGCGCTAGGCAATTATTTACTAAGATTTTGCAAGATGACTTAGTGAATTTTTCAGGAACCCAGCTTGAGATACCTTCAAGGTATCCATTTTTTCTGAAAGTGCTGAGCTCCTATCTTCTGAAAATTAGTTCCTGTTCAAGTTACACCTCTAAAATTTGAGGCACCCACAATCAACAGATAAATCTGAATATGTCAGCCATGCATATTAATGCCACGCACTTGTATACCCCCTATGGCACTTCTAACAGGCACTAGCATGATAATTTCTAAGGCGTGTTAAAGCCAACTTAACAGTCTGCACACACGCAGCAACCATATACTTTCATTCTTAGTTAGTCACTTGTATTAAGCATTAAGGGTGGGTTTGTGACTCCTTTGTTCCTATGGGCTTATTGCTCACTTTGTTTCTCCCACTGCTCCCAACCCCCTTTTCCCCCTCTCTCTCCCTCCCTCCCTTCTGCCTTTTGTACTCGATTTTCTTTTTCCTTCTTATACACTGCTTTGTGCACATCCTTTCACAGCATCTGATGAAGTAAGCTTTAGCCCACAAAAGCTTGTGATATATACACTTTGGTTACTCTACAAGGTGCATATCTGCCCTGCCTTTTTACTTTTTAGAAGTGGCCAAGTGAGTTAAGAGCACAATTCCCATTTATTTTAAGGAAGCCTTTTACTCCTAAGAGAAACGGGTGCTTTGAAAAAAACCCTCTCTAAGAAAGCAATAACACAAGAGGGAACAAAAGGTACAGGCTCCATGGGAGAACAGAGTTTTTGTGCCTGGCTCCTTTTCAGCAGGCTACATCTGAAAACCAAATAGCATATGCTGCAGGGAGATGGATTTATCTCTGCTTATAGATACAGTGCACAGAAACAAGCCATCACAGATACAAGCTACATGCACCAGACAGGCATGATGATCAGTGACATCCCCACATCCCTGTGTAAATGGATGATTATGGTAATATTCAGACTAGAACCACCAGATATTGCAATGAGAGGAAAGCGGGGAATGGCTGAATTAATGCTGGAGATCTTATATAAAAAAGACCATATACTTCTGGCAAAACAGTTGAAAGAAAATCAGGTTTTCTTCTTCCGTGACACAAACCCTCTTTGAACACAAAAATATATATAAATATGCATGACTCTTCATCCCAAAGTGTGTGCTACTTCATGTCAGGGCATATTTACCAAAATACTAAAACAAACCCAGTTTACTAATGATCAATCGCACCACATGCAATGGGGCTGGGTTCATAGGCACCCCAAAATCTGTCTGAGAATAATACGTTAATAGAGCAGAAGTCCTTATGTATAATGATAGTAAGAGTTAGGCTTCTAGCCTAGGACTCAGGAGACCTAGCCTTCCTGTGGGACTTTGGGCCAGATCTCTCAGGACTAGATGTCAATGGACATTAAGTGCTGACTCCAAATGGATTCTAGTAGGTGCTTAATATGAATGGAGGTGGCACCCAGGTCAAAAAGAGCAACTGGCTGCTGCAAAAATGAACTAAAAGAAACAGATAAAAGATTCATATCTAAGGCATAGGACTGTCTAGCCAGTGATGTAATGCCAATGTATAAGGCTGGGATTTTTAAGGTTGCACAAGTGGTTTAGACTCTCTTGATAGATAGATAGATAGATAGATAGATAGATAGATAGATAGACCTAAATGTGTGGGTGGGCAGATGTGTGCATGCATGCATATTTGTAATGCCACAATACAACACCCGAAATATAATGCAACTATCCTGTTCCTATTGTATAGATCTGCCAGTCTGGAACAAAAAGAGGGTTGTATGGACTCCAAAAATATTAGTTGTCTTAATTTATAGTGGAACACATATATCTGTAAGCAAGACCTCTGAAGGTGGGATGGGGAGGGGGGGTAAAAGGGACTGAATAAAAAGAAAGCTGATCACAAAGATGTAATGCGTATGTGCCAGACACTAGCTTATATTTATTCAACAGTCTTGTCGCTACAAGCAAGTGGGGATAAAAGGTAGTAAACACAAAGAAAGCGTAATTTTAAGATACTAATCCAATGCATCTACTCGGCATTGCATCAGGGTTTGTTTTTGGGCATGTTATGCCAATTCACATTAGTTCAAGCAATGTGAAACGATGGAACCTAGTACAGACTGAGCACTGGAAATTCAAAAGAAAACATCATCCCCATTGACTTCTTGTTCGTTAGTCACTATGGTTTTAGGGGATTATCCAGGGTTAGAGTTGACAATTTGGGGGTAGGAGGGAAGAGTAAAATTGGGACAAGTTTGCAAGAAATGTGTTGGCATCCCATATCCCACAGGTAAATCCAAACTGCTCTGTTAGGGTTTTACTTTTAATTGCTCTTTACCCTAGGCATGAACCCCCATGTTTGCAAAAGCCTTAGTCTATGTTTCTGTTGCTCAGGCGGTTTTGGTCAGCACCCACCACCATTACTTATAATTACCAATCCCTCTTGTCTTTGCATGCCTGTTGTCCCACCTAGACTTTCATCATCTTATGAGGGCCAGTGCCAGCTATTATTCAAGCTGAAACCATCACGTAAACAGGGCCCACTGGCATCTGTTTATATGAGCTTGCTATATATACCCTGAAGGGGTTTCTCAGGTCTGTGGAAACATTGCTGGGAAAATGCACAGCCCATGACTGACCAAGGGAGAGATGAACCCTCAGTGACTGGCAGCTCCAGCAAACAGTTGGGACCATGTGTCCTAAAACTCACCTCCCACTTGGCAACTTGAAAACACAGCCAGACTAGAAAAGGAAGGAAATAGAAAAAGGGCTTGGGAAGGATGGGGAAGAATCAAAACAAAAATTAGACCCACTAGATGAAACCTAAATAGTTCTAAGTTTTCAAGCACCAAGATGAAGGGAAAAATGCATTTGGAAACTTAACAAAAGGGGAAATTTAATTTCACTTCATCAGAAAATTCTATGAAAAAATTGATTTTTTTTTTTTTTAATTTTGGAAATGTATACCCTTATTTACTTACCCTTTTCCAGGCAGCTCTGGTTTGTAAATGGGTTTCTGCAGTGGAACCTCAGCTAGAGAACATTAGTTCTCAATTAGTTCGCGATACAATCATATTCCTTTAAATCTCTGATTCCTATTTGATGACATTTCCTATCATAGCCCATAAAATTAAAATATTTCCTCCAGCATTTAAGGTGATTTTGAAGGTGCTACTTGTTACAGTTACCTCATCTGTCACTTCTAAAGAAGTCAATCAAGCAAATCCTTATCAGACTATAACTAGCTAGCTCAGTAACTTTGCTTAAGCATCCAGCATTGAAGAGAAGCAGCGATCAGCGGCGGTCCTGCAGTTACAGTGATTAATCATGTTCTCCAGTTTCAGAATGTGCACACGCTAAGCATGCGTGTATGTATGAAAAGTGGCCTCAATTATTAATTGATATTGACAAACTTACTTAGTAACTTGCCTAGCAACAGCACACCAGCTGGCATCAATTAATGGGATTTCACAGCCTCACCACCATGTTTAATTGAAAAGACCAACCATGTGACATAATATTGGATTAAAAGATGCAAACATGGATAGCCTTTTTGCTAACCTGTTCCTGGGTTTGTAATGGCAGAAATACAAACCAGTTAACTCTCGGAAAAGGATCATATATATTGTGTACCCTCTTTCAGCACCTGCCTGATTCAGGCTTACCAAAAAAAAAAAAACCCCTCAAATCCAGGTATAACTTAACTACAGAACAAAGTCATGGCTTTCTAGGAATATTTTACTTCCCATAAAATCCTGCAGAACCTAGCAGAGATGAATCAAATACAGCCTATGGTATTTATATGTGTGAATTTTTCAGATAGCTTAGGGGTCTTTAATCTGCAGGCACAGTAAACACAACTGAATGGCAGAAGTGGGATAAATTCAGTCTACGAAAAGGCATAAATGTTCAATACTGAGAATAATTAACCATTAGAGCAATTTACTAACAGATGCAGCGGATTCTCCATGACTTCAGTTCTTTCAGTGACAATTAGACATTTTCTAAGAATGTGTTTGAGTTCAGTCACAATTGATGCAAAAAGTATTGAGTGAAATCAAAGTCTGTATTCTGGTCTATATTATACAGGATGCCAGACTAGATAACCATAATGGTCCCCCCTGGCCTTCAATTCTAGTCTTTACAAGTCAATTTCCACAGAAATTACTCGGAAACCAGGATTTTATAGAGAATTAAATGCTTCTGACATAACTTAAAACAATAGCACAGACTTATTCCTTTTCTATAAAATTCCACGGGGTTTTGTAAAAGTAGGTAGAAATTAACCGTTCTCCATTTCTCTAGGTCTTCCCATAAAGGAAAATATGCTCCCACTCAGCTGCTTCTACTCACTGACTAAAACATGCACATATAAGTTCAGGTGAAAAATACAGATACCAGTATATAGGTCAGTTGGATGGAGGCTCTTGTTTTTTTAATGCAAATCGTACATGAACTATACATGCATATATAACGTAAAAAGTCTGTACTCATTTGAACTCAGTGGATTTACTCATCTGAGTAAAGGTCATGATCAAAGCCAGATAATGTCACATGCATGGGACTAACAACAAGCAGTGATATTAAGTGGAGTTGACAGTAACGGGACTTGCACAACAGCTACTTCTGTTCTGATTGCTTCACAAAGGAGGACTCACAGCTCTAAATCTGAAGGGGCTACAGTTCTTGCCTTCTCCTTTTGTGTCTTTTGTGAGTTTATATAATGCTGAACTGCAGCATTTTTTTAAGATCTAACAGAATAATTGAAGGAAAACTATAAAAATTATGCTACATTAAAGAATTATATACTAATTAACTGAAGGGAGAAGAGAGGCTGTACCACCACACAAAAGTGCTGAGCGGTACAAACCCTTTTTGCCCTCCCCCTGAGAGCGCAGGGCTTGTACTTCACCCACTCGCTGATCTTTTTATTAATTTTTGTCTTTCTTCCAAGTCTCATAAGTGCACCCTCCAATTTATGCTCCAGGCATCCTACACAATTTTTCACGCATGGCACTATAGCCCGAGGCAAACCACATTCAGGCTCTAGCTATACCTTGAAATCCAAAGCTTTGAGTAAGTGGCTGATGAACCTGTTTTACCATGATAAGAAATCATACAATTGTTTGCTCTTGTATAACTTTACATATATTTCTTCAACAGGGAAAATTATTTTGCCAATAATTGTTTGCTAACTGATTCGATCTTGGAACATCGTTCGATAATTTTGATGTGAAGCAGTGACTCTACCCAGCGGAGATCACTTAAGTTGTTGACATTAAGCGGGTAGTGATAACGGTCTGATATGACAATAAAAGGAGTACTTCTTCATTACGATGTATGGAAGTCAGCCACTGATGCTGAAAGCTGTGATAGTTGGTGGAGTATAAAATGAAAAGAAAGTGATATCATGTGGGTTTGACTGTACTAATACAAGTTTGAGCAACCAAGCCATTAGTAGCCAAAACAATTTTCCAAGTTACACTGGGAGGGGCAGGAAAAAATAAAAGGGCGTCATGCTACAGTACATTTTACTGTAGACCATTTTGAACGATTGGCTTCAGAATCTCGTGGAGCAAATTGTAATAGGTTTTTTTTTACAGGAGACCCCCTTACTTAAGAAATCTATCACAAGAATAACACTCATGTCCCAGAAAACCATCAAACAGATTTTGTTGCCATTCACGACTTCTGTGATCACAAGACAGATCGCAGAACATGATTGTACTGTAGCACAATAAAGCTCTGTAGCTACCCGTTAGCAGAAAACCTAATCATAGAAAATTAGGGCTGGAAGGGACCTCAGGGGGTCATTTAGTCCAAGCCCCTGCTCAACGCAGGAATCCCTTGGCAGTAGATAATGGCAGTGGTCACTTGCTGTCTTCCCAGCACTGACATTCAAACAAGCAGTACTACACATAAATTACATTTCAAGCCTCCTGTGTTACAGTTGTAGGTGTCCCCTTACTTTTTGACCTACCCTTGTATTTTAATGGATTGCCAATATTAATAATACCTGATTTTTTTTTGCTTTTTTGTTAAGTAAATGTTCTGAAGAATCCTATATCTTGCCAGTTTAACCACTTGGGGCCTTCCTTTTTGAGACAGTATTTATTGCCTAGCCTAAAACTCTCACTGTAGCATTTTCTTATTAAAACCACATTAATTAGCATTCACGCCTATTTGACAGAATAAAGATAGAGTCTGATTTCTACCAGCAGCCTGTTTAATTTTCAAAAACAAAAGGAAAAATTGCTCCCTGCTTTGCTTTCTCTGACTGCAAAATTATCAGCAGTGGAGAAACAAATCAAAGAATTGCTTGCTGCAGGGAGATTTATTCTCCGTACATCTCACCATTGCACTCAAATGGAAAGGTCAGGTGTGTCAGAGATGGTTAAGGCTTTCAAGGAGATAGGCACATCTGTGCAGAAAGAGAGTACAAAGGAGTGGAATGGTCTGAAGGCACAGCGTCAGAAAACACAGAGTTTAATCCCATCTTTGATGCTGACCTGCATAGCCTTGGATAGGACCTTGTAGTTCTCTGTCCCATTTAGCCCATCTAAAATATAGATCCATTTATCTAACCATATTGGAAAAAATAAAGCACTGGAGTCTCCCATGTCAAAAAAACCCACCGCGCTGCAAATCAGCAGTGCGGTGAACATATGAACATGCGGCGCATGTGGTTTGTGGCACTGTAGATGGTTTTGTGGTGCAGCAAACTGCACATGCAAGCTCATGAGGCTCACACCCCAGGAGTTCCTAGCTCTTTGCTTAGATTATTAAATCATAATAAGTCTCTAATCCACATCACTAAACAACACAATCTGCTGTTTGAAAGCTCTGTTAACTTGTGTGCCAAAGTTTGCTGAGCTCATAATGGACAAAATTCGATTCATGTTTGCATTATAGTTTTGGTAGAGCCGTTTTAATGGCCTGTGGGCCCCTTGGTAAAAAAAAAAAAAGTCTAATTCAGAGGCTGGTACCAAAACTTCATCATGTAGTTAGACAAAAATGTTCTGTGAAGTTTCCTACCCAGGTGTTGCAGAACAGGGGCACATACCCAATCATAGCCCAAACTCCTTTCACTACATTGAAATCAATGGAATTATGATGATTCACACCAATGGAGGATACACTCACCAGTGTGCCTGAAGTCCAGTGTCTCAGTACAACATCTGCTTTGGGATCAACCAAAGCAGAACTAGTCTTGTGTGTTTGGATTAGATTATTCATTCTAATGTCCGCGATTTAAATGTTCAAGTGGAGTCTGTTTAAGAAAAGCACATTTATTCAATTGCAGAAAATCTCTGAAAATGGCCACATAAGGGAAATTATAATGGACTGTTCAAGTTTGCTGTCTGTGTCAATTTTAGAGGCTGTAAAATGAAGAAGAAATTTTATCCAGGCCTAGATCAGAACCTCAGATTTGGTATTACACAACTGAGAACCTGATATATGAAGAGGCACGTTCCCCTAAAGACATTCACCTTTTTAAATTTAATCTCGCTGGCTACACAACCTTCTCTGATGATCTGTGATAAAGCAGTGCTTCCAGAGACATGTTTTCAGTTTAGCAAGAGATGAGAGATCATTAGTTGGATAGGTGCTGTACAGGGAAAAGAGCATAAAATGTTGCACATGGAGATGGCTGAGTTATTTTATCGTTACAGGTGTATTCAGGACACCTTTAATCACTTGTGTAAATCTGATGTGAACAACAAGGCCACAATGTAATCCCAGTGATCACTCAAGGTGGTTCATAGCCAGATATGTCTCTTTCCAGTTCTGAAGCCAGAAATGTTCAGTATTTCATCTAACCATTTCTGTTAAATCACAGCTCCTAAATAAGCTTGTTCAACATTTGTCCTATGCCTAAACATATTTATAGGATAAATACTGAGAGAATAGGATTTTCAAAAGTATTTAATTGATTTGGGGCTTCCGGTACCATTGACTTTCACCCTGTAAGATTATATGTGGATTTGAATAAGGAAATGTTATGGTCTTTACTGATTTTGTGCATAGTACACTTGCCAGGTCCCAGTCTAACAATGGGCTGCAGGTCTAAACCCTTACATCTGTGTTGAACCCAGGGTCCTAGTGCAAAAGGTAATGTTTCCCTCTAATAATTACTTCTATTAACTATAGTATAATATATGACTATGGGATATTTAATGGGATTCACCTTCATTTCATGTGGTAATGTCCCATGTTAAGGGATACTGGGGCTGGGGTTCAAAGCTTGCCAATAATCTACGTTATCTGCCAGCATGTGTTGATTAGGTATGTATGACTTACCTTGTAAGGGGGTCAGTACAAAAATATTCTCAGTTTTGCCTTTAGAAAGGGCTCAGGGAGCCCTTAGAAAGGGCTCTTTTAGCCCTGATTTTTAAAATGACTTCAGTTACATCTCAGACTTTTTGTACCAGTAGCTTTGCGCTCCCCAGTTATTTGGCCCTGTGACTTCCTTAGGCCCCCTTGGAAATCTCAGTCCAAATCAATACATAGATGGTGCGCTTTTATAAAGTTCTAGTTCAAAGAAAGCAAATAACTCCGTCCTTTAGTTTCTCGGCTCCAGTACATTCTTCATTAGACAATATGCGGACTCCAAGCAATTTCTGTTTACCCAACAATACAATGCCGTAATTAGTTCTATTATAATTTACTCAGAGGGATGAGAAAACATCAATAGCTCTTATGGCTTAGAGAACAAATAACCTCTTTTCTTAGCAGATACACACTGCAAAGTCAGTACGCTATCTACCGACATACCACACAATACAACTGGTCAAAATTCTTCTGCTCAAACCTGTTTTGGAAAAAAAATTGAGCTTTCGAGTGATTTTTTTTTCAGAACATTCCTATCTTTAAAATGTGTGTTGTGTTTTTAATTGGGACAGTGAAAACCCAACATATGAACATTTTCATCTGAAAATCAAATATTTTTCTTTTTTTGGCAGCTTTTAAGTGAAACATTGCAGTTTTGAGCAAATGTGGGTTTGGGTTGTTATTGAAACAGAAGTGAGCATTTTTTATAGAGAATACCCCCATAGTCCAACTGTTTTTAATCACAATGTAACTGGAGTGATTCCTAGATAGAAAGGGAAATGTGATCTCTCAATTCTAACCCCTGGTAAAGGCTCACTTCTTGCCGACACTCGCCATCTCTAGAAACAGGTTCATTCCAGGCGTGTAAGTGTTAAAGGAGGAACAAGTACTAGTGGCGGTTACGGCACTCCGAAGATTACTTGAGATGGATCAGAAATTCAAATCATCTCTCAGAGGGCACATTCCAAAACTAATGAGAACATACACCAGCTTTTCAATCTTGTGTATCATTCCCTCCTGAAACACAGTTTAGATAGACAAACCAAATGGAGCAGTATGGGTAGCAAAGATTATTTAATGAGCATTGGCTGATGCTAGACACCCACATTTACACAGAACCACAGGCTTGCAAAGGGAAGTGCCAGAAGCCATTTCAATCTGAAAGAAACTAATTATGTGTGGGGCTTTTTTGTTTAGACAGACCATACTGTTTTATTTACAATACTTTGCAGATTTGTGGCCTTCTGGAGGTGGAATTGGGTGGGCGTGCTTGTTGCACAAGGAACGGCGGAGTCTCGGAGCACCAGAAAACACTTAAAATTTCCTGTTTCTGGCTGCTGTACAGAAAGTCTCTCACCAAAGGACTAAAAATATCTCAGCTATCACGTTTATGGTAATGGGCTGAAAACACAGCCCCCTTTATAAGTGTTGCTAAACCTAGTGGCTGAAAGACAGTGCCAGGTTCCTAATGTGACATTTTAAAATACTGTAGTCAGAGGAGTTTAGGGGGAATGTGGAGCAGGCTACTGTCTTTGGCGCAGCTGGTATCATTCCTTACATAAGGTTGTAGGGTATGGCTAGAGGGGCCAAAACTTATCCTCATCCCTGGAAAAAGGTAGAGCTCAGACAGACCGAGAGGCAGAACTCTGCAGACAGCCTGCTCCAGATAACATGTCCTGCCATGGAGAAAGAGGGGGAAGAAACAGAATTTAAGAAGAGACATTCACTCAGACATCATGTTTAACTCCAAGAAAGCTGCACTGTTGAAACTATACCAATAGAGCTCGTGGAAGAAAAAAGGTTTTAACATTTTATGAGGTTTCCGTGCACCCTTTACTCTTTTTCTCCAAAATACAAGAGAATTCTGTTTGCTCTGTTGCTGGTTGAGTTGAATGGACATGGAGACAAAGCTACTCCTGATCAAAAATGGACATTCCCATAAAAAAATCATTAAGAATAAGCATTCCTAAAAGCTGTCCACATCCATAGGGCAGCAGTGCACACCCCTACTGTGGCTGTGCTGCATGAGTTCAAATGGGGGCTCATAGCAGGACACCTTACTCTGGGTATGAACCTATCTGGAGCCATTTCAAAGGAGTAACTTTTCAAAAGAGCAGCAATTGTGATATTCTAATTGTCACGTGGGCAAACTGAGAATGATACAAATATATCAAAACTACCCAAGTTTAGCACTGGATGCAACAGTGTTACCGTTGGAGCAGTTTGCTACATTTGTATCATTCCTGGTTAGTCCACATGTAACAACTGGAATGTCACAGGTGCTCCCTTTTGAAATAGTACCCACGTATCTAGTGTTGTCCCAGTTTATAGCAGGGTGTGCAAAGCAGGCCCCATTCGATTTGGATTTGGATTCGGATTCAGCCCAAATTAGGGACAGTGATTTGATTCATTGATTCAGATCAGTCTCTGATTTGATTCGGCTGAATCCGAATCTGAAGATTTGATGCTGATTTGGAGAATCAGTGATTCGGATACAGACACAACTTTAAAAGTTTTTTTTGCATACCTCGAGGTACCAGCGTGGCTCGTTATCGCTGCGATGCTGGGGTGGATGGAGCATCCCACAGGAGTGCGGGTGTGGAGCGGGGCCTCCATGTGCTTGGCAGCAAGCCTAGAAGTGGACTGGAAGTACTTCTAGTCCACTTCTGGGTCCACCAGGGAGCTTGCTATCTCCCCCCACACCTTCCTGGTTCAGCAATCAGCCGTGGGGGGACCCCAGGTGCCCCCCCCGACTGAGGAGGCACCAGCCACTGAGCCAGGGGGACGCGGAGAGACCCCCAGCGTGCTGCCTGGAGGACCTGGAAGTGGACTGGAAGTGCTTCTGGTCCACTTCCAGGTCTGCTGCTGAGCATGCTGGGAAGCCCCCCCATGCTCCCATGGGACACTCCATGCACCCCAGCATTCACAGTGTTCATGAGCCGCCTGCTACCTTGAGGTATATAGAAATAACATTTAAACCTGTTTCTGTGTTCGAATCACCGAATCTCTCCAAATCGATTTGGAGGGTTCCGATTCAATTCAGAGAGATTAAAGGGTCCTCTGATTCGATTCAGACTTGGAGATTTGGCCATTGAATCAGGCCGAATCTCCACCAAATCGAATCAGGGACTGAAGCTTTGTACAGCCCTAGTTTATAGCACTTAACTGGAGCTGATACCCTTGCTCTAGTATCCCCAAAACCTGAATGTTCTGCTTCCAGGTAAGGAGGCTTTAATCTCATTCTTCTTGCCCTGCCTTGAAAGATATAACCTCAAGCTACATTTCTTTCACGCAGCTCTTTTTTTTGCTGTCATTGAGTTGAATAAGTAGTTAATCAGGTCCCTTATAGGAGTCTAATTTTTCCTCCATTCGAAGAAGAAAAAAATTACCCCAAATTTGAGGAGAATTCTATTCCTTTCTGTGGGCACCAATCAGAAAAGGCAGATTAAGAGGGTATTATTAATCCCTGTGTCACTAACTCTCTAATAGCCCACACTGAGAAAACCCTGCAATTGCCAGGCATTCTCCTTCTCTTCCCATGAAATATTTTGTCAAAGCTTCTCACAATTCCTGCCACTGCAGCTATCTGATCAGTATAATTTGTCTTCCTTCTCTGAAAACAGCTTTTGTTTCAAGCTGATGAGCCTTGCTCTCTCTTGGGCATAAGTTCCAGTTTTCTAAGTGCTCTTTAAAGGTACTCAGAAACTTAACAATGTTAGTGAGATAAGAGCCTGATGAAATGTGCCTTTCCAAACATTATCTAATTAACCCCTGCAACACACCTGCAAAGTGTAGCAAAGCTGGAAGTATCAATGATTTCATTTCAAAGATGGGGAAATTCAAGTAGTGCATGTATAGGGTTGCTATCACGTTGAAGATTATAGCCCAGATTCTCTGCCATGTCTGGTCTCTGCTGACTGTGACTCATATTAGTGTTTATATATTACTAATGCTTATATTAGTACAGAGGCTTCTCCAGCTGAAGCTAGTGCCCCCCAGCAGGCTGTTGACCAGTTGAGAACGAACTGGAGTGCAAGAGTATTTTGGTCACACCTCACACACCGCCTCTGCCAGGACAAGGAAGGTGGTGGTACAAGAGCTGTCTACGTTGGCATCATGGAACCCAATTTGGAAGTGGAGTGATCTGTTTGGCGAGGCAGAAAGAGGCAGGGGCTGGACAAAGAAATTGGCCCAATATTTTAAAAAAAATCATAGATATATCACAAAAAACCTCTAACTCTTCTAACCTTCCATTTTATTTATAAGCAATGGCTGCTGCTTATAAGTATGCCATTATATGGTTCCTACTTCTGTACATGTCCCACGTGGACTGATGCTAACAATGACAATATAGATGCGTCCACAGTAAAACCATCTGTTTTCTGATGCACCTCTCTGCACTGGCTCAAAGCACTTGAAGTAATTAACAGCTTTGTCTGAGAATTTAAACTGTGACAGTGATTCAGTTTGTGACTTTGTGCTATCCCCAGAAATTTCTTTCCCATTGTAATTAGTTCTCTGTAGTGAGATTATTAGTGTTCAGGGAGAAAATACCTTTTGCCTGTGATCCACTTATTCTGTCAACATGCTGCAGTTTTTCACTCTGTCCTTTGAAATATTTTTTTGAAATTTTAAGCAGAAGATTCATTTTTTTCATTGTTTTGTCTTGGTTCTTTTTTGGAGTAGGCAGCCTGCCCTGATGTCCCATTATATAATTGTCTCCATCAGAGACGACTGTAGCAGGGTGCGGGGCCCGGGGCAAATCAGCCTTTGCGGGGCCTAGACGCGGTGGCGGTGGCAGGGACGGGGAGTGGCGAGCAGCCAGACACAAAGCTGACCCGGCTTCACAGGGCCCCCCAAAGCGTAGGGCCCCTTAGGGATGGCCCTGGTCTCCATTCATAATATAGTTTGGGGACTGTTGCAGGGATGTATTTTGGGAAAAAATCATATACATGTCCCTATATAACATAATTGTATTAGTCAAACATGCAGGTGTTACCAAAAACATTAGGGGATGCATTGCTGAAGAGCACTGAATCTGTGTACTAGTTAGTTAAAGCTGTGCACAATTTAAACCTTTCACATTTGGAATGAATTGCACATGAAATCCCATTGATTTTATTAGTGAGAGCTGCACCATAACTGTCCCGCTGCTATTGACTTCAGTTGAAAGAAGAAACAAAACTGACACCGCCGTTATTATTATTTTGATTGCTATCGTGCTCAGAAGCCCCAAGCAGGATGGGGACACCATTTTGCAATGCTGCACAAACATAACCAAAGACACTGCTTCTTTCCCAAAACAGAAAAGGGAATAAAGCTCTAGAGTACATGGAGGCTCTGAGTAAGAGTAAGATCTAGCTATAAGACAACAAGTGGAATAGGAATGGCTGAGAAGAGAGCTAAAAATCAATACGTGGTTTACCAATCGTGTAGCTCAAACAAAATTCATTATAAATATTCCAAATCAATTAAAAAACTCAGGATACAATTCTGAACTCATTGAAATAATTGGGAATTTTGCCATTGGTTTTTATGGGTCAGAACTTATGTCCAAAAGAACCTTTTTTTTTAAGGACACCAATTCAGAACCCATCCACACAAACCTGGCAGAACATCTTCTTACTATTAATGCTATGATGATACAATGCCAATGTGAATGTTTTAAAGGCGCTCTGCCTGTATCTATTCATCTAGATATTTGTGCCACACTTCTCTTCCTAGGATCTGAGCATCTTTATTGCCCAGCATGATACCCATGAAATCAAGCACTATATTTACCATACATCAAAGCAAGTACAAAGTTTGTAATATCAAATATATGTTTTATTTATCAATGTACTGCAAATAAATGACTGACATGTCTCTGACAAATAGTCTAGTAAACACTAATAAAACTCAGACTTGATAAGGCTGTTAACCCAATTCTTAGAAGAACGTAACAGTGCAAAAAAAGCCTCCTAGAATTTTGAGACCCATAGCAATATTAAAAAATATTGAAAGAAATAAAATACTTAAAATCCTTACATTTATTTTTACATATATGCCAGACTAACATAAGGCTCTAAACTTCTTACCTACACCCTGCTAAACTTAATCACATATCTACAAGAGCAAGTTTACAACTCAGAGTACAGACCTCAAGATATTACACTTCCACCTCACACACAGCAACTTCACTTTCAACAACCAACACTTCCTCCAGACCATGGCACAGCTATGGCACCAAAATGGCTCCACAATATGCCACCCTTTTCATGGCCCACCTGGAAGACAAATTCCTCAAGAACTGCACCATTAAACCCATGCTATACCCAAGATATATAGATAACATCTTCATAATTTGGACCAAAAACCTGCAGTCTCTGATTGATTTCCATCACAAATTCAACAATCGTCACCCCTACACCAGACTATCTCTTGAATACTCCAACACCAACATTCCCCTTTTAGACACCATGATCAACATCCAAAATGGTAAAATACAAACCAACATATACAAGAAAGCCACAGACCAACATACATATCTGCACAGAACCAGCAATCACCCTAAGCACACCAATCCCCACAAATCACACACCATTAGTTTTGACATATCACCCTTCCCTGGAACCTATACAGAAAATCCTCAAACAATTGCAACCTATACCAGAAGAAGACCCAGTTCTTAAAGAGATCTTTCCAGAACCACCCATCCTACCCTTTAAACAAGCACTAAACCTCACCAACCTCATCACCAGAACCAAACTCTCTATGACCCAGAACTAATGGATCCAGACCATGCCAGGACAGGAAATGTAAAACCTGGCAACACATCTCCACCACCCCCACAATAACTACACCCCACAACAGAGCCATCAGCATTCCTGGATCTTATATCTGCACCTCCAGAAATGTAATATATCTCATCCAGTGCACCAAATGCCCTGATGGAAAATATCTAGGAAAAACCAAACAACAACTGCACACCAGAATGAACACACACGAAAAATCCATCAAAGGCAAAAATATCCAATTACCCCTGGGTGGACACTTCTCACAAGAAAACCACCCTCTCTCCAGTCTTTCAATTCTAATCCTCAAAGGGAATTTACAAAACACCTTTCATAGATGAGCCTACGAACTTCACTTCATAAATCTACTGGATACAAAAATCATAGACTTAGTATAGGCATTGGATTTATGACACATTACAACCTGCCTGACATCTGACACACCAGGTAACCTGCCTTAAGCTGACCACTGGTATTTCTTCACACTTTTCCCTCCCTCCAGTCACTCCCACCCTTTGTCTTCCAAACTTCCCTCATTTGCATTTTCACAGCCTTCTTGTTTACTTTAGCTTCTTTTTACCTTGGAGAACTCATAATGGCAGCAGAGTTTCCCTATTCCTGATGAAGGGCATTTGTGTCCAAAAGCTTGCAAAGAACTTTTTTCTAACTATTTAGTTGGTCTAATAAAAGATATCACATCTACCTAAGAAACCTTGCCTAAACATAATCGGTACGTTTATATAGTGGTTTCCACCCTAAATGGTTTTGAAGTGCTTTGTAAACTGATATACAGTGATCAGTTTGTCCATCACTGAAATCCATCCGTCTCTGGGGTGAAATGTGATAGTTTGCTAGTAATGCAGAGAAACAAAGTTAGAAAAGAAATATACAGCATATGCTTGAAACTGCAAAAAGATCTGAAGCCTGGAAAATGTATTTGATGGAGTTGGAATAATTGTAGGAACTATAGATTATAGTTTCTATTTTCTGAGCAATTATCAGGTTAATTTGGGTCTATTGCCCCATGGCGTCCTGACTAGCTATAACTCTATTCTACCTTGTAGGCTTATTTTGAAACCATGGGGCATGTCCCCATGTGCATACACATGTGTTTTCCTGGGAACAAATAGCAGTGGGACATATCTGTGCCACTGCTAAGGAATGCCCATGCACATATGCTCTGGAGCATGGCAAATTGCCTTGGGCAGGGTAGAGGAGGCTGGGGCCAGCACCTGGGCTGGCCTCAGCAGCCTTATTTGGGGTCCTGGGGGACTTGTGGGGCTGCAGTGGTGGTGATCTGGATGCACGGAGCCTGGTCAGCAGCCGGAGTGAGGCTCTGGCCAGTCAGGCTCTGGTTTCAGAAAAACAGTGGCATGCTACTGCCATATGCACCATGCCACTGTTTTTCTCTTTGCTTTTTTTAGATCCCAGGATTTCCCGGGATCTAATTCTGCTACCACACTGCAAATATGCAGTGCAGTGAACCAGTTCACATGCACCATGTGTGTTTTGCAGTGCCTCAAAAAAGTGCCTTTTGAGGCACCGCAAAGTGAAGGTTCCCACTCACGGGGATGCAGTCATAAGGTTTTCACTTCTGTCTTACTGGCTACTTTGGTATCTGTGGGTGCATCTACATATGCAATTAATGTGACTGAATATACTCCAGCTTAATTTGAGCTTGAGTAAACTAATTCAGATGTCACTGTCTACACATGCGTTTAAGCACAGTAATTTACTGTGCTGCCAGATACCACTTGTACCTGATAGGACTATCTAGTAGCACATTAAATTAGCCTTCTGCACTCTGACTGCCACACATGTGTAGACAGTGACGCTTTACTGTGCAGAAAATTAGTGTGCTGTGTAGTAAAGCATCTCATGTAGATGTGCCTTATGTATATCTGCTTTTGTCTGTTTTAATTCATCTTTCTACTCATCAGCATGTCTTAGCCTTTGTTTTGTTTAATCTACTTCTTCTTGTGTATTCAGGTCAAACATATTCCAAAACTTCCAAGTAAGTTTCATAGGCAAACTTTGGGTCCAAGCCTGTAACCTGACAATAGTGGGACAGCTCACAAGTGAAGGGTACAGATTAGACAAGGTGTCAGCAATATTTTGGGGCAAAATGCCAAAAACACCCACAACCTTGACTTGTAAGATGTTGGTGTACCAGAGGCAGATGGTGGGGGAGCTGCTAGCCCCTCCCCCACAGCCAGCCCCTCCCCCACCGTCCACCCTAGGGTACATGTGCCAAGCAAAATGCCTTTGTGTACCATGCTCTGACATGTGTGCTGGGAGTTGCTCACCCTTGGATTAAATCATTTGCCAGTTTATCTTTTTTACAACATGAATGAATTAGCATGAATAAATGAAGGCAAAATGTGCCACAAGAGCCAAACTCTTTTAAACCTTTCCAAATGGATGAGTTTATCTAAACCAGATTAAGGTCTTGCTCCTGCTCCCGTTGAATGCAAAGGCAAACCTTCCATCAACTTCAGTGGGAATGTCAGTATAGCTAGCATGTGTCCTGTTTTTGGTTTTGGCTGGACTCAGTGTAAAAAGGGTAAAAAGAAGGTACCGGGTAACTTGGGCCTCTGCAAGACACGCTAGGAAATCTGGTCGTCGCACCAGATAGCAAAGCTAACTTATTTAACAATTTCTTTGCCTCCATTTTTCTGAGTAGGGACCTTGTCATCCCCCACACTGGGACACCCATAGGCCCCATGGGAGGCACACCCAGGCCTAGGGTCAGCGATGACCTAGTCAGGGAACTTCTGGAGGGACTGGACATATTTAAATCAGCAGGTCCTGATGATCTCCACCCCAGAGTGCTGAGGGAACTAGCAGAGGTTATTGCGGGACCTCTGACATGGCTTTACAAGCTCTCATGGTGCTCTGGCGATGTGCCGGGGGACTGGAAAAGGGCCAATGTGGTTCCCATTTTAAAAAAGGGAGGAAGGAGGACCCAGAAAACTATAGGCCCATTAATCTTACCTCGGTCCTGGGAAGATTTTTAAGAAAATTATCCTGGCGCATGTCCGCAAGGGCCCTGAGGGGGAGACTATGCTTAGGGGTAATCAACATGGGTTCATTAGAGACAGGTCCTGTCAGACCAACCTGGTGACCTTCTATGACCAGGTCACCAAATCCCTGGATGCAGGTGTTGCGGTAGATATAGTCTTTCTGGACTTTAGGAAGGCCTTCAACATGGTCCTCACCCCATTCTCAGTAAAAAACTAGGAGACTGTGGTGTCGATACCTACACAGTCAGATGGGTCACTAACTAACTGGAGGGCCGCACCCAGAGAGTGGTGGTGGATGGCTCTTATTTGACCTGGAGGGATGTGGGCAGTGGGGTTCCCCAGGGCTTGGTCCTCGGGCCCGCACTGTTCAACATCTTCATCAGCGACTTGGACAAAGGGGTAAAATGCACCCTGTTCAAATCTGCAGATGACACAAGATGTGGGGGGAAGTGGGCATGCTAGAAGGAAGGAATAGGCTGCAATCAGATCTGAACAGGCTAGAGGGGTGTGCAGAAGAGAACAGGATGGATTTCAATACTGACAAGTGCAGGTGCTGCACCTGGGGAGGAAGAACTAGCAGCATACCTACAGGCTGGGGAACTCCCTTCTCGTCAGTGCAGAGACAGAAAAGGATCTTGGAGTCATTATTGAGGCTGATATGAACAAGGGCCAACAGTGTGGGGATGTGGTCAGGAAGGCCAACCGCACCTTGTCATGCATCCACAGATGCATCTCAAGCAGGTCCAAGGAGGTGATCCTCCCCCTCTATGCGACACTGGTCAGGCCTCAGTTGGAGTACTGCATCCAGTTCTGGGGTCCGCACTTCAGGAGAGATGGGGACAGCATGGAGAGGGTCCAGAGGAGGGCCACTCGCATGATCGGGGGCAGCAAGGCAGGCCCTATGGGGAGAGGCTACGGGACCTGAACCTGTTCATCCTCCACAAGAGAAGGACGAGGGGGGATCTAGTGGCCATTTACAAACTAGTTGGGGGGACCAGCAGGCGTTGTGCGAGTCCCTGTTCCCCTGAGCACTTCCAGGAGTGACAAGAAATAACGGTCACAAGCTGGCAGAGGGTAGATTCAGGCTAGACATCAGGAGGCGCTACATCACTGTCAGGGCAGCTAGGATCTGGAACCAACTTCCAAGCGAAGTGGTGCTGGCTCCTACCCTGGGGGTCTTTAAAAGGAGGCTGGATGAACACCTTGCTGGGGTCGTTTGACCCCAGTACTCTTTCCTGCCATGGCAGAGGTCGGACTTGATGATCTGCTCAGGTCCCTTCCGACCCTACCAACTATGAAACTATGAAACTGTCACCAACTGAACCAAAACATGGAGGGACAACTAAATAAGAAGCCTCAACAGAAAGGCCAGAGCTAAACCACCATATGTGAACAACCTAAACTGTGCAGGAATATAAATTCAGATCTCAATTCAAACCTTGCCACTGATCCCCATGTTAAGAATGGGTTGGATGAAAATAACAGCTCTGAATATCCTGAAGTTTGATGATTTGGAACAGAATGTGGCCTAACTTGGTAACTCAGATCTACTTCCATGTCCTTCATTTTTCCCATTTTAGAAGAGCACGCAAAATTAGCCTTTTCACACTAGAAAATGATGAATGTACAAAGAAATCTGGTCTTTTAATCAGACACAAAAAAATCCTGGTATCTCAACAGATTATTCTAAGAAGAATTCCAGCTCAATTCTGCAGAGCCAAGATGATCAGAGAGCTGGGAAGACCTTGGATCAGGATCCAGCCTCTTGAGTTTGAATTCAATCTCTGATCATTTCAATGTCACCTGGTTGCTAACCAGCATAGAAATAATGACCACTTTTCTTTTACCTTCCAATTTCCTACTTTAATGGACTAAGTACTTATAGGGCTTTTCAAAGTGAGTTGCAGGGGTGTGCTCCCTAAAGAACACATCTCTGATGAATAATTGGTTAGAGCTCTAATAAAAAAAATCATTTTTACCTCTCAGCCTGTGCAGCAGAATTTCTATTCCACTGTATTATTATCCACTCAAGATATTCAGACTTTGCTTTAGGAGAGTTATTTTAGATGGATTAAAAGATAAAATATGTAGAATTTTATCATGATCAGTTTCAATATTTAAGACATCCTAAAAACATGCCTCTTTCAATCTCCTATTTTCATTTTGAAGCCCTTTTTAGGTGAAGATGCAGTGTATGTGCAGCAAATTATTTCATCTCAATGGTCTAGGTAATTCTCCATTCTCTAGACATACCAGTGATACATTGTTTTTAAAAACAATAAGCTCTGCAACAGATTGGCTCATTTTATACTTCATGTGATTTCAGTAAGCAGCATGATGTTAAGCTGCAGAAGGCTTTCCCTTAGGTCTAAAGAGAAAGGAACGTTTGTTGGAAACAGGATTTTTTAAAAGACATTGAAGACACTGATATTCTTTGTTTGTGTGGAATGACAGAAAATGGTTCTTTTGACTCATCTTCAGAACGCTGAGGATTCTGGAAGTAAATGTACATACACACATGGATGCATGGGTGCACACATGTACATGCACATGTTTCTTTCTATTTTGTGCATTCCCAGCATGATGCAAGAGCTGAAAAGCCACCTTGCTTTTTTCATTCTGCACACAATGCTGCACTGCAAGAATTCAGTGTGTGCATAGAGGGGATTGAGAGGGAACAGAGTCGTGCACCATATGCCCCTCCATAAACTTTGGTTATTTCCTGCAGACATTTCTGTGGAAGTGAATGCTGCTGGTTCCTGTATTATCTCACATTCTGTACCCGGCTACATTTGCTTCAGGCTGAATTGGACTAAACCTAAGTCAGCTCATCCTTATGATTTTCCATCATCATAAAGACACTGTCACGGTGCAGGGTCCCCAGGAATGGCTGTGATGCCCCTAGGGCTCTGTGACTGTGCCAGCTTTGCCCTGCAGGAGCCTTCTAGTCTTTCCTGCCATGTCTTGTTGATTAAGATAAGAAGTAGGGAGGCTGCCCACAAGTTTCTGTGGCCACAGTCCTTTCGAACCCCACTAGACCTTGTGTGTCTCTAGGTCCCTTGCCAGGTCCCACTCCAAGTCAGTCCCTCACAAGATACCCTAACCTTAATGGATAGATGCATGGCTCAAAAACCTTCCCTTTACCATGCCCCATGCCTCACAGGTGGTATATATAAATATTGTCCCTCTAATGAGGTCTTGGCTGAATTTGACCTCCAGTTGACACTGGGCCCCCGGCCCCTGTCACTGTGCTTCTCTAGCTCTGTGCTCTCTGTGCCCCTATCACTGCACCTCTCTGGCGCAGGAGCTCTACGCAATAGTGTGCCCCAATGAGGCCTCCTCCTCCTCTATTAGCCTCATCCTGGTCCACTGGTACAAACTGACAACAGAAACACAAGCCCCTGGGCTACAACTTAACAATAACAATGGAGGCCACACTTTACCCCTTTAAAAAGGTAAACTCTTCCTTTATTATTGTGTGCCTCCTAGTCCCAGATACCTTATAAGCTCCTGAAGCCCTATTAATCTTGCAGGCAGCAGATCAGGCAATCAAACATCTCCAGGTAGCTCTTTCGCACAGCAGCTGCTTTCCCTGGTGGGTGCCAGAGAATTCACCCCCTGCCAGCCCTAGCTCTGGGGCTTATACGTGCCCAGAGACCTGCCTTCTTCTGGTCAGCTGACCACGTGCAGGTGCCAGCTAATTTCCTCATTACCCTGCTGCCCAGGCAGCCTGCAGCTGTGGAGCTCTGCCTCTCTCGCAGGGCTCTTTAGCTAGGCTGCCTCTGCCCTCAAAGGGGCAGGTGTGGGGCACCTGCACACGGTCAGCTTAGCGTCCTGCAACAGATACTAAGTTCTTTGCCTTACTCCAGTACTTGCCTCCCACAGTAGTCTCATCTGTGTACCACATACCTGTGCCCACTGAAGCTCATCGCAGGACTCAGAACAAACTTGTTAACTTGATGCTTCTCCCCCTCCTCCTTGCCCTTTTCTGTGTCCTTCCAATAACTTCAAGAGTTTTAACTTATCCTCCTGACAGGTTTTTAAATGTAGCATTTAAGTTTGCAGTTAATTTTCCAGCCATGAATGCCTACAGTCAAATTGACTTAATAAGGGGTAAATTGTTATGAATTAAGGAAAGCAATTATGTATGATGCATAAAGGGCACGATGACCCTTAGACTTACAGGTCTGTACAAGGTAAGCAATATTAGTGTATTCTTCGGTTTAACATACATTTGATTTGTATTTAATGTATTAATTGCGAGGCCAACAATGACCTGTCATATGTCAAAACATGATCAAGCAAATACATGAACACTATCTTTCCCTTCTTATAGCTATTATAGCAAAGATACACCTACATACTGTAACATATTCAGATTCCTCTGGGCATTTTGTAAAGGAATACTGTAAATGGCACATTCTCTACATTTAGTTTTTCAAACACAGCATATTTACCATTTTTAACATGCAAGTCTCCAAAAAAAATTTTGTAAAGAATTTGTTAGAATATAAAAAACTATATCCTTGGAATTATTTATAGAGAAAGCAGCATTATTATCAAAGCTGTCTCGTCACATCAGTCTTGGATATCAATTTCTAGGCTCAGATGACAAACCATGGAAGCTATTTTTCCAAGAGCAGCATCTGGCTTCTTGGCAAACTTGTAATGCTGTTATCTTTAAAGCTTCAGAGTTCCTTTTGAGCACATTTTATTTATTAGAAAGCAATTGTGTTGTCTTACTTCCCATAACTAAAGCCTGATAATATTTAATATCCTAAAGGAAATAATAAAATTGAGAGCATGATGTTGCCTGTAAAATGGTGAATGAATAACTTTTTCCAGCAAAAAATTGTTTCTTTATGTTAGAAAGATAGTCAGAAACAATGAATAGTGACCCAAGTATTATTCTGGATGGGACAAGACAAAGATTTGCACCTCATCACTCTTCCAACAAAATCAAGGTCACCTTGTCTTTCCAAGCTATTCAATTATATAATGTGGTGAAGACCTTCCTGTCTATAGTTCAGTGATGGATGACGTGAACCCTTTGTATAGATTGCAATCTCCTGAGATAAAAGGCATTATATCCCAGCAAGACATTATGAATACAATAACACAAGAAAGAGAATAATTAGGTGGCTTAAGGCACCGTTTTGGGAGTCAGGAAACCTGAGTTCAGCCTTTGGTTTTGCCAGGGGTCCTCTATGTGACCCTGGGCAAGTCATTTGAGCCCATTTCAACGATATCCTTGTGGAATTAATTGAACAAATCATTTTGAAAACCTGGGCCTTAGGGCCCTGATTGTGCAATGTGAAAAATTTTGCTGCGTTTACCATTTAATTATGCCGGTTACACCATGGTAAGAGTAGGCACAAAAGCAAAGTGGTTAAAGGTTTGAGTTAGAGCCTTCATCTGGATTTGTGCCAAGGGCTGCCCCTCAGCTGACCCATCTGTAAATGGATATCTGCACAAAGATAGCTAGATGCGAGGCTAGACACATTCTCTCCTTGTTGGCTCCTGGAACTAGCTTGCATTAACCATGCTAGCGCTATAGTCTGCAAGACTCAAAAGGACCTTTAAACTACGTATTATGTATCTGATTTTTTTTTCACGATGATCTGTTTCTATAGTTCATTCTTCAGATTTCCTCACTTTAGAGATCTGTGTAGAAATGAATTTCCATCTCTCATTTGAGAGCTGAATTCCAGCATTATTCCGGGTATAAAAGAAAAAGATGCCTGACATTGCACAAGATGCAGTGTGTGATACATAACAATCTACACGATACATAAAATCTATTTTACATATACTTATGAAGATATGTAAGGTTTATTGGCAATGACAATAGCCAATTACACTGATCTACCTATAGTTTCAGAGTATTCTTAGATGTTAAAATGCATTCTAACACAGACAGAAGGCAGTCATATAGCTAAAAGCTTGGAAATGGCAAGGGAAAATATGAAGAAAAGACTGTTTTAGGATTTAATGTTGGTCAGACTATAGCTACATCAAAAGCTTTATTTGATGAAGTAATACTTTTCATTCAGAGAAAAAGTCAAGCTAGTCTCTTCTCAAACCACTTGCAAAAAATATGTTTAAGGAACAGTTTGGAATGATGTTTTTTAGATCTTAGACAAGAAAAACTTGTAACTTCATGCAATACTCCCTAAGGGCCAAATTCTGCTTATAAACATGCAACACTCCCTTGCATGTGGAGGGTACCTGTCTTGAATGGTAGCATTTTTGCAACATTTATTATGCCACTTATCATGGGGCAAAATTTCACAAGAGTTACATGATTTTGGATGCATTCACACTGGCTCCTAAAAGCAATATCATAGACCGCGTCCACATGAGCATGGAGGTTTGTTGCCCTGGGGACAAGTAACAGTGGCACTACTTGTCCTCAGGAAACACCCATACCATGCACCCTCTAGCGCATGGCAGGTTACCCTCAGACGGGTAGGGAAGGCTGGGTCTAGCAACTGTGCTGGCCCCAGCAGCCTTACCCAGGGTCCCAGGGGCTGGGGAAGCTGTAGATGTGGTGCTCCTGCAGCTGGGAACCTGGCCAGCAGTTGGGGTAAGAAAAAACCCCTTATGATGCAAGGTAGCAGCACAGGGAATGCCTGAATTGCAATGTGTGGCACCGCAGATGGGTTTGCAGCAACACTTACCGCAAGGCTGTACTCATCTGGACGCAGCCATAGAGGCAAACTGATAAGAGAAGGATATGATTCAGGAGTTTGATTTTGAACACTGTGACATTTGAAGGTATTCATATTCAAGTTTACACATCTATAATGGGACAAATATTTGGTGTCTGGACATCACTCCCTATGTTGTAAATCTGTTGGCATTAAATGAAATGGTGAGTTTTACAGTCAGAGGGTATGGATGCCTTTGTCTGTGCAGTGCTTACTACATTTGGACCCTGATCCTGATTGGGGACTTAGGATGCTACTGCAATACAAATAATAATGGGTCTACTGCATGCATTCAGAGTTGTAGCACTGAGTTCGGTGGCATTATTATACGGCTCAGTCTTAGTGATCTTATAAGCAACATTTTCTAGCCAGAGATTTACACAACAGGCAGGCACCCTTTTTTACACATGCAGTTCATAGGGCTTTTTACATCAGCAAAGTCTATATGTTTTTGATATTGGGAAATTTAAGTACTTCTGCCTTGCTTCCACCAAGAATGGAGATTATTCAATGGCTGGTCTTAATGAATACAAAATCCTTAGAAAATCACTAGAGCCAGGCTTCAATGTAAAACACTCCACCAGCTTTCAATAGTGGAATACAATATTAGCTGCCACACAATCTACTTCATGCATTTCAAAAGAATACAAAATGTTTTTAAACTACAAAAAAAAAAATAGCTTGGAGAGAAAATTAATGTCTGCCTTGGATGCATCTCAACATAACCCTTAGTGGGTCTCAGGCTCTAAAATAAGGCCTTGCCTAGCGGAAAACAATAGCTTTCCATGTGAAGGGGCAAACCCCCCAAGACTCACATATTGCACAAAGGATTTTGAATGTTTCCTTTCCTTAACCAAATGCTATTTATTTCAACGCTCCTTGAGCCATATTCCTTTCTAGCCTTCTGAGTAACTGAGCCACACACTGAAGTTTCCCAGGAATCTCCATTCTTAGACCACAAGGACAGCAGAAGTTGTCCGTGATACCCTGCAGCTGCTACATTTCACCCTTTTGTGGGGAGACTGACTGGTGGATTCACTTGGTTTGAAAATCAACCAGGCTTGTGGCGCCCTCTCTCAATTCCACATCTGCCGCGGGCACACAACTCCCTGGACTGCAGGCGTTCGATACCTCTCTGAACACTTACCCTGATTTCTGCAGTTGATGCTAATACACAATACTAGGCACGGCCAGGTTTAAAATACTATAAAAAGCAGCCTCTATTCTGTTGCTTCCATGTTTTATTCTCCTGCTCTGCCCAAGTCCATGAAGCATGTGTTTATGTGGCCACATTTTAAATAAAGATTTTATTGAATAGTTGGTTCAATCTCAGCAAAGCCCTACAACAGGCATAAGTATCCTCTTAGCAAGGGAAACCCTCCCAGCCCCAAGCCTAGCTCTAGTGCTAGGAGTTCGATCACCTCAACATGAAACCTAGTTGGGGAGCCCTAGAATCCAATCCACAATCCTCAGCGCCCCCCCAACCCGCATCCAAGCAAGGGAAACCCTATTGGCCCAAAATCCTAATCCTATTGGGACCCCTGACTCTAACCCTAGTCTAGGGAGCCTGCCCGCCACTAATTGGCATTTCATTTTCCCTGCACAGGGTCCACCTTCCTTAGGAAAAAGCTATTCATTCAGGGGGGTGTTTACCTTGCTTACCTTGCTTCCACTGAAATTCAAAGTACATCTCGCTGATCTATTTGATTTTGACAACCTTCATTATCTGTATTTGTTTATGGGCATTTCTGTAGCACTTCCAGATGCTTCAGTGTCAGAAAATTCATGATTTTTTCCCATTCTGAGACAGGAGAACATGCATTCTTCTTCTAGCTGAGGCCTGAAGTCCTAATTTAGCCTACTTAGGAAGCCTGACAAAGTTGAGTCTATACTCAGGACACCTGATTCACAAATAAACACCCAAGTCCTATATACTATATTAAACTTTTGTTCAGAAAAAAGGGATATGATTTTTTTTTTCCAAAAAAAGAAGACAGAGTAAAAATGGAGTGGGGACTTCAGGATGTGACCTATGGCTATGGGGATAGTGACACGTCCTACCTGAGAAGTTGTTAGGAGGCTCCATTAGTTGGTATCTGTAAACAAAGATTTAAAGAAAAAAAGTGCTAAATAAGTACTAAGTTAGTAATATTGGTGGAATATGAATATTATATTTTAATTCATATTCCTAATTCCTTGTTCCTTGAGCTGAAATGTTTTTGTTTGTTAGCAACGGTGAAAATATAACCTATTAACATGAATTGATATAGGTCAATCTTTTATTTTTTCCCATTTTTCTTCTCATTTAGATTATCTTCTACAGGCAAGTTTTTTTTTGGTGAACCATATCTTCTTGTCTAACTGTCACGTAGCTTGATCTTTAAAATTTCATTGTTGAGCTTAAATGTCACAGTGTTTATGCAGATGAGTTTTAAGATTGTTCTGTTTTTCCTCCCACAATTCCACTTCCATTGCTTCCAAATTATAAACCCTTTCATTTAGTGACAGTGAAAATCTTGTTGTATTTATCCAGCTCCTTTGAAATACATTTCATTGTCTTCAGGTGATTTGTATTTTAAAAAGAGATCAGGGACCATCTGATATTCAAGCTCTGACTTCATACTTACTCAGGTAAAACTCCACTGAACTCAACAGAAAATGCACCTCACACCTTCAGATACTATTTAAACTTCAGCTGACTGATAACAACAATCTGGTCATGTAAAGGCACACAACAAGTGTTGAAAATAGTTTCTGCTTTCAGGTCTTACACTGAAGTCTTGTCCACACAGATGGTTGCATTCAGGAACAGTTTCTCCTCATTAACTCTTTGTGGACACTTATTCTGGAACAAGAATATATTAGCCGTGTCCAGATGAGCGGGGCCGTGCGGTATGCAGACCCGTCTGCAGCGCCACACACCACGCATTCAGGCATTCCCTGCACTGCTGCCTTACAGCATGGGGAAGGGCTTTTGACCCTGGGAGATCCTGGGGTTGAAAAAACCTGCACAGCAAAAAGCAGGGCAATGCATGCAGCAGCATCACGCACCGCCCAAAACCAGAGCCTGGCCCACCACAGCCATGCTCCAGCTGCTGGCCAGGCTCCCACCTGCAGGTGCATCTCCCCCAGCCCCCAGGATCCCAGGTAGGGTTGCTGGCTCCAGTCTCCCCTACTGCACCCAGGACAACCAGCTGCACACCACAGTATGTGTGGCACAGGTGTTCCCCAGGGACAAGTAGCAGCGGTACAAGGTGTCCTGCTGCCACTTGTCCACAGGGAACCAAACATCCGCGCTTGTCTGAACATGGCCATCGGTTCTGTTTAGCTGAAGTTAGGCCTTGCCTACCGTTAAATCGGTTTGCTGGTACACTTACACTGTATTACCAACCTCCCTCCATGGTGGAGAGACAGCTCCTACCAGCAAATTAGTTCTTCTGCTATTATACATTGTACCAGCTCCCCAACAAACCAGCAGAAGGACTTCTTTCTAGCATGGCTATCTCAGTTGTACTGGCAAAACGTATGTGTGTAGAAGATGTCCCACTGAATTAAGCGAAACAGGAAAAAGACCTTCTTACTCCTATCCCTACATGGCTCCCCATGTAGACAAGCCCAAAGCCCACCAAACCATATGTCTCTGGTGTAGGTTCATTCTAATGAGGATATAAAGAAGAGAACATTCAAAGATGATACAACTGAATTAGCAGGTAGATAGATACTCTGGGGCAAATATATGCACACCAAGATGAAACCAAGATGATCCTTTGTTAGGCGGAACAGTGACAGGTAGACCAGATTGACCAAGGCTAGTAAGTTAGGGTGCCTGCTTTTTCAAAGCCCAACTTCATAGACCTTAGGGCCCTGATTTGCAGGGGGTAGATGCTTCATACTTTCTGAAAATTAGACAATTTGAAACATCTCAAGTTGAGAACCTGAAAATTGGGACGTCCAAAACCACCAATCACTTCTGAAAAGTGTAACCCAAGTTTTCTCTCTGCTTACGTGTTGAATATTTGCATTGTGCCAAGGAAAAGATCAGAAACCTGGTACTAGAAAATCAAGCTTGAACTAGAGAGAGAAACACAGAAAGACTAACAGTAAATAGACAGGAAAGCAAACAAAACAAGCAAATAAAGTAAAATGCCATGAAGCTGGCCATGTCCTGAGTACCAGAATTGAAATGTTGAATCAAAATGGTGGAATTTCTGTCTTTTAATTTTGCTTTTTTTAAAAACCTGAGAAACAAAATATATACAGACGTGTGAAAAATATTATGATGGTCCTAAAGTCAAGTATGCAATCACGTAAATGAAGATTTTTATCATGATGTATAGGTCCAAAAGATCAAATAAAGGTTGCAGAGTCAGTCTTAATTTTGGCATTTCTTAGCTTCCAATCGCTTGATGTTACAACCTTCATTAAGGCTCTACTAAGATATCTTGTGTTTGTAATATAACCATTATGTTGTCTTTTCTTCTCTCTACTGACCTTTTAAATTTCCTAGGACTCTGCCATCTGCATAGAAGGCAGACACTCTTTTCAACTTTTCTGTTCAATGTAAAACTTGCCCTTCCATTTTTTTTATTCAAAATCCCCTTGATTTCCTTGTGGGTATCACAAAGGAAGGCAGAATACTGGAGCAGGAATAACTCGTGGAATTAAGTATTTAGTGATGAACATTTTAAGCAAAAACTGGCTCTGAAGGAACTATAATATCTAGGTAGATTAAGAAAGATTTTTAATTTGTCTTTTAAAAAAGGGAGCAGCATTTGAAATCTGTTTAAAGTTGGAATACTGAACGATGAAGTCAAAACAGTCCCTGCACTCATCTATACAAACTGCACTGAGAAGTGTTATATTCCTGGCAGTTTGTAGCTCTGGTCCTCCCACTCCTTAACTCCAACACATTCACTGTCACATTTACTCAATGCAAATGCATTAGCCGATCAGCACGGATTTCCAGTCATCTGATTGTAATGAAGACAAAAGAGGGGCAGGACTGCCTTGTTAACTTACAGTCAGAACCTGGAAAATGAAGTAGTGGTGACACGGTAAAAATTGTTTAGACATTTCTCCCATTGGTTGTGCCTCAATTTTAGATCCCGATCCACACTCCTTTTCTCTAAAAGAAATTAGGACCCAGACGTCCTGCCTACAATACTGTTCCACACTGTCTTTACCTAATTTCTATGCCAGGAAGCAGCACTTTTTGCTCCTTTCCCCTGGTAACTAGCAGCTAAGTCTTATTTGAATATAATTTCTCTTCCTCTAATACACATGAGTTCATGGATAGCATCCTTTGGATCAAGCTGATGCAAGTTGATGTGCTGCTGAAATTGAAGCAACGCTCCCCAACTGAGCCTAAGCCACTGTAGGGAAAACATGTCTTTTAAAAGCTTCATTTTTTTAAAAAGGCATTCTCCACTTGCAACAGATACAGAGAAGGTTAATGGAATATGGATACATCTGGGAACTAACACATCAAAACTTATTTTTGCACAGAAACTCCAATGTGGCTTTTGGTAGCATTGCAGATCTCAGCTGCCTGCAAGAATCTCAAAGTTCATTTCATAAATCCAGAGTATTTGTGCTAGTGGATGTTTCTTCACCAAGCTGCCTGTCTTCTAACATTTTGCTTACTAGTATTTTGCTCTTGTAACTCTTTGTTTCTTCAATGAAAACTGAAATGCTTATGGTGCTCCCCCAGGTGATACAAATCTATCTTCAGGTAAGTTTGGCATTATCCAAAACAACAGAAAACACGACTTCACTTATTTTCTGGATTAATTTTACGGCCTTAAAATCAAACATTCCCTTTCTGGTTGGTACCCTAAGTTGTTTCTGTGGACAACTAGCTTTGAATTTCCAGCTGATCAGCCAGTTCCTTGGCATCAGCCAGGACACTTACAAATCTTTTATCAGCATGGTAAATTCCTTCAAGGCTTTTAGCTGATGTATAATTTGTTCAGTACATATGTCTACAATTTGAAGCACATCACTTCCAATGTTGACTTTGTACAATGTGAAGTTTTGGTTCCTCCCAGTCCCTTTAGGTTTGACCTGCTGGCAACTGAAAGTAAAAGCATCATAGACTTCCAACCTTGGTACCAAAATAGATGGATTGCACCAATTTGGCCTTCCCCTTTTGTTTCAGTCAGGGTTTTTAGTAACAAGCTGTTCACATGTTGGTGCAGAACATCCTAGTGCTGCAAAAAGGCTGCAAAAAAAAGTATGGACTCTTCAAAGCACATCAGAGTACCACAGTGGTAGTACAGCATCTCATCACTTCATCGACTATGAGATTCAAATCATTTATGTTGCAGAGGACAAAAAATGTTCTCTCATTAAGCTACCAACTTCTTTTCTGAACTGTGCTGTTTGCTTTTTTATATTCGCCCTATTGTCAAAACACGGAGTGAGGCTCCCATTTCTTTTAACTGTTCGAAGACAGCTTCTATCATTCGAGTGCTGGTAGAATCTGTCATGTAAGAAAACCCAACAAAATATTCTTTGATTGTAACTTGGTTTCTCTGACCTCACTTACTGCTTTGGCAGAAACAAATCAGACAATCATTGTCATCTGTTCTTGTTTACTTCAGCTTGGGAGCAGTCAAGTATAATAGAATCATACCTGGCAGCTTTCAAAGCCAGAATAATTTCCGTCTTGATCCTATTCAAATTCTTGAGAACACTTTTATTTTGAATATTTTTGTCCAGAATTATAACCACGAATTTCCTTCCAGGGAATTCATCAGAGGCATTCTTTCACCACGAAGTCAGGTTCTCCAAGAAGCTCCACCAGTTTAAAAAATTTCCCACTGTGGCTTGAATACAGCTTGTCTGCTAAACCTCATAAGGAAATGCAGTTTGATCCAGTCACAAAGCCTTTGCAAAACCATTTGTTCTGTAAGAGAATTCGTTTGGTGCTGACTTTCTTTATTAATCATATGATCTAGCTGCCATCCCATTCTCTATGCATATATGATAGCTGTTAATATGGGGTGCTAGTTTCTCATGTTTCATTAGGATACTCAACATAGTTTTCAGTCCTGAACGCCAGTCCTAGTGAAAGCAAAACCTACAGTTAAACACCTTACAGCAAAAGCAATAAACAGAATCAACTGAACTGGAATAAAGAAGCCAATCTGGCTTTACATGTTTGCTGTTTGAAAGCTGTAGAAAATGGAAAGCTGAACATTTTCTTTGATTACTACCCAATGGAAAATCCTTATGGCTCTTTTGCACTAGCCTAGCATTCACAAGAAAGTGACAAGCTCTGTCTGACTACCGGTCACATAGCAATGCCTTGGAGAACATCAGTGCTTAGAGTTTCCCACTTTTGCAGATTCCTCTGTATTCCTTCAGTAACTGTGCAGTCACTTTTTAAGCCAGATGCATCCACAGATGGAGCAGCCTCAGCCAGTGACTTTGTTCTTGTTCTCTTCTTTCATGGATAAAAGCTATTGGAAAAAACAATGCCTTCTTTGTTTAAGAAGGTTACTTTTATAGACAGGAACACTGATGTCCTGGTCAAATTCACTGTTCACAACTGGAAGTCAAACAGTTCACATCAGAAATCTTAAATGTGCCCCCCCACAAACACACATACACACACTATTTTTATCACACTGTTGGCATCTCCTTCAGCTTTTCTCCTGTGCATCCAGCTCCAGACAAATGTGTCCTTTTTTTTAATGAAGTGATAGTGGCCAAAACTGAAAGTGACAGTAACAATGATTCACACTGTCATTGAAGACTACTCGCCAACCGCATATGTACACAAATGTCAGCTCGTCTAGGAACTTCTAAACAGTCAATACAAATGCCCTCATTCAAAGAGAAAGCACCACCTGTTGTCTGCTGCTGCCTAACTGGCAAGTTCTGCATCATAGCCAATTTACCAATTTGGACAAAAAAACAATTATTGCCAGAATCAATATTCCACATTTGCCAATTTGCTTTTTTGATGCCCCTAATTTCTCTTTAGTGTAGGTCGCTCTCTACTTGTCCTGCTCTTAAAGTCAACTAAGTTACTTAACATTCACATTTGAAACATATTACACATGCAAATCAAATACTTGCTTCCACTGCCCACTCTGTGGTTGTCATATACCACCCCCCACTAAAACCTAGAAGACAGGTCATCCAACAACCATAGCCTCTACTTGAAAAGGACCATACCTTGAGAAACCAAGAAGAGCATTTTGTGCCCAAACATTTTGTTCTCTAACATCTCTCCCAGCTGTATAGCTGGACCAATAAAATATATTACCAAATAAACCTTGCTTCTGAGATGAAATGGTCAGAAATGGAAAACAGGACAAGAAGGCAAACTGCTTAAGAAACATTTTAGGCCAATATGGCTATTAATGTATTTTAAAAGTAAAACCGTTGCATCTTGGCTTGGTCAGACCAATTATTTTGTTAGCCTAAACAGTTTTCCATCTTGTTTTTCCAGGGCATTCTGTTAGTTCCTTCTGTTTTAAAGAAATCACATTTCTAGGACTTTCACTATTAAGGAGCTGACCCAAAGCCAATTGGGTCAGTCTTTCCATCTTCTTCAATGGGTTTTGGATCAGATTCAGCATGAATAACCTACATTGCCATTTGAGGGATCTGCATTGAACTCTGAGGCTTGTTTGCTTACACACTCCTTCACTGCTTCTGTCAAGAAGGTGGCTGTCAGCTGTGGGTAACTGCTCTGTGGGAAAGCGTCTTCTCTTTCCTCCCTGTGTGGACTTTGGGTGAGGTGCGTTTCACACATCTTTGTCCCTTTCCTTGCAAGGACAACATCAAGCATTGAGGCAAGGTGGTTGCCAAGCTGGTGCAGAAGAGATGCTAAAGATGCGGGCGATATCTTGTGTGGCACCAAATGTATGGCTGGGATAGACGCCAGCAAGCTTTCGGGTATCGCAACACCCTGCAGGCAGGCCTTCCCTGAATCTTTTCTTTGCTCCTATCTCTCCTTGCCCTTCCTGTGGGAGCAGGGTGCTGCCATACCTGAATGACCCCCACCATACAGTGGGTCCCATAGGAGAGTTCATCCTTGCTAAAGATGCCTTGCTAAAGAACCACCCCCAAGCTCCTTTCACAATTTCCCCCTTGCCTTTCCTGCTGAGGCAGGGTGCTGCCATACATGAACGACCCCCACCACACAGTGGGTCCCATAGGGTGGCCAAAATCTGGAATGGGCTTCCAGGGGAGGTGGTGCTCTCCTCTATTTTGGGGGTCTTTAAGAGAAAGCTGGATAGGCATCTGGCCAGGGTCATCTCACCCCAGCACTGTTTCCTGCCTAGGCAGGGGGTTGGACTTGATCTGTTGAGGTCCCTTCCAACCCTAGCATCTATGAATATCACCCTTGACTTGCACACAACCACCCCCAGGCTCCTTTTGCAATTCCCCCCTCACCCTTCCTGCGGAGGCAGGGTGCTACCGCATCCAAACGACCCCCACCATACCATGGGTCCCATAGGAGAGTTCACCCTTGCTTTGCACAAACCCACCCGCAAGCTCCTTTCGCAATTCCCCCCTTGCCTTTCCTGAAGAGGTAGAGTGCTACGGTACCTGAACAACCCATAGGAGACCTCACCCTTGCCTTGCACACACCCACCCCCAAGCTCCTTTTGCAATTCCCCCCTCGCCCTTCCTGCGGAGGCAGGGTGTTACTGTACTCAAACAACCCCCACCACACAGTGGGTCCCATAGGAGAGCTCACCCTTGCCTTCCACACACCCACCCCCAAGCTCCTTTCGCAATTCCCCCCTTGCCCTTCCTGCAGAGGTAGAGTGCTACCGTACCTGAACAACCCATAGGAGAGCTCACCCTTGCCTTGCACACACCCACCCCCTAGGTCCTTTTGCAATTCCCCCCTCGCCCCTCCTGCAGAGGCAGGGTGCTACCGTACCCAAATAACTCATAGGAGAGCTCACCCTTGCCTTGCACACAACCACCCCCAAGCTCCTTTTGCAATTCCCCCCTCGCCCCTCCTGCAGAGGCAGGGTGCTACCGTACCTGAATAACTCATAGGAGAGCTCACCCTTGCCTTGCACACAACCACCCCCAAGCTCTTTTTGCAATTCCCCCCTCGCCCTTCCTGCGGAGGCAGGGTGCTACCGTACCCAAATGACCCCTACCATACCGTAGGTCCCATAGGAGAGCTCACCCTTGCCTTGCACACACCCACCCCCAAGCTCCTTTTGCAATTCCCCCCTTGCCCCTCCTGCAGAGGCAGGGTGCTACCGTACCCGAATAACTCATTGGAGAGCTCACCCTTGCCTTGCACACACCCACCCCCAAGCTCCTTTCGCAATTCCCCCCTCGCCCTTGCTGCGGAGGCAGGGTGTTGCCGTACGTGAGGGACCCATAGGAGTGCTCACCCTTGCCTTGCACACACCCACCCCCAAGCTCCTTTTGCAATCCCCCCCCCACCCTTCGTGCGGAGGCAGGGTTCTGCCGTACCCGAATAACCCGTAGGAGAGCTCACCCTCGCCTTGCACACACCCACCCCCAAGCTCCTTTCACAATTCCCCCCTCGCTCTTGCTGCGGAGGCAGGGTGCTGCCATACGTGAGGGACCCATAGGAGAGCTCACCCTCGCCTTGCACACAAGCACCCCCTTGCATCCTGGGGTGCAGCCCCCCTCTGCGGTGCATGCTCAGGTGAGGGGCAGCGCTCTCCCCTCTCCCCCCGCCCAGGCTCGTCCTCCAGCAGCCACAGCCTCCCCTGGCTTTTCCCCACCCACCGCCCTCCCTGCTCCGTCCGTCCGTCCGTCCGTCTGTCCCTGCCGGCGGCGCGGGCGGCTCGTGCGAGCGGCGGGCAGCGCGGAGGGGACGGGGCAGCCCGCCTGTGCCCGGGGGCAGGTGGGGGCCGCTGCCCGGTGCAAGGCGGAGCCTCCGCGGAGCGGAGCGGAGCGGAGCCCGGCGGGGAAGGCTCCTGTTGCTGCCCCCGAGCCCGGGCGGGGGACTATGAAGCACCATGGTGTGGTGTGACCGGGGGGTCCAGATGCTGCTGACCACGGTGGGCGCCTTCGCCGCCTTCAGCCTCATGACCATCGCCATCGGCACCGACTACTGGCTCTACTCCAGCGCGCACATCTGCAACGGGACCAACGTGAGCATGGACGAGGCGCCGGGGCAGCCCAAGAAGGCGAAGGGCGACCTCACGCACTCGGGGCTCTGGCGGATCTGCTGCATCGAAGGTAGCCGGGCCGGCCGGCGGGGCGCGGGCCGGCTCCCGCGGGGGGAAAGTCATGCAACTTCCCGGCGGAGCCCGCCAGCCCCGGGGCAGCCGGACCGCGCGGGCGGGCGGGCGGGCTGGCGGGCAGGAGGATGCTGCTGTTGCCGTGGCAACCGGCATCTCCGCGATTGCTATGGGAACCGGACCCCCGGAGGGGATGCCTGGCCCTGCACGGGGCCGGGGGCTGCCTGCGGGTCTGGCCGGGGGGGCAGCGCGATCCGGGCGTCTCCCTCCGCCTGCCTGCGTGTGTGCGGAGCGCACGTCGGGCCCTGCCAGCCAGGTACGGCGGGGGCCTGCTCTCCGAGCTGGCAGCCCTCCCCAGGGGCGGCTAAACAAGTGTATCTACATACCAGCCATGGGGCGGAGGGGGATGAGAGTATCTGAACTCAATTAATAAGAGTATCCGAATAATAGTCATGGTGGGAGGGGGATGAAAGTGCTGGATGTCGATAAATAAGAGTATCTGAATAATAGTCATGGTGGGGAGAGGACGATGAGAGTATCTGAACTCAATAAATAAGAGTATCCGAATAATAGCCACGGTGGGGAAGGGGGGATGGAAGTGTTGGATGTCGATAAATAAGAGTATCCGAATAATAGTCATGGTGGGAGGGGGGATGAAAGTATTTGAACTCAATAAATAAGAGTATCCGAATAATAGTCATGGTGGGAGGGGGGATGAAAGTATTTGAACTCAATAAATAAGAGTATCCAAATAATAGTCATGGTGGGGAGGGGGATGAAAGTATTTGAACTCAATAAATAAGAGTATCCGAATAATAGTCATGGTGGGGAGGGGGATGAAAGTATTTGAACTCAATAAATGAGAGTATCTGAATAATAGTCATGGTGGGGACGGGGGATGAAAGTATTGGATGTCGATAAATAAGAGTATCCGAATAACAGTCATGATCGGGAGGGGGATGATGAGAGTATCTGAACTCAATAAATAAGAGTATTTGAATAATAGTAATGGTGGGGAGGGGGATGAAAGTATCTGATGTCAATAAATAAGAGTATTTGAATAATAGTCATGGTGGGGAGGGGGATGAAAGTATCTGATGTCAATAAATAAGAGTATCTGAATAATAGTCATGGTGGGGAGAGGACGATGAGAATATTTGAACTCAATAAATAAGACTATTTGAATAATAGTCATGGTGGGGAGGGAGGATGAGAGTATCTGATCTCGATAAATAAGAGTGTCTGAATAATAAGTTATGGTGGGGAGGGGAGGATGAGAGTATCTGAACTCAATAAGCAAAAGTATTTGAATAATAGTAATGGTGGGGAGGGGGGATGAAACTATTGGATGTTGATAAATAAGAGTATCTGAATAATAGTCATGGTGGGGAGGGGGGTGAGAGTATCTGAACTCGATAAATAAGAGTATCCGAATAATAGTCATGGTGGGGAGAGGGATGACAATCCAAGTACTAACAATGGTGCCAGCCTGGCTTTGTCCCCCTCGGTCAGGGGGGTTTGTCTGGAAACAACCTGGGAAGGGGGAGGTGGTTATTATAATGAAGGCACCCATGGGTGTTTAGAGGATTTGGCACAACAGACAAAAGCTCCACAGAAGGGAGACAACATCTGTCAGCCAAGTGCGCTAAGCATCTGGCTGTAGGGAATCAATACATCTGAGGGGATGCCATGCACAGTGCATCACAGGACTAAGGCATCTCAGCTGCCTGGTTAATACTCCAGCCTGTGGGGAGTTCATGTAGCCTCAACGGCAGCAGATAAGAGCGAAGCTTAGAGGAAAGCTGTTGATTTTTTCCTTGCTAGTGCTTCTTTTTGGCTCTTGGGGGTGGGGGTGTGCTGGAGTCTTTCTTTCCAGAGGAATGCACTTGGCATATCAGCTTCAGTGCACCTAATGCAATCAGCACAACTTAGCACACATGAACTTTACAAACCTGGTTTTCTGGCTTATCCTAAATGACAGACAGCTCGGTCCAGACAAGCCCAGCAATAGTTCAGAGGCTTGCGGTTATACTGTAGACATTTTTTTTTTCTCCTTAAAGCAGCCGTGGCATACTACAAGCACCTCTGACTCTCTGAGCTGTTATAATCTTCCCCTCTGATTAACTGATATAAAGCTACAGAGTAATGATGATTTTTCTCTTGCAAATGAAAGGCCTGTTACATGGTAATAGTCTGCACAAGTGCCCAAGAAGAAAAATGCTTTTCATACAAATATAAGTAGACGGAAGAGCAATAAAAGTTTGAATCAATATTCCTAGGATACCAATACTAGAAATAGCAATGCTTTGTCTTAGAAGTCATTAAAGAACCCCGAGGTGTGCCCCAGTGGTTATCATTATTGCTGGCTGATTACATCTAGAAAGCATGGGTCTGATCCTGAGCTTGTGTAGGATGTGCTGAGCACTCCCAAGTCCCCTGAACACAGCGAGTCAAACCTCAGGATCCTTTCCAAGTTTCGTCTAAAGACCTCAGTACATATTCAATGAAAAATAAGGTGGCCCAGACCTCCCAGGAGTCTACAGGGCAAGACAACTTTGCAAGACTGACTCTGTCATGTCTGCAGTGAAATGTTGGCCCCCTACAGTCACTGTCATTTTAGCACCGACTTCAGTGGGGTCAGGATTTCACCTTCTTCGTTAAGCAATCTCATTATTAGGAGCCTAAAATTGTTCCCCTTGAAACTGATAGGAAACATTGACTTCAGCTGGACCTGCAGCAGACCCTTGTAGAAAACTGAAGAATACAACAAGCTCATGGGAGCGGAGCAAATATGGCAAATAACTGTCTGCTAATATTTGTTCCCACTGTGCTGTGACAATACTTTTGCCTTTTGGGGCTGGTTTTAGACATCTGATCAATCAGACTTTACTTGCACAAGTGGTTAGAAAGCGAATTTCACATCTGTGAGTTGGAGACTTGTGTATTTGAATCCTGAACCCTGCCAATTCAGTGAATATAAATGATACCAGGTGACTCATCTGACCAATCACAACAGGACAACAGGACTTGACAATGAAATTAGAATATTCACAAATGACAAAGCTAAAATTTAAAAAAGATGTGTCAAATAAATTGAAAGACCAAATAAATCTAAAAAATATATTAGCTAGTCACTTATAAATAGAAAGGACAGTGTATTCTTCAAATAATTATTGCCACATTAATCATTCTGCTCTAACTCTTCTTGAAAATGTATTTTAGGTATATGAAAAGCCTTGATTAAAATCCTATCGTGTCATTTGCATTGCCGTATTGTAGACTTTTGTTTTATAAAATGAGAATTACTGAAGAGAAATCTAAAGAAGCTTTGTTGGCTCTGAATGTCAGTCAACCTGCTGGGTCGTGCTTTTCAGCATCATAACACAACACGTACCGTTGTGATGAGCCTGACACTGGAAAACATTGTCGGGTTATGAATGTATATGTATAATTTAACAAGCCTGACTTGAAGACCTATTTTTAGGTCTGTGTGTTTTAATAATGATAAAAATCTACTTCATTTTTACGGCTTCACCGCTATCTCGCTCTTATCTCACAAAGATAAATACAAGATACAAATATTCAGAAGCTGGAAACACCTAAATGGAACAGTGTTATGAATAAACCATTATATTTTGAGTTCAGCTGAAATGTGTCCTCTAAACTGTCTTTAAATTCTGACCATAAAAATTTACACTCGATTTTTGAACTGTTACTTATTTGTACCTCAGCCTCCAAATTTGCAAGCTGAAAAGACTGAAACAATATGAGCAGTGATCGCATCTTCCTTGACCTGTATACCTTCTGCAGCATTTGCTGACTTCCCACAAAGTGTAACGCTTTTTAGTACAAATTGACAATGTAATAATAGATTTTAGGACTCCAGCAAAGTCTTTTTTGGTTCTGTAAGTTGAAGTACATGTAGTTCTAATCGATACCGTAGAGGACAGATCTTTTGCACTATGAAAATTTAAACCAACTGAAGATCTGCCCCTAGAAGTTGATGGGTCCAATCCTGCAAAGAATGCTTTCTATTACGAATAATCCACCAGAAGCCAAATGATGTTCAATTAGGCAGATGCCAAAACTACTCGTAATTTTTGGCAGCTTCTTTTATCATCTTTATGGTGCATGTATCACACAGAAAACCTTACAGAACTTTTACTTTAGAAGAGTAGCCACAGTTTAATGTACGTATTTAGCACTAACCTGGAAAAATGGGTATACTGTATATTTTAAAACCATTGCCACTTTCTCCCATGAAAATTCTTCTCTCTCTGAAGGGTCACAGTGAAATCAATGGAGCTGTTCCCCTACTGAGCCCTCTGACATGTGGATTGGAAATGGAAGATCTTATTTGCTATCCCAGAGGGCTTTAGTGAACATTTAGGTTATGAACAGCTTTTGAACTATTCCCTGTGACCACTGTGCTATGTTTCTCAGTCATGATCCATGGTGTGGAATTAGTTGCTTAACTCTCAAGGTATTGTTTTGTGCTCCATGACTGGATAACAGGAAACAGAATTAAACCAATCACTTACAGTTCAAACAGTAATGTAAATACATCTTTGCGACACTCCTGGTACAGAGGAATGAACATGCACATGGGTATTGTTGAATGCACACGTTCTGCTTCCACTGATAATCTTCCAAACAAGAGAGAAATGGCTTGAACAAGCATTTGAGGCAAGCAGATAAAGGAGGCTGCCACCCAAGGTGAATATTGTAAAATCAAGTTTGTTTCTTATTTAAAAAGATGCACCATGAGCACTTTTCTGGATTCACACAGCGCCACCCACAACCGTGATGTCCCAGGAAAACACAGCCAGAAGCTACTTGCAGTACCAAGGGTTGTATCTTCCAATTCTAATGCCTAACACAAATTTATTATTTAGCCTTTTGCCTAGGATCAAGTTTGCTTTAATTTAGTGTCAGGCATGCCCTTGCTTGAGGATCACATCGTGGACTTAAGAATACAATAGGTGCTTCCAGTCTCTGAATTCTGCTGTCATATGAACCTATATACATGCTGGACAAATAGCTGAATATGGAAAACATGTGGATGAGTGCCTGCCTCTTGAAGTACTTGCTTTCTGTATGCTATTACCTGTTTCTTGGGCACTGCATATTCTGCAGGTGCAGCTTTAGCCCTGGGGCTTGCAAGTTTAGCACTAAATCTTTTCAAACAAAACAAAATGCATTTGAAAAATTTTCCCTAAAACATCAGCCCAGATTTCATTGAACTCCATAACTTCTCCTTTTTCTTATGACTAACATACATGCTTACTTCCTCCCATGTTAAGAAAGAGTTTGGAATGAATAGATCATTTTTAAACACCACTTCTGTGGATCCAGGATCATCTTTGTCACACCATTTGGTGCAGTGAGAATTGGTTGAATGGTATTGGTTGTGTTTTGATAGGTTTTTCTTTGTTTGGGCAGTCTTTTTAAGCTCATTCATTCCTTTTATGGAATTTAAATTCCCATTGTGGTTTTTCAATAACTGGGGGAAACTTTAGAGAAACTGTGAGCAGAACTTACACCCATCTGATTTTTAGAGAGCATAATTATCTGAACGCATCTCTCTACATTTGTGAAAGATCTCAGAATACATCATGGATTTAATAAAATCTCAGTTGTCCTATACTACTCTATGAAATGTGGCTTTTGAGTAATTGGGTAATTGATTGGGTATACTGATTGGGTAATTACTGATGGATTGCTTTACTCCCCAACATAATCAGATGTATATTCAATAGGAAGCTCTCAGGTTACAAAGGCAGATTTAAGACCTAAAGCCATTCTGTACATTAAGCACACTTCCCAGAAGTCATAAACCAATCAAGTATGTTTGCAATCCAGATGTTAAGCTTTTTTCATCTGTTGGAGATACAATATGGATGATTTCCATTTTGCTTAACTCTTTCATAACATAGTGTTATGCTAAGATTCAAGAGCCACAACAGAACAGGTTAGCTATGCTATATTCATGTGATATTCAGTATATAGTCATATTCCCTGCTTTATGTTATGGCAATCTCACAGAGGAACCGCAAAAGCAAACAAATCTAAAACTGCATTTTTCTGGTTCTACATAGGGCTCAGTGACCATGAGCATCCTGTATGTTGTACGGTCCTGGTCATAGCTACAGTGTTAATCTATTATGTTTGGTAAGGCACTAGCTGGGCAAGCCATTTTAAGCTGGCCAGCCAGAAGGGAAGACAAATTGGTACAATAAGCTTAACTAAATAGACTCCTCTACTGTTATCTGAAGTTAAATGCATAGATCAAACACTGATGTTGTGGCATCTTGACACCGGCATCTTGTACAATCTTGTCTAAATCTACCACGTTAACAAAAGAAACACCTAGGGGAGGGGTGCGGAGGTCAGAGCGTCTCTTTCCTGAGATGCACCAACTTTTATGTAAACCGAACATGAAAAATGAAGAGCGAGAGACAGGGACTCGTCCTCTCATCTTCTTCTCAACCCAGTAATTGCACGTATGCCCTTAGCAGCATTTCATATCTACTGCTAATATCTTTCAGCACCAAAAACCTACTAAGTACCCCACAGAGATGATATATTATGTATTATCTGTGTGCCAGAGAGCTGGCCAGCTACTCTCACACATGATATAACAAGAAGTTCAAACAACAGGATGAAGGATGGTTAAAGTACATTGTTAAAGTACTCAGCAGATTTATTACTTATGATTTTTGTAATTTTGTATATGATGACAGGCAAGTCACTATCTTTTTCTCCCACTGTTTCCCATCCGTATAACAAAGGTGATACTACTTCCTTTCTCCACCCCTGCTCTTCCACCCCACACCCTGCAACAGCGCTTTGTTTAGTCTGGTTAGAAGATGAGGTCTCTAGGGCAGGACCTGTTACGATGCATGTGCATAGCACCTAGAGGAAGAGCTTTCCTGATTTGCGTGGGGACTTCTAGGGAAGACCGTCATAACACGAGGGAATGCAAGGGGTGACAGATGGTGTCACAATGATAAAGGCTGCACAGTTGCCCAGCTGGGGCATGTTCAGCAGAGATAAATTATACACATCCTATAAACCAGCTGTTATAATGGTTGTTCCACTTAAGCCCTAAACATTAAGTCTGATTCTTCTCTTTACTTAGTCAATTTAGGGCATTTTCTTATTAGTCAGTGAAGTTATTTCAGTAGAAAATTCATGTAGTAAGAGAATGGGCCCTACCTGTTCACTGGATCTTTTCCTCATAGTTGCTGCTTTTCTAAGCCAGGTGTCATCTCATTTAATAAATCCTTTTTTTCTATCATTCTTGGCACACTGAAATGCTGGCTGTCTGTCAGAATTCACTTTGTACCCATCTTCATTTTAAATTCCCCTTTTATTCTCTTGTATTATGTCAGAGTTGTAGTTTAGCATCCAAATGGTTGCAAATAGATGCTGAGTTAGGATACAAATGAGCAGCAGAATAAACAAGATAATCACGCTCGTACCGGCATGTCTGAGAAACTGGAACAACTGTACAAGCTCAGTGCAAAAAAATGATTCTTAGGAGACAGGGAGCCAGATTCATCAGTCTGATGTGGCTACTGCGCGTCTCCCAGCAGCACAAAGTAGGTGCAACCCCAGCTTCACTGAGCATTTAAACTGGGGCAAGAGAATTCATAATAGTTGGAATGAAAGATTTTAAGACTCTAGCCAAGTCTTTTTTGGTTGGGGTTGGGATTCTCTGAACTGAAGTGCACATCATTTTAATCGAGACCTCGGTGAATCTTGCCCAGGTACTTTTCCAAACATAGACAACATGTGAAGAAAGGCGCAGGCTCAGTGCTGCAACCTCACTCCATAAAACATCCATCCACTGAAGGCCCCTAGTTGTTAAGGGCCGGGCTCCTTCCGCTTCGGTCAGAATGACAACTCAAGCACAACCAAAAGGTGTTTTGTTTCTGGAAGTTGTGATGATATTGTAGTATCTTTTCAGAAAGATGCATCTACCTTGTGTCAGAGTTTTTCCATGCATTTTGGTCCATCGAAACACTATTCCTTTAGTCTTAGCTTTTCACGTTCCAGGTTACCGTGATCAATATTTTCCTTTAACTGTTCCAGCAGATTTTTTTCCTCCTACCCCAAAATACATCCGGTTGTTTTACTTTGATAAAAGGCGCTCAAAGTCCAGAAGAAAGGATGGCTTTGGCCCAAATATTTTTTATTGCTGTCTTGCACTTGTCTGTATGTAATTTTTTCCTAAGTGTACCTGCCGTAGCATAACAAGGGGTGGGGACCAACTTTGGGAGGGTGATGGGGGTGGAATAGCAGCTGCCACTGCATCCACACAGTCTTGCTGCAGCACAGTGGTAGTCAGAAGTCACTGCTACCCCATCCGTGTCCTGCCGCCCCGGACACCTGACTGCCTCTGTGACCTCAAATCCATCCCCCTTCAGCGGAGAGTTCTGGGGTTGTTTCTGTTAATGTTAGCAGGCTTTGGATTAAATCCAGTGAATTTACCCCACTTATTCTGGCAGGGGACCTAGTCCTATTTCTCCTGTATCTTCCAGCATGCTGCAGTATGAACCCCATTGTTCTGCCTTGCTGTGTTCCTTCTCCTCATTGCCAAGTTTTCTCCTGTGAAAAGGGTACCTTCTAAATTAACTTTCACTGACTGTGCAAAATTCTTTCATTGGAAAACCAACCGAGACTGAACGTTCGGCCCCAGGCAGAAACTGAAGAAATCGGTAGCTCCTCTCTGTTTTTGAGCATCTTTCATCTCCTCTGCCAGCCAGAAGAGTTATGATCACACATTTATCAAAAAGATATAAATTCTTGGAGATTCTTCTCCACCCGTCTTGGTTTTCTCTCTCCTACATTTATATAGGCTTCTGTTTATATACATTGAAATATTTTTCAACGTGAGTTGCCGTTAATCCAATTGCATGTATAAGGGATCCAACAGCAATATAAGCTTGTCATCATCATAGGAAGGGGATGACAAAAGAAGAAAGGAGCTATCTGGAATTAATTGCATTTCCCTTACAGATTGTCAGGCCTGATGCAAATTAACCTCCTTTTATTGTTTTTCAGGCATTCGCCCATTTAATTGCTATTTTGGAATTGTGCCATCTAGCTATGCCCTTTGAATGATTCTCACTTAACTGATCCCATTAGCTTCACAGCGCCAAATATTTCAAAGATATACAGGAGATGCAAACATTCCCCACTGAACTGAGGCTTCATCCTCACTTCATGTTACCTTTTATATATCATTCTAGAGATTTCACATCATTTTCCTTGTACTCATAAACCGTAAAAAACATATTTTGGTACAGGATATGGATGGCTAAACATACTCCTTTGTCCCAAAGTACAATGTTCAATAATATAATATTCAATTGTTATTTGCTCGTATTTGCTTCCTAGAGGCATAGTTTATGCATGGTTGTTGTGAGACATCAAAGAGAAGCCATGTCATGTCACAATTATGACTTTAAATAGATACTGCCTGAAGGAACAATGCCCAAGTGTAATCAAATCTAAAATATAACGTATCATATACGCCTATTTCACAGCTCACCGAATAACATTCATTGTATTCTTCACAAATTCTAGGTAATTTTGTGTGAGATATCCCTTGTTTTGGGTTGTATCCCATTTTCCAAAACATGCACACACGCGCGCGCGCGCGCACACACACACATGCACACACATGCCCTGTCTGTCATGTAATAAGACTGTAAGCTTCACAGAGCTGGGAGATTTTACATCTGTTAGATAATTCTAATAGCACATAAACAGTAATAGCAGGCATGCAAAGAGTTATGCGCAGTTGTCCAGGAATGCATGTACCGCATAAAGCGAGGGAAACCTGTAGTATATAAGTGGATACCTACAGTGTTTAGCATGATGGGGACTTTGAGATCAGGGGTAAGTTTTTTAATTGTTTAAGTGGCCTAGGAATCTCAAAGAAAACTTTCAGAAGTGACTTGGGCAGTCCAAAACCCATTGTTTCATTGTAAGGCTCAGTCTTCTAAATCACTTGATTTTTTAAAGGTTTTCTGAGATGTAAGGTCTTTAGATTTTATCTGCTGCACACAGGAATGGAAGATCCTGCAGCACTTCCCAGAACGGCAAGGTTTCCCTCTGAGCACTCGGTCCCCGCTTTGTGCTACGCATCCAGTCTCTCACTGTCTTGCTGCACTGATTCTTTTTTTAATTGGTGACAGACATAGTTGGTGAAGTACTTCTAGTGAAGTACTAGGATTTTTTAAAGATGGCCCGTCTGAGCCTTGAAGCCCATCTGGCTAACACGGATCAAGCACGCCAGCTTCTGTAAACCAACAACACACAACTGGCTAGCGTTGGCTAGCGTTCCTATCCCTTGATGATGAATATTCCTCAAAATCCGTAGCATGGGAGAATATGACAAGTGCAGCGTTCAGAGTAACGTGGCTAATTAGAACCACTCAGACGATTCAGTTGGAATGTGCTGCTTCAACATTGTTTTTTATTAACATGAAGCCTAATTTATAGCTTCATAGAGAACAAGGGGAAAAAAAAAACCAAGCTGCCATTGTTGATCCATCCGCTCTGCTTTGAAGGAGATTTACCCTAATAGCTTGCTTTCTAGGACATTCTCACTCAGTTTCTAATTGCCGCCTTGTCCTGATTTTTTTTTTTTTTTAAGATCGACATTGTGTCTTTGGGGACCAATTTCCAATGACCCTTTCCTTGTTTCATCTAAATTACCTTCTATAAAGGGCAACGTTCTGGCTGGAAAGGCAGGCCAGAAATTATCCACCTGGATTCCAAATCCTATCCAAGGCCCTGATCTTGTAAAGGAGTCAGCACATGCTTCGCATTGTTTGATCAGGAGGACTACTTGGCTGCAAAGAACTCAAGCACACACGTAAATCTTTTCAGGACCAGGGCATAAATCTGTGCTATGCAGCTGAAGATACTTTGAGGCGATCTGGATGAGACCTAATCATCAAGGGAAGTGGTTTAAATCTTTCATCACAAACTACCCCCACAGGTTATTCCTGTCCCTGGCAAGAACAGTTGGCCCTGGGAGGGCTTTGCAACTGGCAGCAGCTGGCTGGATTATGGGAACACAGTGACTGATGCTGATTTTCAAGCATTTGTGTGCACCTGTGATGGTGACAAACCTGAACAGGATTTAGCCCCAAATACATATGCAAGCCTGATAATAAATAGTTTTAAGAATTAGGTACATCTCATATGCTGGGCATGTGCCTGGTAGATATCATGTAAGATAATGAACATGATTACAATAGCAAATTGATAATTGACATTTATTTTCTATACATATGCACACTTAAAACAGGATGAGAACTAAGTGACATTTGTGTCACCAGTTTATAATTAAAATGCAGTGCTTGAATGAAAATGTAAGCTTCAATTAGCCAGCACGACCCTGCTTCCGGCTTTACTTCCCGCTGAAAAGCAATGATAACAAGCTCACATTTATTATCAGAGTTTTTCCTGGAGCTGTGCACTGAAACATGCTCACATCTGAGCCCTTTCACTGAAGACATTTTTTCGCTTCAGCAGTTTGGCATGCTTTACAAAGGCTCTCTGATTTTAGTGATGTTCACTACCTCTTACATAAAAAATGTTTTCTGTTGCACTATCTGTACATATTATTTGCTTTCACTTAAAGTCCAGGTGCATGGGTTATTGAAAAGTCAGAGGGGTAAGTTGACCATTGTTATCCTACAACAGTAGATATTGTTGGCTCTCACTGTAGTACACACATAACCATGTTTTTCTTGAAGCTAAGCAACATGGACATTAAAGACAGAAAACACCTATGATCTAACTCAAAACCTGGCCAATCGAAGGATATATTAGAAAGAATATTCTTGCTACAGTCTAGTATTTGTGTACCATGAGATGGTACTTCCACCCTTTAATCTCCTCATTATGAAGATTTTTTTCTTATAAGCAGTCTAATTTTTCTTATCTTAATTTCATCTCATTGTTCATCCTTTGGTATAAGAATGGGTGCATAGTGGAATCTGCATCCCCAGTGAGTAGCCCAGTAGTTCTCAATCTTTTTATACTGGAGGCACCCCCAGTAAATTGAAGACATCCCTCAATAGATTCAAGCCCCCCCCCGGAAAATACCAGTTCTTCGTCTTTACTCTTTTTTTTGACTATGGAAAAATAATTTTAAAATTCTTCTGGTACAAAAAACTCAGAAAGGACACAAAGGGTGCTTCCGGATGAGTGCGCACATGCAAGGGAACGTGTTTCCCATGGGACAAGCAGCAGCAGCATATATTTGTGCCACTGCTATTTGTCCCCAGGCACACCCCTGCATGCGCGCTCCAGCGTGTGGCAAAGTGATCCAGGTGGGGTAAGGGAGACTGGGGCTGGCACCTGTGCCAGCCTCAGCAGCCTTACCTGGGGTCTCGGAGCCTCCTGGGGCAGCATTGGCACTGAACCGGCTGTTCGGAGTCTAGCTGGGAGCCAGAGTGTGATTCTGGTCGGCCAGGCTCCAGTTCTAGCAGCGCACACTACTGCCGCATGCACCACGCCACATTTTTCAGAGGCGGGTTTTTTTGACACTGGGATCTCCCAGTATCGAAAAAAACTGCCACACTGCAAATTAGCAGTGCCATATCTGCAACTGTACTATGAATTCCACAACTGTAAATTCCACGTGGTTTTCATTGGGACTACACACAAGTTCTGCATGATTCAAAGAAGTAAATGTGCACACAGCACTTCAAGAATATAATTAGCTTGGCTGGAAGTCTCCTCCAGCCAAGGTAATTTGTGGTTTCCAGCATTTACGCAATTGTTATAAGCAGGACTCGAGAAATGTAAAAGCAGAAGTAGTATGGAAGATCTGAACTTATAGTAAACCTTTGCTCCCAGATTTGGTTCAGTGACTGATACATGGTCTAGGGTAGAGCCTTGCGGGAGGACTTGTTAATTTTTAAGTTGTAAAACTACAACTTAAAGCCCCCTTCTATCCAATGACCCCCTAGTATTCTTTGGTGCTATTCATGTGGGAGAGGATGACCTGCTCAGCATGGCATCCTGACCATAGAAGTGATCTTTCTCAATTGCATTTTAAGAACTGTTCATGGAGTAAATTACACTGTGCTTAAAAGGCCAAAATCATCCTTGGTTTAGCTTTATTGACTTGGGTAGAATTACACTATAAATGAATTTGGACCAGTGTAATTTCCATACCGCTGCTTAGCAGCCTGGCTAAAAATCCATTTTAGAAGCAAATTAAACAAATCTGAATGAAAATCAAAAGAATATTTCACCATTCACACATGCTATTTTAGCTACAGTTTGGAACTTGGCTCTAGTAAAGTGTTACAGAGGAATCTCTTTATTTATGCAGCATCAGTATGTACAATATGTAATACTCATATGTTTTTAATGACACATTTTCTTTCAAAATTAGCCACCAAGTAACCTTTTTCTATATTGTTTTTTATTACATACTGTATTTATGCTGCCATGGGATTTTTTTTGTACTATGGAACAATGAAGATGTCAAAGTGAGACCCAGGGGCATTGTGGAAATCTAATTCTTGGAACACCAGTCCTGTTGCCATGGAGGAAATGCACTCAATAGTGTGTACTGTGCTTCTTTGCAGGCCAAAGGAATTAAAGACCCTGTTTTGTCGATATGCCATGTCAGTTCACTAGGGTTGTCAGAAGTGAGGCTGTTCATTTAGATAATCTTGGTTCACATTATCAGAGAAAAATGCTGAAGTACAAATTGAGGAAAGAGTTGAAGTCACAAAAGTCATATGTGTATCTATTTGTTTGTGTGTGTGTGTGCATGCGTGTGAGAGAGAGGCTTGACTTTTGACACTCTCCCTCTGAAATCAGTTGAAGTAGGAAGCGTGTTTGTTATAGATGCTCTGGCATTTCATCTTCTGTGTCTATCCATTACTTCTTATTCTAAATGTATCTGTTGGCACTAATTCCAGTTTTGTTAACATCAAAAGGCCAGTGCCTCCGTTTATTGCTGATGGCTCGCTCCTCATTCAGGCAAAACCCTGTTGTCTAAGTAAGGAATAAGCAAAGATGTTGGCCCAAGCTTCAACAGGACTGCCTGGACAACAGTGTCTTGGCCCATTTTGAATCAAGCCATGGTGCATCTGGATTACTGATGTAGTGTTTTCTGAGATGGCTGCCCAGGGCGTGCTTTGATTCTGCTTTTCACTACACAGATTATCTTAAACTATTGGCTGAATGTTAATAGTCTCCACTTACTCACCAGATGCACCCCACCAGACACCAGGAGAGCAGTAGCAAGCAAAATACAATGCACCTAGCAGATGGAAGAGAAGAGGCACCCAATACACTGCCATGTTGCAGCTCCCAGTCGACTAAAATCATGGAACAGTTTCCTCTCTACAACACAGTCACTGGATGAAACACGGACGGACACACAAATAAATATGTGGCAGTCATGACTAAAGATGACCTAGGAGGGAGTTAGGATAAATATTAAAATAGTCAGACATCTCTCTACAGGTGCAGAGCTTAACTGACCAGCATCAGAAGCTTGAACTGCCTCTAAACAGGGGTCAGTAAGATTGAAGTTAACATGCAATTGTGGGGATACCCTAATGAGACAAGCACCAACTACGAATGTGGAGGAAACTTTCAGACTACAGAGCGCCAGCTGGCCTGCCTACATATGGAGGAGCCATGGACCAACAAGGATTTCACTAAGACTACCTGAATTACCTGACGACAGGTTAAGCAATAGTATGTGCCCATTTCTGGACTCAAGTTTGAATGTGGTGATAGGATACGAGAAGGAGGCAGCATAAAAAGCTAATGAGCCTAGAGACTGGAGCTGTATCCAACTTCCTTTATGAAACAAATGGACCAATGTCCATAGGGGAACAGATAGATAGGAAAGGGGACTGCTCTCATGTTCAAGACAAGCCTTCAGCAAGTTTGGGGCTTGGTCAGAACATTTCTCTGTTATGCTCCCATTGAAGAGAATAGCACAAGTCCCCACTACACGCAATGCAGCAAAGGAAAGGTATGGTGGTTAGGAGGCTCTCCTGACAGCTTGAATCCAATCCTTCCTTCTCTGGCTTTTGCTCCCAATCTTCTGCTATCATTTTGGGGCTGATCCTGCAATTTATGTAAGCAAAATCCTCTATGCAATCCAAGGGATTTTCCCAGGCAAGAGCAGGGTATTAAGCTAAAAGTGTATTTCAGTAAGCACCTAAGTTGCATTCGGTGTGTTTAGGGCTGTGCGAAACAGCACCATTTCATTTCAACTTCCATTTTGCCATTTCGAAGGGACAGTGTTTCATTTTGCCATTTCAAAGCACTGTTCTGTTTTGTTTCATCGAAACTGTTCTGCTGTTTCAACGTGTTTTGATGTTTTGCCCATAGACTATAATGGGGAACCACAACATTGTCATTTCTTGCCTGATTCAGATGAGAACTGTGAGGATGGTAGCCCCTTCTGAGGGCATAAAGCCTGCCAAGTCTCAAAGAGATAGGTCCAGGGGGCTTTGTGAAATTGTACCTCAAACTGTTCAAAGCAAAACTTGTATCACTTGCCGGCAGTGGCAGCCTGCTGAAACCCTGTGCGCAGATCGGGGGCCTGCGTCCCCTGGGAAGAGCTGGGGAAATGATCAGAGAGCTGGGGAATCGAACCGGGACGTAGACGTCAATATCACAGCAATCCTTCTCCCCTCTTCCCCTCCCTCTCCTTAGTTTCTATTTAGCTGCAAGCAAACCCGGCTTCGAAACATTTCGAAACTTTTTAAACGTTTCAAGTGCCCTCATTTCATTTTGAAACTGTTTCAAAGCCTTTCATTTCATTTCAATTTCTCTGTTTCGAGCTCGAAACACGGCAAAACGAAACACCCGTCGAAATTTTGCGCAGCCCTAGTCTTCAAGGGAAGGAGCAGCACAAGAGCAGTTACCTGCTTCCGAAGGAATTCATCTCCCCTCCATATACTGCTTCATAGGAATGTTTTTTTCTCCCTATGACTCATAAACGCAATTATCCAGAGAATTCACCAAAAGGACCTTTTTAATGAGTTTCAACTGCCTCTTCTGCCTCCCAGACCTGTGCCCGCCTCTGCTTTGGATATTACTTGGTTCCAACATTGGCCTGTTTAGCCTTTTTTTTCTCTTTTAATGTACTTGTCAGTAGATATTGCTCCAAACAAAAGACATCTGGGCTTGGCATCTCAAGCATTTCTCAAAGCAAAAGGGAAGCACAGAGTGAGAACCTGTTGACCGTGATAGAAGAATTCTCTTCCCAAAGAGAGGAAAAGGCAGCAGACTTTCACTGATCTTCACAGTTTTGGGGATCTTTCTTGCAGAACAGAAATGATTTTTATTTGGAGCTTGTGGGCAGGAAAGACAGTTAAATTTGAACTTTTTTTTTTCTTTTGAAGACACACAGTCAATATGTATTGCAAATGTACACTTGACACATGCTTCTTTTGCCAGGCTGTCAACCATTCATTTTATTTAGCACATACTCTATTTACTAGTTTAATTGTATCATTATTTACTAGAAAGTGTTTTAAAAATAAGTTTAGAAAGACACATTTTCAGGCTCTCCATTAAACTATCCTGTGTGGCTATGTGCAGGTGTTGACAGGTTAATCTGCATTTTAAGGGAGAGATGCAGTGAGGTAAGCAAGGGTTTTCTTTGTCTCTAAAGTCAATCACTTGAAAACACTGCCAGATTTATCCCTGGCATAACTCCCAGCAAGTAACTGAGGTTATATACAAGGTAAATTTGGCTCAGAAGTACCTGTGCCTATTTATTACAAGGTTGATTTAAGTTCCCTGCTTGTACAAAGAAACAGAACTGATTCTGAAAATGGCTTGTACAACATTGATTTTCTAGGACACTTCAATTCCCATAGTAGTGCAATATGTACACATTATTTTATTCAGGAAATGCTGGGCTTTTCCATTATAGTTCCTATTTTTGAACAAAGAAGTTGAGATCTAGAGGCCACCTGTCCCAAAACCTCCAAGTCTGAGTATCCCAGAGTTGTTTCAACTTCATTGTGGTACTGTATTCAGAACCAATTTCCAAAGCACAGGGGGTTTAATAGACCTGGGAGTTTTGGATCAGGCCAAACTGTGATTTACATGGTTCATAAAAGCTGTAGGCTTTAGAAAGTCTCTAGTGAAAGCAGTAATCACACTAGCAATAAACAGATTTTCAATTAAACCACTTTGGTCCCATCCTGGAGCAGAGTCTGTTTTTTCTAAAATTAAGATTGCATAAGAAACTTTAGTCCAAACTACAAAGTATAGGTCTAATCCTCTCCCTCCAATACAAAAAAAAGTTCCTGTATTCTATAAACTGTTCATCTACATCTTTTGTATTTATGATCCACATCCACCGAAATGGTTCATATTGAATCAAAGTGCAAAATCTAGTTCATGTAGTAAAGAGAGAATCTAGTGCTCCAAGAGCTACAAGTCTGTCCCAATCAAGGCTTGCACACTTTCTGTTTTTCTTATTTTTTATTTATTTTTACGCCTGCATGGAAGCAGATGGATAATACCTACCCTAGTGTAATTTACTACAGATTTTTCTTGGGGTTACCTCATCGACTTAAGTTACAGAGATGTAATCAGCTCTTACAAGTGTAACCGTGTGGCATCCAAGCTGTTAAATCAAAGAGCCAGTTTTGCCCTTGTGGGGTGTGGTTCACTGCCCCTAGTGACTCAAGACAGAAGATTCTTCTTTACTACTCATTCCCCATCCACAGTCACCTTGAATTAGTCAAGAGTAGCTGAGAACTGAGTTTGACTCTCAAGATTTTCTTATCTACACAGTCAGAACCAGATACCAGTTAAACCTGACCTGTCAAAACGCAAGAAATAAAAGAAAAAGAAAAATGATTTAAAACCAATGTAGTAGCTGCGGAATAAATTCATGTATTTATCATTCCAGTTCCCACCATTCCTGTCTCTTGTTCCAGAAGACAAAATATTAGATTAAAAAAAAACATATGCTTTCAAATCTAATAATAGAATACGATATACACAAGCAAGATAATATGACTGAAAAAGCATTTACCTTTAACATATTTGCTCATAATGTACCCTACTTAAGCATGCTAGTCAGACTGACTTTTAAATTTCCAGAGTCTCAATTCATGTTGGCAAATAAATTAATTTAACATCTAGGAACTGCTTTCAAAATCCACAAAAGAAGCAAGTCTGCTGCTGTAGCCTCGCTTTAAGAAATATTCTGCTCTTCAATATCTGGTGCAAGATTTTATCTAGTCCAATTTAAAACCAGATTTTCCCAAACACTTACTTATGCAAGTCGTCCTATTAACTTGAGAAATCAGGTTATTTGCAAGAGAATGGGTACTAATGTGAATAAAGGTTTGCAGGATCCATGTCTGAATTTGCAATACACAGATTTAAGGACCTGAATAAAAATCAAATTCAGTAATTGCAGTGTAACATTTATATATTTTCAGGCTTCCAAGACACAGATTAACTTTAAATGAGAATTCCTACTTTACACACAACACACACACACACACACACACACACTCTTTGTAGTGTTTATTGACTGGCTTAGAAAAAGCAATGAGAGTCTGTTTCATAACATATTCACATAGGGCCAGATGATGAGCTAGACTTCAAGCCAATCAAAGGGAATAAGAACGCCTCTTCCACTGCAGCATTCCCCAGCCAAAGCTTAGATAGGGGCAGGAAAAAATATGCACATTTACTCCCTTTCCTTTGCATGGGTTGGCAGAGATGGGAGTCTACCCACACCCGATTTAGAGCTAAACCAAAGTACAAGATGTCATATTTTATTGCTGGCATAGCCAGCTGCAAATTCCTGGGTGAAATCAAGGGAAGAACAGTGACTCAGAGGTGAATTTGAGTCACGAAGACTGGTGACTTCTTCAGTGATGGAGCATTAAACACTACCACTGAACTTCATGTGTTGCTGGAGGCCTCAAAACAAAATAAATCTGTACTGTAATACCGTTTATGTTCGATAGATGCAAGATAACGCACCTCACATAAGTACAATCCAGTTTGAACAGGATTCATGCAGCTGGCTTTTCTCACCGATAAACAGTGTTAGGCCAGTGCGCATAACATCCAGTGTGTACAAATATAAATTTAAACCGCAATGGAAAAAAAAACACATCCTGGGTGGACCTCCCCTGAGATCAATAGCATACTGACTTTTTTCAGGTAGCTAAATGGCTGAAGAAGGATTCTTTTGTGCATATGTAGCATAGAAAAGTGCGCAGATTTCACGACCATAATGACTTTTTCATTAAAAATACCTATTTATTGACTGTCATAGTGATCTCACCAAGGAAAACAACCTGCAGATGTCTGAGCACTTCAGAATCAGTAGAAATTCACTCCATGATAGCTGAATCTATGTTGACAGTGAGTGTTGTTTAGTTTGCTTGACCAGTGCAAGCACATAGTCTTTTCCTTTTAACAGGAGTATTAACATCATGTTTTAGATCATACTTTAGGCACACCACAAGTGATAGAGCAAGGTTGTCATCTACAGCATGATTTGATCTGCATCTTTCATGGAAAAAATACCTGGCAATACCAGTCAAGAGAACCACGCTAGAGCAATGCTACTAGCAGCAAGTATATTAAACGTGGCAACATTAGACTGAATGTGGCCTCTTGGGCCATCCAGTCGAGTCCCCTATATTTTCAGGTAACCACATATATAAAAAGTTCTAAAAATTATTTATTCCTTTCACATACCACAGCCACAGAGCACACCACAAAGCAAAAAATACCCTAGGGTTTGACACAGGCAGAGAGAGAAGCCAATGACCTACTACTGCAATGATAGGAAAAGTATTACATGCTCGTATCCCAGGACTGGGACTGTGCTCCATGCTTCCAAGGAAAGCAAACCCGCCCTCCCCACCACTAGTCTTTACCAATCTGACCCGAGGGAAGAAGTCCTTCCTGACCTCAGTTCAGGTGATTGATTTGACTCTAAACTGAGAAACAAGACCTTCTAACACAGATGCCTGAGGACATACCAGTAAAAGCGCCTCAGTCAGATCTTGCCATTTAGGGGTGGCCAATGTACCGTGTTTCAAAGAATGTGAGAAGAACTCAGAGTCTTCTAAGGAGACCAGGTTCTTTGGGTGACTGATATCTTGTATTAGACCAATTTAAGTAGTTGGGAAAAAATTGTCTTAGCAAGTTTTGTAAGACTCTTATAAAGCATTCATAGGAAGAGAGGGAGGGGGGTCTTCCTTGGCCCCTACATACGACCAGCAGAAGACCTGGTGGCAGCATATAAGTACATAAGGGATGTGCATTAGGATCTGGGAGAACGTCTGTTCACCAGGGCACCCCTTGGAAAGACAAGGTCTAATGGTCACAAACTGCTGAAAGACCATTTTAGACTGGACATAAGGAAAAACTTCTTTCCTGTCCGAGTCTCCAGAGTCTGGAATAGACTCGCCCCAGAAGTGGTGCAAGCACCTACTCTGGATACCTTCAAGAAACGCCTGGACACTTATCTTGCTGGGGTCATCTGACCACAGCTGGCTTCCTGCCCTTGGGGCAGGGGGCTGGACCTGATGATTTCACAAGGTCCCTTCCAGCCCTAACGTCTATGAAATCTATGAAAAAAAACCTAAAGGGTGAGATTACCAAATACCTCCCATATGAAGAAAAAGTTTCCTCTCACCCTAAGAGGATGGCAGACACCTGAATCAACTCGCAGCACATACTGACCATTGACTCAAGAACCCCCAACCTCACCATGCTAGCCCCTCCATATACCAACACACATGACTACAGTTCAGGTGCTTTGCCCCATATACTTTGCTCAGAAACCCTTTCCAAAACTTCACTTTTCTAAGCCTTAGTTTAAATATTTCTAAGATATTGCAAGTTTCTAAAATCTTCCACCCGTGTAAGAGACCAATTCACCTCGCCAGTAGTTGGAGAAAGAAGTTTTCACGTCCCCTGTATGGTAATTGTCACAGACTAGTTCACAGCAGCTGTGAGGGCAGCCCAAAGTGATGCCACAGCTATAACAGCAGCCTTAGTGCCTGTGCCACCCGAGTTAATCAAAGGCATAGCAGGCCCCTAGACTGCCCCTCCTGCAACAGAAAGATGTCACTTTAATGCTTTTAGGCTTTGGTGTGTGAATCTCAAGACCTAGGGCTTTTTACAGCCCTACTTCCTTAATTCATCATATTATTCATTTAAAAGTAAGTTTCTACTCCTCAGAGGCACTAAAAACTTTGAAATGTGTTTAAAAAGTTGGTAAATAAAAATTCTGTGTGTGCTCTCACACACTCCTAATTACTCATCATTTTAAGCCGGCCACTAAGTTTCTGATGCATGATATTTGAATGCTTGGAGTTGAGTGCCTGAAGCTGTCATAACTTTAGAGATGAACCAAAGATCACTGTAGGACAATTGGATTTATTAAGGCAACACAAAACCAATCGCGGGAACCTTGGCTTAGGGAGATGTGAATTACAGCTCTGCACCAGCAGTTGTAGGGGAAATTCAGCCTGCATGAGATTTTCACAGTGATTTATGAGAAAAGTTGTATCAAAATTCAGTTGATTTGTATTGCTATGTCACTCCCAGTTTGTGCCAGAGGGCAGGCAGTGTAAGGCCAAATCTGTACTCTCTTAAGGATCTTCTAGGAATCCTGTGGGTGGAAGTCACTCTGGGCAGGTGAGGAGGCAACACATACTGGATACACACTACATCCTTTTCACAGAGCCCGTACCTTGTTGGAACAGCTACATTTTCCACCAGCAAGCTCAAGAAAAGGATGAAGCCAAAGGGTACCAACCAACTCATACTCCCAGCCTGACAAATAGTCTGCTGCTGCACAGCCCAGCAAACCCAGCCTGTAAAGTGTTAGAGAGACCCAAGGATCACTGGGAAAACTTTCTTCTGAGTTTGTGTTTCAGGGACAAAAGCCTGATGTTTCTGTAGCACAGTGGGTGAGAGAGAAGAGGACCATTCACAGCTGGAGCAAGTTTATATTCTTCATGACAGAATATTTCTAGAGCAACCCTATGGTGCAGAACTTTTTAAGTTTATATCTTATAGTCCTTCAAGCCTGGCAAACTATCATTAACATTTGACATCTTGAAGTCATGCAGTGTCTGGGGAAAACTCACATGTTTTTTGAAATTTGTGATGCCACAAAGTTCCTAAAGACCTAAAGAAAATCCTTTTCCCCCTCCACTCTCTGTTTGATGTAGATGGAGCACACAAAAAGTAGCCAGGACTCCAAAGCATTACTTTACAGGAGGTTTTTTTGTTTTGTTTTGTTTTTAAACTAAAATCAGTATTTTAAAACATTTAACATTTCCTAGCTACTCACCTAGAGTGGCTGCGCCTCAAATATCCTTCGGAGACAGCCATCTGTACCACAAAAGGGGTACACGACTTTCCCCTTACGAAGATAGCAAAGTATATCACATATACAATTATGGATCCCAGAGTGATTTATAGATTATTAACTTCATTTTACATGTACAGAAACTTAGGCACAGAGTGGTTAAGTATTTGCCAGCACCACAGCACTGAGCAAAACTAGATGTGCATGTACACCACTCACTACAACGTGCACAAAGTCACTACAAAGAAAGATCCTCTCCTGCTAAGTATACAGTAAGTACGCTACAAAGGCAGCTCCAGACTGAGGCATATTCATTTCATAAGGAAGCAAGAAATTCTAGCAAAATATAGTGAGATATGAGTTGTTTCTTTCTTTGGTTAGAAGAGAGAAGGTTATAACAGAGGAGGGGCACACACATATTCATACAACCCCTTTGCACAAGCCTGGCACTTTTCATAGGTTTCAAGGTAGGGAGAAGAGACATATTTTTGTCTCAACTCTTTGGTCAAATATTGTCAACACATCACAGAATGGGGCCCCTTTAAGAAAGCCGGGATTTTGTCATTCAACCCTTTTCTGTTGTCTGCACCCAGTCAAGCTGGCTACCAAGACAATCACGGAGCCTGAGGGAGACCTACCCTGCAAGAGAAGGTGCACTGCAGTAAGGATCTGAAAGCCCAATGCAACCGTAATGCAAGAAGGTAAATGTGTCACATACTAGACCTAGAGCCCTTTTGTACCATGTGGAATAAGATGCGTGGGGCAGGGGAACTGCTGTCAAAGCTCGTCTCCGCCTAGCAGTATTCCTGGTTACTCACTCCTCCTATTCACCTCTCAGGCTGGCCTTTCTAGAGCGCTCTCCAAGGTGTTAATGAGCTTTTCTTCTGCTACTGAAAGGAGGAAAAGTGGAGGTGTTGTAAGAGCTAGGAATCCAAGCACCACGTGAACAATACTGAGAAACATTGAAATGAGCTAAAAGAAATAATAAAAATCAGATTCAGAGACTTATCAAGTAGCCACAAACTCCTTCCAACTGTGGCAGCCCCAACTCTGGAGGCAAAGCTACCTTATGCAGATCCCATTTTTTTATTTTGTATTTCTTCTTTCCTGGAGATGCCTGCTCTAGTGGTTCCTTGCCTCCAGTGGACCAGGTTTCAGGTCCAGCCCTGGAAGGCAGATGGGTTTGAAGTATGGCACCATCCTACTGTATGTGGATGCCTCCCCATGAAAAAGCCACCGCCTAAAAGGACTCTGTAAGACACTTGGAGGGAGAACGGGCCTCTCAAATTTATGATTTACCTCCAAACCTAAAAATCAGATTGGTTGGTCTATAGGCATGACCAAAATCATCATCTCCTTGGCATTTCATAGTGGATGCTATTCTGGAAGTAAAAAAGTGATAGAAGGACATGAACTCAAAATTCTCGTCAATAAAATATTTATGCACCCTGCATTTGCATACAGCATTCTTGAATTAAATGGCTTGAATCTTTGTGACTGAATAGCATTGATGAAGGCATTTCTGATTCAATAACCAGATTTTTCCTAGAGTTACTTTGGGAAATGTTTTTGGGAGGGTGTATTTTTTAGTGGGTATAACAAAGAAGTTACATCTACTGTAAACTTAAGAGCAGTCTGCTTAAATGTGTTGCTTGAATCCCAGCAGAGAGGAAAATGCTTCTAATGAATAATTAAAACTAAAGAGAGCTCTTTCTGCATTTGCAGTCTCATTTTTATGTGCATGTAGCTTGCATTAGAAAACAGAAAGTTTCAGATAGAGGACCCATACGATATCCCTTCTGCTCCTACTCCTTCACAGACATCTTGTTGGTAATTGGTCTACATTTTGATTTATTGTTGTTTCATTTGTTAGCTTTAACCACTTAAATTAATCTGGGAATGGTTTCAATTGCAGACTCTTAATTATCATGAGCCAGCCACTTTATACATCAGCTTATACCCTAGTGATTCATGTTGCTATACCAGCAGCGATTGTTAAGAAACAATGGAGAGGTACATGCACACACATATTCAGAACAAGACTGCAAATACAAGGAAAACAAAGATGAGTATCCATAAAAAGACTTAGGGTAAGCATCTGGTCCCCCGTCTCCACAGACAGCCAAGCTGTCGTGCTTTCCCTCTCCTCCCCTCCAGCCATCCGCAGTTCATCCTCCCCAACCACCTCCTCATCATTTGCCCAAATTCTTTCCTCCAACTGTACTCCCACTCACCTTCTTTCATGGCTCCCTTCCTCTGCAGCAATCAGCCTTCTCCACCATTTCTTTCCCTGAGCTCTCCATTGGTCCTCCTTCATCACACTACTCTCCTTCCCCATTCTTCTTCCTCCTCCTAAGCATTATCCTTCACTCCTTAAACTCTCTCCTTAGTTTTGCTAGGAGCCAGCCCCCAGTCTGCCAAGTTTGTCCACAGCCACAGCTTTTTGCTTTCCTTTAATGGTGTTCTTTGGTCTCTACAGTAATCCCAGGCAACAATGTGCTGGGGAGTAGGGATGTGCAAAGCGGGCCCTATTTGATTTGGGTTCAGATTCGGATTCGGCCCGAATCAGGGACACTGATTCAAGTCGTTGATTCAGATCACTGTCCCTGATTTGATTCGGCCAAATCTGAATCAGAAGATTCGATGCTGATTTGGAGAATCAGCAATTCAGCCATAGACACAGCTTTAAAAGTTTTTTCTACGTACCTTGAGGTAGCAGCGTGGCTCGTGATCACTCCAATGCTGGGGCACATGGAGCGCTCCACAGGAGGGGGGGACGGGGACCCTCCAGATGCTCGCTGGGAAAACTGCAAGTGGACCAGAAGTACTTCTGGCCCACTTCCAGGTCTGCCAAGGAGCATGCCCTGCACCTCCCTGGCTTGGTGATCAGCCGTGGGGGGACCCCAGGTGCCCCCCAGACACAGGAGGCACCAGTCACCGAGCCGAGAGAGTGCGGGGGACCCCCAGAGTGCTCCCCGGTGAACCAGGAGGTGGACTGGAAATGCTTCTGGTCCACTTCCGGGTCTGCTGCCAAGCATGCTGGGGAGCACCCCATGCTTGTGTGGGATGCTCCATGCACCCCAGCATTGCAGCATTCACAAGCTGCCTGGTACCTAGAGGTATGTAGGAAAAACATGTAAAGCTGTGTCTATGTCCAAGTCACCAAATCTTTCCGAATCTCTCCAAGTCGATTTGGAGGGTTCCGATTCAATTAGGAAGATTAAAGTGTCCTCTGATTCGATTCCAATTCAAAGATTTGGCCATCGCATCAGGCCAAATCTCCGTCGAATCGAATCAGGGATCGAAGCTTCGCACAGCCCTACTGGGGAGCAGAGCCCCTTGTTTTTCCAGTCTATCTCAGTGCCAGCTGGAAGCACTGCCATCTTCATCTGTGCCATGCACCTCCATTGTCTCCTCTCCCTATAATTGGGTATGATTTGTCATGGGACTGACCTGTACCATCTTTTTCAAGCCCTAATTATACCATGTCAAATTATTGATAATTAAACCAGTAACCGAGGGACACAGTGGGATCATGACTTTACAGGTCCTTCCAGTTGACTTGCTTTATATTTTCTTTCCAGGATTCATTTTGTTCACTGAACTTTTTGGTTCTTTTATTTTTTTCTACCCTGGGTCCTGTTTCTGTTTGGCATTCCCCAACTGTGTATTTCCAAGGTTAGGCATCACCACTGAGCATTCAACTACGAGACAGAGTCCCTCAGGAGATGGTGCAAATCACTCTAAGTGACCTGCCCTTCTGCTAATGTAGCTTCCCCGTGGTCTCCAAACCCTTGGCTCAGGTTCTCCATAGTCCAGCATCAGGCTCTGGGCTTGGAAGAATCAGTTCTTCCTAACCTTTTGATTCCCTGTTGTCATTTGTCTCATTTCTGTCCCGCATCACTGATTGTACATGATCAATCTCTGGAGATTGTTTCTATGAATAACTCTCAACAATCTGGCATAGAAATGAGGAAGTCATGCTCCAAAATGAATGAGGACCGGAATCAAGGTCGTTGCATTATAAAGCTAGACATATTGCAAGAATCCCTTCCATTAAAATGATTTATGAAGTGATGTTTCTCTATTGCTTCTTCAATACCCAATTTTTTAAAAATGCCATTAAAGGGCCAGAGTTTGGTGATGGATAACCAGAGACTGAAAAGATGCATGGGAATTTTATACGATGCCAGGAATGTCAAAATACCCCACACATTCCTAATCAGGTGATTAATATGGTTTTACATTGCACCTTCCACATTTCCTTTCAAATGTTTCTTGCATTATCGGCACATAAGCTTGTAACCTTTGACCAGGGTTTTTGCCTGCATAGTTTTGAGCTGTGGTGCAAGCAACCAACCACACATTGTAATCTTTCCTGGACATTTTCTGGCACTATTAAAATAAACATCTACATTGTCTTGTATTATGTCAGGTTTTACTGCTGGCATTAGCTGGTACCTGTTATCACATGTATGTAATATAACCATTTGAGTTTGATCCAAGGAGCTCTTACCCTGTAAATCATTTTTCTTAGCAAACACAACTGACTCTTCTGTTGCTTACTCAAAATGTACACTGTTATGGCTCCATGGACTTTCACCAGTGTAAGTGAAAGGAGTGTCATATCCTGTGCCATTTGCACCACCATACAGAACCTGTCAGCTTGCTTTCAGATTTCATACTAAAAGCCCATGGTGCACAACTGGCTTGTTCCTAACACACAAGTGTTAAAGCAAAGGACAAAGACATTTGGAACATTAGAACTTAAGAAGTCAAAGTGATGCTTCCCTTTGCCATAATTTCACTTCTATCGAGGTACAGCTGTTCTTCACTGTTGCAACAGACTGAACAATTGGGTCTGCGTGGAGAAATAGGTGATGTGATGACATGTACACTTCTGACTCATCATGAGCTCTCACAAGGGACTAGCATTAATGAGAGCTACTCTGCCTATATGGGGGTAATCACACCATTAATGCACTTGACAAACGTGTGGGGAATATGCTTTCTTCCAGAAAAGCTCCATTCCAGCTTTTGCTGACTCCTAAGTAGTAAGTATGAAAACCAGAAAGTCATCTTGTAACAGGGAGCCAGGGGGCTCCTGTTAATTGTAAAGGAAAAGGTAGCAGGCTGTGCTGGCTCCAAGGGGGTGGCAGCTAGAAAGGGAGTAGGCAGGCTTGCAGCCATACAGATACAGGCTGGGTGCAGGGAGAGTAACTCCCCCAGGAAATGAGGGGCAGAGCAGTACGCTGCGCCAGGGCCGGCATCTTGCTTGTTTGGAAGAGCAGAGCACCAAGCAGCTGAGCGAAGCAGCAGCTATAGAAAACAGGTGGGTTATCAGGCCCAGAACGGAGACCCCTGTGTGTGGCTATAGGGTCACTTGACCGGAAGGGACTGAGCTTAGGAGGCACATAAAGCAAGTGCCTGAGACCGGGCAGGCAGTCAGTCTGGTCCTGCAGGCAGCAGGGAAAGAGGCTGTACAGCAAGACGGTTGTAGGGGACCAGCCGTACTGATCCAGCCTGGGACTGCACGTAAGGTGCTTAGAGCTGGCGGGGGACTATGACCCTACATGGGGATAGTTTTGACACATAGCCAGTGGGCTGGAGTTTATGTTCAGACCCAGTCTGGGAATAGTTTTTGTTGTAGACCGTGGGCTTATATATTGGTTTTAGTGTAAACCGGTGGACTGGACTGTGACTATCAAGAGAAGATACGAGCAGACTAGCCAGGGGTCAGGGCTCAAGACACAGACAGGGAGAGGCCGAAAGAGAGAGAGACCGAGGAGGTGGCCTGAGGCCAAGAAGGCTAGGCCCGCAGCCCGAGAGAGCAAAGACCATGGCTAGGGGCCTGCAGCCTGATCTCATAACTTCCTTGCCACTTTGGAACAAGATATTTCAGGAAATGTGAAGTAGGGAGGCTTTGTAGATAAGAAGGGCTACAAGGAAAAAAAAAGTTAGAAGGGAGAAGCAAGTCGCTTAAAAACGTGTGAAATCGTGAGACAATGCAAGAAAAAACCCTACCATAACAGATATGCTAGTTGTGTTTACTTCACAGAATAGCAATCATGCCCTGGATATGGTCAAATCCATGCTTTTAAATATAAAATGACAAGGGACTGTGGAAGGACACAAGTGTCAGTTCTCTTATCTTTACTCCCAAGGAAGTGATGGACCATGATACAGGCTTTAGAAACGTGCAGTGAAAACAGAAGAGGGACCCATCAAGTCTGGGTGGATCACCAAGTTAATGAAGAAGAATTGGTGACAGTCTGGAGTACAGGAAACCAGACAACTCCCCCTTAAGGGAGACTTAATCCCAAAAGTACCAGTGTGGGGTGGGGGGAAAAGCAGTGCTTGACAATGTGAAAATAAATATGGTTTGTCACTCACAGCATGTGAATGCCTCAAACAGAATGACTCTCTGCTTTCAAAAGCTACATCAGACAAAGTCTGGTATTTCGGGCCTTTCAAATGACTGATGGACTGGCAGCAGCCACTGTGCCCTGGAGAAGGACATCAGTGTTTGCAGGGGCCAAGATAAAGAGCTGAGAAAGAAGTAGCTGTTGTTCTGGATGGAGGTGAATATGAATTCTAGCAGGGATACTGTCCAATCAGGGCCTCCTTCTCATCCCCCCGCACCCCAGGATTTGTTTTAAGTCACCTTCAAAGGAGTTCCTGTGACTATGAACCTCATAAAGTTACAGCAGTCAAAGATAAAGCAGAATAGTCTTTGTAGTTGTCTGGAGAACACAGTAATAATTTGCCAAAATGCCAGAGATCTCAGTGAAAAGAGGCACTATTAATCAAAGGGGCAAGAGATTCCCTGGGCTAGGGACAGAAGTTTCACATAAACTGGTTTCAGTGATTAGAAACTGGTTTAAGCCTGTAACAGAACAGAAGGCCAGTGCACATAAACCAGTTTCAAAAAGGCTGACACTGGTTTAGGATAAACCTGGCTGAATGTAGTATCAGCCTTAACTGATTTGGGTCAAACTGGTTTATAAAACTTCTGTCCCAGACCCCTTCCTGGCTCAAGTTAAATCAGAGTCCCCCAGCATCCCAGCATGCTTTTCAGCCCTGGAGTGGGCTGTGCTGTCTGCTCCAGAGAGCAGGGCTGGCCCCACCCCTCTGCTCCCCAGCTGGAGCAGAGGGCTGGCTCACTGCCCCCCACCCTGGGGGAAACCCCAGCTGGGGTGTGCAGACAGGGAAGAGAATTAAACTCGCCTTCCCCCAAGTACAGAGCTGCACTGCTCTGCTGGCTTACTCAGTGCTGGTTGCAGCTGTGGACTACAAATCCCAGAGGCACCTGGAAGCAGGAAGAAGAAGTGATAAGCAACCCTGCAGAGTCCTGCTGTTGTAATTGTGGACTGCAAATCCCAGAGACCTTGGGGGCAGCAGGAAGAGGAAGTGAACACACAGCCCATGCTGGTTACATGCCAGAGAGCCATGCTTTAGTGCCCCCTGGCCTCTGGCTTGAGCCACTGCAGGCATGTGGCTGCATTACCCGAATCAAAAGTCAAATGTCTATTCATTTGCTTATTGGTTCAATCTTTGCAGCTTAGACTAAGCCCTGGGCTTTTTGACTGTCTGTACTTAGCCCTGATGATCAGCATGCATTTGCAAACTGCTTCTTTCAGCATTGAAACATGAAGTGACACACCAAGAAGGGAGACAGACCCAATCGGAATTGGACTGGTTTCAGAAAGGATAGAAAACTGAGCTGTAAAACTCTGAGACGTATCCACCAGGCTCTGAGTTTGGGTTGTATTTTAAAAGCAGCAAAACAATCATGAGAACCCATTGAGAAACAGCTTGGGGAAAACTTTACAGGGAATGGGTGCTGAGAAATACTGTGTTAAGGAAATGCCAAGTGAGATGGGGGGCAAAATGAAGTGTTATGGTGGGAGATGAAAACTGTGGACCTTTCTAGCACACAAAAGAGTACAAGTATATACCAGTAAAAAGGAGCAGTTAGAAATGCTGACTTGCTTTTGGGCTACAGCCAACCAAGAGAGCTCCAAGTACCTGGTTTAAACTCAGCTTTCATTTAAAATAAAAACTGGTGTGATCAGCATAGCGCTGCTGATGTCAACGGAGCCATCACGCCTTACCAAAAAAGGTCTAAATTCCTTGCCTGGTTCACCGTGAAAGTCGCATATAAAATACAAAACGATCACAAGGGCTGCAAGTTCTGAGGAAGAAGCACTGAGGAAAAACCACAGGTTCCTTCATATTCCCCACCATGGGTACTGTCACCCTCAGCACTGGTAAAGTAGATCAAAAAAGAAAAAAGACTCCACAGAAGCTCTGAAAACGATCCAAGTGGATTCCTCTAGTTTCCCTGTCCAAAGATGTGATTAATCGTTGTATGTTAACAAGAACATTTTCAGCACCGCACAAGACATATGAGGCTCTAGGGACGTCTGAGGAATGGCCAGGTAATTAATGCAGGACGCCGTTCAATCCATTTCTTGGCTAAGTAACAGGCAACGGAAGAAGAAGTGTGGGAATTGCCGAATGACCTCACTCTCAGCCTCCACTAGCAACACCCACTGTTGGTTCGAATACCAGAAGGTGGTAGCAGTTAAGTAGCAACAAACAGGTTATCACATAAAATCAGACTGCATCTACTTTGCTGCTGGCCTATATTTCTCTAATGCCAATGATACTCACTGTAGCATGAGGACTCCTAGTACGTTTGGCAGTGTTTGGAAATATAAGCTTTCAAATGATATAAAATGACATAAGCCCGCAATTGTGGATTTGTTTTATTAGCTCCCTGAAGTGCAGGGGACATAAATCTTTCCAAGGTAGTGGATTTCGTTTCCACTATCTTGGAATTGCTAACATTTCTCAAAAGCCTTAAAAAGGAACACTGGTCTGTACTTGCATTTCAAAGGGCTGTTTGCCAAACTGCGGCATGTCTCTGTATCTGCCCAACTCTTACACAGAAATACAAATGCTACTTCTGGTGGTGTCGTTAGTCCAGGTGAAAGGTGAGGACCATATTAATCCAAGCGAATAGTAACTTTTTTCGGTGGAGCTACTCTGGATTTATTCTGGTAGAAGTGAAATCAGAATTGTAATGCAGCCAACTCCAACGCCTGCTTTAAGTCGCTTGTTCTCCAACCTGCCTGAAATCCTTTCCATGGAGACCATTCAGTGGCACCTAATGGGATCTGCTAGGACGGCACATTCCAACCTTGTAAAATTAGAGAGCATTTGAAGAGAAAAGGGTGTGTCAATGAGAAGAAGGTCAAACTTCCCAACTATTAGCCTGTTCCTATTTACGGCTGCAAAAGCTGCATGCTCAAGTCAGCAAAGATGGCACTTTTGAAATGTAGAGTGCTAGCCATACAATGTGCTAAGAGTAGTATGGAAAATAAGCAATGTAAAGCACAGAGCAATGCAATTTTTATGCCGTTGGCAAAGGGCAGGGCAAGAAGACGATGCTTTAGTTATTTAGATTTCTATCACAGAGATACAGAAACAGAACATATGGAAGGCTACCATCTGGAGCGTGTGCACACTGTACGGGAAAACAAGACTAGACACAATGTAAAAGATGGGGGTGGGAATCAGTGGAAGATGACCTCAAAAATAGGCAGCAGCAGTGAACACTGGTAAATAGTGATATAAAGCACACCCTCCCCTCATAGACAATACATGATAAATAGACAGGAGCATTGAGTGGTGTAGTGAGATAAGAGAATTAATAAACAGAGCTAAAGTTAATTGCAGGAATCAGGCTGATGGGAATAAGCATGTAGAGAGACTGAGTAATCTGAAAAGTATCCTAAAGAAGAACATGCTTCTGCCAGACTTGTGGGAAGGAGAGGCAGCTAAGAATAAAGCCTTGTTTAAGAGCAGACCACAGCCCCCTGCTAGCATCTGCTAATTTGCAACTGTGCAGACTGAGAGAAGGTGACAGCTGTGGCCTGTATATAGGCCAAGAGCCACCTTGGACTATAGTTCATCAGGCTGGCATGAGATCAATGTGGTCAGAGTCATGGGGAGGTGTTAAAAGTACTGGGAGAATACTTAATATTTAAAAAAACTAGTGAGAGCAGGAGGGAATGGGAGTCAGAGAAGACTGATGGTTATTTAGTCTGTACTGCTGGGAATGAGAAAAAGCACTCAAGCAGCGGAGCAGAAAGGGTCCGCAGGAGGGGGTCTCGCCACTGCAGCAGGCAGGAAAATGAGAGACCCGAAGAGGAGTTTTATTTTCCCACCAGATTAAATTGGATTAAAAAAATGAATACTGAATAATAAGGATTTGTTAGAGCCGACAGCTCCTGAGGAAAGCAGGTGGGGCTCATTTTAGTAAATTAACACCAGCATTTTAAAACAAGATATTCCTTCGCAGAGGGGACAGGGAGAATATGGTGGTGATACAGGGCCAGACTGGGATCCCATTTATGCTGGAGCTGAACTGGGGTTCTGCCAGCACAACCAGTATCAGACTGCCATTTCTTGTCTCCACCGCTTGAAATCGAGCAGTCCGGACCAGGTGAATTGTCAGCGTTATGGGATGACAGGCAGAGAGGAAGGGGTGCAACCATGAAAGGCAGAATAGAGGTCGTCATCCTATTGTCTCAAAGAGACTTTGATGACTGTAGAGAAAAAAGAGCCAGGCCAGTATACAACCTTTTTAAAGAAAGTACAAAATCTGCTCAAGTGGTTGAAGTCACGCAGAGGGGGATGATGATTGAAGTTGAGAGCAAAGAAGGCTAAATATAACGAGTCAGTCAATGCTGACCATGGTACACTTTTGGAGAGGGTAGAGTGAGCACTAAGGATTTTTGGACAAGGAAATGGTGGATAGGATAGATATAATGATTTTTCCTCTTTGCACACAACTGTTTAATATGGATGGAGACATGCTAAAATAAAAACTTGCTGAATGCCCTAATGGAGAAAAGGATAGTGCCTCTAGCATATGTCTCCTGATGTAGTGACTTTTCTACTAACCAGTGTAAGGTTAAAATTACACTTATAATATCTGAGGTTCAGCCTCTAATGAGAGAAGCAGATGATGCCATTGAACTGCTCTTCATTCATAAAATATATGTAGAGTCTGCAATACAACAATTAGTATCTTGTCATCATAATTTAGGGCATATGCTGTTCGCCCATTAGGGTGCAGTCCAGAGTTATTTGCCTCTCAACCCAGCATAGCCAAAGAGAGCAGAAACATCAGTCGTCCTCAGAAGTGGATAAACCACCAGCTCCCATATTCTGCTACCAAGCTAAGCAATACCCAATTTGATACAGCTCACTTGAGTTAGAGTATGTGAGCAGTGAAACACAACTTGAAATGAGTAGCAAATTTCTCCTAGCTAAATCTGACCTCACGTTAGGTTTTTTGGAAAGGGGACTGCCTTAAAATTTAGGTGATTTATTTTTACAATTGGGATTATTCAAAATGTGAGATCTCATTCCCTAATAAAACGACTCATGGATGCTATGGTTCCCTGTGTTACAGGCACCACCATAAAATGTGTCCCAATTTAGGGAAAACATTTGTTAGCACTCAAGTAGCTCCTGAAGCATATTCTGAAATAAAGACCTTTATTTACAAAAGGTGTGACTGTCGCCCTATGCAGTAACTGCACATTTTGTGACGCTCACCCTTAAGAAGGAGCAAACGCAAAAACAAACCGGCATACGGACACATGCTCAGTTGAGCATCAGGACTCAAAGGGATGTCCTTTGAGGCATCTGCCTCTGCCATCAGCAGCAACTTTCGAAAGCAAGCTGCACTTTCCATCTTCAAGCTCCACACAAATCGCAGAACAACCAGACCGCTCTCAAAGCCACACGCCCGATAAATCTGTGTTTTACCTCCCAAGGTTTCTCTCTCCACCAGCTTTGCTCTCTCCCACAATGAAGCCAGTGTTCGAGCAGCGGTGGGAGATGGCAAATTCACATGTGGAACGTTCTGCACGCTGCCTGCATTTGCAACTGCACGATTTCCTTTATAATGACAGCATTAAACATCATCTGGCAGAGGCTTACAAGATCTGTACTTGTTTCAGTCAGTTAAATAAAAGCCTGTGAAATTCGTAGAGAACAGTGAGAGAGAAACAATTGACCTCTGGTCCTATTAATGTAGGAAGTGCCAAGTCAAGACAATTCTAATTCTGCCAAGTCAAGAAATATCTAATTCTAACATGAGAGGGAAGCTGGACAGAGAAAAAACTCCACACTTGAACATGCATAACATGCAACAAATTTGGAAAGTAAAATGAGGAGCCCCAGACTTCCCTTTCTTAATTGGTTATTTCTAATTAGGAAAATGAAAAGAGGGAAATAAAGTAAACTCTCTGAATCTGATTCTCCATCATGTTTCCCGCTGGTGAATCAAGATCCATGTAGTTTTGCCAGTGTCAAACCAGAGCACCAAAGGCAGTGCACATTTAGGCTTAGTAACTTCAAATCTTGCTGGCCTGAAGTGCATGATCTCTTCTATTCACCCAGCCTCAAATCACTGTACAAAAGGTTACCGCTTGTCAACACCAGACACTGGGCAGAGATATTGAGGAAAAATATATAGCAGTGTCCCATTTGCCCAGATATAATCCATCTATTCTTGGTGTTTCTCTCTTGTTACTGGAGGGATTTGTTACTTTCCTCGAAGAGGAAAATATATATATGCAAAAATAATGTGTTTAAAAAAATGAAAAGTTAAAGCCACATAAAACTTTTGGCTCCATGGGCCTTGTGCATCCAACTTCCCCTTAACCTAGCCCTTTGTGTCTTGTCATGATGTTATCCTCCATTCAGCCTTCTCTGGGCTAATGAGCTGCAGAGAACATTTCATTTACCTGTTTGGCTTTTCAAGTTTTACTGGTAAAATAGGCTTCTGGTCAGCCCTGGGAACTGAAATGATCTCTTTAACCAAGGAACAGGGACAGCTAACAGGCTTTCTTATGTTGTTCCACCAATTTGTCTTAACCTTCCCTTTGTTCACTGCCCAGCCTTGTGCAAATTATGCACGTCATGCCTGGCAGACTCTGCAGGGAAGAATCTTTAAAATCAATTCCCAACACTCCTGCAACGCCTCCCTCAAGACCTCCTGCTGCGGATGCTGGAAGAAATCAGTCAATGATGTTTAGGTGGTGCCGCCTAAGGGAGAACTTAATTTTTTTATACTAATGTATTTATTTACCTGATAACCGATTTTCTAATTAAAACTGAAGGCAGCTTTTGATGGTACAAAAATCATGCATCCGCTAATTGATGTAACCACTTGATCTGGCTTTTGCTGTCCATCATTCCTCTCATTCTAGCAATATTGCATGAGGGGAGGACTACCACTGCACCAAAACCTAAAGTCTTCATTCAAAACTCTCACTAATATCATTTGTATTATATCATTCGTATTATTTGGGCAAAGTCCATTATTTGAAAGTGACCCATTAAGATGTAGCTCTGTGAACATTCAAGGAACGGAAGAGTTCTCCTACGTGGCGCGGTGTACCTTACATCACAGGTATACAGAATTGCTGTTCAGTAAGGAGCTACGAACATTAGACCATTTGTTTGCTTTTGTTTTCATTGGTTTCAGCAAGTAAAAGACTCGGGAGCTGTACTAGTCAGAGACATTTTTATGGTCACCGTGTCTCCGAGCTAATCGTGTTTTTTACAGCTTCCCCATGAGCTGGTTTGAATTTTGCACACATCAACTTTCAAAGTTTACTCCTATTAAAATACTGGTTGCATTTTGGGGTCAGTTTTGCTACCAATTTTATTACTTGCACTGATCAATGCAAAAAGAGAGTGAAAACACTGATATTTTCACTCTGGGTGTGCATCCCAGCACCCAACACAGAGTCCTTGATAGCAAGGTCAAGCCAAAGCAGGATTTTAATAAGCTCCTGAGCTACATTGCACCTAATAGGTTTATGGAATAAATGTATCCAGCCTGTTGCTGTTATGTGCTGTCAAATACCACAGACATTAAAGATAAGCCTGAACAAACACCCTTGATCTGAACCACAGAGTTTCCCCTGAGGGAGGTTTTAGGATCTAGATACTGAATCAGATCCAAATCTCCAGTTATCAATATCCATGAAAGTTGGAAACAGATATGAAATCCTAAAATAATCAAGAATCCTGGCATGGTGCCATTTCTAGTGGGCATATTTGTCAACCACGTTTGTATTCTTTTGAATGAATTTAGTACTGGTGAAAGGTTTTCAGAGAGAGAGTGCTAAAAAATGAAGGTTTCCCTTCATAAACCAGGAAAAGCACAAGCGGCAGAAATGCAGTATTCCCACGCTGTCCTGAAGATGTGGCTCACAAAAAAGAGCACCTTTAAAAATGAGAAGGAAATCCAGGCTTCTGTTATTTCTTCAGTTTCTGCCCCTTTGCGAGTGCAGCTAAAAATGGCCTGATCATAAAATAAGTTTTTGTTAAGAGAGAGGCGTCTTTCAGGAACAAAACTGAGACCATGCATCACTCTGAATACAACCCTCTTGCCCTTTATTTGAAGTAAATGGCTCCAGTGTCAATGGAAGTAAATAAGTAAACTTATTTGAAGTAAATGGCTCCCTACCTGCCTGCTCTGCACACTCTTGTTGCTGCTAAATAGTCAACACTTACCAACAGTTACAACATTTTGCTATCTGTGATACCACAATTATTCCCCATTCATGTGTAGGGTAATGGGATGTTAATTCAGGTGTCCTATGGGAGGAAACTTGGAAAATCTGATTTAAAAAATGATTGAGAGGAAAAAATCATTTCTGCATACAATAGATACCTCTTAATTGCCATATCCACAGTCAAGTATCTCAAAAGAAATGGCCACTGCTGTCTCAGAAAGTATTTTCTGCTGGTAGAGATTCACCTTTATTTAATCAACTGTTGCAAAAAGTAGCATTAAGATATTTTAAAATGGTGTTTCAGACAGATTGGCTCATTTAAGATCCATAAAAGAGCAGTAAACAAAGGGTAAGCACGGGAAATACAGCAGACGCTAATTCACAACTCTAAACTGCTGTGACTCAGCTTGCAGACATACAGGTGTGTCATTTACACACGCGGCATGAGCTCTTCAGTCATTATTTAGAGCCTTTTGAAATGCTTTATAGAAAACATTCCCAGGCAGTTATCACAATTAAAGTAGCCATGCCACTTATCACAAGAGAGAATTAAATGGGCTGTCTAATAGTAATAGCAAACCCATATTTGAAACCCACAGAGCATCATTAAAATCCGCTGGATTAGTAATTCTTTTTGGAAGATCCTTGTCATCATTAATACCATTAGCAAAGTAAATCCGCATACCGTATCCTAGAACGTACAGCTGTGCTACTAAAATGGTATTAACTGATGACTTTCAAATACCTCCTTTGCCAGCTAAAGCTGTAGGCAACAAGCATTTGCACACAAAAGATAACCTGCTCTCGATGAAATTTGTTCCTGAGCAGAAGAGCCTGGTTTAATGAGTAACAAAGGAATGAAGACTGAACCATGCCTTTGGTCCTTGCATCTAGTTCAAATAGACAGAAACCCCTGTGCCCACGGGAGGCTGGCTCACTGTAGGGCTGATGTCATGGAGACCAAATCGCTGCCAGGCTCGGGTGCTGCCATTTATGATCACAATATAACTAAATAAGAAACAACAACCAATGATAACAAATAAAAAAATATATAATTACCAGAAATCTTAATCCGGATGTACAACTTTATTGAATCCAAAACCTGAAGTAGGTTTTAAAGTCTACCTCTGATGTGTTCAGCTTCAATTTAGAAGACACTGAGAAAAGAAGAAGAAATTCAATGAAAGTGGTTAATAGAATAGAAGGGAAAATTTCTCATGAAAAATATTATTTTAACGCACAGGCTACCTGTTAGCTAGAAAATTATGTCCTTTAACAACTGAAACATCCTTGAAGGAGGACACATGAGTAATTTTTTTTTTTTAATGTATGGGCTCAGACTAGCTTGGCAACCCTAAAATGTAATTTGGGCAGATCAAACACGAGCAGTTCAGGAATGGGTGATCAAAATTCCTATTTCTTCTTCTTTTTTATTTGAGTCTTAGAGTATGAATCCATTGTCCTAGGCATTTATCTATGAAAATGCAGACAAATATGTTGAGCCTGTGAAATGGGCAGGTAATTATTATCATTCCCATTGCACTGATGGGTAAAATAAAGCACAGAAATAATGGTGGCAGTCATGAATAGAGCCCCTTGTCTAACCTGTGGTGCAAATTGCCTAAAATTTGTGACATAAAGAAAACAGTTTCTTTTTGGTATCAGAAAAGTGCCGACTAACTCCCATAGGAGAAAAATGACCTCATTTTACATAAGGATATGATGAAGTGAAGCAGAAATAGCAAGAGACCGTTTACAAAAGTCCTTTCCACGTGTGTGATTCAAGGCTTTGTTTCTTTTGTTCTCACTTAGGGATCTACAAAGGACATTGCTTCCGAATCAACCACTTCCCTGAAGACAACGACTATGACCATGACAGCTCGGAGTACCTTCTCCGTAAGTGGAAAGTTCTGTCTCCATAACAGAATTGAAGGATTAGGCTAAGCAACCCTATAGGTAACCATTTTGTAAATCTAAATCCAAGGGGTTTATTCATCCCAAGACATCATCCCAAAGCAGCAACCTGAATCCCAAGAACCCCAAACTTTAGACATGTTTGACCAAACCAAAACCCAATAGCTGCTCTTCTTAGAATGGACCTCCGCTCCAACAAGAGGCCATGGCACCATACCCCAGAGACCCAGGGCAGCTATTTACTGCTCCATACTCTTCAAGCACGTGCAAGTGCAAGCTCTCCAAACCTGAATTAAACATGAGGAAGATGCTTGAGGGAAGCCAGTCCCCTGCCTCCCTTTCCCAAAATCTTGAGTGTCAGCACATCTCACCAGACCCCTTGGGAGCACTTAAGGCCTCTGGATATATATAGATGATAAAGGGGAAATGAGGGAGGATCAATTTGAAGCAAATTATGGAAAAGCCAGTCAAATTGTCAGCCAGCAGTGACCAGCTCATGAGAACAGACAAGGCAATGGTGGGGGATGGAGAGTGGCAGGGCCGGGGGGGCAAAGTCTAGGAGTTCTTGAACTTAGTCTAGGAAGACTCAGAGGAGAGTGATTTTTCACACAACTTTGCTCCCTCCATTTTGTCATGGCTCAGAGTGTAACACGAAAATAAGTGTTGTGCTGTTCCCAATGAATGGTAGTAACCCAGCACTAGGGATGGCAGCTTGAGGGCGTCCTCGCCTACTCCTGCCCTCCGTGCACCAGGTTGGCAGATCTCACAGGAGCTGCCGTCGACTGTTGGAGCGGTCAGCAGGGGCTTAGGGGTATCTGCTCCAGCCAGAGTGGTACCCTACCCACCAAGGGAAATAAGGACGGGAGGGATGTTTGCTAGGCCTGTGTGAAGTGGCTAGTATTCACTTCGGATTCAGCCAATTTGAGGGACAATGATTCGATTCAGTGATTTGAATCACTGTCCCGAATTGATTCGGCCGAATCTGATTTGGCTACAGCCGAATCTCCAAATCTCCAAATCAGCCAGGCCCATCCCCCCCCAGCCCAGCAATGGCCCCCCCGCCCACCCCAGCTCCCAGCACTTGTTAAAAAAAAGCCCCGACTCAGCGGGTGCTGCCAGGCGGGGGGTGATCCCCGCTGCCCCCCACTGTCCCATGCTGTGTGGGGGGGCTCTACACAAGCCCCCTGACCTGCCCCCATCCCAGGCCCCCCTCCCACTGTGGTTCCGGCCCTTTAAGAAAAAACAACAAAAAAAACCCAGGACTCACCGCTCCTGCTGGCAGGGGACAATCTCCGCTGCCCCCTCCTGCCCCACAGCCCCCAGGCCACTGCAGGAGCAGAGAGTCCCGGGGGTTTTTTCTTAAAGGGCTGGAGCCATAGCGGGTGGCACAGCCATGGCGGGGAGGCTCGTGCAGAGCCCCCGCCATGCAATATGGGACAGTGGGGGGGAGCAGGGATTGCCCCCCTGCCTGGCAGCACCCAGTGATCAAGGGCGTTTTCTTAAAGGGCTGGGAGCTGGGGCAGGCAAGGCAGTCACGGAGGGGTTGGGGGAGCAGACGGGGGTCGGGGGGGCTGGCAGGGGTCCCCCCATGGTCCCCTCCCCACTTTCCCAGCCTCCCCCTCCTCCAGCCCTAGTACTTACCAGCTTGAAGTCAGATACAGCTCCCTGCTCCAGCCACCAGGGATTGCCTGAATCATCAAAGATCTCCAAATCTTTTCCAGAGATTCGGAGAGCTTTGAATTGATTCGGACCTTTTAATTGGTCCCCTGATTCGATTTGGATTCGGAGATTCGGACAAATTTCCTCCAAATCGAATCACCACCCGAAGCTTCGCACAGCCCTAATGTTTGCTTTGTTCCATATCAACACTCTTCATGTCAGTCATCTTCCAATGGAGGATTAAGCCTTACATAATAGCCCCTTCAGGTAGCCTGGGAGAGAGGATGCAAGACCAATTCTCCATGTTTCAAAGGTCTAGTCCCAGTAAACATGATAAGCAATCCTTAAACATAGGAATTGCTTGAGTTAGCACTGACAACACAACTAGGCATGCACTGGTGTTTACATCTAACATTGCAAGGATGCCAGTGTTTTTACCACTGTTTTGTCTAAACCTGCTCAGAGCAGAGCTAAGCAAAGTGGTGGTTGAAAGATGTGAGCCCTGTCGACACAAGACCCTGCCTCTGGAGCAGAACAACTGTAGCTCGCGAGGAAGAGGAACGCTCTGTGAAAGACACCCGTGGCTCAGCCTGAAGGCAGAGGATGGCCCCAGAGGTCTTCAATGAACAATCCCTGCTCTGCGGGCAGTGCATGAAGCTTTACACAGGCTAGTGCAGCTGTTGGGAAGAAGCTGCAAATCATGAGTGTTTGTTTCCCCTCTTCTTCTGAAGCCCACTCTCCCAACAGACACAGGTCCCTGGAACGGGACCCTATCCCCCAAGCAATTCTGCAGGGTTAGCACGATATGCCCCCGCTCTCCGACAAAGTGTTCCTCGTCTAAGTGTTTCCTTTGTGCAAAACAAGTTTCTGTCTCGAGCGAGTAGCAGCAGTTCTGAAACCCTGGAATTGAGTGTTGTGGGTGAGGGTTTCAGCTCAATGAACAGAATCTACTGGTTGATACATACAGCTGGCAAAGATGCTGTGTTATTACACTACCACTAATGACCTGAAAAGCCACTAAAAGACCCCATGCTTATTTCTAGGAAGAGACTTCTATTTTCAAAGGCAAAAAAGAGGAAAAAATGAACCTTTTAGAAAATTACAGTTACCAGAAGACGTAGATATTTTTCTTCACTCATGTCAGTTTACATCAGCCACAGTGGCTGTGTGACATGATTTCAAGACTCAGGCTGAGACAGACTGGATGAGTACGTGCAAGGCTACATTTACCTTTCATACTGAATCTTGAAACTAATGCTAAACTGATGCCAAGTCATCTTTAAAAAAGGTGTCATTAGAAAAAGGACGAGGTGAAATAGCAACTACAGAGGATTTTGATAAATGCATATTATGTCATACCTATTTGAAGAAGATTACTGACTGCTCTATGTTGAAAACAGGGTCTAGGTCCTCACTGCGTGCATCTGCTCCTATATAACTTCTATAGGACTGCTGGAGTGACTCAGGAGCATAAGCCACATTTTCAAAAGTGGCTTAGGCACTTGGATCCAGATCTTTAATGATATCTTGGCAACTAAGGATGCACAGAAGGGTCTAATGGATGCAACAGGGATGTTAGCTGCCACCTGCCTAATCATACTCACCCTGCCTTGATGATTTTCTGTGTGGAAGAGTCTCCCACAGAGACATGAGCAGGGCACTTGTCAGCTGTGGCCCACCTGACACTTTGTCCAGTCTCTCTGTGTGGGTTGAGCTTAGTGCAGGCAACCACTGTGCGTGCCAGGGTCCTCATCTGTTCTCAGGTGAAATAACACAATCTCCAACTCCTTTTTCAGCCACCCTATGGCTTGCAGGTTTTAGAAGTCCAAGCCCTTCTGTGGCTCATCTTTTCTGGCACTCAGGAACTGGAGACAGTATGGAGGATCCAGGCCCTCCCAACTCAGCCAGGCCTAGCACCCGGTCTGGCTTCATGCGTGCACCCTGCAGACTGAGCTCTGCCAGTGCAATTCCTTGGGCTACTTTCAGATTTGGACATGGACACCTCCTGCCATGCTTCCCGGACATAATCACCACTATACTGACTTGCCTGTTCAGACCATTGACCCTCTCCACTTTGTCCCCTGCTCTTTCTCCATGCAGCCATCAGACTTGCGGCTCCAGCTTGCTGCTCTGCTCCACCCTCTCCTGGGTTGCGCTCTGGAGCTGTCCAGCACCAGCCCGGATGCTCCTTTACTCCGTGCTGGTTTGGAGCCAAGGGTCTTGGCTGTTTTACCCCGCTCCTCTAAAGTTGATGAAGCTGATTTCCCTTAAAGGGCCAACCTCCCCACTGTTACTTTCCTCCTAAGCAAAGGGGACCCCGTTATGCTGGCAATTACACAGGTGCCTCTGCAGTTTAGGTACAGAGTCTCCAGCGGACTTGGAACTGAACACTTCTGTAAATCCTGGTAGGCATCTGTTTGCATTTTCAGGTATGTACACACAGGTGGTTAATCTGGCCTTTGACAATCTAAATTCTGTTTAAAGTCAGTGAAGCTACAGCTCCTACGGTCCAGATACTAAAGTGATTTAGGACCCTAATACGCATTCAAACCAATTTTGAAAATGGGACTTAGGAGCCAAAGTGAATCCTGACTCATTCACTTGCAAATATGATGGGATCGAATCTGTGATCCCAACAACCACACCTCCTGCCATGTCACATGTGCATAGCAGGATATGTGATTTTGGGATCAGGGGTTATCTCCCAACCATGCCTCACTTGCTGGTGTAGGGGGAACCCAGGATCATGAGCTCAGGCACCCCTTGTACTGGCAAAATGAAACTGGGAGGCCTACAATCAGCCGATCGCCAGTTAAGACTGGGAACCAAACTTGTCCCCAGCCCCGGCTGCCGATCAGCTGATTGTCAAAACCCCAGCTGGGAGGCACAGGGACCCTGGGATCTGGGGCGTACATGTGGTTTTAAGTCTTGGCACATGGGCTCCCCAGGCACCAGGAGCCTTATAAACCCTATTGCTGCCCAGCTGGGCTACACATGGGATTTTTACTCATCCCCAGGCCCAGGGGTCCCTGGGAATGGGTTGAAGCAGCAGTCTCTGGATTCCCCTGCTCCAGGACCCAAAAAGCCGTGTGTGTTGCCCAGCTGGGTGGCACACAGGGTTTTGACAAGTTATGGGGCACAAATGGCCACACATTCAGTTTAAGGATACAAACAAGCCTCAGAATTAATCTGCATTATATATTATATGTGGAATAAGTGTATGGCTTCTTATCATGCCTTAAATTGACTTGCACATGGGGCCAGGTTACTATTTAAGGCATAATTAACCTGTAATGTGTCAGGGGCCTAAGTGACCAATACACTTTTAAAAATGTTATCCCTACATTTGTCTAAAGACATTTCCAGCTCAGACCTTTGGCAGAATTAGTTATTTGACTGCAATATCTGGCAGTTCCTCATATACCACAGGCAACTGTATGGCTGGATTACTAAGACATGCAGAAGCGGGTATCTTTCCCAGTATTTAGAAGGAAACATCGACTCTAACTTGACATCCTTGTCCCTCTCTGAAACCGCTTCCTGCTCCATAATGCCCATATAATTAAACCGTTTTTTCTCCTCGATTGCTTCTCATTACAACACAAGCATTTTTCAGTGATGATGGAGGCAGGAAGTGCTTTGTAGATTTTGCGTTGCTCAATTACAGAGCGGGGGAGTCACCCTAATCTGAGCATGTTAAACTCTGAAGGGTTCACAGGATTTTTGAGGGTTCAAACATTGGCAAAAGCTGGTGCACAGCCTGCTTCACTATGACCAGCATATTGTAAGCAGGCAAAAGGCAAAATAAAGGTTTCAGATTCTTATGAGCGTAAGGCCTTGATCTGAAATGAAGCTCACTGAAGTCAACAGAAAAACTAACCAGTTCCAGAGGCCTGATGCAAAGGGATGTACGTGACAGGAAAAAATCCTGTGCAATAAAGAGATTTATATATACTTCGATTTTCCTATTTTATCGCTTAGGCTTTCCACTGAATAACAAACAAATGACAGGTGCAATTACTGCAGATATGTGCACAGAAGCATAAATACAAGTCACATTCAATCTTTCATGGAGAAAGTATACTCCATTCTGTATGTGTATTAAAATAGCCCCTTCCCATGGCTACAGAGAAACTCCACAAGCAGCAAAGACTTACTGCTGTGCTGCGCTTGTACCGAGCAGAACGTAACACAATTGCTGGCCTTGCCACCGCGCATCATCTGAACAGCACGGGCCCTGGACACTACAGCTTTATCTTGCTAGCCGTGTCTGGTGAAACCACACAGAAATCAATGGAGTTGCATCTGTGGAAGAACTGAATTTTATTTTGCTCTTTGCACAATTTGCACTTGCACCTTGTCCTTTAAGCTAGCTTCTAAGGTTAAATCTGGTCAAAGAGATTTCCCTGTTGCTGTTTTGTGATGTGCATATTTATAAAAGGAATCCTGAAAAGTTTTTAATTTTAACCTCACACGTGGCAATTAGGATGAACCAAAGAGACAAATCACCTGGTTTAAGGCTTGAGATCTGTTACAATATATTCAGTCCTGGATCAGCTTTATAAGTCCAATACTTGACAAACCATCAGATTTACGAAAAATAATGTCAAATACCACTGGAGCCCAAGAAAAACAGGGATTTTTCTCATTCCGCTATATAAAGCATTAATGAAAGTTTGTGAATGATCTCACTCGGAAATCAAATCTAGTGTACAATGTTTCTGTGCTTGATAAATGTATTAGTTCTGGTTTTCTATCCCACTATGGTTCCTTTTGAGCGGGATTCCTTTAGTTACTGTGCCTACAGCTTAGGAAGGCAAGCTGAAGAGGTCAGGTATTATGAAACTGGGACCAATTATTTCAGCCAAAACACTGTAAACATTAACAGAAACTTTTCCTCAGAGCCCATGCCACGAACAAACCACGTGCCCATGCAGCAGCACAAGGAGATTTTGTTGGCTCTCGCATAGACCGATTGTATTGCTCATAGGCGCTGACTTTTATTTTTGCTGGATGGGGACTAAGATGATGGACATGCGGAAACCACATGCAGGATGCTTTCTCCCACACCCTGTAAATACAGCACATTGGAGCAGACTCAATTAATATGCAATTAATATGAACTCGATTAATCAAGTCTGCTGGAGCATGCTAATTAGCACACTCCCGCAGCCTTGGCGGCTCGTGTATTCAGCATCCCAGCACTTCAAAGTCCTTTAACTAAAGCTCCTCAGCTTAGGCCCTGATACCCTCTTCCCAAGTGGGGGCCAGGATCCTCAGGCCCCCACATACTCAGCGCTGATGGTATTGTTCATTCATATGGTTTATGCCTCATTATTTCAGCACAGTTTGGCCAGGATAACTCAGAAAAGCCAAGTGTGTGAAAAGAAAGGGCCCACCTTTCTCAAAAAGAAGGTCCAGAATCTCAAAAGTGCATCTGCAGCTCACCTGAAGTTACTGCAATTGCTGGCATGCATCAGGAAGGTATGCATGTTAGTTTTAAGTTAGGCATTTAGAGGAGATGATTTACAAAGGTCCTTTGGCACCTACAGGTGCAGACAGGGACCTAACATAATTTGCAGAAGTTCCTAAATTAGGCAGGCACATCTCCTCTCAATGGATATCGAATGCCAAGCCTGCTTAGGTACCTATTTGCATCTTTAGTTGCAGAAATATTTTTTTGAAAGTATGGCCTCTAAGACTTTGACCTTGCAAACTACACCAGGTAGGTAGACCCCAGTGCTTGGCCACCCTCATTCATTAAACCAACCCCCTGGAGGACCATATATGAGCAGATGCTTCATTTTAATTGAAGTCAAAGGGACTTAAGTATGTGTTTAATTGCTGTGTTAAACTGGAAATCCTTTGGGCTCCACTGAAGCTCTCATGCAGCTCCATAGTGGCACAGAAGTGCATCCATATGAAGCAGCTTGTAGGGGTGGACCCTTGAGCAATTGCATGAATACTTCTTTACTTTATCAGCACCAGCACAGCAATGAGAGTGGCCTGAGCAACCAGAGAAGCACATTGCACAAAGCTTTGTAAATTCTGGTTTTGAAAATACAGCTCTCACTGTTTGCCCAGCTTTTGCCTTTGAGATTTCATTGATTTCATAGACATTTGGGCTGGAAGGAACTTTGGAAGATCATCAAGTCCAGCCCCCTGCCCAAAGGGCAGGAAGTCAGCTGGGGTCATAGGATCCCAGCAAGATAAGCATCCAAATGTCTCTTGAAGGCATTCAAAGTGGGTGCTTGAACCACCTCTGGCAGCAGTCTATTCCAGACCTTGGGTGCTCAGACAGTAAAGAAGTTCTTCCTTACATCCAGCCTGAAACAGTCACAGAGGAGTTTGTGACCGTTCGACCTTGTCATGCCTTGGGGCACTCTGGTGAACAGATGCTCCCCCAGATCCTGGTGCACACCCCTTATAAACTTATAGGCAGCCACCGGATCACCCCTGTGCCTGCTCTTTTCCAGGCTGAAGAGCCCTATGGCTCTCAGCCTCTTGTTGTAAGGTCTGTTTTCCTGACCTCTGATCATGCGCGTGGCTCTCCTGTGCACTCTCTCAAGCTTCTCCACATCCTTTTGGAATTGTGGAGCCCAAAACTGGACGCAGTACTCCAGCTGCGGCCTCAACAAGGCTGAGTACAAGGGGAGAATAACGTCCCAGGATTTGCTTGAGAAGCATCTATGGATGCAAGCCAGCATTTTGCTTGCTTTACTAGCCACAGCATTGCATTGCGGGCTCATGTTCATCTTGTGGTCAATGATGACCCCCAAGTCTCTTCCTGCCATAGTGCTAGCCAGCATAGCATTGCTGAACCTATAAGCATGCTGCAAGTTTTTTCCTCCCAAGGTGGAGAACCTTGCATTTTTCAGTGTTAAACACCATCAGGTTCTTGTCCGCCCATTTCTTGAGCCTGTCCAGGTCAGCCTGGATCGCCCTCCTGTCTTCAGGTGTGGACGCTTTACCCCAGAGTTTGGTGTCATTGGCAAACTTGGCCAGTCCACTTCCGACTCCAATGTCCACATCATTAATGAAGATGTTGAACAAAACAGGTCCAAGGACAGAGCCTTGGGGGACCCCACTGGTCACAGGCACCACAACGATTGACTTCCATCAACCACCACCCTCTGGGTCTTACCGTGGAGCCAATTCCCCAGCCAGTGGATCATGGTGTGGCCAAGGCTGCAGTTGGCCAGTTTCTCCAAGAGGTGATCATGGGATACCAGATCGAAGGCTTTTTTAAAGCCATATATGACATCAATCTCTTCTCCCTTGTCCAAGTGATAGGTCACCTGGTCATAAAAGGAAATGAGATTGGTCAAGCAAGACCTACCCGCAACAAACCCATGCTGGCTCATGATCCCTCATGATGTTGCCATCGCCAGTCTGTTGAGAATGGCCTCTTTGATAATCTTTTCTAAGACCTTCCCCGGGATAGAGGTCAAGCTGATGGGCCTGTAGTTTGCCGGATCCACTTTCCTCCCTTGCTTGAAGACAGGCGCCACATTGGCCTTCTTCCAGTCTTCGGGAACTTCACCAGAGCGCCAGGAGCTCTCGAAGATCCTTGCCAGGGGCTGGGCTATGATGCTCGCCAACTCCTTGAGTACCCTGGGGTGTAAATCGTCGGGGCCGACTGACTTGAAGGCATCCAGCCTCTCAAGGTGTTCCTTCACGAGGTCAGCATTGATCTGACTTTCAGGGAAAGTAAAGCCCAAAATAGAAAGCAAGAGCTCTTCAGTTCCTTTACCATTAGGGGTGTCATAATGGGTAGTGGTGCAGAAAATTGTATGCAGACAGGAGAGTAAAGGGAAAAGTATGTGTATGAGGGAAGGCAAGGGGAACCCAGACTGGATTCCCTTCATGTTTTTTGATGCACTGACATTTTATTACCAGTATGGGCAAACATATGTAAATTGTGCATAATATACAGGAGCTGCTTTTAAATTTCAAACCAAAAATACACATAGTAGAAGCAGAACGCTGTAGTATTATGTGGAAAGAAATTACACATGCTTGCATTAATTAATAAAAATATTATCTCCAGAGCTGCTTGCTAGAAGGAGAACAGCCGGCTCTGTTTATTTGCTATGTCTAGCAAGCTCCTCCAAGTAAAACCATTGCAGCATTTTAAAGAAAGGCTTTTAGTTTAGGTGTAATTAATATGAAAGAAGAACAAAAAGCCTACCTAATCAGAATTTGCTGTCTTTGTCCAAGATATTGATGAGTAAGGAATTATTCTTGGTGCCTTTTTGTTACCCAATCTTAAGAACTTTAAAGGATTTGCTGGTCCAAGGATGAGTGCTTAGGGCTTCTGAATAAGCGGTCTCTTTGAGGACCACCCAAAAGTGATGCACCTGAAATCAATCACTGCTTTTGAAAATCCTGGCCCTCAATCATTATATTGTATGCTATATTATATAGTACAAGGAAATGTCAGTAAAGTGGAATCCCAGCATTCAGGATGTCCTGGTGAATGGCCTTATGTCTCCATTAAAGGACTTGCTGTTTAACAAAAGACACCGACTGAATAGCAATGCCTCTGTCTGGACAGCTGCGGAGTTTACCATCTGACCCGCAGAGTCGGGCAGAGACCCCGTCTGTGATAGCGACAGAGCTTGCTTGTCCGCTTGCGCAGCAAGGACTGCTCTGAGACTCAAGGAATGAGAGCAGAGAAAGTGCAGCGGTCATGTGAGCAGCCGACGAAGGCAGCAGCAGGCTGCGATGAAGCAGTCCATACATTTTCTGCACAGATCCCAGCTAGAACTGTGCAAACAATGGGGAAATATTTTCCATGCACATTCATCCTGAGACAGGTTCTGGCTGCCTTAAGCTGCTTAAACCACCGTGCTGCAAATGTGGCCAGTTTGAAAAGAAGTTGATCTGAACCCATTCTCTAATGGGTTAGGAAAATACCCCAGACAGCACGTCCAATAGGGAGTAAAATGCCTTGTATGTCAGGGTAGGTGCCATTCACACTACTACAATTCAGAACAGTTGTAAGCTGTTTGGGCACAAACTGTGTTTATACAGCATCAGTAGGGTCTGGGTCTGTAATTGGGGCTTGTAGAAACAACTGCAGTGCAAATACAATAATAACGGGGGCATGAAGTGCCCAGTCGTGTTCCTTTGGCAGTCAGAGCACATTTGGTATTGATTGCCAGGTCAGCAGGATGGGGCTCTGCCTGGTAAACAGCCAGGTTTGAGTGTGGTTTGCTAAATTGGGAAAACCGCTGTCCTCAAAAACAACACAAGAAACATCAGAGATGACATCTGGCAATTTCTCCTAGAGACACGGGCATTGCTCATTCAGATTTCACCCAAGAGAAAACACATCGTGGATAGCACCATATTGTCGAACCGGAGAACTGGAACGCATTGCAATTTCCCCCCGTCAGTGTGTTTAACCCCCTGCATCCCCAATACCAACAGTTAGCTGAGTCCTGTCGTGTCCTCAGCCCTCTCTGCATCCTCTTTGTGGTGCGGCACTAACCCACTACTAATGCCATTCCTAGTGTCCTTAAGACTTTTTGCTTTCATGATGGTTTCTCTTTCTCCCTTCAGTTCCTTTACCTTGGTACGCTTGTGAAAAAAACGCTTGCCCCTTTATCTTTGTTAAAAAATTCTCAGTTTTGGCAAGAGTTTAAAGTGCATTTTTCTCCCCTACTCTCCAGGGTCCTATTTTTAAAATGTTTGCCCTTGATCACCCCTTGCAGGTCTTCCTGCCATATTCCTTCCCCCTCCATTTTCATTTGTACCCTGCTGTCTTCCCCGCCCTGTTTATTCTTTGTTCCCATTCATTTAATTTCTTCCTCTTCTCATTCCTTTCTGTTCCTGTCTCACCTAACTCTGCCTTGGTTTTGAAAGCTGGCTAATGTTTTATATATTCTCCCAGGGTATCAGACAGTCCATGTTGATGAGTAATCTGAAAGCACTTAAAATATTCCCCAAAACAGAGCGATAACTGGCCTCAGTTACCCTTCACTAATATTTCAGACACTCTATTCTAAATTTCTGCAGTTGTAAAAGTCAGAGAACTAACTCCAACTCCGTTCATATGCCACAGGAGACAGGGATGCAGGAAGCGCTGTCATGAGGCAGTGGATTGACTTATCTAAAGGCTGTTGACATCACGCGTGGGCATCTCATAAAGCCGCAGACCTGGCATTATACAGTTAATAGTCTAGGGATAATAAATACAGTTAATAAATCTGTGGATTTTTTCAGTGCTTTTGCCTGTGAGAATTATTCTCTGTCCTCCTTGGCTGGTGCATTGTCACAAATGTTCCCCACGCAGTTGCATCAAAAGGCAGATTATAATAACAACCCCAAACTTTCCAGTGAAAATCGCAAACCATTTAAGAAAAGCAGATGGAAAGTACCTGCAGTCACAATCACTTGGTGTCAGTCGCATCCACTGTCTGTCCATGACCTTGGGTCTAAAAACCCTGCATCCAAATACCACCTCAGTTATGATCAGGTAGAAGTTGAGGGTCACCCTATGGAAACGTGTCTTGTAATCTCCATGCTAGCACCAGAAAAGGCATCTGGACTGATTACTGTCTGTCATGTTTTTTCTCTTATCTTTCCCTCAGGCATTGTCCGTGCCTCCAGCGTGTTTCCCATCCTAAGCACTGTATTACTACTGCTGGGAGGACTCTGTGTTGGAGCAGGAAGGATTTATAGCAGCAAAAACAACATTATTCTCAGTGCTGGGATTCTTTTTGTTGCAGCAGGTATGTTCTTGCCTGAAATTTAGTTATTTAGTAGCATTTCCTTTCTAAATGCCTTTCCAGGATTTTGATGTTGTAGCATGTCTAGGAAATACTCTGTCGCATGATATTTGCCTAAGAGGGAGTTTCTGATTCCTTTCAAATCCTAGGCATGGGAGCAGTAAGAGGCCCTGACAGGACCCTTGAAAGTCTGTGCGCTGCTTGGGAGCTAGATCCTGGGAAACTTTCCTCAAGAAGGGGCAAGAAAGGCGAGCGTGATTTAATCCCATGGAATGTCAGATTTAATCCCATGGAATATTTTCAGGAAAGGGTCAGAGATGCCCTTCCCCATGTAGAAGGAGTCGAAAGAGCCTAATATATTGGAAGAAAATCCATGGAACCGACCAAAGAGACCGATGTGCAGCTTGGAAATGCAAAAGCACAGACAAGGCTCAGCAGATATGTAACAAGCCTACATGAAATATGCATCTATGATGTGCTGAGGAGATAGGGGCAGGTTTGCTGAAAGAGTCCATGTTCGCAGATGAACTTGAACTCCTCTCCGCTGCATTCACTCTCCACTGACCGTGAAAGAGGAGGAAAGACAGGCCAGCAGCTACAGTGCTAAACGACAGTGCTAAATTGAGTCTTTAGTGATGTGGGGGCTCAATTCCCTGTTGATCACACTCTTGCTGTAACTTAGGCCCACATTCTTAAAGATATTCAGCTTTCAATAAACTTATGGAGCTGGATCCAAATTTTGTAGCCTCAGCTCACCTCTGAAGATGACCATGCGAGAGATTTTAGAAGTAAAAGGCACACAAGTAGCTGAAACAAGTTATTGGGAGCAGCCCTGAATAACCCAGTTGTGCATTTTACAAACAACGCTAGTGGATTTCTGAGAGTGCAGCAGCGATGTGAACATACTGTGGGCGGGTGTGAACGTCCTCTCAGACAGCCGGGGGCTTGAAAAAGCTCCCTGGATACTTACATAACTTCCAGATCTTTGCTGCAGTTGCTGACACACATAAAGGAGTGCATTGATCTTCATCATCCCCGGCAAGGTGTCTGCATTTCGGTTTGCCATTTCCCCTGTGGTTTGGTTTACTGTAGTTTCCAAACAGAGCAGATGGCAAGCTGCACATCGGTCTCTTTGGTCGGTTCCATGGATTTTCTTCCAATATATTAGGCTCTTTCGACTCCTTCTACATGGGGAAGGGCATCTCTGACCCTTTCCTGAAAATATTCCATGGGATTAAATCTGACATTCCATGGGATTAAATCACGCTCGCCTTTCTTGCCCCTTCTTGAGGAAAGTTTCCCAGGATCTAGCTCCCAAGCAGCGCACAGACTTTCAAGGGTCCTGTCAGGGCCTCTTACTGCTCCCATGCCTAGGATTTGAAAGGAATCAGAAACTCCCTCTTAGGCAAATATCATGCGACAGAGTATTTCCTAGACATGCTACAACATCAAAATCCTGGAAAGGCATTTAGCTAATGAGTTTTTCTGGAAAGATGGTTTCTTTGTCCTTCAGCAAAGGCCAGAAATCCCAATGTTTTATACTTTTTAAAGACATTAAAATGAGATGACTGTATGGAATCTAAAGTAAGTGTCTTTCATAGATAAGGCCTGATTTCCCCCTCAAGTATTGCGACTTGAAAAAGCTGCCTGGGATACGCTAGCACATTTTTCATGCTAGAAATATCATGGAGCACTAGGCACATTGCTAGTATCTTTCCACAAACCCACAGATTAAGCATGCAGCATTTAGATGAAAGTTTAGCAAGGTGGAAAGCATCTTATCTTGATCAAAGTGAACCGAGATCAAAATGTATTTTTATTACCAGGTCTGAATATTAGTGATCTACTAAATACAAACTAAGTTCCTGAATACCACCATTCTCTGTCACTAAACAAAGAATTACAGCCTGGTCTTGTGAGCTGCGTAAGCGATGTGTAAGTCAGCGTGACTCGGTGGGTAAGGGCTCTCCTGGCGTCCAGAGGCCTGGGCTCCTGTCCTGGCCTTCCTAGTATCCTGCAGCGAGAGCTTGAGGAAGCCACGTAACCTCTTTGTGGCCATTTTCTCCACTGGTAAAATGATGCTCATCTCCTTTCGTGAAAAATGTTGAGATCCATGTCTGAAAAGTACGTCATATCCCTGGATCCAACTTACACTGAAGCAGGCCGAAATATTTCCACCGACTTCAAAGAAAGTTGTCTCAGGCCTTTTAAGAGCTAACTAATATAAATTATTCAATGAGATCAGGCCTTTAGTTTCCAATATGCACTTTTATTTCATCCCCCAGACAAGGTACCGTATTTGGCTTTGCTCTTATGATTTGTTAATGCTGTTTTAAGGCAAATAAATTAAATCTTGCATGGTAATAACTAAGTTGTTTTGGATCTAGAGTAGCAACCTATAGCCTATGGGCCAGATCCAGCCTGCAAAGTGATTGGATCTGGCTTGTGGCAGCATGGGATCTGCAGCATGCAGCTCGGCCTGGTGCGTACCTCTTCTCTGCACTACACCAGGCCACCAATCTCGACCCCTTCACAGTGTCCCCCACCCCAGAGCCTTCCCAGTTGCTCTTTTTTACCCCTGCTTACAACTGCTTGTGCATTTGCTCCCCCCCACTGCTGTTGGGGATAGGCATTGGCAGCAATGGCAAACGGGGGAAGCAGCAGCAGGCAGCTTGGGTGCTGCGGAGGGGGGAGCTGAGAAGAGGAGCAGTGCCCCCCAATGGGATCGGTGGCCCACAATGCCAGCTGGGTCTCAAGTGGTGGCTCACCGCTCTAAAAGGTTGATAACCACCCCATCTAGAGAATGGTGCGGTGTGAGATTTTTGTCTTCCCATCTCCATAAAGACTAATTTTTAGTTTTTCTTTCTAGGATTAAGTAATATCATAGGAATCATTGTCTACATATCAAGCAATGCTGGTGACCCGAGTGACAAGCGAGACGAGGACAAAAAGAACCATTACAGCTATGGCTGGTCTTTTTATTTTGGAGCTTTGTCTTTTATTGTGGCTGAAACCATAGGAGTGCTGGCTGTGAACATTTACATTGAGAAAAATAAAGAGCTGAGGTTTAAGACCAGGAGAGAATTCCTTAAGACTTCTTCTTCTCCTTATGCCAGGATGCCAAGCTATAGGTACAGGAGGAGGAGGTCCAGATCAAGTTCTAGATCGACAGAGCCTTCTCCGTCTAGGGACGTTTCCCCAGTTGGCATGAAGATTGCAAGCTCCATCCCCATGAATGAAATTTCCATGTACACTTTATCCAGAGAGCCCCTGAAGGTTACAACTGCAGCCAGTTACAATGCAGAACAAGAAGCCAGTTTTCTGCAGGTCCACAACTTCCTTCAGAAGGAATTTAAAGAAGGACTACATGTCAGCATGGTCAACAGAAGAACAACACCTGTTTGAAGGGTTTTTCCTCCCCTCTCTCTTTTTTAAAATGTGAAACCAGAATGGATCTTAAGAGAAGGAGAAGTTTTAAAACTCTCTTTTACTTCTTGAAACAACATATGCTGGGGCTGGTAAATGAAGACCTTGGAATACTGGAATGACTTAAAGATATTATATGTTCATAGTTTGGTTGTCTTTTTTAACGCTATTTGGAGTTTGTTTCATTCTGGTGTCAAAAAGGTGAAAACAGTTCACGGCCCTGCACTTTGGTTATGCGTACCATGTAGCAGTGAGACTGGAAAAGTTGAGCTGCCATTGTGTTTTAAAGAGATGTATAACAATTTCAGTATGATTTTTAAAAAGTATAATCCCTTAAAATAAACTAAATATATCTCATTTCCAAGCCTGAGGCTGATCACCAATGGAGCCTAATGCTGTCCTTCAAAACTTAACTACCATATGATCCAGTTTCCTTTGACACAGGCAAAAAAAGGGAACTGAGCTGTCTCAGAAGCAGCTGCCTCCTGAAGAAAATGAAATACAGGAGGGAAAAGTATTTGCAGCCAGCTTGTGCTACTGGACTGTAGCATGCCAAGTGCTGCAGGATGCAAAGGCAGGGTCATTTGCAGCGATAAGCCCTGCCTCCCTTCTTAGTCATAGTCTTGTGCAATACAACCAAGGAGTCTATGGAGGAGGTGCAGAGACAGGTGTGGAGACAGGATGGATGCACTCTATAATAAGTAAATGGTACAGAATTAAAGTAGAAAGCAGCTCAAGTATATTTGCAAAAATCCTTTCTTGCCTAAAGTTTTAAAAAACTTGAATTGCCTCGCTGCTAACAGCCTAGTGCCTGATCCAGCAAGGGGCTGAGCACTGTGTGTCAGGAGAGGTGTGCCAGACCTCTCAGAATTCGGCCCCTATATCGTCCGCATGTTGCAAGAAATGGAAATGGAGCTGGGCCCGATGCCAGTGAAACCGGTGATTCCATAAGGGTCGCACTATTATTTTTTCTTACTGTTTCACAAGTGTGACGCTAATGTTAGTGTAATTTAAGGTATCAAAGCTATGTGTACATGAAAATGGAAAGCAAATATATTGATCCATTATTCAGAACAGCAAATATTTCTGCAGCAACATGGAGTGCTAGTTGGATGCTGACTATTTTTTAAAACAGAACAAAAGTGCTCATGGTTTACTAAATATTTATTAAACTTTTTATTATTAATAAGTGCCACATGGCACAATTATAGTTGCTTTTTTTGCTGAAACAGTGGTTCAAAGCAATTTAATTTATTCCTTAATAATGAAATGCAGAGAGCCCACAGTAGACCCCATGTATCACCTAAGCTGGGAAAAAAAACAGACGTGTCCTTTTTACTTCTTTATGAGGTTTCTGAAAAGGTTTGAAATACTTTCTTAGATTCCTACTCAGCTTTTTATACTAGAAATTTAGGCTGGGATTTTCAAAGGATCTTAAGGGTTTGGTGGAACAGTAATAGAAGTCAATGAAAGTCTCTTCATCAGCTTCAATGGGTTTTGGACCTGGGCATGTGGGAGTTGGGTAACCAATTCCTGTTGAATTCCAGCAAGACGTGGACATCAAATGCCTGTAGGCTCCAGGGTTTTATCTGCCCTGGAACTTGAGGGTGACTAAAAAGTACTAATGAAGTGATGATATCACAACAGCCAAGGCAGTGAATGCCGAGTGACTCGGGCCAGGAATCTTTATCTGACTTGTTTTAAATTCTTTGGGGTTTTAATTCCTTCTGTAATACCTATTTAACATAAATGACTGAGTAAATTTTTTGATAAAGGATGCCACTGTAAAAGACATAATATCCTTCAACCTTACTTATGGTGCAAAATGTTTCCTGTACCTATAAACAGAGTCTTGCAGTCAAACCTAGGAAGACATGCCTTCATATGCCAAAAAAAGCCCAGTAAAATCCTGACTGTCCAGGCCTTCTGTCTCCACCAGCCAAAAAAACCCCAACTGAGAGAAAATCCTGATTTTTTAAATACTCTTTTCTTGTAACCTTTACACCCCATCAGTGCATCTACATAGATATTTTTGCAAGAAGTCCAGTTCAATTGAACCAAGGCCTTCCTCCCTGTATGAGCTACAGCCAGGTTACAATTTTGATAGCAAACTTGTCCAAACCTTTTGTACTGAGGCATATTTCATTCTCATGGCTAATTAGTATGAAATGGACACGCTTATAAAAAGCACCACTGCCATGCTTTTATTTTTACATCAGGGCACGAAGGGAAAGATGCTGGCAATTTTTTTTGAACTATGGAAGAGAAAAATATCTTACCTACTTTCCAGTAGTGAACTTTCCAGCAAGTAAAATAAAAGGAAGGAGGGGCATATGACTAAATTTATTAAAGTTCTTGAAGAATTGTTTTTACATATGTCTTTATGCTTTCAAACAAATAAATTATTTCCTACTTTTTGAGATTTCTTAATTAAAATAAATGAATTAGTTACGATAGAGGTAGAAAATGACATTTAAAAAAGCATTCTGTCTCATTAGTGGGTTATACTAAGTGCTTATTAATTTACATCTATGTATTGTATTACACCTATGTATTTCAGGTACAGCTCCCTAGAATTATTGCTTCCCGGTGCGTGTTGCTAAAGTAATCATTAGAAATAAGTCCTCGTTTGTGTTTACTGTAATTACAAAAACATTCCCTTTCAAAGCAGGAGCTAGATGTAGGTTGTCTTTCTAAACTTGCCTGTGTTGAAATGAAAGTGGAGAATGCTTGGTTTGGGTTGGGGTGGGTTTTTTCATCATCATCTTCCAGTGACCATGTTTAGCCTGGTTCTGGTTGAAAAGTGAGCCTTTTTCTAAAGCGTGACTCAAACCTGCAGTTCTGCACGTGTGTGTTGTACAGTATGTGTACACTGTGTCCACGGGACTTCTCGGCTAAGTGTTTTGGGATGAGCTGGCTGACTGTCTAGCAGTTTGTATGTGGATCTTCACCCCCTAGAACTTAAACCATCGTGCTGACTTTGGTGTTTCGTGTGATCTCCGTTCTGTGAGCTCAGGGGCAGGGTACCGGTAGGGCTGGTTTATTCAGAGCCACACTCCAGCACGTTTACTCATGTTGAGTAGAAATGCTTAAAAACCTGAGAAGACCATAGCGCGTCATGGGCTATGCAGTCTGACAAGGAAGCCAGGCTCGTGAAGGAGAACAAGGCCATAAGGGGCAGAGGATCATCTGAAGTGAAATGCAGTGTTTTGGGCTGGCAACCTGGAACAAAGCATTTCAGTTCAATTTGATTTTTCCAATGAAAAAATAGTGCCAAAGTCTCTTTTCCTGTGGAAAATAAAATATTTTGACAAAACCCCGAAACTGTCCACCAACCCTATGTGTTAAGTATTTTCTTAGTCCGTGGGTCGTGACTCTGAAATCATTGTGCTTATTCCAGGATTGAGACACTGACTCAACAGCAGAGAGGATAAGAGGGCCGTATGCACTCTTTTCATCCGTATACAGCACCTGGCATAATGGCGCTCCGCTTTCTGAGTTGGTGCTAAAATAATAGTAATAATCTGTCTGTCTGATATTCTCCTATCTGGAAAAGACAACTTCCAAGAATAAAAGATATAAAAAGAAGCCTCACTGGTATCAGATTTGATTTTCTGAGAAACACAGCTACACGTACATTGTCAACCATCTCCTCCTGTTTCTTATACCGAACAGAATAGGGGTGAAACTAGCAGTCATCCATATGCTCGTGCTTTTAGCAACAGAGTAGTCTTGTATTGGTTTTTCTTTCTGTATAGGACATATATCCACAAGGGCTAATCTACCATGTCCCTTGAGGTCACATTTCTGTTTGCAGTCCTCAAAATGTTATTTCCAATGTGCTTCAGTACTGCCCATATAATCACAAGCATGTATATTGTACTCACTCTTCTTTTTTAAATAAACCATTTTAAATGTATTCTTTTGTGTGTGGGGGTGGGGAAAGAATATAGATTTTAATTTTTCAGTTTCATGAATTCTTGCAAAGAATGTGAATTTCTGGCAAAGCTGAGTTTTGTTTTTTAATCCTATCAATGTCCCTTTAAGTAGAAAGAGTCTAAAATAGGAGACTATTTCTCAGTGTAATGACACATACCCTTATCTTATCAGTTCCAGTCCGAACGGCCACCCAGAACTAATCAAATGTTCAACTTGTCAGAACAGGGAAATTGAGACAAGATTTCTCACATCCCTTCACAGAAAACGTTGATTATAGTGTTTCTACAGAAAAAATGTCAGGTGAACTTCTTTACAACATGCAATTGTGGATGATGACTCCCTTCTGGAAAAAAAAAAAAAATTAGATTTTAAATTTTCCAAAATTGTATTATTTTGCAGATGGGAATTTTACCGGAAGTTGATATAATGAAAGAAAAATGGACAGAGTACCGTGAGAATAAAGTTATATTAATCACAGGACAAACTCAATCCTCACAAGATTTCCTGTCTCTTGCCTGGGCTGCATTTGGATAAGATTTCTAATATCTCAAAGCTTTTCCGAGTCAAAACCAACCACAGTGAAATTCAGCTAAAGTTTAGTTGGACTTTCACTGAAAAACAGAGCAGCCCCGCTGTCAGCTCTCCTGCAAGTCGTAATCTTAGGGTGTACCATCACACCTACCCTACAAGGTTTAAATGTGAACTCTCCACACTCTTGTGTGTTTTTGTCTGCAGAAACACCCCCTTTGCCAGCCCTGCATGCTGGATTTCTACAAATCTGACATGACCCCCAGCTATACGAACGGCACTGAACAAAGGTCAGGAGTCCAACTGCCTCTATTCAGTCTAAAGCGCTCTGAACCAGGCATTATCACAGACATTATTTCTTCTTCAAATGGCACTTTTACCTTCACCTTTACATTTAGTAAGATTCCTGATCCTCTGTAAAGATGAAGAATGTGTGTGTGCATCTATATCTATATATATAGATATGATCAAAAGACACATCTGCAGGTTGGCAAAGGATTCGTCTTTTCAAATATCTCCTCTCCCAGGGAACGAGCTAGTTATAGCTCAAGCCCCGATGCTTGTCAGCTTACCCTTGGCACTTTGGCAGGACCAAAAGGATGCTCCCATCCATTTTCATGCTTCATGGAAGTGAAAGATATAGGTATAGGATGGAAAAATAAGTTTGGGAATAGGGAGGCAATCTTGATGGTGTTTTTTGGAAGCAATAAAGAGTCCAGGTAGCATGATGTGCTGTTTCCCCAGGAAGAAGACAATTCCTTAGGAATAGCGCTAAACTTAGAAAAGAAGGAAATGCCCTCTGCAACAGTCCAATGCAAACAGGTCTTTTCACTGCAGCGGTTGCTTTGCCCAACCAAATTTAAAGGGCTACCTACCAGACGAGCATGCTGAGAAAGTTTAAAGAGAGTGAACTGGCTGAGAGTTGTTCAGCATTAAGCAGGGGACTAAGATGGGGACTGCAGCTCCTAGGAATGTAATTGGATTACCACTTTTAGAAAAGCTAGGTGGGAATGGGAGACTGGTTATACTGACACCAGCCAGAAGCAATTATGTCTTATTTGTTACTGACTTTACAATTCTGTTATAAAAACTTACAGTAAAATCCCATACCTTCATTAAAGTCAGCGGCAGTTTTGCCATTGTTTTGAGTAAAGTTAGGATTTCACTCTTAAAGTTAAAGACAGATTGTTTTGTTTTGGAGGGGGCATTTGCTGTACCAAAGGTTTGGATAGCAGCAGTCTGATCTCAGGCACAGGAGTAGGATAGGTAAAAGCCCTGGGGTTTGAATATAGCCAAAGGTACCATTTTAACTAGTGTCTTCGTATAATTAATCTGCTGAAAACAAACTGTAAGTGAAAGGAGCCAGGCAAAACCCCTGATTCCAAAACACCCCTGATATTTAGGAAGCTTCAGGACCAAACTTTACAGCTTGGGTCCATCTCTGAATTTGAGCAAGAGCAGTTTAAAAATACAAGAGAAAAACACCACACCAAGAAATCAACACAAGTGCCCTGAATTCCATATACCATAGGGGGCTTCGCTCACATCCTGCAACATTAGTTATTCTCTTTCACATCCTCACACACACTCGGTATGAATTTCACTCTGTGGCAGCAAGGAGCATAAGAGATATCTGAACAGGAGTCAAGCCCAGCAGCTGGAATAAGTTAGAACAGAGAAATTATTTTCATGATTGAAAGGGATTGGGAAAAAAAAATCATGAAAACTAATTAGTGAAAGGGCTTATGCAGATGTGTAGAACTAATAAGAATGATCCCAAAAACCCCTTACAACAGGGAGTAGCTCTTAGCCATCTGAGTGGTCCAGTGGTCATTTTGGACTGCTTTTGCAAGAAGAGGACCACACAGTAAGGACACAGGGTTTGGCTTGTAGTGACACAGGAGAACAGGCTGAATCAGAAACACCATCACTTGGAAAAAAACACCAATACAAAGGCTAGGGGAACACAGTCCAACTTTTTCAGGGACAAAAGCATGTGGTATTTGGCTCTGAAACATCTCATTTAGCATTTCCTCCAGGAGAGAAATGTAGTTGTGGCTCCCTGACACACACAGCTGCTAAAGTGCAACTAATTATAACTCCCTATGCTTTCCCAACAGGTTCTCATTAATAGTGTGTTTGTACTTATGTGATATTGATTTTTAAATGCAGATGCCTGCCATTGGGAGCAAGGAGATTGCTAAAACCACTTCATGATGGATTATATACCACTGACTTCTAGGAGATGTGCTGTTGCTTTTTATTTTTCTTTTTGCTTTCTGCTCCCCTGGAAATTGGCTGCTGCCTCTGGGTTTATAAGAGGCTCCCTCCTCCCAGAACTGGAGATGGATTGGAGAAGCATCTGGGAGCCCATCTGAACTGGTGGGATACAATGCACCCCACAGGATTTTAAACAAGACTCTAAGGAAAGGGGTTTGTCAAACCTGTGGTCCATGTGTCCATTTATGATCTGAGGGTCTGAGTTTCAAAAGCACCTTGGGGATCTAGGAGCACTAGTCTCAGTGATATCTGCTCCTAAATCCTTCAGCAATCAGGTTGTCAAGTGTTCGTTAAATTCTTATTCAAATTTAGCCCACAACTAATTATTAAGTGTAGAGGTTTCTCTCAGTGAAATCTTTTCCAGGCTAACTACATACAGCAAGTTCCACAGCTAGAAATATATCAACGGGAAGGCATTACCTACCACCGCCAAAAATACACACTGAGGGTATGACAGCAAACATAAAAAACCAGCATCTGTGCAATGCAAGTACAGCAGCCAGTATAAGCTCCCAAAAACTCACCCAGAACCAAGGACATTGAAGTAGAGCCATACAGGCCATTTTAATTTCAGCGTGCACAGATTTCTTTGAGTAGTGGCTCTAAATCACACTCTCAAGCAAGAGACAGCACGGGACTTTTAACTCATTTTTCAGTCTCCATGAAGGCCTTTCAAAGGGATGAATCTGACCTGCAAGACCCCACTTCGACCCTTGCATAAGTCCCACGTGGGGGTGGATTTCTCCTCTCTCTTTTTACTTGAGGTGTTTCCTGTTAATTATTTAGAATAAACCTTTCCAGTTTATCAAGCTAGCAGCAGCTGAATGGAAACAACCAGGGAGCTCCCTGCCAGTAAACACCAACTGGGGGAACACTAATGGGTTAACACCACCGCTGTCCTTGCCTGGTGCAGTTAGCCTGAAGCCCACCCACAGCAGCTTCCTCAGCACCCAAAAGCACCCTGTCCTGAGTGCAGGTGCTGTGCCTGCCCTTGCAAATACATAATATTAACTTTTGCATGCTTGATTTGCAGAGGACCTGTGGAGTCCCACGTCAAAATGCAGCTCACAAAATTGACTGATTGATGTCTGGTGAAATTTAACAAGAGACTACTTCAAAAGAAAAGGCATTAAATTTTTAATGCATTCTTTTTCTGTTTTAAAGTCTGTTCCCTTTAGGGTTTTCTGCTTTCATGAAAACTCTTGGCTGTCGTTACAAAAGCAGAAATATAAGCTGCTGTAATATTTCCGTGTGCGTGTGACATGATTCCATTTATATGCCTCAAAAGATATGGCGTTGTTCAGCCATTTGAATCATAATTCCTTTAGCTAAGGGGCAATGAATTGTGCATGCATGGTCATCCCTTAAAATGTCTGCATTTGGAAGAATGAAAGCTTCACTACTGTTAATACAGACACATCACATCAGTAGCTAATGGGGATCGGACGACATAATGCCTGTACTTGCTGGCAGTTGGCATATCTGTTCCACGTGCTTTGTGAACGCTAATTCACCCCTCTTGTGAGGCAAGGATGTTTTATTATCCCAGTTCCACAGGTGAGGGAGGAGGTACAACAGTCCTTAAAGCATTGTGCCTGCCTAATTCTCCTTACCTACATTGACTTCAGTGGGAGTCGGGTACCTAAGTAGCTTTGGGAACCTAGACTCAGGTGTCACAGGTCAGATCCAACACTGCAATAATTGACTGCCACAGTCACCTACTGCTTAGAGAAATCTTTAGTCCTCTTATGCAATCCATATCCTGGGAAGAGTTAAGCACAGACTTAACAGCTCCTCAGAAACCAGTCAGTGGAGCATGGTTATCACCTTCAGATCAGGCGCGAGGCCCTTTGGTGATACAGCTTACAGCACCTCATCCCAGGCCATATCTGCTCTAGCTCCAGAAGGGGTACACAGCATCTCCAGTGCTCTTGGTCAACAAGAAATTCAGCCTGGGAAGATGGGACTGAGTAACACATTCAAACGATCGCCCATCCCATCCCGATGTAACACGAGGAGCTGGCATTTCCCCTCCCTCTGAAAGACTCACTCTCTACCCTGCCCTGTGCAGAAATGAGGGTGCATTGCCAAGCTCAGCTGGTGCTTTCCAAAGCAGCAGGTTTGGTTTTCTGACACCTTCCTTAGGCATCTGGACTGATCAGTATCATGCTTCCCTTTGAAGCAGGTGGCAAATGAGCTGTAGCTTTGTTCCCAGAACAATCTTGGCTTTTTGAATGCTATTCCCCTTTGCATTCAGGGGGTTTTAGCCACAAGTCAGCTGGGTCTCTGGAG